>NC_138072.1:22538728-23138728 GCF_964194185.1 Rhinolophus hipposideros | reverse complement strand
GTCTCAGATGATGGACATTTAGGTGAATTCTAGCATTTTTGCTTTTCCAAACAATGCTGTAATACACTTTTTTGTCCTATATGTCATGGCAAATTTTGCCAATATAGTTGTAGGCTAAATTCAAGCAGTGGATTTCTGGATCAGAGGTTATGTGCATTTAACATTGTGATTGATATTGCTAAATTGCTCTTAGAAGAATCTTAATATTGGTAAAATGACCACCAATTTACAGTCCCCATAACAATATTTGCAAATGCCTGTTTCTCCACATATCTTCACAGGCATTAATTATTATAAAACCTTACAATCTTTGTCAATTAGGTGAAAAATTGTATCCTGTTATCACTTGGATAAGCATCTTTAATTTCGAGTGAAAGTGCTTATCAGACATTTCTTATCAACTGCCTATTCATATTCTTGGCCCGATTTTTTATTGGGTTGTTCTGCTTTTTCTTTATTGATTTGTACTAGCTCTTTGTAATTTAAGGAAATTATCCCTATATTTCTTATATATGTTGCAAATATTTTCCCTGTTTTGTCACTTTTTAAAGGTAATTTTATACTTCAAAAGTACGTGTGCTTTTATGGTATGAAAATGTTAATCTATGGTTTCTACACTAGAAAGGACTTCTTCATACAGAGATAATCAATAAACGCATCCATGATTTTTAAATCTCATGGTTTCAAATTTTATCTTTAAGGTTTTTATCCACATGGAATTTATTGGGAATAAAGAGTAAGGTAAGAATCAGCTTAAGTTTAATTTATTTTTCCAAATGGCTAGCCAATGGTTCCAACACCATTTGTTGAATAGTTCCTCTTTTCACCACTTTCAAGCAACTCTTACTACCTTACCCTGACCTATACCATTGAGTAGCTAATGCCTACCACTCTGGGCAGACGATGGCAGTCACCTGCAATTAGAGAAGAAGCTACTGTTTAACTTCAGGAAAGGAGAGAAGATTGAGAAGACCCATTATACCACTGTTCCCCACAAGCAGATACCTGACCCACCTTGGGGACCAAGTTGAGCTGCCCCCTTCACCCCCATATCTCTGGTCCCTAACTCACCCCCTCCCCCTGATCCCAAACCTCTCTGAGAACATTTCCATTATGTCTATTTGGCAGTTCTTTTGGGGGGAACATATTAAAAGTGAAAGAGACTATTCCAAATACTGTACAGAATAAGTCTTAGATCTGAGGTTGAAGTTTTGCTCTACCATTTACTGGCCACAAAGCTACTTATTTTCTTCTCTTTGAACTTCCATTTTCTTATTTGTAAAGTGAAAAAAACAATACTCATCTCCCAGGGTTACTGTGATAATTAAATGGGATAAGGCATATAGTAGGCCTTGATACACACTTGGTATTCAACAAGTGTTAGTTTTTTCCCCACAGTTCTTGATTATATTTTTTCTGTTTGTAGCCAGAATGAATCCTTCAAAACTTCCTGAATCAGGCAATGGGAACCTTTTTACAAATGAGGTAATTAACTCACAAAGGGAAAAGTAATAACCAAGGTCTATGTACGTTACATGTAATAATTTTTACTTTATTATATTTTTATTCCTACCTCCCCACACCCCTCTGTCTATCAACCATCAGCTTGTTCTCTGTACCTGTGGGTCTCTTTATGTTTTGTTTTATTCATTTATTTTGTTTTTTTAGAGTCTACATATAAGAAGTGAGATAATACAGTATTTGTCTTTCTCTGACTCATTTCACCTAGCATAATAACCCTCTAGATCCATCCATATTGTTACAAATGGCAAGATTTTATTCTTTTTTGTTGCAGAATAATATTCCACTGTATAGATGTACCACACCTTCTTTATCCATTCATCCATTGATGAACACCAAGATTGCCTCCATATCTTAGCTATTACTAGTAATGCTGCAATGAACACAGGGGTACATATATCTTTTTAAATTACTTTTTAAAGTTTTATGTGGATGAATACCCAGAAGTGGAATTGCTAGACCATATGGCAGGCCTATTTTCAATTTTTTCAGGACTCTCCATACTGTTTTCCAGAGTGGCTGCACCAATTTACATTCCCACCTGTGCATAAGGATTCCCTTTCCTTCACATCCTTGCCAACACTTACTGTTTGTTGATTTATTGATGATGGCCATTCTGACAGGTATGAGGTGATATCTCATTGTGGTTTTAATTTGCATTTCCTCAACGGTTACTAATGTTGAGCATCTTTTTATATCTCTGTTGGTCATCTGTATGTCTGTTTGGAAGAAATGTCTATTCAGGTCCTCTGCCCATTTTTTAATTGGATTGGGTTTTTTTGGTGTTAAGTTGTATGAGTTCTTTACATTTTTTGGAGATTAACCCCTTATTGGATATATTGTTTGCTGCAAATATCTTTTCTTATTCATTAGGTTGTCTTTTCAATTTGTTGATGGTTTCCTGCTGTATAAAACTTTTTATTTTGATGTAGTCCCATTTGTTTATTTCTTTCTGTTATTTCCCTTGCCCAAGGAGACATATCCAAAAAGATATTGCTAAGAGCAATGTCAGAGAGATTTTTGCCTATGTTTCCTTCTGGGAGCTTTATGCTTTTGGGTCTTACATTTAAGTCTTTAGTCCATTTTGAGTTTGTTTATTTTTTTTTAATTGGGGAATATTGGGGAACAGTGTTTTTTCCAGAGCCCATCAGTTTCAAGTTGTTGTCTTTCAATCTAGTTGTGGAGGGAGCAATTCAGCTCCAAGTCCAGTTGCTGTTTTCAATCTTTAGTTGCAAGGGGCACAGCCCACCATCCCATGCGGGAATTGAATGAACTGCCAACCTTGTTGTTAAGAGCTCGCGCTCTAACCAGCTGAGCCATCCAGCCGCTCCTCTGGAGGCTCAGCGGCAGCTCATTGTCTTCCATCCAGTTGCGGAGGGCGCAGCTCACTGGCCCACGTGGAAATCAAACCAGCAACCCTGTTGTTCACAGCTCACACTCTAACCAACTGAGCCATCTGCTGCTCTTTGAGTTTATTTTTTAATATAGTGTAAGAAAGTGGTCCAATTTCTTTTATTTTTCCATGTATCTGTCCAGTTTTCCCAGCACCCCTGTTTAAAGAGATTGTCTTTACCCCATTGTATAGCCTTGCCTCCTTCGTGGTAGATTAATTGCCCATATAAGTGAGAATTTATTTCTAGGCTCTCTATTCTGTTCTATTGATCTGTATATCCGTTTTAAGGCCAGCACCATGCTGTTTTGATTATTGTAGCTTTGTAGTATAGTTGGGCAGTTGTTAGCCATATGATCCTTTTCTGGATCAGTGCGCTGGGCACAGCCACTCTGCAAGTCGCTTTTGCAAAGTGCTTTTGGACACTGTCTAGGAAAAGCTACCAATAAGCAAAATGGAATTTGAATGAAATCATTTGTCTCTGTGAAAGTGAACAACGGTAGGACTTTATTGACATGGCCCAGATTGTGAGAAAGGTGCAAGGCCTGGCATTGTCCTTAATCCATGTGACTTGCTGGGGTGAGGTGGGGTCCTCTGTGAGATTGTCACTCCTGCCTCTAATGGTATGGTAGAAGCTAGGATTGAGCTGAAGATATTTTCCAACAGCCTCATCTAGGCTGCTTGGAAAAAGTTACGGCAGCGCTGGGATTCAGCCCTCACCCAGGGAGAGGCAGCTAGGAGAGTAACCAGTGTGGACATTTGCACCTGTGACCCAAAGGATCCAAGCCAGCTACCTGGGAGCCTCAGGAGAGGCACAGGCACCTCCTTCCCACACTTGGCAGATATAAGGACCGTAGGCCGGCCCCTGGTTCTGGTCTGAGACAGAGGGGCCTCCCACGTGGGATGGGGCAGCTTTCCCCACACACCCCGTGGCAACTCAGAAATCCCCCAGGAGGAGCAGGAACGCCCCATCCCACAGCCTCCCATTCCACGGCCCAGCACCCACTCCTCTCCCACAATGAGGCTGGGCCCACAGAGGTCCCTCCCAAGCACTCCTGGCTGGTCAAGGGCCCAGATTTGCACCTGAGATTTTGTGGCTCAGCCCCCAGCAGGGTCCTGGGAGAGTGGATAGCCAGCAGATAAAATGTTACCTCCCACCCCCATGAAGCTGTGCAGTGGCCTCAGGGCCACTAACTTCACTAACACAGAGGCCGCGCATCTCAATTTCAAAACAATTTAAGATATTGTGCTAATGAGAGGGGTCTGCATTTAGATCTAGGAGTTAACAAAAATCAGATAGTTGAAAACAAGAATTTCTTGTACATAAAAATATAACTCCACCATGCAGTTGCAGTGATTTTTTTTTTTCAGGCTGAAGATATTTCTTGTCATCCGATCCCTTGTTCCTGACTTTTTTATTCACTTAAAAATCACTGCCATTTGCTGAAGAAGGTTGAATGACTCCTACCTTTTTGTTAAAAAAAAAAGGCAGCTCTGAATGAATGGCTTCATTGAATCAAGTCACTAAAGAGCTACTACAGCAAGACCACCCAGGCCCCCAGCACCAGCTCCTGTCCCAGTTGAAAGGCAAAGTTCAGTCTTGTAATTAGGGGACCCCTTGTTTCTTCAATAGTGCTGAAGCTCTGTGGGGGTGGGAGCTGGGGGGGAGGGATCACCTTTTAGGTAACACAGTAGCCACCAGCCCTAAGGGTGCTAAAGCAGTGAGTGCACAGAGGTCTGTTTTCAGCTCTCTTGGAGGAGGAGTCTGGTCACTGAACATAGAAGCCCCCACCCCACACACCCCGCCCGCCACCCCCCGCCCCCCACCCCTACTCCAATCTCCCCCTCTTTCCCCGTCACCTGTGCTGCTAAGGCCCACAAAACATGCTATCATAAATGATTCAACTGTCATTACAGGAACAACAAAAACTATTTTGCAAAAAGAGAACCATAACTGTTTGGGTTTGAAAAGTTTAAGTGTCCTCTTCTCCTCCCCAGGTGGCCATTAGATTCTGAGGCTGGCGCCTGCGGGAAGAGGGCCCCAGGGTAGCAAGAAGCCACCAGGTCCCTAAGGTACCATGTTGAGTTTCTCAATCTAACTTTGTTTAGCTTGGGGAAAACATATTTTCGGTCCTGAAAAAACCCACTGTGGTTTCTCTCCTACTGCCATCCTCTATAATCGCCGCTTGCAAGAGTTTCACCCTTCTCCCATAAAACCAAAAAATGAGGATGTTGGGCAGACATTCTTTGTTTCTTTTCTTCCATCTTTGTCGGTTCTCCCAACACCAGTCGCTCTGCTCCAGGCAGGCCAGGCTGCCCACTGTCCCCAAACCCCCCTCACTCACTGCAGGCTCCAGCCAGCCTTGTCCCACCCCTTTCTCCTGGTTAGATTTCCTCATCCAGAAGCCAGCTCAGCACTCCCCTGGCTAATAACAGCGGTAGACGTTGGGGTAGCCTGGGTCCTGCCATGCACACAGTGCATGTGCCATCTGCCAGCCGCGGGGAGCGCAGCACTTCCTCCCTGCAGTCCCCCCAGATTGGCCTGCAATTGCTCCTTCGTGCTTCCATCTCCCTGCAGCACTCCTAGCTCATCAATTCACCCATCAGCCCACAGCAACTGAGCTCCCAGGACGGGTCCATTGCATCGTACAATGTTTTGCACGCGCCCAATGTTTTGTTTCACGTGCATGGGTACGTGGGTGTCCCCTCCTCTGCCAACATGCTGTGAGATTCCTCTGGTCCTCCAGTCGCTTTCTGTTGCCGGTCTTCCCCACCACAGGTTACTCACACGTTGGCACTCGTGTGCTGTTGACGGACAAGTTCCTGTCTCTTCTCCCTCTAGCAGGGCAGGGGCAGGGCTGAGTAACACGTTCGTCAAAGCTCCTGCATTCTCTGAAACTGTCGGGCTGCTGACTCACCGTGTGAGTGTGGACAAGTCACCTCCCATTCTCAGTCCCAACTTCTCCAGCTTGAAGAATGCGGCTAGAGTGAACGCAATGTCCCTGTCCAGAGGGTGACTATTGGATGCATTGTCCAACTGTCACTTGTACGAGCAAAACAAGGGGGTGTTCTGAGGATGCCCAAACAGGCTTAAACAGGTTTGTCCCTGGCAGGTTCTAGATCCCATGGAAACATTGGGAGAGGAGCAGGCTTTCCTTAATTTCTTGCCTCACTCATAGAGCTAGAATAACAGCAGCTTGCTGCCGCTGGTGCTAGTATCTCTAGTGTGGCTCTAGACAGGGATCGAGAAATTCAGTGTCTTTTGTACGTTTCTAACCTATGTGCAAAAATCATCAGGCACCACCCTCCAACATTCAGGGCGATGTGAAAACGGTGGGCGAGGCCACAAAGCTGTCTCAGGGACAAAGAAGGATCTTACCTGCTCATAAGGGCCGACCTCAAACACCCAGCCATGCCCTGCCGCTCTGACATGCAAAGCACCCTGATATCAAGCACTCGCCTATCCGAGGATGTAAGTAACACCTGGCCACGTCAAGGACGCTGGGCCTGGAAGAAGGGCCAACAGAACCGCACGGTGGCTCTGGGCCCTTAGTGCCTTCTGAGAATGCAGTTGGGATGGTTTGCATACAAGGTCTCCATCTGGGCCCGCTGCTCTCAGAATTTCTTTTCCTGGGAAGGAATATCCAGGCAAGAATAGAGAACCCGTGTGCAGCACGTGACCACAACCAGGAATCAGCAGAAACAGAGGCTCCCGTGCTTGGCTCAGAAACCAGAGCCAGCGCTGGGCAGGAATTCGCCCTTGGGAACAGTTGCTTAACCCTCTAGCTCCTCAGGCTCCCTGCCTCCTTGACGGAGGCCAGGCCAAACAGGGATCCTGGGCGAGGCCAGCCCAGCCAGCCAGTGCCAGCTCACTCGGGGTTAGACTAGGGCGGGCAGGGCCCAGGCAAACCTGCAGGATGCCAGGCACTGGGCAGGAGCCAGGCAGGCAGGTTTCTGCAGCTCCCACTTCCCAGTGGAAAGCACATGTTTCCCAAGGCTGTTGAGAAAAAGACCCAAGTTGCCTTCAGCCTGGGTCTAATCTAGCTGGACCTGCGTGGGTTCCAGGGGCAGCTGAACCCAGTTACAGGCCTTGCCTGGAAGTGATGAGAGGTCTGGCTACAGCTGGGTCTGCAGCTGTGACAGCCTCGAGGGCCAGCTCAGCCCTGAGGCAGCCCCCCCACTGACCTCTGGAAGGGTTTATTCCAATATCAGAGACAGGGGAAGGGAGGAGAGAAGAAGCACAGGAGATGGCTGTCTGGCTTTATTTATTTTCTTTTAACTGTAAACGGAATTGGAAATGTGTGCAGGGCGCCCTGGGCATTTTGATTGTCAGCACACTGGGGAGGCCATCCATCTAATCCCTGTTCTGCCCCACACACTGAGGGCACTTGAGGAATGGGTGACAACTCCATCGTGGTGGCCATCTTACAGGAGTGTCTGGGTGGCACAGGAGGGCAGACTGACATTCATCAGGGCTTCTTCTCATCAGAAATGGATAGGCTGTAGCAATCGGGCAGGAAACCAGGTAGATTAAGTCGAAGCTGAAAACACTTCCGTTCTCCAGGAACCCAACACCACGTCTGGGGGGATATGAAGAAGAGAGTGAGCTGAGTCGGTGCTGAGAGCGCTGTCCCCAGATTAGGGGTCTGTGAATGAAACCCTAGGGAGACCATGTCACCTGGACTGATTCGCTCATATCAGTTTTAATGACATATAGCTGTTCATACACACACGCAGATGCCCTGTCTCCTCCCCTCAGGGAGTAAGATTTGGTAGCTGGTCCTTTTCTGATTTCCTGTCACTCAGCCCCAAATGCAGAAGCTCAAGGACAAACTCCTCCCAGGGGGTGACAAACAGCTTGGACATTTCCAGAAGGTAAAAGTTGGTGATTGGGGGTGAGAGAGGCCAGTGTGTGTGTGTGTGTGTGTGTGTGGTAGTGGTGGTATGGGGGGAGACCCCATCCAGAGGAGGCTCATTCTCACCATTGTCCAGTTTTAAAATCTCAGGTTTACAGCTCTGAGGCTGTCCTCACAGACACAGGAGGGTTGGGCGTGTGGGACAGGCGACTGGGCCAAAGTTGAAGAGCTGCAGCTTCTCAGGTGAGATGAATGAGTCACCGGCCCAGGCCTTTTTCTAGTTACGAGCGGCCAGGCCTCAGTTGTGTAACACCTGAAGGCCCAGCTGGTGGAGTACAGGAGCCCGCCCTGATCGGCAGGTAATGGGGATGACTGCAGGCCTAGGATCCAGAAGCCCTGTCCTCCAAGCTGCCCAGAGACCCCAGGGATCTTATCCTCTTATTCACCCACTGCCCTCTAGTCTTCTGAGCCGGGCAAGCCCAGCTTACTTCCGTTCACTCAAATAAAGCCCATTGCCCTGTCCTCAGCCATACCTTCCATACACCTTTCAAAGTAGGGAAGCGCCAGTGTTGACATCACTCCAAGGAGGGAGCAGAAATACCAGGAGGTGAGTCAGGTTGTCACCCTGTGCTCTGGAGAACGGAGGCAGTGTATCCTCATGCCAGGTGCTCTGTGTTCTTCAGTGTTGGCGCAAGCCAGAGTCCCTGTGACCAAACCAGCTCAGGGGAAAGTCACCCTGGGACACCTCTGTCCTGTATTAGTATTATAAATCCAAAGAACACATAAGATAACGTGGACAACCCTCACAATGGGATTAGTTAGTTAATTTATCCATTTAGTGAGGAATTTTCCATTTATTTCCATTTATTTTCAAAGGTACAGGTTGGGTGGCTTTGGATGGTATCTGATTAATGAAAGACAGACTTGGATAAGAAATGTGTAAGGTCTCGAATGCCAGGTGACTGCTTTGGACAGGAAGCCATTGGAACTTTATAATTAAAAGGAAAACAAACACAATTTTCTCTTTCCTGTGCTTTCCCACAGATAAGAGTTTGCCTACATATTCGGCAAACCCTGGAGTGGTGGGTGGTTCTGAACACGCAGAGTGTCGGGGGCCTTTATCTACTGGGGCCTGTCCTGGTCCTTTGAGAGGGGTGGCAGGGCCTCACTGGCTATCCACCCAGGTACAGGAAGTAAGTAAGCAGAGGCAGGACAGCCAGGGCAGGGCTAGGGTGACCTAACCTCTCCCTTAGGGTTTGGGACCCTCCCTCCAGGCACGGGCTCACTTCCATACCAGCCAGTGACCACAAGCAATCAACCGCTCTCACTAGGTACAAGTCACATGGGAGCCCCAGGCGCATGTGAACCATGGCCCGGGGCTGACAGGAGTTGAATTAGGGAAGTGAGAGGCGCACATGAGCGGTTCCAGAAGCAGCGAAGGATTGTTGCAGATACTGAGTGCTGTGTTAGGCGGGCTTGGAGAGGATCTGGGGCTTGAAAGAGAAGCAGTTAATCAGGAAACCAGGAGGGTGCTTTCAGCATGGTGAGAAAAGGAGCAGATAAGCCAGTTAAGTATGCTTGGGAGAAGTGAACGGTCAGCGTGCAACAGTGGAGGACTTTGGCGGGGTGAGGGGGGCAGTGGAAAATAAAGTGGCAAAGGCGGGTTCTAGTCAGGTTTTGGCTATTCCAGAAAGTCAGGCGAGGGGTTTGGACTGTACTGAGAGGGAGCCATGAGGTTTTGGGAAAGAGGGTCAGATTAAAGTAGACAGTGTTCACTGAGAACTTAGTATGGTAGGTCCTGGAGGTTCAACCATGATGAAGATACGATCTTAGAGAGTTTCTAGTTTGGGGGAACTGGCAGGCAAGAAACAGGTACGTTCAGTAAAATGTGATAGCCCCGTGGTGGAAATATTCAGAGGTTGCTGTCAAAGCTTAAGGACGAAGCGCAAATCCTTGTCATGTGGAGCGTAGAGGGGGCGGGTACGGAAAGGCAAGTGATGAAATTGTTGGCAAGTCTCCACCGAGAGCAACAGGGAGGCAGAGGAGATTGGACTCAGGACCAAGGGTGAGGCGGGAGGGTGTGTTAAGGAGGCAGATGAACAGTTGAGGGAGGGAGAGTGGGGAGGCGTCGTTAGCTCAGGCAGAGGAGTCTGGTCTGGCTCTGAAGGAAGGACAGGACAGGAATCCCCAGGAAGCTATTGAACTTGGCTTGGTGTGAGGTGGTAGAAGCTGGAATGAAGAAACAAGGATGCCGGGGGTGGAGGGTGGGGAGGAGCTGGAGCTGAGGGTGACACAAAGGGGGAATTTTAGTGCCACTGGTTATCTCTTTTAAAGACATCTGTTGCAATTTTTGTTGTTATATGAAAAGAAGAAGCAAATTTCCCCCCAAACACCCCAAGACCACCACTGTTAACACTGGAAATATCTCCGTCAAGTCATTTTTCCTGCATTGGTTTTTAGTTGGCTTTAACATTGTCGTAATCGTACCATGTTTATAATTTTGCACCCGCTGCACTTCACGTGCTAGTGTGTACGTTTTTATGCACGTTAAATTTATCCTGGTTATTACCAATGTTCAGACTTTTTAAATACATATTTACATGAAAAGGCTCGCTGCACTGTTTTTTTTCTTCCTTAGCAGCAGACTTTGAAATATTTCCCTTCTTTTCTCTCTCTCTGTCTCCTCTCCCCCACTCCGTCTCCCTTTACCCAATGATATTTCCAAAGGAGCCTTTGTTCAGGAGTCATGATAACAAGCTCTCTCTGTCCCAAGTGCCTGTCACTGTCCCCAGTCCTTGCGTGTGTTTGTAACGACACCACCAGGAGGTAGGTGCCATTATTCTGAACAGAGAAGTTACCACGGTGTCCAAGGACACACAACCAGTATGTGTCAGCGCCTGGATTTAAACCCAGGTCACCTGGCGCCGAAGCCCATTCTCCTAACCACTACTCCATGCTCCTGTTTCCTCGTTATGTACCTTTAACATCACAGATGTCAAACTGAGGATAGAATTTAGAGGGATTTTAGTGCAGAGGTGCCCGTGATATGCAAAGCGCTTTCAACTTGAATGTGGATGTTGTACCGAGAACTCTGAATTTTTTTGCAATTCAAGTTTTGGGTGATTGCTTTTTCAGGCCAGGCATGGAACAGCTCAGGAAAACTCCTTGCCTTTTCCTGAACCCTCCAGAGAAGTGCTTAGAGCTTTGCAGTAGCAGGACAGCCTGGCCTTAGAGATGTCATCGCTCCATGCTCATCTGACATCCACAGCCAAGGGCCTCGGTGAGGTCTGTGTGTTCCGCTGGGCTGATCTAATTAGAAGCTGCCGCAACTGGTCTGTCTGTCCCTAGTGTGTCATCAAGAGTTCATGCTCCCATCCCCAAGGCCTCTGTTCCTGTCTGTTTATCGACCAGCAGCATCAGGGTTTATGGAGTAGAGAACTTCATGGAGAAGAGGACGTCACTGCCATCGATGTCTGAAGAACCTTCTGTGAGCCTCCCTCTGTGCGGCTCTTGAATGGCTTTCCTTGGCCGTAGCCCTGCCTGAAGCCCACATACGCTACCTGCTTCCTGCCCCAAATGTCAAGGTTTTCATTTGACCGTGATATAATGACCTGTATAAAATTAAAAACAGCCAAATACCATCTTATTTACAGTAACTTTCTATTTTCTGAAGTCATCACAAAAACTCTCCTTCATGATGCCGACCTACAGATCACGCCAGTCGCCAAGGAGAGGCCTAATCGCTATGGCCACAGCCACAACATAAATCAGCTCAGCCCCACCCCCCCAGCTTGTCACCCTCACTCTGTCCTCAGCCCAGGCGGGTTTTTCCATCACATGCGTTTTTGGCAACAGGGAGCTAGGGCAGAGGGAACGCTCAGTTCCCTTTCCAAAACCTGGGGACACTTAAAAATATCTCCAAGTCAGCAACCAGGGTTCAAATGCATGCTCATTCACACTGGTCAGTGTCCGGTGTTGGGAGTCAGGCTCCCGAGCGCCCTCAGATCCGCACTTGGGCTGTGGCCCAGGCCCAGCATGTCAGCACCATCAGCAGATACCTCTTGCTCCACTGTTGAATTTCTGTGTCGGTGGATAACCTAGCCACAGCCCCTACCTCTTTTTAAGGCTATCTGTTAGGGGCTAACTTGTATCCCCACCCGCCAAATTCATATGCTAAAGTCCTAACCCGCAGTATTAGGACTGTATTTGGACATAAGGTCTTTAAGGAGGTTGTAAAGGTTAAATGAGGTCGAAAGAGCAGGCCCTACTCCTATAGGTTGATGTCATCATAAGAGGTTGAGAGAGCAAGGAGGTGAATCCACATGAGGACACAGCGAGAAGGCAGCCGTCTGCAAGCCAAGGAGTGAGGCCCTGGGACCGATCAGACCTGCTGACACCTTGATCTTGGACTTCCAGCCTGGATACTTTGAAAATACAGTTCATTTCATAATTTGGGTACTTACCAGATTTTCCTCAAATACATAAAATACTCCCATATCTCAAAATAGATCATGAGTGTCAGCCTTCAGTATGATTTCCTAACATATTTAAGTCTGTTTTTGTGTTTTGTTCTTCCAAGTTACCTCCCCTACAGTCGTTCTTTGATACTTGTTGGGTATAGATTTCATTGTTGTCAGATCCAGCGAGTCTCTGCTTTTTATCAAGTTTCATTCCTGGAAAGCTTATGACAAAGTGAATTGCCTTAAAGTAGATTATATTTTACCATAGGAACAATAATATAATTGAGAGTTTTAGTCTTGATTTAACATCAAATGAATTTTAGATGTGACCATAATATGTCACAAAAGCAAAAACACAGCAGTTTTAAACCTCTATAATTGATTATAAGAATAAAATTAGTGCCCAAGCAATTCTAAATGGGATTAAGTAGATGATACATAGCTTGTAATAAAAAAAGGCTGTGTGTGTGTGTGTGTGTGTGTGTGTAAAATATAAAATTTCCTTGTTTCCCACCTCTTCCCTGACAGTCCATTCTATGCACTGGCACAAGACTAATCTTAATAGATGAGGCTCCAAGTTAGCAAAACTTCACTAGCTTCCCTTCCCTTGTATGATCCAGTCGTAATCCTTGAGCATGGAAGTTCCTTCCCCACACGAGAGCCTCAGCTACCTCCCAGCCCCTCCTCCACTGCTGCACATCAGCCCACTGGTTAGCAGCTGGGGCCTACACACATACCCCTGTCTTTTCCTGCTTTGGTGCCTGGTTCTCTCTGCCTGCTCAGCCCTTGCCCATCTCTCCACCCACACAAATCCCGCTCCTCCTGGGATCTGCCCAAGTGCCTCCTGGGCCTCATACAGCACCCCTCCAGCCCCAAAGGACTCCCCTGTGTGACCCCAGGGCACAATCGGAGGGTCAGTGTGCACGGCTTTGGGCCACTGCTCTGTGCTATTCCTACTGTGGGATTGGTTACTCCATCCACATTATACTTCAGGAAAGGAAAGGAAGGGAAACCAGCATTTGGTTAGGACCTACTATGTGCCAGGCACTGGCTCTGGCATTTTTATATATGTTGTCTCATGAATCCTTACAAGTACCTATGCGATAGGGACTGGTATTTCCATTTTAATAACTGAGGATACAGAAGGTGAATAACTTCTTCAAGTAACTCAGCTAAGAAGTGATGGAGCCAGAATTTTAACCCAGGAAGTACACAGGAAGGATATAAAACTGGAAATCAAGAGAGCTCCAATTCAATTAACCTCTCTGAATCTCATTTTTTCTCATTAACAAAGAGGGCTAACAATGCCTACCTCACAGTAATGTGCGAATTAACTGGAGACATAACTTTTGAAAGGCTTTATCAGCTGTGGAGGCATTATTTCCCTTGGTGCCTGGCACACTCAATGCTTAATGAGTATTTGTTGCTACATTGATTTCTATCTCTTCTCATAAGAGTTGCAGTGTCTGCTAGTCTCGCCTGCCATGTCTCCTTGCACTTAGCCAGTTACAATAATACTCATGTTTTCCACTTTGGAAAAGAAATCATGCCATGAGCTGCTGAGAACCAGTTCCTGGTCTAGAGGAGCATATAGTCCACATCTACCTGCACACATTTGCAGGCATTGTATCACGTGTTCAGGAGAACTCCCCCCATTTTGTAATCTGCATTGGGGAGTGCTACCGAACTCTCATGTAGGACATCAATTTGCTTCTACTCCTTGAAAGATAACAATGGTAAATAATCATTGCTATGTCTCCTACTAGTAGGGCTCACTGAAATGGGATGAAAACCCTCGATAGGGGATGATTATCATTCTTGTCTCTGCAGACAAAGCTACCTAAGAGAAGCGGTGCTGGTCGTGTGCTAAGTCATTTATCTTAGTTAAGAGTTCTGTTGTTCTTTTGCACGATAATGGTGACTGAGTTTGGCTTCTAACTTATCTTTCTATATCTTCTGAATATTTGCGCACTTTATTAATCACCTTTTATGGTTTGGGTTTCTGTTATGTGTGTCTTCAGGTTTCTTTCTCTGTCCTCATCCTTCCTTCCATGATTACCTAGTTTAGCTCCTTGCAAACACAACTTCTCCATTTATTCTCATCACAGTATGATTTTGACCCTCAGCTTTTCTATTTAACCTTTCAGAAATTTCTAGACGCAGTCTCCTCTCATCCTGGTGTGATTAAAGTGCCTGACTCTGAACCTCTACAGCCAGACCTTGACCCTGTCCATCATTTCTCTCCTGCTGTAAATTTCCTTTCATCTAAAGGGTAAAGTCAGTAACTCTTTACATTTCTTAACTGTAGTTGCAGTAGTTTGGATTCTTTTTGTAGGAAAATTGCTTACCCTTTCAGCGCTCCTTTTCCAACACAATTAGCTGTATGAAATCAAAATTATTTTCAAGATGTAATGGGTCACAAAAATAGGCGTCAACAACACTTGCACATAAAGTTAATAACTTCTAAATATAGATTTTACTTCTCTGTCATACATCCCTGCTTATGAGATTACCCAATGATCAAAACAGAAACCTTACCCAGGAAAACCCATTTTTATCTATTTTGTCCAATCTACAAGCCTTTTTCACTCTGCCTAGTTTGACTCTTCATAAATATGAATGGATTCCATTGATCCATCTTTCCACGTCACATCCGTGAATAGACACCTCCCTGGTTGGACATCAGATAGTCTATCCACTTGAACCAGGCTCATTGATTCTCTCTTCTGAAGTACACTTGCTTTAGAGAAGTCAAAGGACGCTTATTCCTCTTCCTGCTTTCTTTGGCTGGTCTCCCGAGAAGAGGTGAAGGTGAGAGGAGGTCTAACCTTTAGTCTTTCCTTCTTCCTCTCGTCCTCACAGGGCCCTTCCGCTGCCTAGAGCACTCCCTCCTGTCTGCCCGAAGGCTCATCCCCCAGGCCACTTGTTCCTCAGCTTCCGTGCTACCTGTCTGCCATTGTAGGGGCCCTCCCTTCCAGCTGGCTTTGGTGGCTGTCATTCTTGGTCTATGTGTGCTCCCAAGAGCCCTGTTAAGTGGAGACGTGGCAGGACCAGGGTCACTTATGGACTTGCTAATGGATTGCTGACAGAGTGAGTGGACAAGAGGTCAGTCAAAGCCACGCTTGTGAGAGTGACAGCTGGTCTTCCTTGGTCAGGCAGACCCAGCTCTCCTCACGTGGGGACATTCTGCTAAGATGGTCAGGGCCAACTGAGGTGAGTGCTCATCCTCCAGGAAGTGACCCCCTTCCTCTGCTAACTTTATTGGTAGACAGGTCTCCAGTATAGAGGTGCTCCTCTCTCCTTCTGCGGGGCCACCTGAAGCAAAGACACTGTTTCTGTGCTGCTTGCATATAATCTCTTTAGGAAATGACTTATTTAGTGGCTAGAAGAAGTGAGCCTGTGTGAGCCTGAGTAGTAATTAGGTTATAGTTACCCAGCAGACCCACCTGTACCAGCTGCTCTGGAAAGGAAAGCAGACATGTAATACAGGAAAGAGGTGAATACAAGGTTACAGAACAGAGATCGGTGGTGGTGAGATTTGAGATTCAAGTTTCTCACCGTTAGAGTCCCCCCAACCCCTGTCAAGGGAATAATGAATAATAGATAGTAATAATAAGTTTTAATCCATGTACATTCTTTTATGTGCTAGGCATTGTTCTAAGGGTTCAAATACATTACCTCATTTAATCCTCATATCAACCACAACAGTCCCAACAGTTGAGGAAAAAGGACACTTAGAAGTTAAGTGACCAAGGTCACAAGGGAGAAGAGTATGGTACCAGGACTCAAACCCTGATAGTCTGGGTCCAAATCCAGGGTCCACACGCATGTGTGTTTGTGTGCGTGCACACATAGGTGTGTGAAAGACAGAGAGAGAGTCATGTTTTAAAGACAGACATGGTGACAAGCATATGGCTCATATAGTTTCTCTCCAAAAGATATTCCCAGACTAAATAATGACTCCGAGACCTACCATTTACTGAGTGGCTATCAAATTCTTACAAAAATGAAGCAAGATTTTTCTGTATATAGGTGAGAAAACAGAAACTCCGAGAAGTGAAGTGAATTGCCCAGGACCACTCAGAGAGTAAGGGGGAGGGCTAGGATTAGAGTCCAGAAGCCATGCTCTTTTCAGGAAACCCCCGGCCTTGTCTGGAGAGGGTCCCGTGCCCTTACATGGACCAATCAGATACTTGAATAACTATTTCATAATATTTGGGGGAGGGGGAGTTCTCATTACACAGCTCATCCAAAGTCCCTTGTATCTATAGCATCTGGTAAATTGAATAAGCTCTGATCTGACTCTATAGGTCACTGGAAGAACAGACTGGACTTTTCTTGGCTGATCGTTGTTATGTAGAGCATCAGTCCAATATTCTGATTCATTGACACGCACGTGATCCAGAAATAACAAGATAGCCTCGTCCTAGTCCCCGAATGCTTGCCCCTGAGGAAGGAGCTGGCCCACAATGCAGGAGGGAAGGTGTTACACGAGAATGTTTCTGCTCCTCAGCTTAGGATCTGCTCATTTTTGTTTTTCCCCTTCAGGGAGAGCTTTGACTGGCCAGAAGCGAAGCATGGCATCCGGGCCCTAACCCGGACGTGACCTAGGACTCAGACTTGACTGGCAAACTCATGGGTGGCTTCAGGCAGCCTCAATTTGTGTGGGGTTTAGTCTGAGGGAAGGTAAAGGCACAGGTAGCTGGGGGAGAAACTGAAATGGGGCAGCCAGTGTGGTACCTGTCTCAGAAACGGCCTCTAGCCTAGCATTGGGAATTCATGCTCAGTCCCCAGGCCAGGTTTGCAGGCAGGGCTGTAGGAACTGACCCATGGCAGGCTCTGTGAGAAGGGCCAGAAGCGTTCTGCTTTGGGGGATTCACAGAGTCACACATGGTGAAAGACAGGATTGTTACTCCACTTCTATAGGGGTCTGGGTGTTTGGAGAGGACCTGGATATCCCCTGGGAGGAAGGGGATGGCACAGACTGTGGCCATAGATGGAGTGGGGTGGCAGTGGGGGACTATTAGTGAGCACCTGTGAGACGCCCCTTCGGGACACAGAAATTCCTGGAAGGTGATGCATGGGACTGAAATCCTGTATTCCCTGTGCCAGGGGGATTACAGCCTGTGCAGTGGGTCGTTACTGTGAAGGTGGCTCATTAGAATCCACAGACCACTGGAGCCTGGGCTCATAAGAACTTCACCCATACGTGTGGGGTGGTCCATGAATACAGGTGTGGTGGGTTCTCTACCACACGCAGCCTTTGAAAATGGGGTAGGTTTACATTCGAGCTTGGGGATATAGCCACATGCTATAAGAATATAGACAGATGATAGATAAATAGGTAGATATGCATATTTATCTCTAAAAAGATATTTTAGGGCCTTTAGCTCCACGATCGTGGATATGACCCAAGTTACAGGAGCTGAGGATGGAAACCTGTTTTTAGCACACTTAGAGAAGTGAAAGTGCACAGAGTTAATCCTGGGAGCAGCAAGGGTCCTGGAAAAGCCCTTCTTTCCAGAGACTGAACACGTGTGTGGAGTGTATGGCACACCCACGTGGCAGGTGGGCTGTGGGATTGACCCTGGGGAGCTCGCCTCTGGTGCCTGGGCTTCCTGGGTATTTCCAGCAGCATCCAAATACGCATTTCAAGGACGTGGGGCTCAGCCTCCAGGAGCTCAGCCCGGAGCTCCCACCTAGGCTCTTCAGCTCACCTGGTACTATCCCCCAAATTCCCAAGCAGATGGAAGAACCAGACCCACATGCAAGCTGGGACAAGACCCTCCTCTGCCTTCACCAGTTCCAGGCAGACCACCAGCGGTGCTGGGCCCAGTGCACATATCGGCTAAGTTTTTCATCTTAATATTGTGTCTTGGTACTTTAATTAAAGGATCCCAGAAAGCTGATTTCTAAAGGAGGCTGGTATTTAGCCAGGTATAGAACACACCTACCTGCTATAAACAGGAGCACTGAGAAAACTTTTCTACTGGATTGAAAGTGCTCCCCTTCTTTTTCTATAGTTGGTACAACAGCCTTGAAATAGTTGCATATAAAGAGACACCATTCCACATTTATTATTGTAGTCACATGTTCTCTCCTTCTCTGTTCTCCTCCTTCTTACTCTGCCTTGAACTCCTCATCTTGGAAAGAAATAGAGATTTTTTTTTCCTCAGAATTCTCTTCCTTAGCAGATTCCTTAGCAGCCTTGGCGGGTGCTGGGTGAGGGGCATGGGTCAGACTGTTAGATGGATGCAAAATGGAGGGTCCTTAACAAAGCCTTCTATTGCTTTCTCCAAGCCTTTGTGTGCTTTGCCAGAGGGGGAAATTTTCTTGTAGGTTCCAGTAGCTGTCTGCATTTTGGCACACAGCACAATCAAGGGGAAGTTAGAAGGCAACTCCATTAAAAATAAGAGAGATAGCATTGAATTAAAACAGAAGAAGAGGAGGAGAAGGAGAAGAGACTACACCCTCTCATTTCCTGAAACTGCGGCAAATGACTTCCAGAAAAGGTAGGAAGATGGTTGACTTTGTCTCCTACTCCCTATTCATCCCTTGGCCCTCTATGAGTGGGTTTTGTTTTTTGAGGAACCCTGAATGCTACCCTTCCAACTCCTAATCATCCTAGCTCTCTCCCTAACATTGAGAGATTTCAGTTCCTGAATAAAGTATTTGGCAGAGAGGGGAAACTGCTGGCAATGAAAGGCTCTGGATGGGGCTCAGGGAGGAAGACACCTGATAGCAGTGCATGCTGGGGATTGTAGTTCTCATGTACCCAATGAGTCAACGAGTTAGAGAAGCTGGCGGAGGAGCCCACGCTGATATGCGTGAGCTGTGTTAGACGAATGCTTGCTGGAAGCAGAGACGTAGGCTGAGACGGGCCAGCTCAGCCTACCTGCTCTTCACCTGAAGACAATTCAATCTCTTTATCCTCATTTGTGTTTTCTACTCGATCTGTTAATGCATCAGATTTTATAAAGTTTCCTATCATTTTTTCCTGTCAATTAATACTTATACTTTAAACAAGATTTGTTTTGTATGTCATAACTGTGTGACTTAGAACTTAACATTTGTTCCCATCATCTATTTCATTCCTGAAGATGATATTCTTTTTTTTTTTATATTAAATTTATTGGGGTGACAATTGTCAGTAAATTTACATAGATTTCAGGTGTACAATTCTGTATTACATCGTCTATAAATCCCATTGTGTGTTCACCACCCAGAGTCAGTTCTCCTTCCATCACCATATATTTGATCCCCTTTACCCTCATCACCCACCCCCCACCCCCTTACCCTCTGGTAACCACTAAATTATTGTCTGTGTCTATGAGTTTTTGTTTCTCATTTGTTTGTCTTGTTCTTTTTGGTTTATATACCACATATCAGTGAAATCATAGGGTTCTCTGCTTTTTCTGTCTGACTTATTTCACTTAGCATTATACTCTCAAGATCCATCCATGTTGTCACAAATGCTCCTATATCATCTTTCCTTAACGCCGAATAGTATTCCATTGTGTATATGTACCACAACTTCTTTATCCATTGAAGATGATATTCTTTATCGACAAAATATTACCTCTGTGACCGATTATTTCTTCCAGTCTCGAATTTTAATTTGACTGATGCTAATTTGGGGATATTTATTTTCTTTTTGGTTTGTGTATGCCTGGTGAGTTGGGTCATTCTTTTAATTTTTATAAGTTAGCATGCCTCTTATGGGCAGCATGTAGTTGAATTTTCTAGCAAAGCATAAACTAACTCAATTAGAAGTAAATGCACTAATAAATAATTATAGAAGATATTAAGCAAGTTGTTGAAAGACTGCAATTAAGAAAGTCGAAAGGATCAGATGGGTGCTTATGGGTGACTTTTTTCACACTTACAACAAAAAATTAATTTCCACACTGAACAAATCATTGCAGAACACAGCAAAGTATGCAAAGTTTTCCAAATCAACTTATAAATTTGTGTAATCTGTTAACAAACCTGATGAGCCTAGAACAAAAACAAAAACTATACACCAATCTCATTTATAAGTTTGGATAAAAAAACTTAAAAATGTTTTAGCAAATCAAATCCAACAATATATGAGAAGAATGATATGTCATACCCAGGAGATTTTATTCCAGGAATGCAAGGATGGCTCTATATGAAGAATTTAATGTACAATTTATCACACAAAAAGGTTTGAGAAAAAGTGATAATCTCAACAGACACTAAAATGGCATTTGGTAAAACTCAGCATTCATTTCCAATAAAACCAATTAATAAACAGATACCTAACATCACAGTTAAAAATAAAATAATAAAGATGGTCCCACTAAAATCAGGAAACAGATAAGGATGTTTAGTGCCATCACTATTGTTAAACATTTCCCTAGAAGTTTCCATTATAAGACATACAGAGAAAACAATAAATAAAAATATCAAAAATGAGGAAAAAATATTGCAAATTATGTGATTGTCTGTCTAAAGAAATCTAAATATAAACTAAAAAGAAATTATTTTTCAAATATATATTTGAGAGGTGGTACAGCTTGATAACCAAGGGCATGGGCTCAGAACCACCCTTTGAATTCTGACTCTGCCACTTACCAGCTATGTGACTATGGAGAAGTCATTTAACTGTGAAGGCTGTTTTCTCACCTACAAAGTACCTAACATTTCTTGAGCACTTTGTGCGAGGCTAACCACTTTATATACATCCTATGAAGCAACTATTATTATCACCCCCATTATATAATTGTCTTTTGTACAGTTCCCCATTACACAAAGGAGAAAATTCAGGCATAGAAAAGGTCAGTTGAACTGCCCACACCACACAGCTGGCAAGTAACAGAAGTGGGACTCGAATCTGTGCAATCTGACTCGAGCCCCTCCCCTAACTGCCGTGCTGCACCGTCTTTCCCTGTTTCACTCTATAAAGTGTAGCTACCATTATTACAGCAATGTAAAATCTGTACTTTTTCTGTATACCACTAATAACCAATTAACAGTATATTTAAAAGATTAATTAAATTCAGAACAGCAAATGATATAAAAACCCTAGAAATAGACCCAACAATAAAAATGAAGGATTCATATAAAAATTTTAATGAGGGATATAAAAGAATATTGGGACAAATAAGGAGATATATAATTTCTTGGATGGGAAGACAAATAATAGGAAGATAAAAATTCTTCTGAGATAATATATACAGTTAATGTAATTCTAATTAAAAATCCAAGGGATTTTATTTTTTTGGAATTCAACAAAATGACATATATTTCATTTGCAAGAAAAGCAATGAGAACAGCCAAAATTGTTTATAAAATGGAATAAAGAAAAGTGTCCTGCATTGATAGAATTCAAAACGTTTTATAGAGCCATAATAATTTAAATTGTGCAATTCTATATCTAGCCAATAAATAAAATAGAAAGCCCAGAAACAGACCCAAATATGTTTAGTATGTGACAGAGACACTATTTCTAAAAACAGGGCTGAGGAGTATTAAATCATTTGATAAAACTTTTCTAAAATGAAATACAAAGAAAATATCACAAAAATAACAAATGATAGATTTGCCTTTGTATACACTTTAAATATATATCAAAATATAATCAACAAGATAAAAGATAAACTGCTAAATATTAGCACAATGTATTCCAACAATCCTCTTAAAATATAAAGAATTGTTAAAATAAACAAGGAAAAATAAGGACAAGAAGAAACAACCAGAAGAGTAAAAATTAACGTGGTCGATAAACACATCAACACATGCTTACCTGATAAGCTGATTAAAATATTTCGTATAAAACTACAATTATGTATATATTTAATCATCTGAAATTTTATCAGCATTAACTAGTTTATTTTAAAAGCTGGAAATTTTATCTATTCTCAAAAGTAATCAAAGCCATGAATTATCAAGTTCAATCCTATCAGAAATGTACTTTCTAAATTTTCTAACACATGAAAAAGATTTGATTAAATGAAGATCTATATCATGATTCTGAATGGGAATGCTGAATATTGTAAAAACGCAAATATTACAAATTATTGTAAAGACATGTACCTCAGCAACATGGATGGACTCACAGGCACAAGTCAGGAAAAGCCAGCAACAACAATTTCCATTGATTGTATCTTTCCATTTATATCAAGTTAAAAAAGAGGCAAAACCAATCTATGATGATCAAAGCTTTGAGAGTAGTTATGTCTGGATAGGGGCCAGGGATCCAAGAGACCATGGTGTCTCCTGGGTGCTGTCAGGGGGCCATGGGTGTCTCCTGGGTGCTGTCAGGGGGCCATGGGTGTCTCCTGGGTGCTGTCAGGGGACCATGGGATCTCCTGGGTGCTGTCAGGGGACCATGGGATCTCCTGGGTGCTGTCAGGGGGCCATGGGTGTCTCCTGGGTGCTGTCAGGGGGCCATGGGTGTCTCCTGGGTGCTGTCAGGGGGCCATGGGTGTCTCCTGGGTGCTGTCAGGAGGCCATGGGTGTCTCCTGGGTGCTGTCAGGGGGCCATGGGTGTCTCCTGGGTGCTGTCAGGGGGCCATGGGATCTCCTGGGTGCTGTCAGGGGGCCATGGGGTCTCCTGGGTGCTGTCAGGGGGCCATGGGTGTCTCCTGGGTGCTGTCAGGGGGCCATGGGTGTCTCCTGGGTGCTGTCAGGGGGCCATGGGTGTCTCCTGGGTGCTGTCAGGGGGCCATGGGTGTCTCCTGGGTGCTGTCAGGGGGCCATGGGTGTCTCCTGGGTGCTGTCAGGGGGCCATGGGATCTCCTGGGTGCTGTCAGGGGGCCATGGGGTCTCCTGGGTGCTGTCAGGGGGCCATGGGTGTCTCCTGGGTGCTGTCAGGGGGCCATGGGTGTCTCCTGGGTGCTGTCAGGGGGCCATGGGATCTCCTGGGTGCTGTCAGGGGGCCATGGGATCTCCTGGGTGCTGTCAGGGGGCCATGGGTATCTACTGGGTGCTGTCAGGGGGCCATGGGTGTCTCCTGGGTGCTGTCAGGGGGCCATGGGTGTGTCCTGGGTGCTGTCAGGGGACCATGGGATCTCTTGGGTGCTGTCAGGGGGCCATGGGATCTCCTGGGTGCTGTCAGGGGGCCACGGGATCTCCTGGGTGCTGTCAGGGGGCCATGGGTGTCTCCTGGGTGCTGTCAAGGGGCCATGGGATCTCCTGGGTGCTGTCAGGGGGCCATGGGTGTCTCCTGGGTGCTGTCAGGGGGCCATGGGATCTCCTGGGTGCTGTCAGGGGGCCATGGTGTCTCCTGGGTGCTGTCAGGGACCATGGCGTCTCCTGGGTGCTGTCAGGGGGCCATAGGATCTCCTGGGTGCTGTCAGGGGGCCATGGGATCTCCTGGGTGCTGTCAGGGGGCCATGGGAGGCTCCAGGGTGCTGGTCAGGTCTGTTTCAAAATCTGGGTGATGGATACAAAGTGTGTTCAGTAAACCCAGCAAGCTATACATTTGTGATTTGTGCATTTAGACTCTTACTTCATATTTTAAAAAACTTCTAGTGGAACTTGAGTTAAACGTAAAACATTAAGTAATAAAATAAGAGAATGTGAGCTTCATAAGAGTAGCCTCTGTGGTCCCTTGCTCTCTGCTTCATTCCCATCTTCTAGAGGAAAGCCTGGCTCCAATGGTGCATAATATTTACAGAGTGAATGAATTAGAAAAACATGGCAGTGAATATTAACTGATTCTGGTCTTTGAAAGGACAGTCTAAATGTAAACATAATGGGAAAGAAAGCATGTTTTTAAAATACCGATATATTTACGTACATCATACTTAAATCTTCTGTAAGCAAAATGCATAAAGGGTGTAAACAACATTAAGGGCAAAAAAACAAATTGGCAAAATGTTGGGAATAAATGTAACGCTGGGGATTGATGTCTTTAGCAGGCAGAACACTTAAAAATCAATAAGGAAAATACTAATACCCTTGGGGAAAAACAGGTAGTAGCAAATGTATAATTTGTAAAAAAAATAATGACAAACTAATGTAAGAAAAGATGACCGATTCCATCAATAATCAAAGAAATGCAAATTAAAATTACAAAATGCCAAAGATTTTCTTTCTTTCTTTTTCTTCCTTCCTTCCTTCCTTCCTTCCTTCCTTCCTTCCTTCCTTCCTTCCTTCCTTCCTCTCTCTCTCTCTCTCTCTCTCTCTCTCTCTCTCTCTCTCTCTCTCCCCCCTCTCTCCCCCTTCTCCCCCTCCCTCCCTCCTTCCCTCCCTCCTTCCCTCTCTCTTTTTTCTTTCTTTCTTTCTTTCTTTCTTTCTTTCTTTCTTTCTTTCTTTCTTTCTTTCTTTCTTTCTCTCTCTCTCTCTCTCTCTCTCTCTCTCTCTCTCTCTCTCTCTCTCTCTCTCTCTTTCTTTCTGCCTCCCCAATTTTTCCTTCATTTATTCAACATACAGTTTTTGACTGAGTACTAGGTCCACATGCTTGGCATTTCATAGTAAAGAAAACAACCACTGTCCCTGCCCTCAGGGAGCTCACATTCTTGTGAGGAACACAGAATTTTGACAACAAACACGTAATTGGATAAGTATTTAGTTTGTCAGGTAATGATCATTACCACTGATAAAAGCACAGGTTCATAGACCGTAACAAAAGTCCCACTCATGTTGATAGTGGGGGAGGCTGTGCATGGTGGGGGGGCAGGCAATCTCTGTCCTCTCCACTCTATTCTGCCCTACTCCTAAAAGTGCTCTAAAAAAATCAAGTCTGTTTAAACAATAACAAAATGAAGAAGGGTACAGGGTATAGCAGTTCAGAGCTGGTGACACTGGTTGCTGGTGTATATGGAGTGATTTGTGAAGGCCTGCTGCATAAGGTGGATTTGAGCAGAGATCTGAGGAAGTGAAAGGTACAGATTTGGGGCTCAGGGCAGAGGAACAGCAAAGACTCTGAGGCAGGAATACTTTTGGTGTCTTCAAGGAACACCCAGGAAGGCAGTGAAGTTGGAGGGATGGGAATAGGAGCAATGCCAGGGACGGTCCAGGGAACCAAGTCCTCCCATCCACAACTGTGGAACTGGACTTGGGTAATTATTTGTGGAAAAAAATGTTAAATACATTCTGAGGATGTTAAAATTGTGCCTATCTTGTTTCAGTAATTTCTCTTCTAAGAAATTATGGTAAAGAGATCATCAAACCTGTTGACAAAGATACATGGTTAGAATGCACATCATGACATTATTAACATACCAAAATAAATGAATAAAAAAATTAATGGACTTGTCCAGTAAATCACAACACATATGTACTTTGGAATAAAATGAGGATTTTAAAAATTATGTTTTGTAAGAATGGCAATAATAGAATAATGCTTGCTATAAAATACTAATAAAAAGCAAGGTCTAAAAATTATGTATGTCATTTTATTTTATATTTATTTTATAAATATAAAATTTCTATTTTACATAAATTTTATTATGTTTATATATAATAAAATCCAAATTTTGAAGAGAAATAAAAATGCATAGAAAAAACTGGAAGAGAATATGCTTAATATTAATAAACTTTTTTTTTGGTATGGTAGAAGGTAGAATTATAGGTGATTTTGTTTCTTTACATTTTTCTGTAATTTCTTTTTTGACAGTGGCCTATATTTTACTTTCTAATGATAAAAGTAAAGATTTTTTTCAAGTATTGGATAACAATTATTCAAATATATGTGCTATTTAAAAAATAGATTATGAATGAAATTACATTGCTTCTATCTCACCGTGTTGTACACTGGGAATGAATTTCCCTCCAAACCAATACTTTGATTATTCTACTAAATCAGTACCAAACTGGAAGTTAAATTATAAAGTCCAAAAGACAAAGACTAACAGTGGTGAACTACAAGAAAAAAAGTCCCGAATTATTTGCAAGTCAGAGGTCAGAAATCCCTTCTGTATCTGCTTTGGGAAGAGTGCCCAAAGTCTTCAGGGGTACAGAGGCATTTCACGCCCTATCCTCCCATTCTCACCCTGAATTGCTTTTTTCCAAAAAATGAATAAAGACTCCTCAATAAAAACTATTAAATAGCTTGGCAAAACTACACAGACAAACACAGAGGCCAATTAACAGAAACAGTTCATACCAAAACTATCTTTCTGACCTAGCCACTAATACCTACCCAGCATCAGATCTAAATGTTTGGATGAAAACAACAGAGCAGGCGATGGCTGGCCAGCTGCAGAGGAGCGCCCATTAGGAGCGTTCACATCTGTCTGCAGAATATGTGTGCAGCATGTTTCCATAAAAGCTTACAGAAGATAGAGACATCTGACTGTCTGCCTAAGCCTGGAGAAGGCGATTTTTTTTTTCCTTCAGATTTATTTTTCTCACCACCCACGACCTTTTTTACTTTTTTTCTTTTTTTTTTGCTGTGGTCTGAAACAGGAGGGTCCACTCCCTTCTTTGGATTTTGAAGCTCTTGGTACTTCTTTTTGCCTTTTAAGGCTTAGCTGCTTTAGAGCATGAAAATGAGCATACAATCACCATTATGAGAAGACAGCCTGGCTTCTTGGAGGATAAATGCTGTAGGATTTCCATCCTGGCCTGGTACTTAGTGTGACTCTTGCTGTACTCCTTCCCTCCCTGGGCTTCCGTCTGTCCGTCGGTAGATGCAGGATGGCAATACCTGCTGTGTTGTGAGGTTGTCGTGTGGATTCAATGAGATCCTGCTTTGTAACCCCTTAGACTCTCTGCCATTTCAGATGATGGTGTCCTCCTTAGCCTACTGAGTGCTGGACACTCACTGCTCTTGAGGTAAGATTGGAACAGCATACTTGGCAATACCCAAGAAGCACTGTTTAGCTTGTTTATACAAGGATTGTAGAGGTAGGAAACGTACTTAGAATTATTTTTTTTCCAGGAATGAGGATAGGGGTTCCTCTCGTTCATTTATACTCTTTGAGCACCAATAACATGCATTTGTAAGACGCTGGATAAGGAGATAGCTACCGTCTCTGAGTTTCCATAGCACTCAGCCCAGAGCCCTCCTCAGAGCTGTGGATTGGCTCTGTCTGAGCCGAGGGCAGGGGACGAGGAAGCCACCTAATAAGCTGGCCACTTTGTGAAAGGCAGAGACCAGGCCTGGCAGGGGAGCCCGCAGCCAAGGCTGGACGAGGGAGGGATGGACGGCAAGAGGGACCGTCCTGAGGGACCCTGTTCTGAGGGACCAGGACAAGTGCCCTTTGTCACCCCATTTCTAGAAAGAGAAACATATAAAACAATGGAAAAAACAAAAAAAAATGTTTTTCAGTTAGAAATATTCCACCTAAGAGCTCCTTTCTCCCCCATGTTTCTGTGGGTTCACGGTACGCTCAGTCCTGAGGCTCCCCTGTTCTATGGCCAATGACCATCTCAGACCGTCTTCCGTGGAGTTGTGTTACAGGTGACAGGGATATTATTCCTTAGGAACAGCCGGCCACAGCAAGGCATGGGCAGAGGCCCACCCCCTAGGCGCCTGTCAGCCAGATTGTGGAGTTCCACCTTTGTTCTGAGTGTGGTGTTGCACTCAGCGTAATAATTACAGAAGACATCATACTTCCTGGAGTTACATGCTGCAGAGAGACAGTGATTCTTCTGTCCATGCTGGATGGAGACCCTGGGTCTTGCATAGCGGATCTCAGTCCTTTTAGAGCCAGCTGGTTAAACCCATAGAGCTCTGAGATGACAGGAGTTACCTTCAATTGCATTTACTTGCTGAAAGATCTTGGTTTTCCAGGTAGACTGCAGGCTGCCTGAGGATACAAACCATAGATTATGCCTGTTTGCTTCTGGTGGAGAGCTGTGCTCATAATTTAGTACTTGATAATTATTTGTTACACGAACTAGTGAGTGAGATCACTACAATGAGTGATCAAACCTGGACGTCCAGTGTCCTTGCCTGACTCTTAGGAATTGTGTACGGGCAGCCAGCCTCACAGGCACACAGCTCTAGCGTTAGGGCCACTGCTGAATCCCTGGGGAGCGATATGACTTTGTAGATATGCAGGGGAAGGTACAGTGGAGGAGGGAAAAGGAGTGAAAACAGCCAAAGTGAGAGCGAGCCCACCCCGGTGTGGACCTGTGGCGAGCTCATTGTAATGGTTACTCAGGAGCTTGGCTACCTCTGCGTTGGATCACTTGGTTCACTCTTCCCAGGCCCAGTTTCCCTTTCTGGCTCAACTTGCTGTCGGTACAGCCCCTGGATAATCAGGCCCCGCAAAGGCTGTGAGCTCTTGTTGCTGAGGTCTCCCCGCTGTCCTTAAGTCCTGCCCTGTCTGGACTCTGATGTTCAGCTTTTCTTGGGTTTCTGCAAAACTCCTTTCTATCCTTAAAATACAGACCTTTACACGTTTTCCCTTCCTCTTTCTAAAATCTCAGCTCCTTTGAACAGGCAAACGAGCTAAGTCTAAAGCACTCCTCTCAATGCCAAGTCCATGTCTCTGGCATTCCAGGGCAAAGTGTAGCCCACTGGCCGCTCCAGCAGATGGTGGCCCTGCAGGTGGCAGGGAGGTGTGAATGATCCAGAGCGTCTCAGCTGAAGGAGGCTTGTCTCAAACAGACCTGAGGAGGCTCAGAATAGAAGGGATACAACGTGAGGTCAGGGCAACCTGCTGTCCCCAACGGTGCAGCCACTGGGCACCTCTGACTCCTCTGATCCAATTGGCCACACACAGTGACCTTCACTGCTGTGACAGCAATGAATCCAGCCAACCAGATGTACCTGCAGAATTCCAGAACTGGAACAGACTTTAGAAAGCTCTGAATGCATACATCAGCTCTACAGCTTCTCTTACAAGCGACCATGCCGTCTCTTCTTGAACATGACAGGACAATCTATTTTTAAAAAAACTCTACTGGAAAGAATGTTGGCCCTAATTTATGCCAAAGTCTACCTCCTTCTAATGTTTACCCACTGGTACTCGTTCTGGATCTCTGCAGAAATGCAGCACAGAATCCTTTAGAGAATGAAGCCGGCCCTTCAAATATTAGGACAAAAGAATCATATCTCTTCTAAGTCTTTTTTTTCTCCAGGCTAAGTATGCCAAGTATTCCAATCATTTTCCCAATCATTTTGAATCCCTTCACCATCACTGTCCCTTTTTTCTGGGTTATTCTGAAATTGTGTCAGCCCTGCCCCTTTGGATGGTGCCTGACCAGGGAGGAGGAGAGTAGGGCTTTCACCTCCTTTCTGATTTAGGATTGCACTCACCTTTGGAGCACACCTCACTTTCAACTGAAGTTGTGTCTGAGCCCACCCAACCTTTCCAATCATCAATGGAATGTTGGCCTGGAGTCGGAGAGCCAGGCTCTGACCTGCCTCTGCCATCTCCGGGGCCCTAGAGGGGCCGGTCGTGACGTCCCACCTGATCTCCCTCATAGATAATCGGCCTCTGTCAGCTCCACAGGGAGAGCCCTACCTCTTACCCCAGACATAGGCCAGAAGTGGCCTCTGATCTCAGCTGGGTCAAGGAGACCCCAGCCCACATCAGTTAGCTGTGAGGAGCTTAACTAGCAGGTCGGGGAGACGTGGAAGTGACTCATCCTTTTGGGACGATTATGAGATCAAGGAAACCAGTCTGTGGAGGGCGTGAAGAACGCTCCCAGAAGCAGAAAGAAGAATCCATAGGCTCCGTGGAAACTGAGTCAGAGAAATTAACCAGTAACTTGCCAGTTTCCACAAGGTCTTACGAACCTCTTCCAATTAGTTCCCATGAAGTTTCTCTGCAAGGAATCCTGTTTTGAATTTAAGATTCTTTGAATGAATTTTGGTTCTGAACAAACAATCTTTAACGAAGACTTTAGGCAAGGCTTTGAACGTCATTGGGCTTAATTTTCCTTATGGATAAACGGAATTAATTGTCAGATGGTCTTTTACTCTGTGATTCTGAGTCATATTATTCCCATTCCATACTTCTGTACTTGGGAGGGTGTTAAAGATAAATAACCTAAGTATGTACTTTTATATGTCATCCTCGGTAAATTTCATCTTAATTTTGGTTAATCTTCCAAAACATCTCACACATTGGAGTATGTTTGGGTCTTTAATTATCATATAGTAAATAGGAGAAAAATGGAGAATAGCGGGCTCCCAGGAATCTGTATAATAGTTGTCTCGCCCATGGGATGAATTATCTAGAAATTTCATTAGTCAATGGATTAGAAATTCATTTATTCATTCGTTTATTCATTCAGTAATTTCTCTTGAAGTTAGTTGCAGACCAAGAGTGTGTTTTCCCAATGTCAGCAGAAAGATGTGTGAGCAGTATATGTGAGAGCTTTGATTTACTGTGACCTGTTAAGATGGCCGTCCAAGCACAAGCTGTCCACATCTTGAAAGACCCTGAAAGTGGGCATTAGTGCATTGGACTGACCAAAACGCTCAGTCACAACCAATTATGCAAGGTCAGACACACTGCATAAAGAGCTAGTGAAACTCAGATTAGTCAATTTGTTGTTTGTTACAACATGGGCAGAAAGACGTGGTGGGAAAGGATGTAGGAATTTTGGCTAAAATGAGCTTTTGGCTTATCTTTAGATTCCAATTATGCAAGGCTGCCCCCATCCCTCATTACCTCAGATAAATCAAACATCAGCTTAGAGTTCAGCTTCGTAGCTGGGGGAAAAAAAGAAGAAATCTTTGAGGCAAAATGTGGGCTCTATTTGGAGTTCATATATCCTTTAAAAAGACAGGCCAGCAGAAAGAGAAACTGACTCTCCCAACCACGGTGTTAATAGCACAGGGGACGTAAACGTGGGGTGTTTCTCAGACACACATTTGATGTGTCTGTGGGAAACACACACTCCGAATATGATGTTCGGAGACGCCTGAGGAAAAGCAGGGAAGGAGCAGACATCTGCAGGACTGTCACCCAGCCACCATCCACCGAGGGCATTTTGCCGCTGGCCTCTCCCAGGTCACTGTAAGGCTCATGGGAACCTACTGGTCCCCTCAGACTCCGTTGTCGCTGGCCAGGCCCGTCATAGCTAAGCTGGATGCACTGCCCTCCACACCATGCCTCCCAGGGCTCCATGCCCTTGCCACCCTCCTTCTAGCTGGACGTCATTGCCCTCTCATTGATAAAACTCCTACTCCTCCTTTAAGACCCACATCAAGTGTCATCACCTTTGTGACAACTTTCTCCCCCTCCCCCTCAGGGGACTGCAGCCTTTCACTCACACTCTGTGACTTACCTTCAAGCACGTGTGCCTCTCCCAGTACCTGTGATCTTAACCGTCACCGGAGCCTCAGCACTGGGCATGGGGCCAGGTCCATGCTCGGTGACCAAATGCTGTATGATGCACAATTGATAAAACGAGAGAAGATATACTTTGGGGACTTCTGAACCCAGAAGCTGAGGAGTAGCATTCCCGTTCCCTTCCCCATTTATGCTTCAAGATAGACTTGAGAGGTAGAGAAAGCCCAGAAGCTAAACAATGATATTGTACCCTGGAATGGAACAGTGGTTTTGACCAGAGCCTGCAGATGAGGGCTAAGTTTGCTTTGGCTGGTGCCTCATGGAGAGGAAGACTTTGCCATCGCTTATAGGTGAGTCACTGGGGTACACACTTAATGCCATCGCTGCTCAGCGCAAGGCCAGAGAGAGAGAAGAGTGTTGCAACCAGTCTTGAGCATCAAGCTAAGCAAGAACAAGGTTTGGTTGGAAGAAGGAGGCACATGCCCAAGAAATGACCCGTTCAGCATGGCAGATACTCCCCTGTGGGCTGAGCCCCGTGGCCCTTGTGGGTGGAGGTTTCCCAAGAGAAGCCCAGCCCCGAGACTGGAAATTCAGAGCGCTCCCTGCTGACCCAAAGGCCAGCTAGAAAAGCAGTGCATCATCACACGGAAAATGCTGTGGTTTGCAATAGAGACCAAAGGAAGCAGAGGATTTGGAAACTTTCTGGACAACAATAGTGAGAATCAAGTTGGCTCTGCCTAGAAGAGTCCTGAGAGAAACAGGCCCGACCACACAGAGCAGGACAAATTGGCCACAAGGGAGGCATGTCCATGATCACTGCTGTGGGGGAGGGAACACGCAAAGGCTTGGGGCCCATCAGGGAGTCGAGGTGACACTACTAACATGTGACAGCTGACACGGAGGCGGCATCCGCAGAGGTGAATGGATGACTCAGAGGCGTTATTTATTATTGTTATTTTTGCCCTCCCTCACTGTGGTTTATAGAAAGTGCTTTGTCAAGATTTCCAGGCCCAGTGATGGACAAAGGACACAAGGCAGATCCACAGGGGGGCCCCTCTCTGACGCAGGGCTGCAAGCTAGAAGGCAGCATGGAGGCAGGGGGGAGGCAGGGTCAGCTGGGCAGCGCCAAACCAGAATGCCCCTGCCCGACTCAGCAGGCAGCTTAACACCCGTGGGATGGAGAGGATGGATAAGTCAGGTTGGGCCCTGCAGCCCCACTGCTGAAAAGAAATGAACATGCTTCCAGGTGACTAAACCTGGATTGGTTTAAAAATATCAGCAAGCCTACTGCCACATTAATGAATTACATCACACCTGGAAACATCTGCTGAATAACTGATGTATCCCAAACGCTCAGTCACAACCAGTTGTTGTACCCAAGGTACCATGGTGTACCCAAGGGGATAGGTGGTGGTTTTATCAGCAGAGATGCTGCAAATGCCAGGTCGTCGCCTAGCGAGGTCAGTATGTGCGGTAAAGCTGGGCTCTTCACAATGCGATGAACTGCTCTAAGGAGAGTGACACTGCACAGTTTTCTCCTTGGGTCTCTCTCCATCTAGCACCTACCTATTGCTGGAGACAAGGTGGATCTGGCGAGAAGAGAAGGCATTGGCATGGACACGCATCAATAGAAACAGAAGCTTTCTGGACTCTTGGAACGTTTTCCTTTACTTATGTGTTTGTGTATTCCTGAGGCTCAAGACCTTTTAGGTTTGGAAACCCAAAAGAGTAAATGATCACATTATGGATTTTTGGTTCCCTATGTCTGAATGTGCATATTAACATGCTACAATTTGCCCAGATTACTTTTGCTCAGAGTTCACCAAGCTTCCCAGGAACCGGACACCAGAAGAGGGTTTTGTGATCGCTTACAAGCTGACCATGAATGAATAAGACCACTGAGCAACTGTGGGGTTGCTTGGCCTATAAACTCTGTGGCAAGCTTAACAAGTCAGTAAAATCCTGAGGACACAGCATCTTCGAAGAGACAAAGCCATGCTGACGAGGGCCAGGGGTCAGGCATGCTTTCCCTTGGGCACCCCGTTTTAGACTGCTCGTGGTGTGGGGGGCTAAGTGTCCCGACACACACACGGCTTCGCCATGGGCAGCAAGTTGCCTCTTGCAGCTGCTCTGGGAAATGTGCTGCCTGCAACAGTTGGGACAGCAAGGAGGTAAGGGTGAGTAGCCTAAAGGAGAAAGAATAGGATAGGAAGGGAGGATAAGAGGGGCCAGGCTGCCAAACTAATCTGAGAGGTTGCTAGCACATTCCAGCTCCTTCTTAAGGATGGGGCTGTCCTGCAGTGTGAGCTGGATCCCAGTGGTGCCCTCACAGAATTGATGATGGGGCATGAACCGCACACACACGCACACATACGCACACGAGCAGCTTGGGGGAGGAGCTTAGGAAAAACACACTCTAAGCTAATGCCACATGCAGGCCAGTGATCTCTGAGCCAAGGGGGTAGGAGAGGGGCGAGGCCAGGAAGAAAAGGGAAAGAACTTGAGCTCGTGGTACCAAAGGGACTAGTCTTAAGGACAGCAGTATCCCAATCACATGACAGCAGGAAACAATAAATGAGGAAACCAATGAGAAGGTCCAGGACACTTCTTTGGAAAAACCTAACATGGCCCTTGAGCATTCGCCAGGATTATACAGGGCTGTTCACACTTGGCTGGAGGGTAGGCTCTAGGGAGAACTCAGGATCAAACATTGCCTGGATATGTGCTCATAGCCATAATGAACACTTGTGAGTCCGGAGCTACTCTGGGGCCAAGCAGAGCTCCAAGGTCCCTTTGGTCCAAGTAAACAGGGAAGGAAGAGGGCCTTTCAAACTCCTGGCCCTGACATGCAGGGCGGTTGTTGGCCCCTGACTTCATTTTGGCTGGACCACGCTTCTCATGACATTCCGCACAGCTTTTCGTGGTCTTACAGGCAGTAGTCATCCCAGCTAGGTTAAGAAAAGGTAACAAAGTGGAGAATTCAGGGCACTGGGAGGAATGAAAAGATAGGCTTCATCCACATAACCAGCACTTTCCTGTTTTCGGGCATGTAATTACAATGTCTGTATTCAGCCTGGGGATCCAGCTTCCTGCACTGACTCAAGCCACACCGCGCCTCCTCCCTCAGTATTCCTACAGGACGTGCATTGTCTTGAATCATTCCTAAATGCTTCCTGTATATACCACACTCTTACCATTTTCGTAATCCCATATTGCGCCTGTCATGGGATTCGAAGGCAGGTACAAAACATCAATCCTCGTTCCAGTCCTGGAACTTAAAGTTCAGTGGAAGAAACAGGCATATAGGTCACAACACGACTTTGGGAGCAGAGGTGGGAACCAGGGACTGCCTCGGCCAGTGGGGTGATAGGAACAGGAATGGACTAGGACGTCTCCCCCCAGAGACAATGGGTATGGTTTTGCACCTAAAACCAGAGATACCGGCCAGGTAGGGAGTCGTTGTGGAAAATCGTATGGAAATATAAAACCAGTGAAACTGGAGTGGCCAGGAATGGAAAATCAAGGTGGGGGAGGGTGGGCCAGAGGGCAGGAAGCAGAGAGCTGAGAACAATGAAGGGGGCTCTTGCCTGAAATAATTGCTGTTCACAGCTTTGGGGGCAGCGAGGACCAAGTATGAGTGGGTCAACTGGACTTAAAGGATCAGGGATAGGATGACAAGAGGGAAGAGATTTAGGAGATAATTAGGAAGCAACTGGATATGAGATATGAAGGAGACGGAGGCATTAAAATGACCATGAGGTCTAATTTGGAGGCTGCCTGGTGGGTGCATGACGATGACATCAACCATCATACTGATCAGGGGAGAAGTAACTTCAGGAGGAAGGCAACGAATCCACTGGGGCAGGTTGAGTTTAAGAGTTTCAGGGATGGGCAGGTAGAGTTGTTGCTTGGTAGGTGGTTGGAAACACAGTCTCTGTACCCCAGGATTTTGGTCAGGACTGGAGACCTGCATCTGAGAGTCATCAGCCAGGGGGTACAAAGGGTCACCCACAGAAAGTGAATAATGGGTCCCCAGACCAAAACATGGAGCTCACCTACAGCCCAAGAACAGGCACAAGTATGAGAGAGCCATTCAGTGGGTGCTCAGAGCACAAGCTGGGCTGCAGAGAGGGAGGAGCAAGTGGGAGGCAAGCGTGGAGGCGGTGTATGTCTCTTTAAACTGAGGAAGTGTGAGATGGAGCAGGAGTTTGAGAAGGCTTTTTAGAGTAGGGGGTCTTTGGCATGTTTGAAAGATATGGAAAAGGTGCCAATGAGGAGACCAGATTGAAGATTCAAAAAGGAGGGATGGTCACAGAGAGCTGGAAGTCTCAGCGGCGGGGTCAGGTGGCAGGGCAGCCTGGAAAGAGCCACGATCCTTCATCTTCTGAAGCAAAAGAAAAGCTTTCAGGATGGATGAGAAGCTGGCTAAGGTGATGGAGCTGTAGGGCAACAAAACACAGCTCTGCTCTCAGGACTATGCGTGAGTGCATGTGTGTGTGTGTGTGCGTACATGCATGTGTGCATACGTGTATGTGATGCAAACCATGCTTTCTTGCACTCAGGAATCAGATGTCTCTGCATGTTTCAAGCATGGACATCTTCTCTTCGGTAGGCATCTCTTTGAAGGCAAGGACTGTGGCTTTGACTTCTTTTGCCATTCCATCAGCAACCAAGCAAGTACAAGCACTGAGTCGTGGAGGAACCTGGCCGGGCTCATCGCTGATGCGTTTTTCTCTCAGATTCTCTAAGGTGAGTTTTAGAAGCACCGAGTACCTGGCACTGATCATCTCTTGAGAACCGGGCTACGCTTTTAAAGGTTACTTGTAATGACCTGGCACATTTTGCAAATATTAACTTAGTATGAATAAGATGAGGAGAAAAACACAAGCTAACATTGAAAAATAACAATGATTACTTGGTGTAAAGAGAGGATATTAATAGAAACAAAGACAGTTTCCTTTTTTCTCTTCTAAGTTGCTATGTTCTTTAGAGTTAGGTTGAGCTGGAAGGTCCCAAGGTGGTGATTTAGTTCCTTTGTCCTTTTCACTTCCCTCCAGGTCTCACTATTAGTCATGACAGGGGTGAATAATATACTCCTCAACACGGGGCTGTCAAGCCTGTGAGCCTTCACCAACCGAGCAAAGAGCTGGGCATGGGATGAGCCTCCTTCTCTAGCTTCAGCTAGATATTTGACACAGATCTACAAGGAAATTCCTCCTGTCCGGCCACCTGACCTCAGCTCTTCCCTTCCCTGGGGACCAAGGTTCATGACTGATCATTGTATTCCTATCACAGCAACCAAATTAGACCTTGAATAAATATTTGTTCTTAACAGCTTCAGGTGTCCGTGCTTCTCTGAGCTCATTTTTCTCGGCTGCAAGATGAGGCAGCTGATCTAGAATCTGTAGGGTCCTCCTGACTCAAACTACAAGTATGTTATGGGTCTGTTTCCCTTACCAACTTCATGTACAGCAGAGTCATTCCTGAGAGTTAACCAGTGTTTTAGCCCTGTGCCAGGACAGAGGGGATTTAGAAGTTAAAATGCAGATGGAAAGACAGAAGTAACCCATATGAAAATAGCCCCAAAGAGGACAAGCTGCTTATACTGAAGTCTGAATTGTATGAAAGGACAATCTGAAAATCAATGCCAGGATTACATGGGTGAGCAGTATGCCTTTAGGAATTCTCTGCCATCACTCCAACACCCTGGGCAGCATAGCTTTTTAAGTTCTATCGGTCAGTAACTGATTAGGATTGCCAAGAAAGGAGAGGGTGGGGGTCAGTGATCAAACTTCTTCCTCAGCAGCAAGAGGAAATAGAGCTTAGACCTGTGGTGTTTTGATGGTGGAATGCAAAAGGGTTGGTCTAGGGAGGGTCTGGGTACACAGTTGGGTGTCTGGCTTTGAAGAGCCTGAGTTACGAGAGGGTACTAAGGTCTTGAGGGAGGGGTACAAAAAAAGTCAGGTGTCAAGGAGAGAAAAGAGGTTGAGAGGACACTACTGAGGGCCAACATCATTCATTCTGCACCTGTGTCTAAGGCTCCACTAAGGAGAAGGGTCATGAGCAGGCTGAACAGAACAGGAAGTACTTACCTTATGAGGCGGAGCCAAGAAGCAGGCTAGTGTCCCTGCGGTATACATTGTCCCTCATTATTCATGAGAGACTGCTTCCAGGAGACCCCAGTGACACCACATCCACAGATGCTCAAGTCCCGTGTATAAGCTGGAGCAGTATGTGCATATAACCTGTATTTGCCTACAGGATACGGCAGGCACTGCCTCCACACCATTTTATTTGAGTAGATTCAATGTGGTGCTTGATACATGGCAAATTCAAGTTTTGCTTTCTGGAACTTTCTGGGATTTTTTTCCACATGTTTTTGCTCCGCAGTTGGTTGAATCCACGGATGCAAAACCCACAGATATGGAGGGTCAACTGTACAATATAAGTACTTCCTGTGCCTCTGGTCATTGGAATGGGAATATGGGGTACAGAGTTCCAGCTCCCTCCACCTACAGAATCGGAGCCATCCCTCCTCTCCTCCCACACACACCTCCCAGGAGTCAACCTCAGTAAACCCCAAGCAAATCATTTTGAGGTGGGGTGGTGTGATCACTGGCCCTGTGGCTTCCGGGTCCTGGGTCATGAAATGAGTGTACCCTTCCTTAGCAATCTGACGGCATCACGTTTCACCCAGCCTCCTACTGGGCCTGGGAGCAAGATGGAACTGCATCAACCCTAAGGGGAACCCTGTAAGAGGACAGTATTTTCAGTTCACAGGAACATCTTCTCTTTGGGGTTTTGGCTCTTCACAGTCGGGAGGCACCAATTTCAATTTCTATAAACCTTGGAAATTTTGTGAAAAATGCATGAGGCTATTCTCCAGGTTTTGCCGAGATTGAACCTGATGTGTTGTTATGCAGGTAATGACGCCTGGGGCCTGGGCCCATCTGTCAGCATCGTGAGACCTGCTCAGAGCCCCGAGCTGAAACCGTGACCCTGTCCCCAGTGTGAGGTCACTGTTAGAAGGGAGCATTTCTGTGTGGTGTGGAGTTTTTTGTTCTTTGTTTATTTGTTTGTCTGCTTTAATAACCTATTTGGAATGCCATTCTCATTCCTAGCAACCAAGAAAGGCAACCATCCTTTTGCTGGTGAGGAGTCGCCAAAAACAGGAGGGGAGACCAAAATCCATGAGGCTGGGGATTCCTTACCAGAGCTAGGCTGCCTGTTGTGTGACCCTGAACTCAGCCGCACAAGGCCACCCTGGCTGTAGGGAAGGGGAACAGTCAGCAACTGAGGGAACCCCTTGGTCTCAGTCTGTTTTCTCCAGCTCAGCCTGGGCACATTATGGTCACCTTCTGCCACTTGCAACATCAAGGAAGTGCCCATAAATCTTGGCTTTGGGTTCATTCCACAGGCTCAGACTGAAGTGTTCAAGTACTAAAGCCTCTTCCTCTTTTCAGTTAATTCCAACAATGAGTCAAGTTCTCTTCAATTCTGCAGATATTTGGATTTGGGACCTGGCCAAAAAAATATATATATATATATGAGCATAGTTGAAGTTGCAAAGACTCTGAACACAGAGACCCACATTCAAGGCATTTGCAGTGCAGTTGAGGGAACATGCTCATTAAAGTAGTGATAACTACAGAGGGTGCCAAAAATATGTATACATATTTTAAGAAAGGAAAAGCCTATTAAAATTGTACTACTCAATATATACCAATAACAAAAGATGAATGTAAGTCACGTTTGACTTCTGCAATTACAAGAGGTGCTCAAAGTGGTTCCCATCAGCAGCCAGACACTTCTGATTACAGCGAACTACTGTTTGAGCAATGCTGACCAAAGTGTCCACTTGTATACATTTATTTGGCACCGCCAGCATATAACTAATGCTTCACCCATTTGTTCCGCATACATTCTGCTGTGACACACGCGATCCGTGACCTCATCATGCCCACAATCTATGAGTAGTAAGGAGGTGGGAAGAATGGAAGTAAACAAAGAAGGAGCTAGAACAATGACTAATTGTGCCAAGTTATAATGAACAGTGGTGGGAGCCTCTTTTAGACAGAGAGGCGTAGAAGGATGAAAGGTCCTTCTGAGGTGACATGTAAGCTGAGACCTGGAAGATCAGTAGTAAGAAAGCCAGGGAAAGGAAGGGAATGGTCTGTGCAAAGGGCCTGAGGCAAAAAATGTCTACCATACATCCTTCTACTATAATTTTTGCTAACTTATAGCAGCGTGCCTTGTACCGAAAAGGCAAATAATTATCTCGAGTGATTAATCGAATAATAGAAATACTTTCAGGTGACTTTGATTTTAAAGGTAACTTAGCATTGCATCAAAGTCCCAGTCACAGCACAGACTCAGCTCAGCTGTGGAGTGAGAGTGGCGTCTGACAAGGGCGTGATGCTGTCGTTACCAGGAAAGCCGGTGACCACAGAGACGACTTGGGAGCAGGTTCCTGAGGCCAGTCACAGCACGTCCAGGCCATTGGGCCTGCACAAGGCACAGGTCCAATGGTGTAGATTTTTCTCTTTCAATTTCCAAAGCTGATTTAAAGACTGAGTCTAATGAATCATGGTCACGGTGAAGACTAGAAAAGAATGAAGTTGAGATAATCCATTTTTAACAGTCAATGTCAAAGTTTTCTGTCTTCGGCTGGGTCTGGTTTAATTGATAGTTGGGACTTTGGTTAATTACTAATGAATGATTTATAAGTTTTCGTAGGAAATGTAGGATGAGAGAAATATGAATTGAAAGAATAAATGTGGACATTTAAAGACCATCAAGTCACTAATAAGACTATGGCTCTTCCCCCAGACGTCCCGCTCAGTGAATGGCATGAAGCAGAAGTCTGTCCATGGCAGGGCTCTTGCTGCCCTCTCAGCCTCTTCTCCTGGCATGCCCATGCCCTTGAAAAGGCAATGCTCACAAGTTCATTCATTCATTCTACTCATTTTTTTTTAAATTTTCTATTGGGGAATGTTGGGGAACAGTGTGTTTCTCCAGGGCCCATGAGCTCCAAGTCATTGTCCTTCAGTCTAGTTGTGAAGGGCACAGCTCAGCTCCAAGTCCAGTCACCATTTTCAATCTTCGTTGCAGGAGGCACAGCCCACCATCCCATACGGGAATGAAACCTGGCAACCTTGTTAAGAGCTTGCGCTGTTACCATCCGAGCCATCCATAGGCGCCTCTGGCAGCTCAGCAGCAGCTCATCTTCAATCTAGTTGTGGAGGGTGCAGCTCACTGACCCATGTGGGAATCGAACCAGCAGCCCTGTTGTTAAGAGCTTGCCTCTAAGCAACTGAGCCATCTGGCCGTCCTCCACTAGTTTCTTATGCACCTAATGAGTCTAGCTCCGGTTTATATCAGGCAAGAGCAGAGAAGACCCAGAGACCCTGCTCTCCGGAAGCTGACATTCTAGTCCTATGGCAAGTTGTGCTTCTTCATACCAGCACTCTGTCCTTCCTGCTGAAGTGACCTGTCTCCCCTTCTCTGTCTGCCAGAGTCCCACTCATAATCCAAACCACTGAGGCTTCCACCTTGGCAGTAAACTTTTCACAGCTCTCCCAGAGAGCAGAGCCTACAGGGTACCCCCTGCATGTGCCTCAGAGCACAGCCGGAGTGGAAATGACCCTTCATTTGCCTGCATCCCTTGTGACATTGGATAGGTGCCCGTGCTATATGCCCTGATGTATTGCCAGAGTCCAGGCACACAACTCACACAGAGAAGGGCTCCTCAGAGTTATGAGAATTTGCCCAAACAACGCCACGTAGCTTTCTCTTCTCCCGGAGTTATGGCCACTGATCCAGCGTTTCTCATCCCAGGCTGCACATTAAAATAATCTGAGGAGCTTTTTAAAAAGCACCGTTGCCGGCTTTTCTCCTCAAAGAATCTGATTTAATTGGTGGAGGGGTAGGGGCAGGCATGGGTTTATTTAAAAGCTCCCTAAGTGAAACCACTTGGCCGTCGGAATTGAGAGCAACTTACACAGAGGGGCAAAAATAAAGACCAAGTGATCTGGCCCTTCGGAAAGCTCCTGCTATCTCACGGTCACGTTGAGGTCATGAACTAGGTTGTCAGGACAACTCGGAGTTTCAGAGGCGCCTTGCTCTGTCTGGGTCACCATCTCACAGTGGCGCTCTGGGTCACCAGGCCTGTATTTGGCCTGGGTCTAGGTGAGCAGGCACTGGGGCAAGGGGCTTGGGAGTCGAAAGGCTGGTCGATTCCAGGGGGCAGGGAATGGGGGCTGGCAGCAGATTCCACACTGACCTTCTTTCTGGGGAGAGCACCAGTAAGGTTTCCCCACATTGGCCATCTCAGTGGGCATTTCTAGAACCTTCCAAGATGGTTTATCTGCCCCATCTCGGAGTAGAGCAACCCAAAAACCCCACTCCAGAATCCCCTCTGTGAAGTGTGTGGAGGAAGAGTGTGACTCTTGTGGGGTGACAATCCCACCATTATAGCTGCCGTGCCTCCCCCCAACCCCAGCTGCCGTTTGGCCACCGGGTGTGTCTCTGTTGTGATTTCCCCTTTACAGGGAATGAGTCAGGTCCTCTGAAGAAGAGGTGTAAAAGAAGAAAAGTGGGTGTTCTCAATTACCTCAAGGCCAAGGCCAGCATCCCTCTCTGTAGGAAAGGTGCAATGTGGGTGGGATAACCTATCCCTGCTTAGTTTCCACTGGTTTCTGCAGGGTGCAGACCAGGAAATCAGATATCGGCTTTCTGAGCAGATCAAGAACCCACGGCAGACTCTGCAGCCACAGGACCAGAGGAGTGCGGCATCTTAAAAGATTCACATAACGGAAAATTTCCCAAGACCACCTTCTGAGACCCTTCGCTCTGTAATACTGACCCCGCACAATTACTGAACAACTACAGGAACTGCTCCATCTATTTTTTTCCTAATATCTTCTCCCTAACCCGCCCCCCCGAATCTTTGAAAATCCACTGAGCATTAGCTATGTTTAGAATCTATGCTCTCTGTTATCTAACCTACATATTTCCTGTGCACCTTAAGTCCATTTCAGTTTCGTGTACGATTTTGGGGTAAATAATGGTATACAACCTTAACATAACGCTTCATAAACTTCTGGACCAATTATTCCGTCAGCCTTCACTTCTTCAGACTAAACAGTATAACTTCAATTTGCATATGTTCCCTAGGTTATTGCAAAAAAGCCAGTTTCAGTGCACTTGACGTATAGAACAGTGATCATTTTAAATCACAGTCAATTGCCCAGCTTTTCACTTGAATAAAATTCAGGTGCCATTTAGTTCACAAAGATAATTTTACTTCAAGATTTACAGCCGGGCCTCTGGTCTGGAGCAATCTTCCTCACCATCCCCCATCCCTGTTTCTTTCTTATCGGCCCTCAAACCCACAAGGCTACCTTTAAAACTGATGAATCGAGAATAAAACATAATGGAAATAGCTGCTGTGTTAGAAAAATGCACTAAGAGGCTTTGAAAACCAGGGAGAATATGTTACACCTTTCTAACACCAAAAAGAGTAGGCTGTGCCTGGGCGTGAGGCCGCAGTGGGGCCCGGTGCTGAAGTACGGCTGTGGGGCCCTGCTCCTCAGGCCTGTGTTTGAGTCTTTGTCCTAGATGCTCAACAGTGATTGGAGCAGAAGCAGCACACCTGGAAAGTCAAGCCATGTGGGGCCACTGCCGAGGACACACTACACACCTCTTCATTATATCCGGTCAGTACTTAGTGTGATCACTTGGGACTGCCCTGTTGTATGACTACAAACTCAGGTTTGGTAGAGGACCTGCTGTTTGCTAGATTGTCATTTCCTTTGTTCTCCAAGAGCGTGGTCTTTGTCCTATGTTAGGCTGGTCATTTCCGGGTTCCACGTGTGTGAAATGGAGACAGTCACAGCTGCACCTGCATGGCGATAAGAATAAAAAGGGCAATAGGAGTAAAGTAGCGGGCGTCTGAGCGGAGTCACAGCGTTGGTCAGCATGGTGGCCTAGCAGCACAACAGGAGCCAGGGAGAAACGGTGCACTGGGGGAGTGTACGGTAGGCCTTTCAAGGTTTGGGCTTAGCGCGCTGTAGCTGCGAATAATACAGTGAAGGCGCTGGGAGGAGTTTGTTCGCTGGGTTCTTCATTGCTCGCCTCCAACTCAGTATGAAGGAAGGATGAGGAGCCTCCAGTCTAATACTTGGAAGGAACTTTTAAAGCACATTAACGCAGAGGACTACATTTCTCTTCTCCAGCAACTCCAAAGCCAACAGCAAGGAGCCCCATGATGAACTCAGCTGAACTACGCTTCTTACTCCAGTGATCCAGGTAACAGTGAACAGCATGCAGACAAATAGAATCTGGGCCCAGACTCTTCTCCTTCCTTCGGCCGCGTGCCTCAAAATGCTCCTGATTGTAAAGGACAGATGAGGATGGAAGGTGGCCCCTAAAATGGGAACTACAGGTAGTCACGGAGTGGTTTGGAGTCTGGTTGAGAAGAAAGGAAACCAAAGGGCGAGAACAATGTGAGAAGCACCACATGGGAGCAATGTCCACATGCGATGAGAAGCAGAAAGAAAGGAGTGACCAAGTCAGCTGGAGAGGGCCAGGACAGGTGTCATGGACGTGTTTGGGACTGAGATAAGTCCCAAAGACTGAGTAGAGATGGACAGGTGGGCTATCAAGAGGGGTAGGCGCATGCAAAGGGCAGGAGCCTGTGGGAGCTGTAAGCAGTTTGCAAGGAGGCCTAGCTAGAGGGCACGTCTGTGCCTATGCACATGTGGAGCCTTGGGTTGGAGTGACATGTTCATATTTCCTAGGTGGGGTATTTCACAAAGATATGCCCAATGACAATGTGGAGGTGAACGGAAGGCAGAGTGATGAGCAAAATAGTTAGACACTTTCGGAATATAATAAGGGTGCTAAGGAGTTGAGGGCAGGTACAGATTTTGACGGGAAGACAATGACATGCTGAGTTTAACTCCAACCACGTGGAGATGTCTAATACAGAAGCTCCTCGACATATGATGGGGTTACCTCCTTGATAAACCCACAATAAATTGAAAATATCGTAAGTCCAAAATGCACGTAATACGCTGAACCTGCCAAACATCCTAGTTTAGCCTAGCCCACCTTAAACATACTCAGAACACTTACTTTAGCCTGCAGTTGAGCAATTATCTGAGTTCCATCTCAAGAGTAATTACCTTCCTCTTCTTCTCACCAGAAGTGGGAGACACAGATGAGTGTTTTGTAGACACTGTGGGATGTGAAAATACAAACCACAATATCCAAAAAACACTGGCGACACTGTACTCTGCAGGGTACTGGGTGCTGACCCCCACAATCGTGTGGCTGTTGTGGGGCTGTGGCCCACGTCCCTGCCCAGCTTCACGAGAGGGTCCTGCAAATCACTAGCTCAGGAAAAGATCAAAATTCAAATTTGAAGTACAGTTTCTACTGAATGCATATCACTTTTCCACCATCGCAAAGTCAAAACTTTTAAGTGGAACCGTCATAAGTTGGGGGTGGTCTGTGTGTTTAGGGAAAGAAGAATCTCTGTGAAAGAGCTCTGTGAAGCAGCCTCTGCTGGAGATGAAAATCTGGGGGTCATCCACATAGAGAGGGAGCCACAGTGGGGTTAGGGTTGTTGAGGACAAACACCTGCAGAGGAGGAGGGGCCCAGGAGGCTGTGACAACTGGCCACACCAGGTCCTGTGGAAGGAAGAAAAGCTGGGCAGTGTCACTCCCTGGACACTCGGGAAGGGAGAGTTTCACGGTGACGGAGCCATAACCAGGGTCAAATATTTGAGGTACCTCCCCCCAAAATGCCCTTTGGAATATAGGCATTTCAGAGTTCTGGGTGATTGGAGCACCCAGAAAAAAAATGAAATCCATTTTGAGTGAAGATTGAGGAAGGTCCCCAGGAGAAAGTGGGGTTCGATTCAAACCTTGAACAACAGGCCTTATAAGGACTAATGTGACGGCCGAGATGGTTACTTCAGGCGGAGAGTGTAGTCTTTTGACAAGAAGTTTTAAGGAGAAACCCTCAAGGCGCTGTCTTAACTAGGAGTAAGCATACAGAACAGCTCTAGAGCACTAGTCAGACTTACTGGCATAATTACTCGGACCTAGGCTTTCCCTGTACTTGTTAATTACCCAGCTCCAGGCTCCCTAACTGACCGTGGCCAGAGGGCTGGCTCCACACCATGGAGACAGGTCTAACACTTCATCTCCCTAAGGGCCTGTCCTTGTGGCTCCACAATGACAGTTGTGGGACGAGCCACCGTCACGATGTTTGCGTGTGCACACGTGTGTGCCTATTCTCGACAGATCTGCCTGTATTCTGTGACCTCTCCCCCAGTGCTCCTCGGGCAATGACGTCACATTGGCATCAAGGAAAAGAAAACAAGCATGCCGGCCTACACTGGGTACAGGTAACTGAACAAACCTGCAGTCAGCTCACACTTTCAGGTCCCGTTTGTGGTTCTGTCATGAAGATCACACGCTCTCTTTCTCAAAAATCCTACTGTCTTGATCTGTGTTTGTTTTTGAAAAACATTGTCTTGTATTGAAAATATTGTACAAGAACAGGGCTTTGGTCCAAGATATAAAAATGTGAGGTTTCAACCTAGTTGCATAATTTAAAAAAAATCCTGTTTTAATTAAAGGAATTTAATTTAAACAAATAAATGATTAGCATTGACTACCAACTCTAAACAAGATCATAATTTAAAAATGTATTCATCATTCGTCCCATTTCAGACATTGTCCTGCTCTGCGTCTCTGTCCTCTCTATACCAGAGGCTCAGTGAGCCGAGGTTTTGGCCTGTTTTAACAGCCACTTTTTTGGCACACAACCGGACAGGACACAACAGCAATCAAATCAGCCTGTAAGCTGGCCCTAAACATCAAATGAGCCTGGACACAGTGGCGTAATTTCAGGCACATATAAACTTGGCCTGCATTCTTCAGGGCGTGAGCCTGGCACTTCTCTGGATCAGTAAATAAGCTTTTTGAAAAGCCCTAACAAACCATAAGGAAATCCTGCATTCTGGAACAAAAGGTATAAAAGCTAAGTAAAGACACACACTCCCATTGTCTGCTCTGCCAGGATGTGAGCTTTGGGAGAAAGATAACACGGAAGACGCCATAACTGCAGCGCTGAGACCACAGGTCCCGTGAAAACACGACAAAAAAGAGCAAGAAAGAAGTGTTCCGTGTACTTTCAGCTGGGCCAGGGGGAAAATCAAAAGAGCAACTCCCTCTTGAACTTGTCAAAAAATGGAGACACAGGGAGGAAAATGAGAAAGAACACCAGGACTGAGTTAACGTTTTCAGGAAAAACATGAGGGCTGGGGAGAAAAAAATTTACAAAGGCAGAATGATTTAATGCTAGCCAGAGGAACTAAGGGGAATAGGGTGTGTTTTTATAAACATGTTTTCTTTTTTGTTGTTCAGGGGGAGGAGTATGGAAAAAGAAAATGTAGGCCCATTTAATGAATGAGGAGGGAGCTGAAAACTAAATGACTCCAAATTAGCTGAGCTTTTAAACTGCTCCTTAAAAATTATCTTAAACAAGAAAAATTAAGATAAGGAGTAAGGACAATTGGGAAAGAATGAAAATGCTGTCTATAAAACTATTGACAAGGTAGGGTTCCGGGAGTGTTTAGAGAAATTGAAGATATGCAAATGAGAGGCTAAACTAACAGGCATCCCAGAGTATTTAGGGGGACTAGCTAAAGAATTTGCAACACCCCGAGGTAAATATTTTTTAAATATCAGCCAGTATATAGGGGCTGCTAAGAACAGGTGTCTTAACATTAGATGATATCTCACCCTAATGTCGTATGTGATAAATGCATTAATTATTCTCAGAGTCATAGCTTAGTCTGGGTCTCATCTTTCCCACCTCTGTTAGTAGCAATGTGAGAAGGTTGACTAAAGCAAAAGATGCTTAAAATGCTTTTTGATATTAAATAGACACAGAAACACATCTCCCAATTTAAAAAAAAAGGGAAACTGAGGCATCAGGTCAGTCATCAAAGGAGTTGTTGAAGATGAAAGACCAAGTCAATTCATATAGCTCAGTTCAAAAGAAGAAAGAGCACAGAAGGGGATCTGGGTGTCAGGTATTAATGGGTGTCAGGCTTGCCGGTGGGATCGGAGTGTCTCACTTTTTAGCTGGAGCCACCCACCAGCACTGGGAAGCAGAACTTGCCCCCATTCTGATGGGACCGCGGCTGGAGCTGTTCCTTTCCAGCCATTTTCCTACTCCGAGATACACCCAGTCAACGGCAGAGCGAAAATGTGAACACCACATCATCCTTTCACCCCGACCCCAAACAAATTCCAAAAGGATTCCCACTATCCTTTGTGAACCGCAAAATATTGTCTGTGCCTGCCTCTTTTCTTCTTTATACAGTGAAGAGAGAGGAGTGAAATGTTTTATTGGTTTCTGCACATAGACCGGACCAAGAAGGAACTAACCTTGAGCGAGCGAGCACTGAGCACAGGTTTTGAGAATTTAGATGTCGAGGAGGTGGAGGTGGCTCGTGGACGCCCGTATACACCTTACGAGCGTCTCCGGCTGGACTACCCAGCCCCGAGCTGGATGCAGCTAAGGCCTACACTGCGTCCCAGCTTGGTGTCTGGGGCCCTTTTCGCTTCACTCCTGCCAGACTGGTCAGTGCCTCTGAGGCCACCTGCCCACCCCTCCCGCTCCTCCCAGCACCTGATCTGAAGCGTTGTTGCCGCCAGTGTTTGTATTCTGCCTGCTCCGTCCTGCTGATGGATCAGTGACAGCAAGAACAAACTGTGCCAAAGAAGAATGTTCTCTTCCTGTAGGCAGACCCAACTTGGGACAGGAAGACAGGGGGCAGCTGGCATTTGGTGAAGCCCTTGATTATCCCTACAAAATAGTCACAGAAAATGGCTTTGCCTTGGCCTGGTTCTAAGAAGGTCGCCCAGGTTGAAATTGAAAGGCAGCTGCACCTTGTCAACAAAGGGAGGTGATAAGCAGGATGCCATTTCGGTGAGCTAATGTGCCCGGTTGTGTCCCTCAGGGACCGGCCTTATATCTCTCTACAGATCGGTGTGTTTTATGACAACCATCTCCATGGCAACCAGGTTCCAGACACTAAATGGATCTCAGGGATATTAAATCTCAGCCTGGTGAGGGGAGCCCCTCTGACTGCCGTCTCCTCGGAGCCATTCTCGCAGGCTCAGGAGAGTGTGGAGGGCTCCCCAGGGCCAGCTGGGCCTAGGGACAGCGCTGACTGGAGAGGAGGCCTTTCTTGATCATTTTTACTAATGATCCAGAAAAAAAGGGTAAATAGCAGGTAAATTAAACTCACATGAAACTAAATGGGAACGTGTAGCAAGCACCAGAAAGACTGGAGAAATTATGTCAATGGCCATGGAAGAAACAGCCAAGGGAGACTTGTCCTGGAAAGCCCTGAATTGGTACAGCTGGGAGCCAACATTCCAAAATGGGAAAGTAGGAGAGACTTACAAGGCAGGTAGATTGGGAGAGAAAGACGATAATTAAACTTAAAGCAGGGACTCCACACCCGAGAGCAAAGGGCTGAAGTTCAGACCCCAGTCAGGGAGCCAAGTCCCTCCACCCACCTCACACCCCATTGTTCAGGTGGCCCAGAGAGCACAGCAGGGGAGAGCAGCAGGGAGACAGTGGGAGCAGGGTGGGTGGAGGGGGAGGGGGAGCCCATGGAGCAACATCTTAGGGCGGCTTCTTATTGCTAGGCGCAGCTACAACACAAGTCAGCTTCTCCCCAACGGTAAGCTGAGCCCTGCCTTCACACTGTACCTGGGGCCTCTTTTGTTTAGAAGTGATGGCTCCTGCTAACTGCACAGGAGGGCAAGACAAGAGTAAGTAGAAGGAAGGCACAGCTGATGCAATGGAACAAAGGGATGTGCGTTTGGAACCCCAGTGACATCTAAATAGGCTGCAAATGGCCTTTTGGAGGGAACTCCCATCCCCATCATAATCTAAACCAGGAGGGGACAGGAAGGGGGGTGTGGGGAGGTAGCCCATGAGTGTGAGGGAGCAGGGCAGGCCAGCCCACGTGCCTTCTTTCTCTCCATAATCACTGTATCAGCCTGCGATCCACAGAGCTGAGTTTCAAGGGTGTTGTTTGTCTATTGCGTGAGGCTATTCGGCCCCCAGAGCTCGGTGTGTCCACTGGAGAAAGCTGCCCCCACAAAGGGAAGCGAGGGGTTAAATGTGTAACTGTCAGCGTGTCTGGCAACAAAATAAAAGGAAACCACATTCCCCATGAATGAAGGAAGAAGTAGGGGGGAAGGTAGTTGTTTCTTTTTCTTTTTTTAAAACATGAGTAAGATCCTCAATATGTTTGAGATTATTTAGCAAGTTCTCTGAAAGGGGCCGCGGGTCACTCACCAACAGATCATGAGGCAGAAACCACAGTCTTCCGACTCCCCTTCCCTCCCTGACCCCAGAGACAGCAGGTTGGCATCTTGGGGGTCTCTTGTTAGTTAACCATTAACAATTCATGAAAGTCCAGACCCTGGCCTGGTCAGTCCAGTCCTCGGAATGTTATTAGAAAATCCTATTTCTGGTCTGTTATGAAACAGAGGTTTTGATGTGCTGCCAGGTTTATGGGGAACTCTGGAAACGGAACATTTGCTGCTCTGAGAAGCCCAGGCCAGTGGCTGTTACATAAAGCTTCCCTAGCAACTCAGGTTTATCACAGAATGTGAGGGTGCAATGGAAAAAAAGCAAACGAGTTAATGCAAAACATGAGCCAACCCACTATCCCCATTTGCTCTGAGGCCAGCTGGGAATTCAAGGGAGTGATTTAACCCTTGGTGCCCCAGCAGCCCGCAGCCCTGGACATGGGTCGCGCAGAGCTGAGAGGCACCTTCACATAGACCCCATGGAACGGAAAGCACCTCTTTTGGCCTCTCAACCAACTGCTCATTGAAATTCACACAAACACATCCTCCTCCCCTCTTTGGGCTGCTCCCAGGAATGAAAGGAGTAAGGTCACATCATCCGATTCCTGCCAAATGAAATCCATCTAATGAAGCGACTGTATGTCTGAAGTCCGGGGATGAAAATCTCATTTCTGAATGCTTGGATCCAAAATTATGCAGATTAGCATGGAATCATTATCTGGTGATGGTTGCCAACTTTTGTGGGGTTTCTGAAAAGCATATGTCCAGTCAATTGTTTTAAATCTTTTAGGGCTGGGAGGGTAATGGTCAAGCAGACCTGGGAGCAGAAACCATACGAAAGACCATTTTGAAGCTGCAGATCAAGGCCAATGGGCTGTTGTGATCTGCTTACACATGACAGACAGCCCAAACTGCAGGGTGAAAGAAAGGAAGAGATTTCCCAGCCATGGGGATGAGTCTAAAATGTCGGCTGGGTTGGGGCTGGGGGCACATGTCAAGAGGGAAGATGGGTGAGTTGGAACACTGGTGGACCGAGGAAAGGCAGTTGGAGAGAAGTGGTTCCTTGGTGGGCAGCCCTGGATGAACCTGCCTGGGGACCTAATGCCTCTCTCTGTGATGCCACTAAACCCATGCCCACTTCTTCAACCATCAGCGAGAGAAGCATCACTTCATTTGTGAAGGAAAAGGATGGTTTTATAACATCCCAGAGCCGTCATCAGTGGGTGGATAACCTTTCCCGACATAAGTCAGATCACCCCAGATCTGGAGAGTCCATGCTCCCAAGTCCTTCTTTGCTGAAGAGAGGACAAGTGGATGGAAAGGTAGAAGCTACTTGTGTACCTTTAAACAAAGAAACAAACTCCAAGATATCCTTGTTGGATTTGAACTTGAATTCACTGACAGAAGGTGGATTTCTAATTTAGGCAGTCCTTGAGAAATCACCATAAATCCAGAAAACAATGTGCACTGAGATACCTCTTAAAAGATTTCATTAAAATGGAAAAAAACCAACTAGATGGAGAACAGTAAAAGAAGGCAACCAACCCGCCCAAGGAGGACAGTGGAGGCCAGCCACAGTCCCTCGTACCAGTACATCTTATTATGCCCACTGCATAATAAGAAGGGGGACCCTTTGCAGAAGGTTCACCAAGGAGCCCCACCCACCCACAGGTGGGGTGCCTGCCTGCAGACCTTGGAGGCTGGCGTGCCTTTGGTCGTGGAAAGCTGTCTGCAGCCAGCATGGCCATCATGAGCCAATTTCAATTGAAATGAGATCAATACTACTCATTTTTCTCTTGCTGGCTCCCGAGTGATTCATGAATCTGAAAACTAGTTCATGAATCAGAGTGAGGTGGGGGGGCTGGGCGGGGAGCGTTTGTGCAGCCGGGAGCCTCCATTCCCTTCATGAACCCAGCCGTCAGTTGCATAACGCTCGCCTGCCTGCACGTTTAAACCAGTTTTTTCGGAAGCAGCTTTTGGCTTCTACTTATTCCCCTACTTTCCTTCTTGAAAGAAAGACTGACTCTGTGCACTGACTATGTATTCATCTGTCTCACAGGGTGTCTTCATGCCCTTTGTGGAGCTGTGTGTATGTGTATAATGATGTTTGTATGCTGTGTGTGTGTGTGCGCGCGCGCGCGCACAGCCGTGGGCCCTTTAAACCTGACCGGGAGCCAAGTTCATTTCTCAGTGGAGCCTCACGAGGAAGCAGGAGACGGGCAGTTGGAAACCACAGCCTTGTGAGTGCTGATTACAGCCTGCTAAGGAAAATGAGATTTCTATCTCACAGGAATTCAGTTATAAAAATAAAATACAGCGTCTGGCTTGATTCAGCTAAATGTACAAGCACCGGGGAGTTTTTAATTTAACAGTGAAGCTGGACAAGAAGAATGACCTAAAACATTGCGTTTAAAGAAAGTCAGAGGAGAGGGGGCGGCTACAGGAAGGAAGTGGGAGTGGAGGGTGTGTGTGTGTGTGTGTGTGTGTTGTGTGTGTGTGTGTGTGTGTGTGTGTGTGTGTGTGTGAGAGAGAGAGAGAGAGAGAGAGAGAGAGAGAGAGAGAGAGAGAGAGAGAGAGAGAAGGGAGGTGGAGAGAGAAAAAAATCCATCCTGCTGGCAAATGCATGCGGCAGGGATGATGTCACTGGAACAGTTGGAGGAGAGAGCAGAAAAACAGCCCGGGCTGTGCTAATCCTGTTTGCTGCCCTGAAGAGAATGGACGGAGGCCAAGGCAGGGAGTTCTGGGAAACCATATAAGGGTGCCAAACAAGCTTTGCCGCCAACATTGGGAACTGACAGCTTTGTTCTTTGTAACCTGGCTGCCCGCCAGAGGCCTCATTTCGGCTCTGCGGCATGATTAGTCTGGATGGCCGCCAGCCCCGCGCTGAGAGCTCCTTTTCTTCTCTCTGAGCTTCCCCCCCCCCTTTCCCTTTGCCAAACATGCAGCAGTTACCATGGCAGTCGAAAGTAAAGTTTAAAAAACAACAGAGCCGAGTGGAGAGGCACGCCTTTATCCAGATGTGCCTCATGAGCAGATAGAAAAGGCAGGGGACCTATTCATCAGGCTTCAACTGGAGAAGAAAACACTGGAGCCTCGCTGTCAGCTCGGGGAGGTGACTCCAGGATAAACACAGAGGACGGTGGCAGAGACACGGCCGCCCGGCTGTTTACTGAGAGGGGCTGGCTCCCAGGCCTTCTTTTGCTTCTCTCTCTCTTCCTGAGGCATTGTGGAGTGCCTAATGTGAAACGGAAAATGTCATGATTTCCACTGGGAATGTGTCCACAGTTTTGAGAAAGTTCCAGAAACTCAGGTCCATAAAGCACTAAAAGGAGCAGGAAGGAGGGGAGAGGGTGTGGACAGTCACAGTGGCCTCTGGTCACCAAGGTGAACCCAGTGAACAAGAGCTGGCCCATGACAATGGCCAGAAGGGCTCTGCTGGCTGCTGAGCACAGCTAAACCATGACTCTTGGGCCCTAAGCTGTGCTGGTGTCTGGGGTGCAGCAGGGGAATTTTCTGGGGTGCAGCAGGGGAAGGTGTCAGCCTCTAGGGAACAGCAAGAAAGCATGCTGGGGTTCTGAGGTGCAGCAGAGGAGATATCAGGCTCTGGGGTGCAGCAGGGGAGTATGTCAGGTTCTGGGGTATAGCAGAGAAGTGTGCTGGAGTTCTGAGGTGCGGTGGGAGCCTGACTGGCCTACAGAGTCCTGCAGCCTGAGGGGTAGGGCGGTTCTTTCTGCCACTTGCAGGAGCACTGACAGTTTCGCGTTACAAGGGGACCCTGTGAAGAGTCCAGTCTGCTATTTTTAATCGGGTTCGTTTTTCACCTGCTTGGAAAGTGGAACATCTCCTGGGAGGTGACAAGTCGTGATCAAAGGCAAGTCTCCAGGAGGATAGCTGGCAGGTTTCCGAGGCAAAGGTTACTTAGAAGGGGAGGCTGGATGCCAGCTTTCCCCACTGCAAAATCTGACACTCCTTACCCTCAGGGTTCAGCAAGATTCTCGGAAAGGCCCCTTCTGGTTCTAGAAGTTGCCGAGGCAAGGGCTGACTTGGCTTTTTCCTGGCCTCTTCAACTGGAAGACTGAGAGGCCACAGCTGGAGGCTTCTATCAAGGCCCATGGCCTCCCTGTAACACAAACTGGCTGTTACCCTCTGCAAAGGACTCCTCTGCCTTCTACAAGTGTAAGAAAAACTTCCCAGGTTCAGGGAAAGAAATGGAGGTGGCAGGAAAGGAACAGCTCAAGGTCATGGGGAAAAAGTTGGCAAGTAGGCGACGGGTCCCAGAAGCCCCTGCTCCTGCTCGTCCCACTTCCATCACAGGCTGGCTGCCTGTCTCAGGAAGTAGAGTGACCTCTGAGCCAGAACAGTGCCAGTGCCCCCAGAGGACACTTACCTCACCCGTCTCTGCTGGGCAGAATCCCATACCTCACTGCCCTGCTGGACGCCTGAGGGCCCCCACGCCTCCACACACACCCTGGCTGTCGCCTGCGCCCAACACATGGCAGGGAGCGAGGAGGGGAATTCCCATCCAAACAGCCCCCACTGGCTTGGGGTCCTGAGAAGATAGCAGAGTCCAGAACGGTGGGAGCTGGAGGCTGGCAAGGGACACACTTTTGCCTCATGTGGGTTACAAAGAGCAAATAAAACTTGTGGGAGGCAGAACTGATGTAATGAAAACGCTCAGCTTCTTAAGAATTAGGAATGGAAAGGGCAGCTTGGGGGCAGAAGTTATGATGGTCCCTTCTCCTAACCAGTGACTAAACCAGGGGCTAGCGGGTATCTCACCTTGGCCCCCGTGACAAGCTCCTGGAGGCCTGGAATCTGCCAGAGCAGCCACCCTAAAGTGAGGGGGCTCCCTGCTCAGGGCTGTCCTCGGAGCTGACTCCACTGAAGGAAACACTCACCGGTGACCTTCTAGAAGCCACAGTGAGTCAGACAGCTTTGTGTCCATTTTGGCACGTGAGAGACCTGGCGTCATCATACGTCTGAGCCTGTGAAAGCCTGTGGCCTCCTGACCTTGTTTGCTCACTGTCTCCCAGGTGCTGCCCGGAAACCAACCTGTGGCCAGGATGTGTGGACCTGCCCTGCCCACCTAGACGAGGTGGGAATCTGCTGCCCAGGCCTTGTTCGTAGAGGTGCAGATTTCTCTCCTGCAGTCAGTAGGCGGAGAAGAAAGAGTGAGGGGTGAGGAGCACACTGTTTCCTGGGGTGGGGGGGGAGGGTGTAGCGGGCAGCCTGCCTTCTCCAGCATCACAGGGCAGCTCACCTGGCCCTGCAGAGGTGGCTTTGGTTTCCCCAGGGCTCCTCTTTCCTCAGGACCCGCGAATTTAACATAGTATGCATGAAACAGCAGGAAAACCATTACCCTCACTTACAGATTAATGTAAGCTTCCTATTAGGTTTGTCAGGCAGACAGAACGGGAGGACCCTGGAGGATTTTTCTTTCCTGAGAAACCAGGAGAAAGCAAAAACAGACCTATCCCCCTGGGTGGGGGTGGGAGTAAATGCATTTTCAGCAGCAACATAGACCGGAAGCCAGAATAGTATTTGCAAACAGGTTACCTGCTCTAGTTCTGTGATCTTCCATTTCTGGTTCTGGTTTTCCCCCTCGTTAAGAGCCCGATTTAATTTCTTGCCTCACCTGCATGGTAAAAATAATTACATGCAGATATTAAACCTGCACTAAGAGTCAATGTATAGAGACATTCCGTTTTTGCTTTTGGTCATCACAAGCCTTCGCAGCCATAAATAGAAAGCATTGAGCTACTTCTCTCTGTAGACAGGCAAGTGAAACTGTCACTAGCCTTGTAGCTGGAGCGAAGCCTTTGTATATCAGTGCATGTCAAGGATCAGGAATTTAGCTAAGGCTCGAACATGGATTTCATAGAGTCGAGGGCCTGTTTGCTTACTACGTGAAGGGTGAGCACATAAGGAAATGCTCTCACTTCGGATGCGGCTTCAATGGACACCAGGATTCTTCTTCATTACCTGGAGCTCAGGCCCAAACCAGAGAGGGGCATAAAGGGAAGCCTGGTGAGGCACTGCCACCCCAGGGCTAGACCCCGTCCACACACACTGTCACTGCCCTCTGCTGCAGCAGCTCCCCCTGAGAGCCATTCGAGGACTCGGGGTTGAGGGGCTGGTTTCATGGGGAGGGACAGACAGTGGTCATTTTTATGGGTGTCTTTCTAGCTCCACCCGGGTGGGTTTGGAGCATTTAAAGAGGCGCTTGTAATATCAGCCCCCACCTCAGTGATTTGGAGCTGGCAGAGTCAGCTGAGCCTGAGAAGCCTGCTCTGGCCAGAAAAACTGCCATTTAGGAAACTGATTTTGAGGATTTTTAAGAGCAACTTGGGGTTTGCACTACCGTTTGGATGGTCATGCTACGACAAACTACCTCTCGCACCTTCCTGGTGCAGGTGGTCACAAGGTGGACCGGCTGACACACACACAGTGCATCTTTGGGTAGTCATATTTCAAGTTGTGCCAACTAGACACATTGTGGATTAGTCAACAGGTTCATGGTTTTTATCTCTGTAGCTTGTTCTACCGGTACAACAAGGCTTCCCACTGCAAGATGGAGAAAGGAAGAACTCCACCAGGTTTGTGTGGAAGACCACACACATTTATCCTGACTGTGTGTGTGTGTGTGTGTGTGTGTGTGAGACCCGCACAACATTCCAGGAGGCCACAGGGACAAATGCCATCATTCCCACCTCTTGTATGAGCACCAGCCGTTCAGGTTGACTGGGCCAGGGCCACGGGGCTGACGAGTGGCGATGGTGGGCCTAGGATCCTGCAGGTCCTGGGGGCCACCTCTGTGGTGGGCCAGGTGAAGAACTACAGGAGACACTCAAAACCCCTTCAGGCCCTGGCTCCCTCCTTGAAGAAGCCCAGCTTGGATGCCAGTAGAAAAATCTCATGACTGCCGAGTGCTGGTGCTTAGATTTCCTGCTGGTCCTTTTGTATTTACGCAAGAAGGCATCTGTTAAAACCATGAATGTTCTTTCTTTCCACAGAGTGAGTCCTGGGGCACAGATGTGTGCTGACGTCACCATAGCACTTCCGTCTCCTTATCTGTGGCCTGAGATGTAAAGGGAAAGAGTGATGTTTCTGTCACTTGTCTGCAGAGAGGGGCCATGGCACTCTAGTGGACCAGAGGAAGGGGTGACGATGGGGATCTCCCCAAGATGTCCAGGCCACTGGTTTGGTGCCTGGGCCTGGCTGCATGCTCTTCCTTCCAACCAAGGGTTGGCTTGTCAAGCCCCTGGCTGACCGGGGAACCTGGTGGCCTTAGGCAAGTCACACACGTCTCCGATTGTCTCAGTTTCCCCATTTTGGTAGATGACATCTCTAAAGCATTTAGTGATTCCACAATTGAGAGCTATGGGAGAGAAACAAAAAAAAATAACTAGTCACCCAAGGCCATGCAGAGCAGCGCTGAAGGAAGAGTATGGTGGCAGATGCCATCAGCATTCTCGGGGGGAAAGCACTTACTAACTCTGCCATTGAATGGGCTGGTCCCTAAACTCTGCACCGCTGGACCCAGGACTCAGTTCCCACGTATTCTACGTGTATTCAGAGATATGATCAAGCTACGTAAGTATGGATGGTCAGTTATATAAGTGCTGGTTCTCTAATGTGTGGCCTCTGTGAGCCCTGCTCTCCACCCAGTGTGTGCTCTGTGAGGACCACGGCTGCATCTCAGGGTCCCCCAGGTCCTCTGTAGAACATTGTAGGACATGGCCTTATGGGAAATACTGAAAATCTCTTCTTGGTGGACGGACATTGAGAAAAGGGATAAAGCCCCAAGAGTCACGTAGTCTTAGCGGCACAGTCTGAACTCAGGAAAGTCCCTACCCTCAGCTCCAACACCGCTCCTCAGACAAGCCAAGCTTCGCCTTAAAGATGGCTGGACGTGCATGCGGCCTCAGAGCCACATGGACCCACCCACGCAGTAACAATCCAACGCTCACCAGCCATCCACCCTCCCAGGGAGGAAAAGTCCTGCCAGTAGACCAGAAAGTGACCCATTCACTTAGACTGCTTAGTCATAGCCCAAATCTGGAGCCCTGAATTCTGCTAACTGTGGCTTTTATTGCAGGGCTGAGCACATTTGTGTCACTTTATGTGCAATAACAGTGAAGAGGCTATTTTTTGTTTTTAAAGATAATGACAAAAGTCTCTAATATTTAGCTAGAATGTATCCTTGTGGCCGGTGTGGATTTTTAGCCAAGTGATACTATATGTATATAATCAGGAAAAGGCAAACATGTACATTATCTATGTCTCCTCATAAGTGCACGAGATAACATAAAACTGCAGGAAGTACTAAGCAAAAAGGATACAAGCCGTCTATTCAACCTCTGGCATGCCCTCCCCTGCCTCACTAGGAACACCCTTCCTCAGATTAGGCTGGGCAAGCGGTGGACACACGCCTTGTCACTGCTGGGCCAGGCTCCTGTTCACCAAGTCACCAACCTCCTTAGAGTCTGTGGCAAATCTGCTGGAGTTTATCTCAGGCTGGTGAAGTGGCTCCTGCAAAAGCCACAGGCTGGCTTTGGCTGAAGGAAATTGGTCCAGTTTATGCACATTTAGTGGACATTCCTGACGGGCAAAATCCCGTGGAGGGGAATGTGACCTTAGGGAGTCCACAATCAAGCAGGGGTCAAGAACCATGATGGAGACAGCCTGCCTTAGTCCTTGGGAGAATTGCGACTTGTGCGTCCGTGATTATGGAGAATGGTGCCTCATCTCCAGGTGGGGACTCCTGCCCAGACCTGCCAGGTACTGTTGGGCAGGGCCTGGTTCTTGTCAACGGCACCCCCAGAGGTGTTTATTGTATACCCTGTCCCACAGTTCATGGCAGTTCTGCTCTGCCTGGCCCAGAATGCACTCCACCTTCCTGAGACGCAGCTTTTCCAAAGGAGCAGGGGGCAGGGAGGAGGGGGTCCCAAGCACACCCAACCCCAGAGAAAGTCCAGCCCAACTCCCAGGGCACAAGCTACAGCTGTGTCTTAGGCCATACTTGAGGCTTCCTAAAGAAATGTGTGGATCAGCTCATTGAAACCTGGGAGGTGGTTCCGACCTGGGAGGTGGTTCTGACCTGGGAGATGGTTCCGACCGTGAAGGTAGGGAAGCCATCCTGCACTGCGACCCTCTGCAGACCACAAAATAGGGCTTCTTACTGAGAGCTCATCCCTCAGAGTGACTCTACGACGTGTCTGCTCCCTCCAGGCAGCCTTGTTCGCCATGTGGGCAAACCCATTGGTGGCCCCGGATAGCCCAGGATGCAGCCTTCGGAGCTCACAGGTGTCCTTCCCAGCATGGACAGGGCAGCCCCAGTCTTGCTTCTCCGGAGTCGTACAGGCCCCAGAGTGGACGGTCAGGAAAGCCTGGGACCTTTATCGTGCAGAGAAAGAATGGAACAAGCAGGACCAAGCAACTGCCCGCCAGAAGGAACCAACAACAACACAACTCCTTACTTACCCTGTGTGTGCTTTACAACCTCCAAAACCTTGTCATTGCGATGGTCACAGTCAGAGAAAGCACACCACTGCTGACGTTCACAACCAAATTGCCAGAAACATGAAGAGAAAACAAAAAGAACCACCAGAAACAAACCAGGCAACTCTCCATGCTCCAGCTTTTCACTGCAAACCTGGCTCTGACCACGGCAGCCTGGAGGACGCACTGTGTTCGTTCTGAGAAGGATGAAGAGAAGAGGAGAAACCCTCTGCCACCTTCACTGATCTGATTCTTTCACCATCGAGGGGGACACGGTAAGACCAGAAGGAGAAGGAAAAAACAAAAGAAAAGAAAACAAAGAACACAAGCAACTAGGAAAAGCTCAGTCAGTGCTGGCCTGGTGCTGAGTCATGCGTTTACAATGACCCAGGCCTGTGGCCTTACCTGGTGACAAACAATACAAATCCAATAGTCACTGTTTCTGATATCCTCACGAGTGAACAAATACAAGAACTGGTCTACTTGTATATATTTACATCTCTACGATTCATTGGAACTCACAAAAATATTAAAACACTAACTGGTAATTACAATCACAAAATTAGAACAGCATCGTAGACAATGCTTTCAAATTTTAAATGGAAAAGCATTCTCCCAATGTGTCTTTGGATGTGCGATGGGTGTTTTGGGACAGGAAGGGACCTCGACCTGGACTTTAAGCCATGTGCAGGTGGCCAACAGCACTGGGCCTGGGGCCTCAGCGGGGGTGACCCTCGCGGCCTTCTTACTTTGTCCTCCTCTCCATCCTGGCTTGTCTCTACCCACTGTCTTCCTGCATCTTTCCAGTTCCTGATTCAGCTTCTTTGTGCCCTCAGATCCTTCACAGGACATGGTGGACGGATACTGTCCCTGCCTCAGGCCACCAAGGAAAATGTCCCTGGGAACCCAACTTGCCCCCTGTGCCCAGAGGCCAGCTGTATCTCCTCAGTAGTAGGGAGCCACCCTTCACTGGACAGGGGTTAATTAGTACCCACCCTCTGCTAGGCCCTCCCCAACCTGGAGAGATGGGAGAGCATCAGTGCCTGCTTCCAGAGAGCGCTCAGTCTGGGGGGCAGAGACCGAGAATAAATGAATAGCCACACACATTCCTGTGTGATAACTGCCCCACAGAGAATCAGGCAGACAGGAGAGAGCACCCGGGCGGTCAGCGAAGGTCTCGCTGGAGAGGTGACCTTTCAGCTGGGTGGCAGGAAAAGCCAGCTCTGCAAGCCTGGGATTCCCAGAGGAGGGAAGAGCCGGTTCAAGGCCTCAGGGTAGGAATGAGCCTGGCATGTGAGAAAGAGCAAGAGTGATGTGGGAGGAGGGCGGCAGCCTGGAGGACACCCTGTGTCCATTCTGAGAAGGGCAGTGACGGGTTTGCTTTACAATTTCAGACACCACTTTCATTGTTGTGTGGAGGAGATGTCTAAGAGGAACCCAAGGAGAGTCCCAGAGAGAGAGGGACTTCGACAGTGGCTCCACGGGGACCACTGCCTCCTCAGGGCACAACACTTGGCGATGCTCCATTTAGTTTGGTGTGTGACAGACCCAGTCAGTACCACCCCATATGTCATCCTTGGAGCGCTGCGACCACAGAGCTTGATCAAACCCAGTTGAAGACAGATATGCTGTACCTCAAAGACCACAGGCCCTGAAACCCAGCAGGCCTGGTTCAAGTCTTGTCTTGGCCACTTTCTCACTCAGCCCTTCTGGTCATGTGGCTCAGCTCCCGAGAGACTCAGTTTCCTCATATGTAATATGAGGACAATCGTTGCCTCACAGAGTCGTGTGTGAACGAGTGTGTTACCTCACCAGCACAGAGCCTGGCACACAGTAGGTCATCAACATGGTCTTCAATGGCAGTGGCTGTAACGGTGGTAATAAAATAATACTCATTCAACAACTATTTATTGAGTGTCTCTTATGTGCCCAGGACGTACCAGTGCACAAAATAAATCATCCTGTGGAACTTAACATCTTAGAAGAGAAGACACACAAAGGAATAACCATTTTTTTATAAAGTAAATTCATAGTTTGTTAAAAGGTAATAATTGTTATAGAAAAAAATGGAGCAGAGTAACGGGGTGAAAGTGCTGGTGCTCTAAGCAGGGTGGTCAGGGTGTCCTCTTGGTAAAGGTGACAGTTGAGCAAAGACTTCAAGGAGGCGAGGGAGTAGGGATCTCTGGGGGACACGCAGTGAGGTCAGAGGGTGCAGCCAGCGCACAGCCCTGAACAGGAGAACGCCTGGAGGGTCTGAGGGCCTGCAAGGAGGTCGCTGGTGCTGGTGGGGTGGGATGTGGACGTAGAAGGTGACGTGAGGAGTAGTGACCGGCTCGGCTTGCAAAGGGCCTTGCAGGCTGCTGGAAGGACAGAGGTGTTCACGCTGAGGGCGATGGAAGCCATCAGAAGGCTGTCCGGAGGGATAAGATGCCCCTCAGGGGTTCTAGCTGGACCCCTCGAGCTGTGGAGTTGAGACGAGGCTGTAGAGGTGAGGGCAAAAGGCCACTTAAGAGGCTGTTGCAGTAATTCTGGGCAGGAGTGATGATGGTCAGAGTAGGTGACCGTCACACAGTAGTAGCAAAATTAACAAAACAGTTTCATCCTAGTTTTCAAGTATTATCTTCAAATGTGGACCCAGTCATTGAGTGCCCCTCGGTCATTTCGGGCTTTAAATGTCCTCACAGCAAAGAAACATTTTGCCAGAAGCGTCCCTCGTTTAACCCAGAATGCACCACACAGTCATTTCTTGACTTCCTGGACCCTCCTGTTAACTTGGCCCGGTCGTGCCAACACTGGGCACCAGGCATGTGGGCAGATACAGCCAGGCCTGGCCTCCCAGGTGGCAGTCTAGCTGATGGAAGACAGACAGGCTGGGTTCAGGGGTGAGACTGGGAAGAGGGAAGAGGCTCACCCATTGAAGAAGGAGACAACAGAAGAGCGAAACACTTTCCCTACACATTTCTAGAGGGCGGGACTCGAAAGCGATTGTCAGAATAGTAATAAACACAGCCACTCCCTGAGCACGCCCCTGTGCCAGTTTGTGTCCTCTGGTCTCAGTACAATTGTAAGGCATGGAGATTGTCCCCACATGAGGAATGAGCATCAGACTGCTCTCAAAATATGTCAAGGAAACACATCCCGCTGTGTGGAGAGAGCTTCTGTGCCAGACCAGTCTCTGCATAGCCTGATCCCTCCCTTACAGCAGCGCCTTCAAATGGCTCCCACGTCGCTGGCTGATGTGGGAGTACGTCAGAGGGTCTCAGCTCCCTTTTCCAAAGAGAATCAGGAGAAGGAGGCTTGTCCCAGCCTGGCCTTGGCCACAGCCCATAGAAGCCTGTGTCCACTTGCCCTGGTTTCTGCGTTGGTGACAATGGGCATTTGAGTCTTTTCTGATTCCCCTAGGTTCTCAGCTCCGCAGGGAAGGACTGAACCATTTATCTCTCATTTCCGGTTGCTCAGCTCCAGGCTCTGCGCGCTGCACCCAGGGGCACTCAATGGCTGCTATCGACTGGCTGACTGAGGTCCTGTCTTCCCACATGAACCATCTTAAGCAGCTTTGACTGAAATGCTGACAGAGTCAGTTAAAGCCAAATAAGCAGCCTGGTCGATTCTCATCTCCCTCCCCAGCCCTATTCCAAATGCTGCCTGAAGACGCCTGGGCGTCCGGTACTTCTGTGGGAATTTGTCAGGCGACCCCAGTTCTCCAAAGTGAGCTGGCTCTGGGCTTGTGATGGTCCTTTTCCCAGCATGCTAGTGGTCTTCACCCGACAAGTAGTTTTGAACTCCTGCTCCCTGCCAGGCAGAAAGAAACAAACACAATCTGACTTTCTCTGTCCCTTCTCTGTCATTCTGGGAAAGGACAGGAGAGGAAGGTGATCCTTAAAATGAAAAAAAGAGGTCTGTGATTACCCCCAAATTTACTTATTTAGTGCATTTGCAGACATGTGAGCAGGTATAGACTTCATTAGGAACGTGAACTGGATACAAAACAGGTCAGGGTATGTTCACGGGCTTGGACCTTCTCAATCCGGAAATCCTACTTTGAGGGAATCGATATTAAAAGGAAAGAGAAAATAAAATACACAATACATTTGCAGGGAACACATTAAATCTCTCTGACACAAACTGATATTGGCTAGCTCTTGGAAGGGAACTGGTATCTGGGAGACATGAGTGGGAGGGAGACTTTTACAATAAATTCTTTGGAATATTTTAAATTTTGATAATATGAATAAATTGCTTATTTAAGAAATTGATACAAATTTTAAAAAGCAAGAACAGGGAAAGCAAAACCACAGAGGCATGAAATAATCCAAGCTCTAGACCACACTAACAAGTGATTCCCCTAAGACACATGCCATCCCAATGACAACCCTGTCACGTTCAGATTCAGGTGGCATTTCCCACTTACATTTTCTGTAGGGATCAACTCTTTAAGAGCTAGCAGATAGGTGTTTTTCTCGGGCTCCATTAGGAACAGACCAGACTGTAATCTTATAGAAAAGGAAGTGGTGAAGAGAAGGTAAGGGGACGGACCTTGAACTGTTGTTTGTAACATCACAGAATTCAGAGAAAGCAGAGCAAGAGTTGGAAACAATGGGGCAGACCATTGCACCTCCAATTGACCGCCCCCCTTATCAAATTAGTTATGAATGGACCATCCTTGAAGACCTGGCCTATTCAGTCATCCAGGAAGAGACTCTAAAAGCAAGGAAAGGAAAAAAAAAAGAACAAGGTGAGAGGCAAGAGAAAGAAGTCAAGGATGTAAAGGGAGGGTGTGGACACTCAGTGTAGGGGTTGGAAGTGCTAATCTCACCTACCTGGCTGCCATCCACCTGCCTGATTCCACCTGAAGTCAAAGGGGGCTTTCAAAGCCTGCAGGCGAATTCCTGAGCCTTAAAGAAGAAACTCCCTTCAACATCGAGTTCCCACGCTGCCACAAGAGGACTGGCTTTTCCACCAGCCTGAGTCCCATACACGCGCTGGAAGCAGACAGTTCTACATGGAGAACTACCTGGTGGTGAGGACAGGCGAGGAGATCTTTGGCACCCTTGGCATGTGGCCCAATGCCAAGAATAATCGTGAGCTGGACTTCAAGGGCCAGCTGTGTGAGCTGTCCTGCTCCACCAACTACCAGATGCACTGAGACGATGCCTGCTTCCTCCCACCCAGCCAGGTAGGCTTCAGAGGGGCCCAGGGGCTGTGGCACTCTTAGGTGGTTTCAGGGTTCCCCCTTCCTCTCTCTCCCTCAGAAGGGAGTTTTAGGGGCCTGGGTCTGGGTGGGGGCGTGGGAGGGGAAGAGCATATCGTGACTGTGTTTTTCACAACTTATGTTTTCATATGGTTGCATTTACGCTTACAGTTGGGATGCCTCAAAAAACAAAACAAAACCAAAAAAAAACCTCCCTTACAACAGCTAAGGTCAGAGGCTCTGACTGGTTCCCAACCCTCCCTGGATGCTCCCCATAACCCCAGTTCTTTCCACCCCTTGGTGAGAGAGTGCAACCTGTGAAGAGGGAGAAAAGGACTCGGTGGGGAGGAAATATCCCCCAGAAAGAAAGGCTCCTCTTCCTTTCTTCCGGAAACTGTCAGCTTCAAGGTGGTGTCACTCATGAGCTGCTTTCCATTTACAGATAAAAAGAGAGTGGAGAGAGGAGAGAGAGAGAGAAGCAGCACAGATGTGAATTACTGGGGGATGCTGAGTGGCTCCCCTACTGAGCCTGTAGCCATGGCAACACACTCTGGTTATGGACCACTTTGGGAGGGGGTGCAAAGAACTGCAGAGAAACATCACGAAAAACAGCAGAGAGTTTGGGTCTCAGCTTTCTGTATTTCTGGAAGCATTCTTTGTACAGATGCATTTTTATCCTGCCCCTGGCTCTCCCCTGTGTGTTCAGCAGTCGTGGAATGTGTCCAAAACGCTCACACGTTCCAAAATGGAAGACATTTTCTTGTCTTGTTTTCCACCCTCACACCTTTCCATCATTCAGAGACCTATCCAAGCCTGTCTTCCCTAAGAAAGCAGGAGTGCATTGGGTGTTTGCTCCAAACATGCTCTATTCAACTTGTGTATTCAGTATTACTGTATTTAACCTTGCAACTATAATATGGATTTACTAAATTTCCTGCATCTATCATATTTATACTTTGATATAAGTCCTCTGAGCAACTTCTCTTTGTGCTGCATTTTCATCCCCCAGTGACCACTCCAGAGTGCAACCTGTGAGAAGGCAGAGGTCCCTGTCTGTGATGCCAAGAGCATGGTCAAGTTTGTAGTGGGGGAAGGGGCAGGGGAGGAGCAGATGGCAACCTCACTACAGTCACAGATCTTAGACATAAAGAGGCCTCAGTAAGACCCTGGTCATCATCAAATATATTAAGTGGTTGCCCAAATTCTTCTTGAATACCTCTAGACATAGTTACCTCACTCCTTCAGGACAAGGCCTATTTAATTATTTACCCATTTCCTTCTGAAAATGCTCAAAGCGCTGGTTATCTCATGGGTGGGATTGTCCTCTTGTGCCATTGGGCCCCTCAATGATATAGTGAGCAACTGGTAAATGGAAGGTGTCCTGAATTTCATTTAATTCTTGCATGAATTCCATTGAGAAGTGTATTATTATCCCCAATTTACAGATGAGAATAGTGAGGTTCAGAGAGAGACAGGCACAAAGCCACTCACTGAGCGTAGTGAGCTGAGATGGGAGCTGCACTGTGCCTGACTCCAAAAGCCACTCAGCTCTGCCTCCAGAGTAATGATGATGATGAAGAAGCCAGTTTGAGCCAGTGGGAGAGGGGAAAGGAGGAAGGAGCCTGTCTGCCAGCCCTGACTTGCTCCAAGAGCCGAGTTTAAGTGGTGCGGGTTGGAGCTCAATGTCACTGAGCAAATTATTGCTGTGGCATTTACATGCCTTCTCACACCTCCCTATCACAAACCAGAGGAACAACAGGGTGGGCAAGAGGGAAGCATAAGGGGCCAAAGACCATTAGCCCAATCCTCAGTTTGTGGTCCTACTTGAGAAACTGGGCTTAAACAGATGGTCTTTGGCAGCCATTGCTGTGTTCCAGCAAGTATTGGCCTATACAACAGTAATGACACCACCACTAACTACCATTTGTTCAGTGTCTATATACATCAGGACCTATCTCAGATGCTTTATAGTCATAATTTTATATAACTGGCTGCCAAAATTAAAGTGATTTGCCCAAGGTCCTGTAGCTAGTAAGTAGCAGGCCTTCAGCCAGGTGCACCTGGCTTCAAACTCGTGCTCTTTGTAACACTGCACCAACTCCCTGACCCATCAGTTCATTTGACAAATATTTACTGAGGACCCACTATGGCAGTCATTGTTCTGGGTGCTAGGGATACATCAGTAAATAAAGCAAAGATCCTGGACCTTGTAGAAGGTCAGGGGGAGTGTTATGGAAAAAAACCAAAAACCCAGAGTGGGAGATGAGGGACAGGGAGGGCTGGACAAGGCAGGTGGGGCCGGTGGCGCAGGCAAGTTCAACAGAGGTCAGGGTGGGCCCACCGAGCAGGTGAGAGCAGGGCGAGCTCCGCGAGGGTCTCAGCGAGGACCCTGTCCGGGGAGAGAGTTCCAGAGAGAAAGGTCCTACAGTGGGAGGGAGCCTGGCTTGTGGACTATGGAGGCGGGGGTGGGGGGTAGCGAGCAGGCCTATATGGCTAAAGTGCAGTGAGATCGGGCATTCAGGTGGAGAGATGGTGAGGCAGATATGATGATTTTGGCCATTTTCTGGTGAGCCAGAAGCCTCACAGGGATCTGAGCAGGTGTTGTGATACCTGCTTTACGTTTTCCAAGGGTCACTCTGGCTGGTGTGTTGAGGGTAGAGTGTAGAGTCAAGGACAGAAGCAAGGACACCTATTGGAGGCTGTTGCTGCACTCCAGGGTGAGGTGGTGGTGTTTCAGGGTGACTGCACGGGAATTGGTGAGCAGTGGCCAGATTGTGGATATCTGTGGAGGAAGTAAGTGGGATTTCCTGACAGTTCGAATGGAGGGTATAAGAGAAAGCGAAGTCAAGGTTTGGGGCCTGAACATCTGGAAGAAAGACGTTCCCACCAGCTGAGAGGGGCAGGTGTGGGCGGGAGGGGCTGGGAGGGCGAGGAGCTCAGTTTCAGACATGCTGTGTTTGAGGTGTCTGTTAGCTTTGCGGAGATGTCAAGAAGGCCTTGGGGTATATTTAAATGTGGGAAATATCTTAGAACATCTATAAATAAGTATGACTTTTAAGATTTCAGGTGTAAGCTTCATTCACTATGGGAACAACAACAGATATCAGATTTTTGTTCCCCATAAGATGCCTCATGCATTAAGTGCCATAATATTCGGTGCAACAGAAATTCCCGGCCTAGGTGGACAGGGTGAAAAAGAGAGGAAACTGGTCTAGGATTAGTAATTTTTGCTCCAGATAATCAAGAGCTGGCTGAATGCATTCAAAGAAACCTTATGTCTGAGGAACAGAGTGAATTTGAAGCAAGTAGTTTATGTAAATCAAGAATTCAAATCTAAGTATAGATCTGGAATAAAAAGCCTAATAAGCTTCACATCAGGTTAACAAAACTCTGGGACCTAATAGTTAACCAGAAGTTAACCAAAGGGCCTAAAGGTGAACTATTGGTGATTCTTTCCCCGACTTATGAAGGAATCAGCCGCATAATTGTCCTTCTGTTTGCTCCTCTCCAGATTTACTTTAGAGTGTCTGTTACCCAATTTCTTGGCCAATTACTACAAGTCTCAGGAAAAGGACAGGGTTGTCATCCAATGACTGGAGCTCCTGTTTTGGAGAAGTCCCCACCTGCAGTGTCTTTCCTCTCTGAACCTGAGCTGCCCACGTGCCTTCTGATAGCTCTACTTTTTTATGGAAATGAATCTCATCAGTTCGGTTGCTGGGAAATCACCAGCCAGGACTGTGAAGTTTTGAGTATGAAAAAATCATGAAGACAGTGAGAGCAACATGCGCCATCTCGGCCTGAGCAGAGTTCAGCGAGTTCCCATAAAGTGCCAAGAATAGCACTTCATGGCAAGGCAGAGCTGAGACTGCCACGTGACAAGTAAGGCTTCCAGCCTTGTCGGAGAAAACTGGGGGCCTCATCGTGGAACCCACTGCAGACATCTCAACACTCTCCGTTTCTCCTGGGCTCTGGATTCAGCTGATAAAAGCTCTCGTCATTATTGCCAGCAGCATTTATGATTAAGCGCTGGGATCTGTGTGCATTGAGTTAAACACAGACAGCCCCAGCCTTTGTGGGCACTGGCACCCTTTTTATGGATGAAGAGTGGCTAGGAAACACCCTTAGTACTTCATCTTGGCCCTTTCATACACAACAGCGGTAGCTTCGCTGTACTGAAGGGTGGCAGCCTCTATTGCTGTGAACCAGCTTAGAACACGGAAGTGGGTGTGTGAGCTTCTAAAGAACCAGGGGCGCTGTTGACAGAGGGTGATGGGTGTCAGACCACACACACACACACACACACACACACACACACGCACGCACACATGCACACACATACACACAAGCACAAAACATTCCATTGAGCCTCAAATGTCCACTGACATGACTCCCATTACTGCCATATTTGGAAACCAATTAAACCTGTTTGATAAACATTTGATAAACATTACATATATATGCTTTATATCCGACAATAACTGTCTGTCTGCATATCTCTTTGCTCTCCAGACTATGAGCCCCTTAAAGACAAGTATGGGGACTTCCGACTTTGTAGCCACAGCAGGAGGCCTTCAGCCTGGTACACAGTGGGTGCCCAAATGAACATTAATGGACTGAACTAGGAAACTGTGGCACAGGTCTTGTCCCCGGGTCATTACGAGACCCAGGTCTGGGAACAAGCTCAGACTTTCCATTTGCAGACCAGTGCTTTTGCCAGAGGGTCGATGAAAGCTTGTGCGCCAAACTCTGCATGACCCACAAAGAATTTTCTCTAAGCTCATTTCTAAGAAGGGGCCAAAGAACTAGGCGTCTTTTTCCGCTGGGATTCAGGCCTTTGTGTGTCTGCCCAGTGGATACAGCTCGTCCGCCATGAAGGCTGCAGCCCCCTCATCATATGTTTGGAACATCCTGGTTCTCACTGCTCCCTGAGCGGCAGGATAAATGTCAGAGAGGAGGGGAACGCTGCTGCACTGGCAGACTGCATTCTACTCATTCTGCTGAGGCTCAAGCTTTGAAAATATCTCTAATTTTGTTTTCATAGCTTGTTAACCTTTTCCTTCCCAAAACAATGCCCGTGTTTGTTTTGGCTTCTCTCACGTACTGAGGACGGGTATGAGTTGGACGCACAAAAGCATTTTTCCCTTAATCTCATTACAAGGGGCCTCAGCCCTGCATTCTTCATGGGCTCGCTTGCTGTGAAGTGATTTCCTCTTGGAATCCGTTTCTCTTTGTGAGGCTGGGAGAGCAAGTATGTTTGGTTTTGTAGGGAAACGGAGAGACAGCAAAGACAAAGACAGCAAAAGTAAAAACAAGTGGAGCTGTGATGTACTGGGGAGTTCTGATATAAAATAAACCCAGCCCAAAGTTGCTGCAGTTTAGAGCACCGAGACCCACATTGTAATTTGAATTAGGATAGCAGAGTGAGGTCACTCCTCTCACTGTTGTCTCTTACCTACCTGGAGTCTGTAAAGTGCGTGAACAAAGGAGCCAGTGCTCTCACAGCTGGTATTTCTCATGTGTGTTCCAGAATCTCATTTTGTTCTCCCCCCACCCCGCCCCCGAGTGGAACTGGGTAAACTTACAAATAACAACACCAACAAAACCAGTCGGCTGTAGCCTGAACCACTGACGGGGGGATACCCGTGAGGGCTGGCTTGCCCTGTTGCACATGGTAGGAACTATTGAACAATGTATCCATGCTATCATATGGAACGGAAAAACATGCCTTCTCCTTTTTCAGGCCTACATTTCACTTTCCATGGTAGTAGAGAAATGGTGCAACCCAGCCTTGGAGAGGCAGTGTGGGCAGTGGTTAGAGCAGGTGCCTTCCTGGGACTGAACTCCAGGACCTTCTCTTATCTTATAGGATAAGGTTAATAATAGTACCTACCACTGGGTACTGGGTACAGCTAGCACCCTTCCTTCTCCCCTGAAGCATAAATTTGGACATGGACTGAAAGAGAAGAAACATAAAACACAAAGTCCCTGCTCTTCAGTAGCTTAGAATCCAGTGAAACTTACAAATATAAAAGAAGAGGGTGCAGCAAATTCTTGACAGCCTTTCCCATGTACTCACACATTCTCTCCACTGTCTCTTTATTATATTTTCATGTAAAAATGCGTGTAAGTGAGGAAAGGATTCTGGGAGGCTTCAGCTTCCTCCAGCCACTTATCAGTCACCTTTAGTTTGGGAGGCTCACGGCCCCCTGTGTGCCCGTGTGCTGAGGAGTACCTCATCCTGCCTCCAACAGCACTGCTGGCAGTTAATTGAATTCCAGAGCTAACGTTTCTTCCTACCTACAGCAATTCTTCACAGCTCAGAGCTTGAGATTGCTCTAAGCAAGACTGCTGTGTTTATGAGAGAGAGAGAGGGTGCCCTTTTCCAATGATTGAAAGGTCATGTTTATAGGTAAGATTTCATTTCTCTTTGACTTTCAGTCTCAGAACTTATGCAAACTTGGTCCAGGAGATAATGGACCAGACGGTAATTATGGCCAAAGATTGCTGTTAGTTTCTTACTCCGAGGCAGAGGGCAATGACAGACCAGCGTCTTTATACTCCTAACCTAGATGCCATAATCACAAGCAGCTGGCCCTTTTTAATAATCTTTTATCTTCCCAGGAATGACCAAAGGCGGTCATAATTTTCCGAGTGCCTGGCTGCTGTTTAGGACAGTAATTAATGCATGTGTAGAGAATTTTATTGAGGAAAGATTGACTCTTAGTGTCCCTTCATAACGTGTATATTTCAAGAGGAGCGTGACTATGCAAAGACAGGAAGACAATTATTTCTATTCAGAGCATCAAGTATTGGCCAATTGGGTTGATTGGTCTAAGGTCTAGTGAAAGTCACACTGTCATGAATTAAGGATGAAGCAGGTAGTAAATAAATGGAGAGGGCAGGAGATGATTCATTCCAGTAGTTTAGCAAACTCTTAGAGATCATGGGCACACAAAAACAAACAAAACTTTTTGGGAGATTCCAAATTTGGCAACGGGGTCTGGGAAAGAGACGCCCAGCAGGGAAGCATCAGCCCCCTCCAGATGGTTCTTCAGAAGCTCTGTTACACAGCAGTGGTTTCTCTTGGTTGGTCATTGACTCATTCTCTCTGGTTCCTGCTTACACAGAATTCACCTGAGGCCAAATGACAACATAAGCCAACTGAGCTGTCCCCTGTTGAAGTCCTCTTTGTATTTAGCAAGGCCCAGGTCAATACACAGTACACAGCCTGCCTGGGCCTGTCTTCCAGGACCCCGCCCAGGCTGAGAGCTCACCATCTCAGGCAGCAGACAGAAGCCGTAGGCCTGGGGAGTGAGTGAGCAGTGGGGACGCCAGTCCGTGGTCTGGCAGAGGCACAGACCTGCAAGTCTCACACCCTTGCAGGAAAGACTTAGGGGTCCCTCTCAGTTCGTAGTGCAGACAACTCCCTTTCTGACTATGGCCCTGAAGACCAGAGAAGGACACATGTCTACACTAACAGAAAGCTTAATGAGCTACATCTTCAACCCTCTCCTGTTTCAGAAGAAAAATCTGACACACATGTTCACACATGTAGAACACTGAATTCAATCCCTATCCTGATTATTCTAAGCCCCTCTCAGACCACAGGCCAATGGTGTGTTGGGGACGGGATGAGAAGGAGCTTGGGAACCAGCCGATTGGGTTTGGTAGCGCCGGTCTTCTAGATACTTCTGTACAGTAGAATCCTCCTCCTTATTCTTCAACAACAGGTTGAAGAGATTCATTCAAGAGATGCAGATTTGATTTCTGGCTGATTAAATTTCCTTTGGAAAGGTTCTTAACTCCTTTGGGTCTTGGTCTCTTCCCCTGAACAATTTGGAATACTAGTGGTAATAATAATAATAATAATAATAATTAATAATAGCAGTAATACCTGACTTGCTGAGCTGTCAGGATCACTGTGAGGGTCTAATGACATAATGAAGATGAGATCACTTGAAAAGTGTAAAGTCCTCAAAGCGCCACGTAGTATTATTGATGATAATAATTTCACTGCATTTCCATCCCTTAGGAACAAACAAGCAAACTCTATTTCTATGACTCATGAGACTCTCTCTCTGACCTTTACACTCTGGGTGTTTTGCGAGTCACATGCATTTGCCACCTACAGGGCATAAGGACCACAGTTATCTGAAATTGGGGCTGAGTCCTGACTCTGGTATCACCCTCAGTATGACCTAGTCAAGTCCCACTCTGAGTTTCAGTCGTTCTCCTGAAACAGTGATGTAATAATTCAGAGGTGGCCAGATATTTGCCTCGCAGAAGGTAGATGCTAAATTACTGTAACAGCAGCCCAGCATCACATAAGAGTTTAATAGGCATGTAATGTATGTTTGAACCTGCTCACAGGTTTTCTACCGTGTTTCCCAGAAAATAAGACCTAACCAGAAAATAAGCCCTAGCATGATTTTTCAGGATGACATCCCCTGAACATAAGCCCTAATGCGTCTTTTGGAGCAAAAATTAACATAAGACCCGGTCTTATTTTCGGGGAAACACGGTAGTTTGGCATTGCCCGCCCTCCATGGTCCTAGCCTGTCCTATCTTCCCAGCATTTCTCACAGTCTGCTCAGACCTATCCACCTACTACTTCCAACCATGTCCCGTGCTGCCTCTGCGACTTGGGTCACCTTTCTTCTGAGCCAGGAATTGCCTTCCTTTTCTACCGCTGCGTCTCCACCTCTGCCTCTGGTAGGCCCCTGCTGTTGGTCCATCATGGCCTCCCTGTATCCAAACCCTCCCAGCTTCTGAGGCCATGCGTTTGCTCCTCTATTGTGAGGACCGCCCCTGAGCTTCTGAGAAAAGGCATCACTTGTTTTCAGAGTTTCCATGGCCGCTCTTCTGAATTTCCTTCACACCGCATTTCACTGTCTGCCCTGTTTGAGAGATCCACGAGCATGTCTTCTCTCCTCTCTAAAATAAATATACTTGCTGAATGAATGGAGAAATGGGTTTCCTCAGAATAACTGATTTATGTTTGTTGCTGCCTCCATAATTAGTTTGTAAGTCTTAACAGGCAGGGGCCACATCTTATCCACAAATCAAGTTCAATTAACTGACAGGATCCGGTGTGACATAGCACTGGGTGAGGTGCTACCGGGGTTGGGACAGAATAGGGAGACACATCCCTGCCCTTGAGCTCTCAATCTAGTTGAAAAGCAACAAAAGCAAAAAAAGAAAAGAAAAAAATGGGACTAAACAACCCAAATGTCCATTGACAGGGAGAAGGGTGAAAAGAAAAATTATTGTGTTCATGCGATTAGTACCCCTTTGCAATAAAATGAACAAACTACTGACACACTCAGCACTGATGAATCTGAAAAACATTATGTTGAACAAAAGAAGCCAGACACAAAAGACTACCTACCACTTGACTCCGTTCACATAATGTTCCAGAAGAGGAAAAACTGAGCTATGAAAATGGAAGTCAGATCAGTGGTCGCCTGGGTTGTCTGGTGGGGGTGGGGGGTAGAGAGGGGCTGAGGGCAAAGGGCCGGTGGAAACTGTTTGAAGTGAGGGGATATTGCATCCTGGTGAGGTGGTGGTGACATGTACACATTGGTCATCAAACTGCATGAGCTTCAATTCTGTGCCTTTCACTGTATGTAAATTATACTCCAATTAAGTCGATTTAAAAATTAATAGAGAACTAAACAGTACTTTAAAATGTAAACATAGTAGTTCCCCCTTATCTGCAGATTCGCCTTCCGTGGTTTCAGTTACCAGCAGTTAACTGCGGTCCAAAAATATTAAATGGAAAATTCTGGAAAAAAAAACAATTTGTAAGTTTTAAATAGTGTACCACTCTGAGTAGTGTGATGAAATGTTCATGCTGTATACGCTCCTCCCCATTGGTCCGCGAGAGGCCGTTATCAGATAGACAATCCGGTGGCACAGTGCTTGTGTTCATTATTTTATTTAATAACAGTCCCAAAGTCATTCACATACTTTTATTACAATATATTGTTATAGTTCTATTTTGTTATTAGTTATTGCTGTTAATCTCTTACTGTGCCTAATTTATAAATTAAACTTTATCATAGGTATGTATGTATATAGAGGAAAAACAGTCCATATAGGGCTCGGTATTATCCATGGTTTCAGGCATCCACTGGGGGTCTTGGAACACTCCCCCCTCATGGATAAAGAGGGACAACTGTAATAGCTCAAAATGATAACAGAAGAGATGTAGCAAGTCATGATTAATAGTAAAGTTTAATTATATAGACAATAATTATGTTGAGGGTTCGAAGGAGGGCACTGTCCTTTCAGGTCGTGTGGTTCTGAAATCATGGATTAGAGAAGAACGTTGAGGATGACAGAGGGAAGGGAGAGTGTGTGCCCAGACAGGGCGTCTTATGCACCTTTTGTATTGACCACAGCATTCATCATAGACCTACAACCCCAGAAAGCACTCAACAAATAATGTTTTAAAACATCGATGAGCTCAGAAGAATGAGTTCTTTCACCCTCTGCTCAGGAAGGGTGGACATACGCCCAGCCAGGGCCTTGTACACACAGAGGCTGTGCGCTCTGCACATCTCTGCCCCTTTGCCCAAGCTGTTCCCGCCACCTGTAATTCCCTCCCGCCCCCTCCTGTGCCTGGAGAAATCCCGCTCATTTCTCAAGACAGGTTCCTCCTCTGTGGAGCTTTTGAGGACCCATCCCTTCTGTCCCTCTAGGCAGGGTTGTCTCCCTGGGTCAGGCTCCCATAGTGGCGAATTCTTTCGGCTCCCCCATCTTTCCCGTTGTACCACGGTTAGCAGCATCCAATGTGTCTGTGAGAAACTCCTAACTACTGCTGGCCAAGTAACCAGTTAATTTCCTAAACAGAGTCATTAAAAAAAAAAATGTGTGCAAGGAAATACCAGGTGTTCAGTCTGCTATTTGGTGGGACACTCAGCCTTCTAACGGTTCACCTTTGCAGGGGTCTGGACCGTGTTCATGCCTGACCCTCTGCTGACCCAATGACCTGCAGGAACAATTTTCTAGAAGGTTCTGAGTGTCCAGCATTATGGACCTAGAGGGCTGTGAAACGTCTGTCGGCATGCAGGTCTGCAAGTAAGATATTACATGTGGGGAATCTTGTATCAATCAGCCCTACCTGTCTTGGGGCAGGAGACCAGAAAAGGGCAGATTGCTCACAGACCATAAGGCATCTAATGGTAGAAGAATCTAAAATGATCATCTAGTCCAACAGATGGTGAGGTTGAGATGTAAAAAAAAAAAAAAGAAAGAAAAGAAAAAAAGAAAGGTGAAACGATATACTACAGGAGCTTAAAAAATGAACCGAGTAGCAAAGCAACCCTTTTTGTCCTCCTCTAAACACAGGGCATAGGGGGTGGTGGTGGAGAGGAAAAAGAATCAGTCAATCAAAGTCACCTGGAGCAGAACCCATCAGTAAGGAAAGACATACTATTTTCAGGTTTCTCAAAGGATATTAGTAACAGTGTGTATGGAGGGGGGAACCCACATAAAAACTGCCCTTGATAAAAGCCTTTTGAAAGCAGATAGAGGTGTGTTTTGCTGCCTGGTGGCCTTGAGCCTTTTCACTCGACTCTGTCCAGCTGGGTTTGGAGGTTGAGGTCTGGGAGCGTGATTGTGTATTTGTTCCAACTGATACCAGAGTTGTTTGCTTTGAACAATGTGACTTTGTTCCTTTGTTGGCTGCAGCCGGCAGCATAGCTATTGCTTAGGAAAGGAACAAACACATGAGGAACTTGCTAAAAGTAAAACGAGGTTTTGCGTATTATACTTTGGCACCAGTGCTGTAGTGCTGGCCGAGGCAGCCGAGTGTGGCTATCAAGACGGAGATTCGGCGATCCTGGTGGCAGGGAGGGAGATGCCTCGAATGACACCCTTTTCAGCACTGGCCCTGGGTTATCTCCAAGGTGCTTGAGCAATGTATCAGAAACCAGGAAACAGAGTCTCATGTTATTTAAAAATCATCTGCAATTTGCTTCAAGACAAGGGGGTCCACTGCTGCATTCTGAAGGACAGGGGGGCTGGAGCTGAGAGCCCTGGCTGGTGGGAGCCACAGCTGCCCCATAATAGCCCCTACTGTGTGCCAGGCCCCATGCCCAATTTCGTCTCTGACTTACCAGTTAAAGCATCCCCACGTCCTCACTGGACAGCTTCGGGGTGTGCTGGAGCCAGCTCGCAAAGACCACCGTGTTCAGTGACGTCACAGTGCCAGCTTGAAATTGGCCATGATGGAAATATTTACACCATGGAAGTTGTCAAGTGCTATAGAAGTATAAGTTTCTTTATGTGTATTTGGTTTTTTGAGCGCCAGTTACCCAACATTTACCAGCACACCACTGGTTAGATATCCCCACTTTACAGATAAGAGACTGAGATCTTAAATAACTTGTTAGAGGGCTTCCCATTCAAGCCATCCAAAGATACAGCCTTCTGCTGAGAACTCCTGCTCTGTGCCTCTCCTTCCCAGAAGGACACTTAAGAAGAGGCTGGGAGGCTGGAGAGGAGGGGTAGAAAAAGCAATATTTGCAGCTAAATTCTCATGATGAGTGAGGGAAGTGATTTCACAGGATAACTCACCTGCCACAGGTGTGCAGGACTCAAACAACAAGATTTTGCTCAGAGACTTCTGGCAGCCACAGGAGCTAATGGGGGAAAGAGACAAAAGGACATTCCTGAAAGGAGGGTCCTGGGAGGGGCCCAGGCAGGCCTGAGGGCCCTCCACAACCCCTGAGGGAGCTGGAGACCAGGAGGAGCAGCAAGCCCTAGGATTCCAGGGGGAGCAGGCCGGCTCTGAAGCACCCCAGAGTGAGGGTGTAGGGCTGTGCTCAGAAGTGAGTGTGGCCTGGCTCCAGCCACTGCCCTGCCATATCGCCCCAGAACCAGCCTTCCTCACTTCTGAGCTTTCCGCTCTCCTCTTTGGGACAGGAAACCGATATTCCATCCCAGCAACACTGCTAGTGCTCTAGTCTTTCCTGAAGTCACCAGCCTCTCAGCAGCCAGGGGACTGAGGTGTGGTGCAAACCACAGACCATCGTGCTGGCTGGGACAGGGCAGGGCTGGGGTGATGGAGAGGTGGGCAGGTTGTCGGCAAACTGCCCCTTTAATGGCTGGAAGTCAGTGCAGAGAAGACTGGGAGATCCAGACAATGTGGTGTGACTTCTGGGTCACCCACGGGGACTTGTGACATTGGGAGGGGGAGTGGAGTTGGGGGCGACAAGAGAAAAATTCTGAGATGTCTTAAGTTAAACTACAGCTGGCAGGGGAATCAGAGAAAGATAGAGGAGTTAACCAGTTAACAGCTGTGGGCCAACAAACAGACTGTCACATTCCTGAAAGCATACTGGAGCTTGGAATCAACCTACTTCCAGGTGTCTATTAGCCACCACTCCAGCCTCAGAATCCCACATATGCATGAACTTTCAGGACTGTTGCCTGTAACCAATCAAATGTAGTAAACATTTCTCTCTTGTGGACCATACACCTATCATAAAACAGCCCCTGCTTCACCTTTTTCCATCCTCCTTATCTTCAGCCAATGTAAATTCTTTCAAAACAACTTACATCTTTCTTCCCTGAAATAGAATATGTATAAAAGTGCAGTCAACTCCAGATGGCGGCCATGTTTGTCTTCTCCATCCAGCTCTGCTGCTTCTGGCTTAATCTGCACACCCCAGGACCCAGTCTTTTTCTGAGCATTTGGCTTAATAAACTCTTGCTTTCAGAAAAGCTTCCAGCAGTGAAAGATTTTTGATTAACAGACTAAATGAGGGGCATTAGGAGAACCTGTGTGTCTGAGGGGAGGGATGGGGGTGGAAAGCAGAGCACTGCTGATCAGGTGGGAAAGGGAGCCACCCTCCCCACCACGTGTCTCCTGCATCTCCTTCCTCTTGCTGGAGACATGTCGCAATCCCTCCTTCCCAGCTTGGTCATAGCTCAAGGGAAGATAGTGGCTGCTGAAAGTGATTGGCAAGTTTCAATGGCTTTTTTTGGAACAGAAACTCCCAGTCATCTCAGGGGCCACCTTGGACCCCTACAGCACGTGTGCCTGGTATTTGCTTTTGACTCAAAACTGAGCTCTAGAAAACTCAGACTTGGGTTGGGAAAACTCAGACTGAGAGAAATCACTACATTTCCAATAAAGCCTGTGACAAACGCAAAATGCTATAGAAACACTGTTTAGCACCATTTTGCCCCTACTTGTGTAAATCAGAACAATTATGGGTACCATTATAAATTGCCTCTTGTGCATCAATAAACTTTACAAGATAATGGAGATGGAGTAGTGATATTGTTGGAGTCCTTTTTCCCCTCCCTTCTTAACTTTCTAAATCTTCCCTGGCTCTGTGGAATCGTTGCCTAGCACAGTAGTAAATGATGTATGAAATGAAGTATCGCTTCCCCCAGCCAGGCAATGGCTTTGCCGTCATTGCTCCAACATTTATTATTTGGAGTTGTGTTTGGGTTGGCTACAGTCAGAAAAGCCCATCGATGTTAAAAAAAAAAAAAAAATAGACCAAGAATGGAGATGGGGAAAGAGAAAAGCAAGAAAGATTTGTATGATAACAAAAGTAGACTGGGTCTGTAATACCAAACTATTGGATTGACTGACTGTTCCCTAATCTTTTAAGATTATCCAAGTACCACTTCTCCACCACCACTCTGTATCCTCCTCTGTGGGGCTCATCTCTCCATCTTGGTCACGTCACTTTCATCAGATGGCTTCCTGCATTGGGGGCAAACATATACAGACCTCATTGTGTTCACTGTTTAGCCAAATATCACAAAATGTGTAACTATCTTCCTAGTTGTATAACCTGAAAAAATTCACTTCCCCGTGTCTGAATTTCTTCTATGTGGAAGCATATTGTGGCATGTCATGTCCTTACGACAGTTATTTATTTTTTATTTGACTTCAGATATGGGTGCCTTCTCCCTTGCCACCCCATGCAGACTATGAGTTTCATGAAGTCCAGGATCATTCTGCATCTTTCTCACATCGAGTGTAGACTCGAGCACAATGTTGGGTGTTTGTTGATTGACAATCCATTTCCCCAGCTTGGAAATAGCAAAACCTATTGCCCAAACTCTCTTTTTTTCTGTCGGTTTGGGTTCCAGCCAGGGCATTCTTATCAGCCAAACAATTACTAGAGTTACTAGGAGCAACACAAAATATGCTCCCATTTCAATAAGCAAAAGCAATAGATCTAAATGACAAGCTCCATGTACCAAAAGAGGCCACACATTCATCTTTCTGTTTGATCGATTTTGGGCAGATGTGATATCACTTTTCTTGTAAAACAAGCAGCGATTTTGTGTTCCATGTAATGGATGTATTCTATTTCTACATTTTGAATCAACATGGGTTTTATGTGCATTTACTGTAATAGCTGCATTTATCGTGTGCCTACCATGCAGGGGTGTGCTGATAAATCGGCTGTGGGGTGGGGGGATTAGGCCTGCTTTGTAGCATTTGCTGACTTCCATGGAGAAAATGCTCTTGCCGCGGCCAGTTTCAAGCTACCAACATGACATCACTGAGCATCCAGTCAGCCCTCGTCTGGTAAGAGCCGCTCCCGCCAGCAGCCCTGCAATGGCTGGTGCTATCCATGTGTTAGCAATAGTTTTCACAACAACCCTTCAAGGAAGATATTATAGTTCCCATGCTGCTGATGAGGAAACAGGCTTGGAAAATACTTTGCCCCAAATCACATAGCTAGTAAGAGGTGACGTGGGGTTTAAAACGAGGCCTTCATGACTCCAAGCACACTGCCCTACCTTCTCACCACACTGCTAGGTCTGAGTAGGTGAATGGCCCACGAGTCACCAATTCTGGCAGAACTAGGTGAGCAGGATGGTGTCCAGACAAAGATCTGCAACTGGCCAGGAACTGCCAACTCACCCGCGAGAGACATGGGCCTTCTAGCAGCCTACAAGATGGGGGCCTTTGGGTCAGTTGGGCAATTGTCACCTTGTCTAGTTCTGGCAGGTTTCCATGTGAGGCAATCAACCCAGCCATGTGGTACCTACTAAGTGTCCATGGCACCTCGGGATGTCAGCGTGTCGGAGGAGGATGTGGAAGGAGGCCCTCATCACAGACAGGGCTGAAGGGACACGTCACTCAGGCCCTTCCAACAGCTACTGAGCCAAAGGATGGCAGCTTTCAATGATTCCAGGAAGGGCATTTGCAGCACATTCCAAAGGGGGTTTCAGATAAGTCCTGCAAAGTTAGGGTTCTTTCTTCTGGTACCTCCAGGTCTGCCAACTTCTCCCTGTCTTTAAAACTGGGGCAATAGGGGGCTGGCCCGGTGGCTCAGGCAGTTGTAGCTCCATGCTCCTAACTTCGAAGGCTGCCGGTTCAATTCCCACATGGGCCAGTGGGCTCTCAACCACAAGGTTGCTGGTTCAATTCCTCGAGTCCCACAAGGGATGGTGGGCTCCGCCCCCTGCAACTAAGATTGAACGTGGCACCATGAGCTGAGCTGCCACTGAGCTCAGTTGGTTGGAGCGCATCCTCTCAACCACAAGGTTGCCAGTTCCACTCCCGCAGGGGAAGGTGGGTTGCGCCCCCTGCAACTAGCAACGGCAACTGGACCTGGAGCTGAGCTGCGCCCTCCACAACTAAGACTGAAAGGACAACAACTTGAAGCTGAACAGCACCCTCCACAACTAAGATTGCAACAAATTGACTTGGAAAAAAAAAGTTCTAGAAGTACACACTGTTCCCCAATAAAGTCCTGTTCCCCTTCCCCCACCCCAAAAAAAAGTGGAGCCTAATTCCTCTTAAAAAAAAAACAAAACTGGGGCAACAGAGTTCATCTCTTTCGAACTGTGGGGGATAAATGAATTAATGTCTGTGAAGACTGTAAAACCCTGAGATGGCAGGAGGCGTAAAATGCACAGTGCTTTTATTTTTCTCTTGCGACTTGCTTTTCTGGATGTCCCATGTTGCTATCACATGTAACAAAAAACAAACAAAAGAACTGCATTCCACACTTACTCATGTTGTCCTGTGTTGTGAAATAATAATAATGACAAATATAATAATACCTTGTTTTTAGGTAATGCCTTTCTTCTGAGGAGCTCAAAGCACTTTACAGATGCAAAGAGAGTTGTCAACAGACAATTTATAGGGAAAAAACTGACTCATGTTTTAAGAAGTTACTCTGTGGGGGATAATGGTTTTGTTATTTTCACAAATCAACCTACAAACACAGTATCTATTTCTGGTTTAAACCAGGAATAAAAATGTCAATAACTATATATCTATCTATAATTACTTTAAATGTAAATGGATTAAATGCTCCAATCAAAATATAGGGTGGCTGAACAGATAAGAAAACAAGACCCTTATATATGCTGCCTACAAGAGACTCAGTTCAGGTCAAAAGACACACACAGATTGAAAGTAAAGGTATGTAAAAAGATATTTCATGAAAATGGAAACAAAGAAAAGCTGGGGTAGAAATACCCCAGACAAAATAGACTTTAAAACAAAGGCTATAACAAGAGACAAAGAAGGACCCAGTGATCCCACTTCTGGGTACTTATCTGAAGAAACCCAAACGCTACTTAAAAGTGACGTGTGCACCCATATGTTTATTGCAGCATTATTTACAGTGGCTTAGATATGGAGGCAGCCTGGTGTCCATCAGTGGATGAATGGATAAAGAGGATGTGGTACATATATTCAATGGAACATTATTTAGCAGTGAAAAAGAATGAAATCTTGCCATCTGCAACAATGTGGATGGACCTAGAGGGTATTGTGCTGAGTGGAGTAGGTCAGACAGAGAAGGACAAGTGCCGTATGGTTTCGCTTATATGTGGAATCTAAAGAACAAAATAAATGAACAAACAAACAGGAACAGACTCATAGATACAGAGAACAAACTGATGGTTGCCAGATGGAAGTGGGGTTGGGGGTTGGGTGAAAAGGGGGGACGGGATTAAGAAATACAAATCAGTAGTTACAAAATAGTCACAGGGATATAAAGTACAGCACAAGGAATATAGTCAGTAATACTATAACAACAATGTATGGTGTCAGATGGGTACTAGATTTATCGAGATGATCACTTCATAAGTTATATAAATGTCCAATCACTATGCTGTACACCTGAAACTAATGTAATATTGTATGTCAACTGTAATTAATTTTTTTTTTAAAGCTAAGTATGTGGGAGGGAAGCAGGGGATTCTGGAGGGAAGCAAGGAAATCAAGGGGGATCCTCTGGTCATTTACCAGGACAGTCTAGACAGTTTGGGACACTTCTGACCCCAAGTGACCTCATGACAAAAGGCTGCTCAATGGCCTGGACATGAATGTGAAGGGACAACTGTCTGCTTTCTGGACCTTCCTTGGGGCTTCACTCTGGGGTCCAAATGATCTTGTTGGATCATCTCAGCACATGCTCAGAAGGAGGATGAGGCTGGGGACCTGTCCCCAGAGCACCTCTCCTAAATGACCAGTAGGAGAAGACCCTCACTCTTACATATTTCTCTCCCCTCACTTGCCTGTGCCCTTGGAGTTTACCTCCTAGCACTTACCCCAAACCCACGAGCTGGGGACAGCTAGCTGGGGAACTCAGGGTGACTTTGACTGAGCTGTAAGGAACCATCAGGCAAAGGCACCTACGGGGAGGTCACTCTGCAAAGCACAGCCCTGGGGTGCAGGGGTGGGGAAGGAGGGCAGAGAAGGGGAGATGCACTGTGAGGTAATTTAGGAAGAAATATGCCGGGTTTGTTACACGGACTATCTCATTTTATCCTCATCAAAAACCTGATGATAGAGACATGTTTCCCCTATTTCCACGAAGAAACCAAGGCTCAGAGAGGGTAAAACGTGTCAAAGACCACACAGCCATCGAGAGGCAGAACCAGCATTAAAATTCAGGGCAGTCTGGCCCTTGTACTTCCTAAGAGGTTTGGGAGAGACAGGGAAAATAGGCTGGGAGTGCTGGCAAGAGAGGGAGAGCCATGATCAAGTCAGGAGTCGGGGCTGAGAAGCTGCCACAAACCTGGGGACATCTGTGATCCGCCGTTCCAGATAATGAACAGTGCGCTGCACACAGAGAGATGGGGGGTGGCGAGTTGGCAGGAGGTTCCTGGATAAGAGATGAGGGAGCGTCACCCAGACAAGCAGGGAGGGAGCCTGGGTCTGAGGGGCATGCAGACAAGGAACTCCAGGGGGTGGGGGGCGGGATTTCTGTGAGGGGGTAAGAGAGAAGGGGTCAAAGATGACCCAGGATTTAGTCTTTGTTGAGTAGAGAACCCCTTTGACATTCAAACGAAAGCAGTGGCCCTTCCCCTAGAAAATGCAAACAGCCCACTCCCAAATACTGACGTTGGGGGGCTTGCTGGTTCCAGGTTAGGGATCCCTGCTCTGCATAGGAGCCTAACCGAGTGGGGACATCGGTGCCATGTATTTCGGTCTTAGAAATTGTACATCTATTTTCAGAGAACAGAGGAAAGCTCTCTTCAATTAGAAATTTAAAATTTTATTTATTTTATCGTAAGGGAGGGGTCGCTTTCCTTTTCTGTTGACCTTCTGGAACTCTGATAGCAGGACAGTCACAGACATTACTCAAAGTCATTTCAAAAATCCACAGATTCTTCTAGGCTTGGGGATGCCTATTCACAAGCAGGATATAAATCCGTCTCTGGAGGTGAAATATTTGGGGACAAAGGTCAACAATGAGGGGAACAGGGTGGTTCCAAAGATGCTCTGGGAAATCTCCAGTCCCAGAACTCCAGGAATGTGAAGCCTTAACACAGCCACGAAAGATGTGTGCGTCCAGAATACGGAAGGTGTTCGCCATGTGGGCAGTTGTGTAAGAAAATGCCACTTCAGTCCACGAGAAAGAGGGTGGGGCAAAGCTTGGCCAGGAAGAGGGAGGAGTGCTTGGATATCCCTGGCAGGTCTCATCCTACCCTTCCCACAAAGACAGGGGAAAAGAGGAAGGAAAGTAAGGAAAGCTAGGGTTCCTGGCGAGGAAGGCAGGCAAAGTACACTCAGCAGCCCTTTGTATCTACGCGGAGGAGAAAGAAGTCCACGAACCCAGCTTTGACCCCACTTTACTTCCTCATTGGTGCTTCCTGGGCAGCGTGGGGCAGGCTGCCTGCGTGGGAGCTGCCCACATATCACCAGCACTGTCCCCCCAGGGAATTAAAATCTAGGGAGTCGGGGTGGCCGGTTAGCTCAGGTGGTTAGAACGCGATGCTCATAACACCAGGGTCGCTGGTTCGATCCCTGCATCATAGGCCAGTGGGAGCTGCGCCCTCCACAACTAGATTGAAACAACTGCTTGACTTGGAGATGATGGGTCCTGAAAAAAACATACTTAGGAGATAAATACAAGTTTAAAAAAGAAAAGAAAAATACAGGTTGAATTGCCTTCAATAAAATTTTTTAAAAATAAGAACTAAATAAAATCCAAGGACTGAAAAGGGCAACTGCACCCAAGAGGGGCTGCCCAGCCCAACCTCACATCCTTCCACTGGACACCCTCCTGTCTCAACACTTTCCACTCCATTTCTGCTCAAACGAGGGCTGACCCATCAGCTTATTTCACAGGCGTCGTGGCCGGGCAGATGGGTCTTATTGGAGAGTTGGGGATAGGAGGTTGAGCCTGGTGAGTGTTTCTCAACACCTTGGCCAGCTCCGTGTTCCAGGTGTGTGTGTGTGTGTGTGTGTGTGTAAAACAGGGTGTGAGTGTACACACGCACGTGTGTATTTGTGCAAGCCATCGGAGTGGGCGAGCATCAGAGGTTTTTTGTCACTGAGACGAAGAGTTCCTGTTGATAAACACTTGCTCACTATTTATATATGTGGGGGAATTAACCACAAAACATGACCTCCACCCTCAGGCGCCCTGTTTCACATCCTGCCCACCACATACACTTTCTCTCTCTACCTGCAAACTTCTGAATAGAAAATAATTTCTCTACATGGGAACTATAACCAAAGGGAATAATGAGAGTCTCTACACAGACTTTAGGGGCCACAGAGGGGGTTGGGGAGACCCTCATGCCAACCATGACTAACTTGTGGAACTAACTCTGGGAGAAGTGGTCAGAGGGGGGCACAATTTGTGCCCCTGTTAGTTAAATAACCCCATTCACTGTCACTCTCTCTAACCTTTTCCTGTCCCCCAACTTCTGTGTGAAATACTTTGTAGGATGGGGGTCAACTACATGTCACGTTTCTTAAGGAGGTAACAGTGGCTTAAGGCATTTCTCTTTCCAGAACTTTTGAAGCCCCCACAGACTTTGAAATCCAACAAATGTATCTCATTGGAATATAAAGTGCCATTTAGGTGGGAGGCAAAGCGTTCCTTTGTTGGGAGAGAAGCACAGAGTTCCCGGGTGAGGTTACCTAATGTCTGTGTGTGCCCTACGCACTTTCAGGTGGTGCCATCTAAGTACTGTGTCCTCTTGCGGCCAGCCCCGCAGAGCCCCCCAAACCAGCTCTTCCTTCACTGCCACCCCCATCAAAGTTCCATGGAGTCTGGACCAGAACAGGCTTCACACCTACCTCACCAGATCGCAGTACATTTGACCAAATAATACCAACCCAGGGTTGCTTGTCTAGAAACTTTCACTGATGTGACACCCCTTTGATGGAGGCTGTTTAATTGGGACATATTAGAAATAATAGAAGCCAATGGACATTGAGCATGTAACATCTGCCAGATTCGGTGCTAGGTGTTTTATATGCCTTACCTCATTTTGTCCTTAAAACAGCCCTAGGAGGAAAATACTATTATTCTCCCCATTTTATGATGTAGAGAACTGAAGCTTGGAGAAGTTGAGTAATTTGCTCAAAGCCACACAGTCAGCACCAGAGCTAGTCTGATTCCAAAGCTTCTGCTCGTATCCTCTCCACCACACACAAAAATATTTTTTGGAAGTTTTCAAATCTTACTTGCATTCAATCCTAGGTACAGTACAGAGAAACCTCTTCCATGGCAGAAAGACCTGGAAGACCCAACACGCAGAGCAAACAGAAGATTGGTGGCATCTGTGATGGGACAAAAGCCTGACCACACTCAGCAGGATGGCCCCTCACACAGAGGGCCGTCAGCGAGCAGCCTTCCTCTCTGGAAGGATGGGATTTGACGACTCTCCTCGGACGAACACAACTGCCTCTCTGAAATGTTTCCAGCAAGTGCTTCTAGCACGTCCTCTCCCCCACCTTCCCCATCTTCCCCCTTCATTCCCGACCCTTTTGCTATTCCTGAAGGACGAGGTGCTGCTGGATGGCCTTGAGAAACTTCCTATTCCTCGCGGGGTTTGCAAAACAAGCAGAGTGATTCCTACCCTTGGAGCGGTTGTGGGAGGTAAACATGTACAAAAATGACCGGAAAGGACAGGTGATCAGAAAATGTCAGCGTGCTTCTCCAGCTCTTTCTTTTCTTCTTTCCTCCCTTATATTTCCCTGTCCTTCTCTGGGCAATGGACCATTATGGCATTTGGGAACCCCTGGGTCCTCCACTCACTTCTGCAATGCTGTGAGTGCTGGACAAGGGGGATTAGCCATGACCGCCACCTGGCATTTTCCTTTTGTAACTAACGATCTTGCTATCTGGGTGCTCAACTCAGTCTAGCTGCTGACGGAACACACACGCTGTAAACAAGCAAAAGTTTTCAACTATTTTCTCAAATAACTTTTGAAAAGATTTTGAGTTGGAAGGAAACCTCCAGTCTCCATGTTCCTCGGGCTCTGCTGGGAAAAACGATGAAATAATTCGGCGATGCCTGCAGCTGCCTCAGAAGCAGCAGTCGTCCTCCCTGGTGGGTCGGTCTGGGCTGGGAGACAGCCTCTCACTCATTCCAGCAGCATCTTTAGGAGATGAGCAGGCACTCAGCCCTTCTCCCCTGCAACTTCTCAGCCTCATTGTTGGCGGTAGGAAGTTCTATATCACAACAGCCACTCTGGGGCTTGGCTGGTCTCTGGAAACTGGGATGACCCAGGAGAAGGGGACTTGCCATGTCATCCACAGGAGCAGAATGAGGCTGGGACCCTGGGAGGTGGACAGTGAGGGACTTCCAGGCTCCAAGGTTGGGAGGACTCTGGAATACTGAAGGTGATTTGAGGAGAAGAGCTCTGGAAGGAGGGGTGCTGTGCTTTGTTTGGTTTTGTGCACCACCCTGGGGACTAGTAAGATGGTTCTGATGATACACTGAGCCTGCAGGGTTTCCAGCTCGGTTGGGAGCATGCCAAAGCAGGGATTTGAGCCCTGGCTTCCAGAGTCCCCTCAGGAGGGGTAGGTTCCTCCTCACATCTTCCAGGAGAGCAGTTGCCTTCTCTACTTTAGGTCTTAGAGTCTCTGGTAGGAAAAATTTTATCAGCAGGAGAAATTTGGGAGCCTCTGGCTGAATGCTTCTGACCAAGGCTTCTGACCCCAATTTGAAAGTACTCTGAGTTTCTGGACCTGGTGATCCCCTCGTCACGCTAGCAAAGCAGTCAGACCCCGGGAAGCACCAGGGATCAAAGCTGGGAGAGGTTGGACTTCCCAACGTTGAGACGTGGGACGGCAAATCCGCAGGCCATCGGGGCCCAAAGGTGTACTTTTCATTTAAAAAAGCTTAAGAAAAGATGTGCATGGGGCAAATGTAAGGGAACCACTACTGAGGGCCATGTGTTCACTGCGGACTTTCTGCTCATGAGCCCTGAGGGTGGATCCTGGGAGGAGCTGAGGAAAGCCCTGCATGTATCGCCACACGCCATGTCCCAGGAGCGCGTCCTCTGGAGGGGATGGGCTCATCGTCACTCTTCAGCTCTCTCCTGGGTGGTGAGGAGTCAGGCTGTGAGTCTGCGTGTCTGTGCAAGTGTATGTGTTGTCTGTGCGTGTGTGTGTGTGTCTGTGGGTCTGTGTGTGTGTCTGTGTGCATGTGTGTCTCTGTCTGTGTGTCTGTGTTTCTGTGTGTCTGTGTGTGTGCCTGTGCGTGTGTCTGTGTCTGTGTGTCTGTCTGTGTCTGTGTCTGTGTGTCTGTGTGTGTGTCTGTGTGTCTGTGTCTGTGTTTGGTTCTAATCTGCTGAGGGTGACATACAGAAGCTCACCAGAGCTAGAGCTTAGAGAAAAAGGTTGTCCAGGCTCGGATTAGGTATCCCAGACCCAGGAGAGGCTGCTCCAGGACACCAAGGCCGCAGGTGGTACTCCAGAGTCACTAGGCCCCTGGACCTGCTTCTTGAGGTTCTGCCCTGAGTCCAGTTCAGAGCTGCCTGCACTGGCACAGAAATATAGTCACGCCAGCTCTGTTCCCAGGGCTACACCGAGCAGCGTAGGTAGAGAGATCACTGCCCTCAGCAGCCTATGAAAGGCAAGCACCCCCAAAAGCAACTCCCTCCCTCCCTGGGCCTGCAGCTCTCCTGGACTCCCACAGATGGTGCCTCGTCCGTCCGTGCCACTCTTGTAGCCCTGCTCCTTTCTTTGACCATCCCGGATCTTAAAAGGCATCTCTCCCACATCCAATGAGAAGCAGGTGTAAATGCTGGTTGGCCACTTCTCCAAACAAACAGGAAGAAGGACTGTGGGTCTGGAATGAATGGAGAGAAGGGGTGGGGGGGAGAGAGAAGAAGAAGAGGAGGAGGGAAGGGAAGGAAAGGAAAGGGAAGGGAAGACAGAAGAGGAGAAGAGGAGAGGAGAGGAGAGGAGAGGAGAGGAGAGGAGAGGAGAGGAGAAAAGAGAAGAGAAGAGAAGAGAAGAGAAGAGAAGAGAAGAGAAGAGAAGAGAAGAGAAGAGAAGAGAAGAGAAGAGAAGAGAAGAGAAGAGAAGAGAAGAGAAGACAGAAGACTGAGTGGAGAGGGGAGAGGGGAGAGGGGAGGGAGAGAGGGGATGGGTGAGAGGAGGGGAGAGGAGAGGGGAGAGAGGAGAGAAAGCATGCCAGATTTACAAGACAGTGGAGGGACACGCTGGGGTCTGTGCATATGCCGTCCCAGGACACTGCCATGTGGACGGCTCAGAGGCTTCCGTCACTGGACATTTACTGCCAAGTTGGGGACATATTTCATCTTCCTGTTCCTTCTGCATGGCAAATATATGTGTATATTGTATTCTGTGTGCACTCACGGGTGTGTGTGTGTGTGTGTGTGTGTGTGTGTGTGTGTGTGTGTACCCTTACAATCAAAACTTTTCCTCTGTAGTATAAAATAAAACAGCATTAATTATGTTTTGGATTGACTTCACAGAGATCTGGGAGCATAATTTAAATAAAACTACACTCATGACTCCAGTGCTATTATTCTTATTTGAATTTTAACCCTAAGAATTTTCCATCCTGTCAGCCAAACCAATGCTTTGGGCAGATTTACAGTTTCAAAAGCTAAAATTATTCCTGTCTTCTCCCACCTACGAGGAGAAGCTTGGGATCTGGAGCTCTGTGTGGCTGTGTCCCCAGCTGCGAGCCCTCCCCATTTCCTGTGCCTCCTGCCCCATTTGGCCTTAGGTGGGCGAGAGGCCTTTGAGTCAGTGTGTGTGTTTGGGTGCTGCTTGCTCCTTGTTCCTTCCAGGGGGTCCCCTTCCAGTGGTCCCGGGGCCCCAAACCCAGTTCACAGAGCCCTGAGCAAAGCACGTTTCGTTCTCCTGCTCTCACCGATCACCAGACCTGTCTGGGGCAGTCAGGGAGAATGACTCCCTCTGGCCCGCACTTGGAAGTCCCTTGCTGACACCCGAAAAAGATCAAAACGTCCCTGAAGACTGCACAGGGTACATGGGAAACTCTGCCCCTCAATGGACTGACAAAGATACCAAATTCCATCAGGCTTCACTGGACTTCTTCATTACTGTGAATAAAATTCTCTATCATCTATCTATCTATCTACCTATCTATCTATCTATCATTTATCTATATCTTCTGTCTATCTATCTAGCATCTATCTATCTCCTAATTTATATATGTGGTACATATATGTATATACACTGTATAGTGTACACACATACAGGTACACATGCCCAACACATATACACACAGTATACAACATGCATATATGTTGGGATGGTGTGTTCCAACACAGGGACCCGCACAGCCACCGTGTCTCCACCAGCCGCAGGCTCCCTGATGTCCTCCTGGCCTCCTCGTACAGTCATTATTGTATTTGCTGCACTGCTGGGTATATTCCTGACAAGGGGCCAAATTCCATTCTGACGAGGTATCAACGGAAACAGAATTTTCTCCTTATGGTTTCCCACATCTGATGACTGAAACTCTGCAGACCGGATTAGGCTCCACACATTACAAATTCCGCTTCAGCTTCCCAGAAGCCTGGTTCTGGACATGGACGCCACAGGGCCTGTCTACATGGTGATGTGAGCCCAGGCCCTGTACCGCCAGGTGACAGTGTCACATGAGCCAGCACAGGGAGCCGTTTCTACACCCGAACACTGGGAACGACTTGACTTACGCCACAGAGACTGCAACTACACAGATGTCCCACTAAATCCAAATTAAATATCTCCCCAACTGAATTTTCCCTCAGCCAGAGTCCAAATGCTCCAAGCCACTCCAATACTACAAGAAACGAGTGCAGCTTGTGGAGAAAAGCTGGGATGGAAACAGACAAAAGTCTTAACCTATTTACTTCGCTTGTGCAAATTTTACAAAACACGTGTTCACGCGAACTGATGGCTGGGGCGCCTCTAGGTCCATGCAGGCAACGATGCAAGTGAGGGGTCCTGATGCTTACATTTTATTAACCTTGTGGTCAATCCACCTCGGCCAACAGGACTTGGCAACTGCTGACAGAAGGGATAAAGGAAATCAAGCACCCCAGCTGAAAGGCAAAGCCTGAGCACAGAGGTGGAATGCTCTGGGCTGTGTGATGAGCAGGGAGAAGTTTGTCTGGCGGAACATTTGTGGGCAGGGAGCGCGGCAGACGGTGTGGATCCGAGAGGCAGGCCAAGTACAAATCACAGAAGGTTGCAAATGTTGGGCTAAGACATCTTGATGCCAACTGTACAACAAGAAGCTTTGAAGACCCGAGGCAGTGACTGCGAAATGAATTTGGCACCCCGGGCACCTGCGACAGTTGGGCCCATTCTTTATGGCCAGTGCACGTTCTGACTGGCCAGAACCCTTGCCACAGTGATACTTGAATCCTTTTTTGATTGTGGTAAAATACATATAACACACAGTTTACCATTTTAACCGTTTTTAAGAGTACAGTTTACTGGCATTAAGTGCATTCACGTTGTTATGCAACCATCCATCCCCAGAATTTTCTCATCTCCTCAAACTGACTCTATCCCCATTGAACTCTATTTCCCCCTTCCTCTCGCCCCCCAGCCCCTGGCAGCCACCCTTCTACTTTCTGTCTCTACAAATTTGACTACTCTAGAAACCTCGTATAAGTGGAGTCATACAAAATTTTCTTTTGTGACTGGCTTATTTCACTCAGCGTAATGTCCTCAAGATTCATCCATGTTGTAGCATGTGTCAGAATTCCCTTCGTTTTAAGGTTGCCTAACATTCCATTGTCTGTTTCTACCACATTTTGTTGACCCTTCCGTCCATGGATGGGCACTTGCATTGTTTCTACCCCTTGAATAATGCTGCTGTGAACACAGGTGTATAAATACCTGAGTCCCCCGCTTCCAGTTCCTTTGTGTAGATGCCCAGGAGAAGATTTGCTGGGTCATGTGGTAATTCTATGTTTAATTTTCTAGAAACTGTTGAATATTTTCAATATCACACCTGTTATAAAATACATACAACTGCTACTCGACATCTCCACCTGGGTGCCTGGTTCACATCTCAAAGTCAAAATATCCAAAACCAACGTCTTGTTGTCCCCCAGTCCAGCACCTCCGTCAACAGAATCACCACGCGGCCAGGGCTGAGACCCTGCTCTTTCTCTCACTCTTCCACATCCAGCCCATCAGCAAATCCTACAAGCTCTACCCTCAAAATATAGCCAGAACCACATCCCTTCTCACCATGTCTGTTGCTACCAGTGGACCAGCCTACCATTCCCTCCCATCCCACAGTTGCAATAGCCTCCTAAAACATCTTTACTTGTGCCCTTCTACCATCTAGTTTTTATATGGTTGCTAGAGTGAGCCATTTAAAATATCAATCACATTGCTTCACCTCTCTGATCAAACCTTCCAATGACTTCTCATCGTAATTAGAAACCAACCCCACAAAACCGGTACCATAGCATATAAGGCACCCCTGCAGCTGGCCTCTGGCCCCACTACTCTTGCCCCTGCCTGCACATCTCTTCCTCAGACATCGATTAGGTCCTGCCTTGGGGCCTTTGCACTAGAAGGTGCGTCTCACAAATCATCACACAGATTATTGAAAATGCCACCCCTTCCGAGAAGGCTCAACAGATGACCCTGTGTAAGGTAGCAGCTCCACCACCCTGTCCCCGGTTTCTCCTTCACTGCTCACACACCCAGCACTGCCTGACCTTATGTTACCTGAATGTCCATCTCTCCTTCCAGAATATAAGCTCCATGAGGGCCGGGAGAGGTTGTGATGGCTGCCGTACCCCCACGATGTGGGACAGGCACCTAACTCTAAACTTCCGTGGCATGGGAAGGGTGGCTCAGTACCCCTCTGTCTCAGGCCAGTTCAGTTTGTTGGACACAGGAAAGGAGGAAGTGTTGGAATCCACTCCCAGCACATGGGAAGAATCAGTGCTTTGGGGTTCCCAGAGTCTGTGCCCAGTCACTCTTAACTTGCAGGGTCAGAGGAGTGGGTACACTCAGAGATGACTTTAGGTGCTTTAAGAAGAACTCAGGCCCATGAAGAGCTCTACATCTAACGAACCTATCACCATATCTTAAGTTTTACTATTAGTAATTTTTTTCTTTGTTTAGTCCTCTCACCAATCTTATGCCCATTTGCCTCAAGAGAAACCAGGTCTTTGTTTTTTTTTAATTTATTAGGGTGACAATTGTTAGTGAAATTACATAGATTTCAGGTGTACAATTCTGTGTTACATCATCTATAAATCCCATTGTGTGTTCACCACCCAGAGTCGGTTCTCCTTCCATCACCATATATTTGATCCCCCTTACCCTCATCTCCCACCCCCCACCCGCCTTACCCTCTGGTAACCACTAAACTATTGTCTGTGTCTATGAGTTCTTGCTTCTCATTTGTTTGTCTTGTTCTTTTGTTGTTTTTGGTTTATATACCACATATCAGTGAAATCATAGGGTTCTCTGCTTTTTCTGTCTTATTTCGCTGAGCATTATACTCTCAAGATCCATCCATGTTGCCACAAATGTTCCGATATTATCTTTCCTTATTGCTAAATAGTATTCCATTGAAACCCAGGTCTTTAGTCATCTAGCTCTGAGGTCCATGTCTTCTTACCAGATCAGGCCACCTCCGAAGGGCCCCCTGAGCTCCCTTTGAGTGCAGTTACTCTGGGATAGTTCTGTGCAGCACTTCCCTAAAGAAATGTATTCTTCAGAGCTCCAGTGGATGGCTGCTTAAGGAAGCATGGCGGAGGCAGCGGCTGGACAGGCAGAATCAAAACGGCTCCCACCGTGCTGCCTGGTTATGTGTGGTTTAAAAACTCTTTGTTCTCAGGGCCAGAACTTCCATGTCAGTCTGGCATCAGGAAGCGGTAAGACCTATGACACACCGTCCTGACGGGGAAGCACTCAGAGCTGCTTGGAGAGAAAGTGCTGCACCGGCCATGATTCTTTCCGAAGCGCATCTCCCCTGTTCCAGTCATGTGAGCTTTCAAATCAGTCATCTGGTTCAGCTCTGCATGGGTGATCACGTTGTTCAAGCAAATGTGCTTTTGAGGAGAAAGGGGAGGTACTGTCATAGTTAGGCTAGAACCACAGCGGAGATTGACTGTCCAGGCTAACGGGATGCAGAGTCCCCCAGCTGTCCTTTCTTACCGTGAGGAATTGAGTGTGACCTCGCATTTTAATGCACCAATTAAAGAAGCAAAAGTCCCAGCCCTTCCTGAGGGTACAGCCTCACCACTGTCACCAGTGTGTCTGTCTCTTGCGTCTTCTTTCCTGTGGCCTGGGTCTAGTCACTGCCTTTTCCCTAAAGGTCTACGTCTCCTTTGAGTCTTTTGCATCAAATATCAGCAGAGGGGTGCCTGTTTCAACGACTCTTTCCATGTCACCACAAGTTTTCCCCTGTAAAAGGGCCCCTTCCGGGTGCTCTGTGCTCTTTGGCTTGCCCACCAATGAGTTGCCTGTCTGGTGAGGGAGCGTGGCCCTACTGGTGCTGCCCTGAGGCCCTGACCTAAGCTTTGGAAAACCCTCTTACGTGAAGCTGCTTAAAACTCAGTTCCCATGGGCCAAGGAGGGGCTGAGGCCCCCCCACCCCACCCCCCGAGATGCAGCTGCAGTTCCCTGAGATCAAAGGGAGAACTTCTGCAGCTTTACATTCGCTTTTACCCACCATGAGCAGAAGTGACGGTGAGCAACTGTGCAGAGACCAGCAGGCAGGCAACCCAAGAAGAGCGCTTCTTGCCGCTTGTTCTATCACTTCTGTCAGTGGACAGAGACAGTGTCTGCTTCAACACACAGCAGCCAGACACATCGTAGGTGCTCAGGGAATATCGGCTGAGTAGTGGAATGATGGTCTTCATGACCATACTTGTCCTGCAGCGGCCGAGTCAGTGCAGTGGGCTGTGGTCTGGGGCTTCACAGCAAATTCTGGAGCGTTAGAGCTAAAAGAGATCTTAGAAATCATCAAATCCAGCTCCCCCTCGGTTTCAGATTAGAAACCCAGGTGAGAGCCCTGAGAGGTAAGACAACCTGTCCAAAGTTTGCTAATGTCAGAGAGCACCAGGCTCAGGTCTCCTGACTGCTACCCCTCTGTTCCTCTGTCTTTACCAGCTGGCCCTGTGACCTCCCCAATTTGCCTGATGTCTCAGAGCTATGACTCAGAGTCCTGGCCTCAACACCAGGTGCCGGCTTTGGCCTGTAAGCTCAGTGCCCTGCCTGACTACTCCCTCATGCCCGCAGCCCAGCAAACCCACTCTATCCTGCTTCTCAGTCTGATTCATACTTCTGGCACACCACGATTGTGTCTCTTTCCCTGGCTGTATTCCCAGTGGCTCAAAGGGTATCTCCCTTTCATACGATTTTACCAGGAATGACATCTTTTTCATCTTTGTTTCCCTAATGCCTCAAATATACCTAACACTCATTGATCATATGAATGAATAATTTGCTGTGTGGCCATGGGCCAGTTGTTCACCATCTCTGGGCCTCCTCTCAGATCTGTAAAATGAGTAAGATACTGCTGACCCATCACATGGTGTGGCTGGGCTTTAATGTGTATGTTATTGCATGCCGGTCTTGGAAATACAGACTCCAGCAACTGTGCTGAGAGCATTTCTTGGGGAACTTGAAAAGGGAATTTTCTGTCTGTGATGAAAGGAGCAGAAGATGGCTCTGGGCAGTTCTAAGCTTCTGCATACTTTGCATATCTGAGCACCCAGCTTGGAGCCCAGTGTCAGCTTCGGTGGGAGAGGAAGGAACTTGGTAGTGGTCTGAGGGTGAAGACGCCAGCCAGCAGAGAACAGCCTCCCCTTCTCAACTGGCCTCTGAGCCCGCAGATGGAGCGAAGGAGTAGCTGCTTTTATTGAGAAGTACTCCTTCCCTGGTTTCCACTGGCAGCCAGTTTCTGAGTTCCCCACACCCTTTCTTGCTTTCCAAAAGCATTTTTTTTAAAGAATCTAAACTGTTTGGAATAAGAAAGAAGAAAGCTAACATTACAAGAGCTGCGTGGTGGCTTCCGCTGGCTTCCTAGTCATGTGGAGGTAGTCAGGGGGCGGCTCCACTGTCCGGGCATGGCCTAGGGGAGCCTGGTGTGGCTTCCTTGTCCCATGCCACCAGCTCTGCTTGCAGTCATTCAGCACTTGCTGTATGCCAGGTCCACAGATGGACAAACATGGTCTCAGCTAGACAGGCCCTCAGGTCTAGAAGCATGACTAATATAACACTAGTGCAGTGACAGACAGAGGTGTGGATGGAGCACCCTGGATACGAAGCAGGACAAAGGAGGAGGAAGCAAGGCAACATGTGACTCAGTGGGGCCTGGAAGGGAGAACACAGCCCCACAGGCTCTGATCTGATTAGAACCCGCTCCCTCACAGGGCTTGTGCAGCCGGTATTCACTTAGACCACAAGGGGCTGCGTGTAGAACGCCTGTCAGATTTACCAGACAAAATTCAGGATGCCTGGTGACATGTGATCTTCTGATAAACAACACGTAACTTTTTAGTGTAAGGACGTCCTAAATATTACATGACACAGTTTTTTAATATATCATTTAGGACATGTTTGCACTAAAAAATGATTCATTGTTGATGTGAAATTCACATTTAACTGGGCGTCCTGTATTTTGTCTGGCTATTCTTTTCTGAGGTCAACAGAGAGTTCCAGACCATAAACCAAAAAGGCCACACTACCCAAGAGTGGGTCTCATGAAATGGATCACATCTGGGGGAGATCAGAAAAACCAGAAACAAGAAAGAGAAGGATGGCTGTCCGGAGTCCCAAGGATAGAAGAAGAGAGGGTTCTAAGTCCTAAAGGCATTGAATTGCAGGTACTTAGGCTTGTTTTATGATAGCAGCAACCAAGGAGAAAATGGCAGAGATGGTCCCAGGCCATGACCCATAAGCCTGGTCTTCCCAGAGGCCAGTGGCTTGACCAAAGAAGGAGAAAGAAGGACGGTGGCCACCTTTGGGAACTGCGTCCTATGCCATCAATTCCCAACCCTCTTGCTCCTACTGTTCCTGCCATGCTCTCCTTGGATGCCCCACACTAGCCCTACCCAAATTCGTGCTATGTGGCTTACATTGTTCATTTCCATTTAACTCAAGTGTAATGTTATTTGTGAATGGTTTCGGAACATAGAGAACTCTCAGACATCAAAAGAATCAGGTTAAGAACCCCTGCACTGGAAACTAGAAAGTTCTAGAAGAATACTGAAGGAGAGGCAGAAATGGGAGAGGAGAGGGGAGGGCAAAATCTCAACCACTAGGGTCCCTTTCTGGAGGAAGTGGCTGAGTGGAGTCTGGAAGAAGACGAGAAGGACCTGAAAACCAGCCCAGGAAGGAGCGGTCTGCAGAAAGGAGAGGCCCCCTGCCAACCCCCGCTCCCTGAAGGCACAGGTGCGCCCCTCAGGAGGAAGGAGGAGTGCCTGGTGTTCCTTGCACCCCGGGCTTAGGCTGTGAGCATCTCTAGCAGGTTTCCTCTTATGTAAGTGATAATTAACAATGCACTAGGCCCACACGGTTGGTAAACCAGGCCTGATACTTTAAACCCTTTCTGTTCACGGAGCGTTTGGTGCTTTCCCTTTGTTCCCCTCTCCAATTTCCCACTTCAGGAGCTGAGATCTGAAAACCTGCACGTGGTCGACAGGGAAGTGGCTCTGGAGCAGCTCTGAGAGGCCACCCCTTGCTCCCGCACAGCTCTGGTTTCCTCTTGGATATCAATTATGGGCTTTCACTTAGGAGGCTAATGCATTTTCAAAGCGGGCAGATCACCCTCCCATGTTTTGACAGTTTGGCTTTAGTTGAAATATAATTAAACTTTTCGAAAACAAGGGCTTTGAAACTCAATCTCCACACTGTTTACACGTTGTTGTTTCTTTTCCTGAAGGGTTGCGTTTTTACTTGCTGCAGTACAATTAATTCGTCCTTCACTTTCTGCACTCAAAACAAACATTGGTTTTAAACACTCGCTTTTATAGCGCTGCATAGCTGAGAGTGGAAAAAATAACATCTGAAACAGGATGGGCTTCTGATGATACCTCCTATGACAGACACACTTGAAAACCACCGCTAGTGAGTCATTTGCACTGTGCACACCCCTCCGAGGGGCAGGAAGTGTGGGTATTTTAAACCCTGAGGCCAAGAGCCGTTTTTCAGATGCGGCTTAAAGCGCTGGGCCGGCACCGGCACCCTCCCTGGGAGCGAGCTCAGTGGCCTTGCTGAGCGTGGCCCAGCCTCTGCCAGCCTCTGTTTGTTTGTTCTCTTTGCCCCGCTTTTGCTTTTATGCTAGCAAACTGAGTCTAAAAAGCACCGAGCTAGCAAATTTATAAAACCAACAAAAACTTGGGGGAAAAAAATCAGCGGCAACAATCCGAGCCGGGTAGTTGGCAGGCGGTGGGGGCAAGCAGATGGTGCAACAAGATGTCCTCGGTGACTCGCGGGGACCCAGCCTTCAGGCCCTGCGGCCAAAGAGAAAGAAAGAAGATGGCCCCAGCCAAGCGCTTCCACCTCTAACGCAGGTCGTTACTGTGGGTGACGCCCTTAGTGCTGTGCTCACTATCTCCAAAGAACACAGAGGGGGAACAATGAAAGATGTGGAACTGAACTGAAAAAGAAATGACTTTAGATGAAAGATATATAAAAAAAAAAAAAAAAGGACTTGAGGGAAATGAGCCAGATGTTGCCATGAAAGAAGTTATAAACCCTGACCTTGTTTGGTACAGGAAGGAGGTCCGGGGAGGGAGGGCGGGCTCTCACGCACAGAGCTCCTGACCATCGTGAGCCCCCAGAGGGAGGCTCCCTCTGCGTGGAGGGAGCCCAGGGAGAGAGTCTTTCCAGAACATCAGCCTCTGATGTCACCAGCAGGTGAAGTGGAGAATAGCGGAGGCATGCAAGAATCCATTTTGCGTGAATGGTTTTTTTATTATTGAGTTTTCTTACAAAGACGGAGTCTTTTGGGCAATGGAAACCCAGCCTTGAGCATTCTTAGCTCAATAATGTGATAAGGCCCCTGAGCTGGTTGGGAGCAGTGTAAGCCCTAGAAGTATCCCAAATATTACACAGTATTTCTATTGTCACAGGTGCCAGATTAAGCAGCTCCAAACGAGATCTAATGGCTAGTAGCATCACATATTCTTGGAGGGTTTATCCAGAAACGCACACTCCGCAGAATGGCACGGTGCGTGGACTGTGGACGTGTTTCAAGCACAGCACAGGCAGTTCTAAGCAGCTGGGATCAGTCACAGAGGCAGAACAGGACACGCAGGAATAACTCTGGGTATGAGACTCCTAGTGCCACGGTAACAAATGACCACAAACTTGGCGGGTCCCACTGGGTTAAACCGAGGGACAGCAGGGCTGGCTTCCTTCTGGAAGCTCTAGGGGAGAATCTAAGTCTTTGCCCTTCCAGCTTTCAGAGGCCACCTACATTCCTTGGCTGCTGGCCTCCTTACTTCACCAAGGCTGCCTCTCTCTGTGCCATTCTTCTGCCCTCCCCCCTCCCCCCCCCGCCGTCTTCCACTTTTAAGGACTCTTGTGATTACATTGGGTCCAGTTGGAGCACCCAGGATAATCTTCCTATCTTAAAGCCAGCTGACTAGCAGCCTTAATTCCTTCTGCAACCTTCATTGCCCTATGCCACGGGAGGAGTATGTGGGCGCCTTTGGGGGCCAGTATTCCATGAGGATCTGTGCTATCCTTTGTCTGCGAGTTTCACCAAGCATGGAACAATTTCTCATTTATAATAATGTAATTGATATAATACACGTGTATTATCTGCCCGGCATTGTTCTAAGCACCTCATGTGACAGTTCTAAGAGGTAGGTGCTATTACTTGCTCTGCTATACAGATGAGGAAAAGTACAGAGATTGCTCGTGGCTGGTGAGGGATAGAGACCAAGTTAGCACACAGTCTCTGTTCCAGAGCCCAGGTACTTTACTCTGAATGGATAAGCATAGGGACACTGCCTTCTAACTACCAAGACAAGAAGCCTTCCTAGCCCTTGTTTCCTATAAGTCTTCCTACGGGGAGAGAGGTTTCCCTCTGTTATGTCACAGGCCCTGCACAGCGGTGGTGGGGGGTCTTATGTTATAAAGCTCTGCTCCTCCAAGTCCTGACCACGTGAAGTTGAGTTTCCAGCTAAGAGTTTAGAGAAACCAGAAATACATCCAGCCTTATGTGCTCAGCTTAGACCGTGACAATGGTGACAGTAGGAGCCCAGTGATAGCTGACACATGGAAATCGTCCTGTTGCTGTTTTCCATAAGTAGAGAGGAGCTTCTACAGAGGAGAAGAAATGGTGTCATAAATTGGAGTGTGGCCCCACACTGCAGGGAACCCTGAATCATCAGATCGAAGGGGAGAGAGTGAACACTCCCAAGGGGAAGTTGGCTCTTGTAGGTATCTCCACAGCAGTCTAGCCCTGTGGCAAGGAGCGGGGCTGGCCTCTGCAGATGGGACCACCCACCCACCTATGGGCTGCTTAACATTCCCACAATAACAGAGGGGAGTAGGTGCTGGAACCCCAGACTGGGGGTGGCTTCCAGAGCCCTTGACTGTCAGAACTCATTGCCTCCTTAGTCCAAGATGCAATGGTTGGGACCCAGGTGGCAAGATCAGCTCCAAGCTGTGGAGAGAAAGAGACGAGTTGAAGCGCCACAGGGCCCAGGGAAGTAGAACTGAACCTCAACCGCCAAGTTCCGCAAATTTCACAAGTTAATCACAAACCCCACCAGGGTTGTTTGGTTGCTTAAAAACGATTTAATTTGTGCAATCTCCCAGAGACAGGGTGCCCCAAACTAAAAGTTATGTTTGAAAAACAGCAGGATGAATGATGGCTTTTCGAGGGTAGCCAGCAGGAGCGAAAAGCACCCAGGTGCCAAAGCTGTAGGAAACCCTCAGCTCCAACTTCTGGGTTATAAGGTGCCTGCTCCATCATGGAGCCAGTGCTCCCATCATGTAACTAGAATAGTCACCTCCTTGCGCCTCACCCAGAAATCTGTCCGATTCTCATCAGAACTCTGCACATCATGAGAAGGGGCCTTCTGTCATGGGACGAGCTGTGGCATCAGACAGGCCTGGGTCTGTCACAGCGCAGCCACTTACTTGCATTGTACCTCTGACAAGATACTTAGCTGAGCCTCCGTTCCCCCAAAGTGAAGGTAAACGGTGCCGACCTTGTATCATGGGGATGCTGAGATGAGATGATTATGCTGTTAGGACCATGACAGCACGACAGCTGGGGCTCTGTGGGACCTCGAGAGTGGTCACTACCATCACCGCTCCTGTTCATATCATGACTGCCAGCATTAATATCATCGAGATGGCTTTCTTAATAAGAGGTCGTCTACAGCCCAGGACCCTGTTGACCACTCACACTCCTAATACAGTTCTGGTGAGTCCAGAGGACGGGGGCCTGGCTGCATGGAGCGTTAGGCAGGAGAGCTCTGCTTAGGTCTAGGAGTCGGGCTCTGTGTGGCCAGGGTTCAGCATGGCTGCCCCTCAGCACACAGGCTTGACAGACGGCCCCACTGCAACTGCAGCATTTGTGTCTCCAGGAGGCCTTCTCGTATGCCCTTCACACCACTAGAGAAGCAGCATGCAGGCCAGCAGGGAGGCTACCTGCACAGCTGGGCCTAGAGCGCCTTGAGGGGGGCACCCACCTCGTGGTGAGAAGGTCAGCACTGCACACTGTGACTTGCTGAGAGGCAGGCTGTCACCACTGCTGCCACAGGCACCCTGGGGGGCATGGCCAGAGGTGGTCCTTTCCAACTTATGGCTCAGAACCTGGCCCCACATTTTATAGCTTAACACCAGCTGGCTGTGTTGACTGAGTCGCTTTTAACATATTTCAATTGCTTTGCTGCCTAACGTCATCCAGATCACCTGTGTTTCCCCAGCAGCAGCCAAGCACACACGAGGTTTGGTTGTTTTCATGAGGACAGCGCTCCCTGGCCTGCAGAAGCCGCAGCTGGCTGAGAAAGCAGGCTTTGGGTGGGTTTGGCAGCATTGGTGGTACACTGTGGCTAGGAGGGAGGGAAGCCAGTGAGCTCCCGGTCTCCCACGGGAAACCAAGTCACTTACCACCTGGAGTGCTTGACACACTGACCTTTCACTTTCACCCAGGTAGTAGACAGGATGGCTGAAGGGAACCATGATAGGCTTGCAAATAACAAGTGACAGCACTCACTCCTGCGAGCAATTGTAAATCGCATGGGGGTCTTAGTAACCTGTTTCTGTTAGTTAAATGCCTCTCTTCTAGAAGAAATTAAGAATCTATATTCAGCCCTGTCATGGACGAACTTGGGCACATGCTCAGTTCCAGAAAGGGAAAAAGGCACAGCAGACAAGCTGCAGGCGAGTCAGCCTGACCGGCTCTTGAGCATGTGACAACCTCAAATGTCACAGTCAGTTGTGCAAAGTGGAGAACAGCACAAAGAGACTCTGAGTAGATAGCAGCAGTAGCACAAATGATGCTAGGCACTGTTTGGAAAGCTTTGTGTGTACTTACTCACTTAGTCCTTACTACAACCCTACAAGGTGGGTACTATTCTTATCACACACTTTCCAATGAGGGAAACGAGGCAGGTTAAACAACACTCCCAAGGTTACAAAGTCCATAAGGAATGCCACTGGGGTTTGGACACTTAGTCTGACTTCTGACTCCGGGGGTCTGTGCACTTTGCCTTGACACTAAGTTGGATAAATACAGGGTATCTTACAACTCTAAAGATGTCCAACCTCTGCCTTTGCCGACGGGAAAAGCATGGTCGTAAGCAGCATGGAGGAGGCCAGGCAGGTTTATAAGGAAATGCCCTCTTCTCTCCAAGTCCGAGAGCACCTGGTCAGACTTTCTTTCTTCACCAAAATGAATCTCACAAGTGCTGGAAGAACACATCATCCCCTCCCGTTCCCCCAGCACTGTCCCCAGCCCCATTGTGCAAGCGCCTGTTACAGTGAGTTGTGGAAGCCACTTTCGTGGTCACGGTTTTCAACTGCAAATACAAGAGGAAACCACGTGAGAAAGAAGCACATCTTACCAACCCCACATTCAAGGGTAGAGGAGCCCCTGAGGCAGATGAGTCTTTGCAAGGACTGGAAGGCTGGGCCAGGGGTGGGGCTGCCCTGTGAAGGATGAGGGGTGCTCAGGGCTGAGCTGGCTCTGAGATCACCAGGGGGAAGGCCTGGCAAGGAGCAAGGAAGGGAGGCAAGCACTGAGGAGGGCTGCTGCTCCACAAGCTGAGCCTTCCTCTGAAGAGCAGGGTGCTTCCTGGGAGACACCTGCCACCCTGGAGTGGTTCTGGGGTGTAGGGTCTACTAGGGGAAAGTTCTCAAGAAGACAAAGTTCTTCTCAGCAGGAATCTAAGGGGACAGGCATCCTGGTTGGGAAAAACATGGTCTTTAGAGCCAGACAAACCTTGATTTAGTGTGAATTCCAGGCCGTCTGTGTAGACAGGGCTTGAACAGCAATGTCATTCATTGAAAGGGAGGTGGCAGGGGGGACACACGAGGAAGCCGCACTGTGCACCCTACATGCTCTTCTGACTTGGGTTGTGCATTTATTTTGGGGGTTGTGAAGAAGAGGCTGCTGGAGATGATGGCTTCCACAAAAGCCTCCCAAATCACCCCTTAATGATATGATTGTCTTGATTCAAACTCCAGAACTACAGCTTCCCATCTGTGCAGCCTTGGGCAAGTAACTCAGCCTCTCTGAGCGTCTGTTTCCTCAGTTGTGAAACAGGAATAGCAATTCCACTCTGGCAGGGTTGGCGTGTGTGTTGGGGGATGGTGGGGACTATGTGAGATAACGTATGGGAAAGGGCTTAGCACAATGCACGCACACAAGAGGCACTCAGCGTAAGCCAGTTCCTTCCATCGCTGGTCCCCAGATGTCTGAGGACACTAATGAAGTATCCAGATGGGGACTCAGACCTGGAAAGTTAAAAAAAAAAAAAAAAGAGTTGGATTTTTGTGGGGGTTTGCCTTTGGATTTTGTTGCCCACCAACGAGTGTGTTGCAAGAAGTCACATCTGCCCTCCACATTGTAAACCCGGGACTCCCAGCAGCTGGCCCACTTGAAAGGGAGTGTCACAGACCGAACTGTACAGGCAGCGCCAGTCCTGTGGGTGAAAAAGTCGCCATAGCGAATGAATTAGACCAGCGGTTTTCCCCATGTCTGCAGACAACAGAATCTTCCTACAGTGCAATGCCACGAGCGCTGTAACAGGCGCTTGTGCAATGGGGTTGGGTGCAGTGCTTGGGGGAATGGGAAGGGGTGATGTGTTCTTCCAGCACTTGTGAGATTCAACTCTCACAGGGGGACATCACAAGCACAAAGTACCAAGATCTTTGCAGAGAACCTCCAAGCGCTCCTTGTAGAAGTTGGCGGGGGAGGGCAAGACACTACTGAATTTGCTAATGGCCAACACATTGAGCTCACTCATTCATTCATTCCAGCATTCATTCAGGAAGCATTTACATAGGGAAGCCCACAACTTTCTCGGAGATGTTAGGATAATACACAATATGGTCCCATGACTTGTCCCAAGTAACAATGCCCGCTGAGTTGGGAATAGAAAGTTGCAAAATTATCTGCCTTGAGACCTAGGCCAGTGGGTGGCAGAGCCACACACCTGGCCCGTTGCAGGGGGGCAGCCCTCCCCCGAGAAGGCAGGGACCTGACTTCTGGTCTACCACACCCTCGGTGGGGTGTAGTGTCAGCCCAGTGTCTGGCTCACAGCAGTCTTAGTGAACGAATCTCAGGATGTCCTCTTTACTGCCTACAAATTATAGCTTCCATGGATTGGGAGTAAGGGGAATAAGTCATTTTAACGAAATTGCTTTTGAAATACAGACGAGTTCAAAATCGAGAAGAAAGGGTGCTTGGCAAGAAACGTTTGGGTTGTGGCAGATTCTGCAGCTCATGTTGTTTGATGCTTTCATAAACCAGCTGCTTCCACCTTTCCCTAAACATCAGCTCCCAAGGGACCAAGTCAGCTCAGGACTCTCTGGGCAACGTCTTCTAGAAGGCCCATCCAATCAGCACTCAGCATGCAGACTCCCAGGGAGTGGAGCACCCATCCAAATGTCTTCTTCTCTTTTTTCCATGGTTTCCCTAACAACAGATCACACACACACACACAAATAGTGTTAGTTCAACTAAGCATGTTTCCCAGCAATCCACACAATAGATTCCTCACCTGGGATTCCAGAAGCCCCTGCCTCAAGGGGCCACTGGAGGCTGTGGCACAAGCAGCCAGTCCTACAGACCCTCCGTCTTCTCTAATCAAGGGAAACTCCTCAGCGCTCTGTTTCCCAGCCCGTTCTCTCCATGCACATGATCCTTGGCTTAAGCTGCTCAGAGAACCCCAAGCCAAAAAGATACTTGCCGTCCTCTCTGATTCCAGGGTTCCTTACTACACCCCTCCTCCACCCCAGTTTATAACCCGCTCATAGGAAAACACAACCAAGACTCTACCTTTGACTGGCTATCACCCAGCAGCCAGATGAGTCAACCACTGGGATTTTTATTTCGTTAGTCAAACGGGTTCCGAGGATACTGGGTAAAAGTTTGTGAAGCTCAGCAGGACCTAGCCCAGGCCTCTAAGGCAGGTGGCTGCAAGTAGCTGCAGAGCCACTTCTGGAGGTCTGCATCAGAATGAGAAAAGCAAGCCTCTCCCTCGCCGTCTGCGGCCCCATGCTGTGTGGTCTTAGAGCCTCAGGATCAGCGAGCAGGCCCCAGGCCAAAACCTGGGCTTACGCCTATACTGCCTATACGGATGGGCTTTCCTTAGGGTGAAAAATGTATCAAGTTTAGTGGCTGTTTAGGGTTTGTTTTTGTTTGGGGAATGTTATAGGGTTTAATACAGTTGTCTTGAGGGTTTAGAAGAGAAAAACATCTAGCATAGTTCTTGGTACCTAGTAGGAACTCAATATGTGAGAGCTATTGATTTTTAACCCCCTTGGCACAGCCAGGGGTCCAGCCCTGCCCAGTGGGGATTGACCCCTCTGGAGCCGGCTGCATTTCTCAGAGAAAGCTGCCCTTCCCCCAATGCAGGCGGCTGGCAGCGCTGGTTGAGCTCCCCACACCTGTAACTGGGTCAGGTCTTACTTACATGTCTTGTACTCAGAAAGAAATCAAATGGGAGTGTTAACTGAGGACCAGGCCACTCAAAACTATTGCTCTTTTCTGGCGTGTAAGACAATCCAGACTCACCGCAGGGTTCCCATGTCACCGAGAGTTCCCAGCGCTCTGTGGCCCACTCGCATTCATTCCAGACAAAGCAGAATGAGCCGCAGCTCAGATTTCCAATCACATGGCCGCAGCGCCCGGCCCAGTGCAGCCCTGGGCATTTCTGTGGTGCGCTCCATCTGAGGAGCTCAAAGGGTTTAAACAAAACCCGTTCTTTATTTGGGAAGTATTATTATCTGGGTTTTACAGAGAGAGATACGGAGAGGTGAGATGACCTGCTTTCCGACCACACAGTAAGAAGGGGCTGGGCCGTGCAGGGGGCCCAGCAGCCGACTGGAGCTCTTGGCCAGAGGTCACCAACAGAAAGCTGCTTGCACGGAGCTTGTCGGGGCCCTGTGGGGACTCAGGGAGGTGACTGAACTCAGAAACAAAGGCCAGTGCAGAGGAAATTGAAAAGCACCAGCGGAGGAAAGGTGTACAGAGAGCTGGCTCATCAAGACGCTAGGACTTGGGTTAACAGACATTTCTTTAGTACCTACAAGTGCCCAGTACCTGCCTTGTGGCTTGACCCGGAGAGGATATTTTGTCATCCCTGGCCCCATATGACAACATTATTTTTAGTAATATTCATAAATGCAACAACAATAATGAGGGGTGGAAAAGAAAAGCAACGAGTGAAATTTCTTTTTTTTCTGACCTTTTTATAGATGGTCATGGCTGTCAAAAACTAAAAAATACAATAAATATTATAGTACCAAAAAATGTAATGGGTTAGTACTTTTAATTCTATTAATTACATTTTAGTTAATGTATTTTTGAAAAAAGGAAAAACATACCTATTTACATATTGGTCTTTTGTAATAATAACTAATGACATTACAGTTTCTGTTTTTGGTGCTTAACTTCTTTACTTTGTCCTTGACTTTGTAAAATTGATCTTTGTATTTTCATGCTCAATGGGTAGACAGCCGGATTTATCCATCTACCTTTGCTCCTGGTTAATCAAAGAACACTGTTTATTAATTTTAACTTTGAAAAATGTTTTTCAGATAAAGCAAAAGATATATAGTTACAAACAATTTTAAACAACAGACTATGTATGGCAAAAATTCAGAAAAATCCAATTTCACAATAAATTCTAGAAACTGGGGGGGAAAAAAAGAAAGAAATTTCAATAGTGCCCATATCTTTGTTTCTCCAGGATCCTTTCTGTTGTCTTTCAACTGTCTCCAGTTGAAAAATTTTAAACACAAATAAAAACTCCAAGTGGTTACATAGATTGACAGAATTGAAGTAACTCAAGTTACTCATATAAAGACACACACAGATAGGGACAGTAACATGATAAAATATATAAAAATAAATAATTCAGAGCTAGGGAAAAGAGAAAGAAGACAGAGAAGTCCATCCAGGGAGGAAAAGTCACGTTCAGTCTCTACGCACTGACGTAGTTTGATAGAGTTGAACTATAAGTTTAGCTCTACACTCTGGCAGCCAAAGGAAAAGGGGGGGTGTCTTGGCATTCACACTGAGAGCCCTAAGAGCAGCTTCTTCCCTTGCAGAGGATCCCACTCAGGGGCCAGGCAAGTCCACCAAAGGACAGTTTGAGTCCGCTTTTGTTTACCCCACATACTGGTTTCAGACTAAGAAATGATGACTTTGGGGAAGGAGTAGCAGGGGTTCCAGAGTTCCTGTGAACAACCATCAGAAAGGAAGTGATCCCAAAAGATTAATTTTCTTAAGACATTAAAAAATTTGTGTTTAGCACATTTTAAAACTGAGGTTAGATAAATGGCAATGCTTAATCCAAAGGACTAGATCAAGAAAATGAGGAAGATAAAGGAGGGAGCTGGGCAGCAAGGATGGCTTAACATTCCTTTTGAACTCACATTTGGTCCCCATCTCTCCCCCCACAGCTCCACCTGCCACCAGGCGGCTTTGGGTCTGGGTCTGGGCATGCACAGACCTGTGGCCAAATCCTGGCTCTGGGGCATTTTCCTGGTGGTGAGGGCTGACTGGCTCATCTCACACTGCCTCCTTGCCAAGAAGACTGGATAATGTGGACCAGATTTTTTTTTTTTTAAATCGAGTTGAAGGCATCAAAAAACTACCAATGCAGGAAGAAACCAAGGAGTTAGGATCTCAGAAATGAGGTATGAGCAGAGGGGTGAATTTTACCCTCTTTTCTCCTTGGCACCTGTGGATTCCCAGGCAGCAAGTGAGGCGCTGGGAATCTGGGAAGTTGAGTAGAGCTTACAGGAGTCTTATGGGGCTAGGGGGACAAAAAAGAGTCCAGCAAGGAGAAAGGGTCAGGTTAAATACCAGGTGTTCAGTTGGGACTCCCCCTAAAGGAGTAATCCAGAAAGAGATCAGTTTGCAGAAAGCCTGATCTACTTTTAAAGAGCTCTGTCCTTGATTGGATTAATGTAATGTAATATGAAGGAATACATTTCTAAACAACCCATGAGTCAATGTAAAAATCACAGTGGAAACTAGAAAATATTTTAATGAAAAGGTAATAAAACTAAAACATATCAAAACTTATGGGATATAGTCAAAGCATCCTTAAAAGAAATTTATAGCCTTACATGTGTCATTAGAAAAGAAGAAAAGATGAAGAAACAATGAACCAAGTTTTCATCTTAAGATTTTAGTAAAAAAACAGCAAATTAAACCCTAAGATTAATACAAAGATGGAAATAATAAACAGCAGGAATTAATGAACTAGAAAATAATAATATAACAAAGAAAACTAATAAAGCCAAAACTTTCCTTTTAAAGAGACTAATAAAATTGATAAGCTCCTGACAAGACTGATATCTTTTAAAAAGGTTGAGGCACAAATAATCAATATCAGGAATGAAAAACAAGACATAACAATATAGCCTACAGCTATTAAATAAGATAAGAGGCTGTTCCGAACCAATTTATAGTCTTACATCTATTAAATAAATGAAATCCATAATGAAAAATCTTTCTACAAAGAAACTTCCAGGACCAGATGGTTTCACCAGTGAATTCTTTCAAACACTTTTAAGGATGAAATAGCATTCATCTTCCACAAACTCTTCCAAAGATTAGAAAACTAGTGAACTCTCAACTCATTGTTGGGAACTATATTAACTTACTATCAAAACCTGATGAGAAAGAAAATTCCAGGCATTTCTTTCTCCTCAACATGGAGAAACAAAATATTATCACACTGGATCCAACAATATATAAAAAGGATAATACAACACAACCAAGATGGGTTTTATCCCAGGAATGTGAGATTTTTCCCAATGTTCAAAAGTCAATCAATGCAATTTATCACAGTAACAGAATAAAGAAGAACATGATTGATTAACTCAATAGATTCAGAAAAAAAAGCATTTGTTAAAGTTAAATCCCTAGTGATAGCAAAAGGAAAAAAAAAACTCTCTTAAGAAACAAGGAATAGAAGGGAAATACCTCAATATGATGAAGTATCTTTAAAATGATATGTAAATATCATACTTATGTTTAAATATTGATATCTTTCCCCCAATATTGAGAACAAAAGGACGCTCCCTGTCTCCACTTCTATTCATTATTATCATGGATGTCCTAGCCTTTGCAATAAAGCAAGACAAAAAAAATAACATTTTAAGAATTGGAAAGAAAAAAGTACAACTCACATTATTTACAGACTACATGATTGCATATGTAGAAAATATAACATAGTTTATAGCAAGACTATTGGAATTAATAAGTAAATCAAGCAAGATTGTTGGATAAAAATGTCAACATACAAGAGTCGATGGTATTTTTATGTAACAGAAAGAAAAAGCAGAATCCAAAAAGAAAACACTGATAAAATGGAAAACATTAAAATTTGGACCTTCTTTTGATTTAAAAAAACAAATAAAAAAAAAACCAAAACAAAAAAAAACTAAGAGTGAGAAAGAAAGCCACAGAGAAGAAGATATTTGTGATCCATATAACTGCCAAAGGTCTCATATCCAGAAAATATAAAGAATTCCTACATATCACCAAAAAAGATAGACAATCCAATAGAAAAATGGGCAAAAGACCTGAACAGACCAATAGCTATCCACATGACCAATCACATTTGAAAAAGTGCTCAATTTCATTAGTCATTATGGAAATGTGAACTAAACTACATTCACCAGAATGGCAAAAATGAAAAAGACCAACAATATCAAATGTTGGGGAGGCTGTGGATCTGCCCAGACTGTGTATTAGGAGTATGAACTGGTATAGCCACTTTGCAGAACCACTTAGCAGTATCTGCTAAAGCTGAATGTATGCATACCCTGTAGCCGAGCAGTTCCATCCCTTGGTACATACCACACAGAAATGTATACACCAAAGACATTTGTGACACAAGATTGTTTCTGACGGGTCCAAATTAAAACCTACCCAAGTGACTGACAGGCATCAGATGAATAAATTGTGGTACATTCATATTATGGAAATTTCTATAGCATTAAAAATGAGATAACTACTTTCTCTGATGCTGGGAATATTCTCGCTTTTGATTTAGGTGATGGTCACCCAGATGTGTTCACATTCGTGGTAACCCATGAAGCAGCACACTACAGCTTTTTTCATGTACATTATACCTCAATCTTAAAAAGTTGGTTTCCTTGCTAGCTGTGTGACAGTGGCAAGTTACTTAACTACGCTGTTTCTGTTCTTATCTGTAAAATGGGTATAATCGTAAGTACCTCAAAGAATAGCTCTGAGATGCAAATGAAATAACATATGTGAAAAGTGCTGCACAGGATGGGCTGCATCAATGGTTCTCACTGTCAGGATTTCGGCCATTTCGTTGTTTCCTTCCGGGAGTATCTGGGCTTGGTGCTGGCAACAGCAACCAGGCCCTTTCCTGGGCACTCCAGTCAGCAGCACGCCTGGGACACTTCAAGGCTTCCTGGGATACAGCCCCCACCCCTCACATCCAGAGAGGGATCAGCTGCCTGGGGGGTGTGGTAGGGATGGGGCTGGAGGTTAAGCTGGTATCGTCCCAAACACGCTCAGGCCTCTGGCCTCCCCAGGGGAGTCGCAGAATTGGGCCTTCAGGAGGCCCTAAGGCAGGGAAACGGAGTCATTTGATCCAGAAGAAGTCAGTGGAGCTGAGGTTTAATGAAAGAGGGAGGGAGTGCAGGCAGCACGCTGCCTTTGCAGACTGTCTGCCTCCGAGAAGGGAGAATAGGAAACGGAGAACATCCAAGGAAAACCCACCTGGGATGTTGGGGGATAGCAGTTTGGGGTGCCTTGATGAGAATGTGCGTGTTGTGATGGCGTCCCAAGGAGCACCGGACTCCATTCATCCTGTGGATACACAGGGATCTGTAGACTCAGCTGTTTTTTGGAAGTCATGGGAAATCATTAAATATGGGCTACAACTGCTTTTTGCCAAGTCACATTTTTTTTAAAGGCTCACGCTGTGTTGTCCTTGCCTTTTTGGTGCAGAGCCCCTCACTTAGACCTAAATTTGTCAAGTTGCTTCTTCGCCTTGAGAGGCAGAATCTTTAAACCCAGAGTTGGCCCAAATCTTTTCTGATTACAAAAATCACTGGGGTTCTGCTACAAATACAGATTTCTGGGCTTCCACCCCGACCCACCCATTGGAATCTTTAAGGAGAGAGGCCTGGGAATCTTTGGTTGTAAAAAAGAGCCCCAGGTGATTCTGATAATCACTCGAATGCAGAAAACCATCCTCCTACCTGATAGTCCCTTTATTTACCAGGAGCCACTCTGAAAACTCTTCCCACTTGGAATCCCTTTCCCTTTTTTAACCCAAGTTTCTCTTTTTCTACAGAATAAGCTCTCCTAATGTGATTCTGAGCTCCATCTGCCAAGTTATCTCACTCTTGCTTTTGTTCAGGCCCAGAGCCTGCATTCCCTCCACCTCAGCTTCACACCCCACCTGAGAGAAATCTGACTAAATGATATATTATGTAATTCACACTAAAACTGATTTCTTTTGAGAATTTTGGGGTGATGGGTTAACACCATGAGGTAACTCAAAACTATCCCACAGAATCACTTCACACTTCCAAAATAGTATTTTGAGAATTACCAACACTACCCATGACCCCGCCCTAAAACCCCACAATATGCCAGGTAACAGTGCTTTTCCTAGTCAGCATTTCTCAATAACCACTTGTCCAGGGGCTGCTGCTCAGCCTTAGGAGTTTGAGTCTCCTGAGTCTTAGTCCAAGTTCTGATATTAATGAACCATGGGAGAGACCTCTATCTGATTGGCTTTCTTCTTCTTTAACATGCATGGGTGAGAATGGTTTACTGATTTTCTAGAGTTCTTATCATCAAATGGGGCCAGAGAAAGTCCTGGTGTGTAGATGACAAAGGTTTAATTGGAGGAACGAACGAGTGAGTCAGTGAATGAATGGCGCTACATTGGGAAAGAGTTTTACTAAGAATAATTAAGAACAAATGTTGGAGCTTTAAAAACAATAAATCCCATAAGGTATGAGGCCGAGCTCGTCTGAAGTGGCGCAAAATGCGGGGGTGGAGTTCCGCCAGGAGAATGTTCTTCTCTCCAGGGTCTGTGCTGACCCTCTGTGCAATCTGCTGGTTGCCCGAAAAGACACGTTGGCGATCTTCACTTGGGTGTCTACTTCTTTTGTCTCTCGGAGCATCATTGGAGTGGGACTGCCAGGGAGCAGAATTTGGTGACAGCTTTCAGGTTTCATTTGCCAATGAGAACGTTTGGCGGGGGGTGGGGTTTCTGTGGTGTAGCTGGCCCATGGCCTTGAATTTCTTCTGGTTTCAGTGGGCCCACTGCATTACCCAAATGGCCTCTCGCAAGCGAGAATGTGTGTGTAAGTGTGTATGCGTGCACATGTAGAGAAGACAGTCTTCAGAACACCAACCTCGTGGACTCCTAGCCTTCAAAACGATGTCAGATCATTCTTTTTGCCACCTGCAGACCGGCCTCAAGCACTCATTGGGTGCAAAGCGCCATTCTAGATGCTATGAGGAGTGCAACGAGATATGGCACCTTCCATGGCCTTCAGAAGTTTACAGTCTAAGTTAGGCAGATAAACATATATACATGGTGAACCAACTGTATCCCATGTATATCAGTCCAGTTTCTGGGTTGCATGCCTTAGAAACGTACTCTGGATATCTTAAGCAGAACATGGACTTATTGGGAAGGCTGGAGGACCAGGCTTAGTAAATGGGTACAAACCAAAGGAGCCAGGAAGCAGAAACAACCTCATGCTATCAATAGGCCGTGATCGTGGGGCTGCTTCCATCACGGCTCTCAATTCCAATCTCATCATCTCTGCATCCTTAGTTCATTCACTGAATAAATAATTTAGTAGGAGGTTGACATTGGAACTGAGGATTCGGGCATGAACCCGAATCCTCAGTTCCAGTGTCAACATCCTAGTGGTGTCATCTCTCACTCACTCAGGTGTGGCCGCCCTTGGTCAGATGCTTCTTCTCTGGCTGCTCTGGATCCCACGGTGAATTCCTGCAACCTGAGCATCTGAAAAAAAATGACAGTTTTCTACTATCCCATAAGTTTCGATCAAAGTAATGACCACAGAGGCATTCAGAAGTGGGCAAGCTCTCTTCCGGGTGGTCTGTCACAGGGTGACATCTAGAACGAGCCTTGATAAAGTTATTTGGGGTGTAGGGGTGTGTCTAAGGGTCCAATTGGGAAAGCGTGTTCCAAGCTCACTGTATTCACAGAATATAACTGCAAAAAAGATCAAAACAGAACTCCCGTTCTTGAAGGGCAGGAAAGGAGAGTGTTTAGCCAGCAGCTGCTTGAGACCATGTTGTTGAAAGAGCAGTTTTAAGTAGAGGTGAAGACTGTTCACGTGCGACCTCCTCCCTCTACAGAAGCAGCCTGTATGGGCTCCCATAGGGTGCAGAGGGCACGTGGACACCAAATGACCATCATGGCACTGATCAGTAGAGATCCTGGACTCTGAGAGTAAAAAAATTAGTCTGCAAAATAATCATTTGCCCTTCAACAAGAAAGGGACATAATGCCATTAGAAAAACAGAGGTGGCAGCCAAAAAGTTTAATTATATCTTGGTGTCAATTTGTTCTTGTGTAAAATGGAGATACGAGACCCTTCCTGCCAAAAGCAAATGGATGTCAATGATAAACTGAGATAAGAGTAGTATAGTGGAAAGGGCCCAGGATACGAGAAGACACAGAGCGGGCATTGCATCCACGATTTACTAGCTGTGTGACCTTGGGCAAGTTACTTAATTTTTCTGAGTCTGTTTGCTTGTCAATAAAATAAAGATAGTAATTCTTGACAGGTGCTGTAAAGAACAAATGAGATTACATATGTGAAAGGCTTTATAAAGTGCACCGCCAGTATAAGGAACTATACTTATTCTCCTTTAATAAATGTATATGGCTGCAATCAGTAAACTGCAATGAAGGGTTTTGAGGATGTTCATTAAATAATTGATTCTTACTGTTCCTTCCCCTGTATTGCACATGAGCTGCCAGCTGCCCTGCTAAAGTCCTTCTGAGAACCTGCTCGCCTCCAAAATAAGCCAGTGGCCCGAGTGCACTGAACCCCTTTGAGCCGCACGCTCTCCGGGCCAGCGCAGAGGTTATAAATCTTGTATATTGACCCAGGAAAAAGCCCCAGCAACAAGGCCCAATTTATTATCTTAACAAATCACAAATTGTTCCTGCAGCTAACTCCTGAAACTGTGCAAGGCATCACAGTCTCTAGGAAAAAAGAGGGAAGGCCTGGCTGGAGCCGAACTGGACCCATCAGGCCCCAGCAGAGTTAGCATGCACCCAGCTGACCACATGAAACAGCACCTAGGAAATGTAGATGTTTGGAGGGGAGGCTGTTCCCCCCATAATTTGAAAGTCTTCCACGCCTGCTACTTACATCCAGACTCCTTCCTTCCCAGACTGTTTGGCTCAGTGGGTTAGGAGGGTGTTTGGGGAGCAGTGCATTGTGGAGGCTGGATTTTTTTTAACATCAGCCATTTTCCTCCACTCCTGCAAAGGACTGCCTGCATAGCCCATATGTAATGTTTAAATTATAGTAAATTAAAATTAATTTTGTTTGGGGGATTCCACAGCTTTCTCTAGAGATAAGTGAAAACACCCTGGGGTGATATAAAATGGAGGCTAGGAATTGCTGTGTTGGAGTGCGTGCTAATGAGGTGAAGGTCAGGGGTTCAAGCCCCATGTGAAGAGAGCAGTTAATTTCACTCTGCCTCATGGCCACAGATTCCACCCTTAACCCTGGCCATCTGCCTCAAAGATGAGCCACTGGTCACCAGCAGGACAGAGTGAGATAGAGGAGCCAGATCTATGCATATCCATCAACCCTGTAGAAAGACAACCCCAAGCATGACCCGTGGGTAATGTGCCAGGATTTTTAATTTTGCAGATGATAGCACTATTACATTATTACTTCATGTTAGCATAAAAATGTAAAAATATGGAAGGGTCCAATGAGTCAGATGTCACAGGGTCTATTATCTGAGGCATTACTCTTAGTTCCCAAGAGTTTAGCTAATTTATTAGACAGCTTAGAAAATGTGATGGGTCTTGATTGTCACACAGATGATTTTTGTTTATCCTTAAGAGAGGGAGAAATGGTGTGGATATCTCCAAACAAAAGATAATGCAAATATCACTTATATTTAGTTTGGAATAGATGATACAATTTAGGAACAACAGATTGCCCTCCTTAATTATGTTTTTCTTTAGCTAACAGTAATATTAGTTTGCATTCCCTGAACATGCTGACTGATGGCAGGAAAGAGAGCCCAAATGCTCAGCAGGATGGGGAAAAGGAGGAAGTCCAGGATTAAGCATTTGTAAGGGATAATCCACAGCACAAAAATAATCCATCTCCACAAATCAAAAACTAGCTGCATCCTGCTAATTATTGACTTACCATCATCCTTGTTGGAAAATAGAATTTTGTGTCATTTAGATTTCTCTACTTCTCTCTTCAACTCTCTCATGTGTAACCAGGTTCTACTCATTCCCAAAGGCCAATCTAGGTGCAACCTTTGGCCAAGTCACTACTGGTCTCCTTTATCTTGAATTGGTTGCAAACTTACAGTATAGTCAGTCTTCACTTAATGTCAGTAGGATCTGTGACTTCAAGAAAAACGACATATAATGAAACCAATTTTACCACAGGCTGTGGGAACAGAGCCAGGAGTGCAGTTTCCAGGCTCTCGGCCTCACATGGAAAGGTGCTGGCTCAGGTAGTAAATGGCCATCAACTGTGATTGGATGGCCATCAGCTGTGGCTAGTTGGCCGTCAGCTGTAACCAGTGAGCCATTGGCCACTAATGTAACTGCCGTGGCTACGCCAGCAGAAAAAAAATGGGGCTAGCAAGAAGATGGTAGCTGAGCTAGCAAACGCGGATTGCAGTTGGCATGGCGGATTGCAGTTAGCAAGTGGGGTTGGTTGGTTGGCAGAGAAGTGGACAGCAGTTTGCGGGTAGTGTGGCTCTGGCTCCCTGTGTCTCCAACCCAGCTGCCAGCGAGAATATGTGGTATGACTCCCCTGTCTATGGTTCCATTGGTGTTCCTTTTTGGCCTCACCATGTCCTGAATTCTTATGTGGGGAGCGGGAGCTGAGACCCTGCATGACACCCTGCACGACACAGGCTAAATGACATAAACAAGAGTTAAGTTCCTACTGCATATTTCTGGTCACAAAAACATCAAACTTCTAAATAAAGACCCAAAACACTTCTAATATTAAACATTGAAATAAATGTGAGCTATATATACATCTAACAAAAACCAATAAAAACAAGTCAGATAATTATTTTCCCACCCACTTATTCCTGTTCAAGGCTGAGGGTGGTCAGAGCCCATCCTGGTTGGGCTCGGAGCCCATCAAGGTTGAGGGTGGTCAGAGCTCAGGGTACAAGGTGGAAACTCACCCTGGACAGGATACCCTTCCATCACAGGGCACACTCACACCACACCCACACTCAGTCACACTGGGACAATTTAGACACATGCCAGTTCACATCAAGCACACATCGTTGGGATATAGCAGGAAACCAGAGTTCCTGGAAAAAAACCCACAAAGACATGGGAGAATGCATGAGGTTGGACAATTAAGTTCGCGAACTTTCCACTGTGCACTAAAATGGTGGAAAGTTTGCAAACTTAATTGTCCAACTGCATACACACTCCACACAGACAGTGTCCCCAGCCCAGAATCTATTGTTTTGCTGCATCAACGCTGAATGAAATGATGTTGAATGAAACAATGTTATTAGAGGACCTGCTGTATGCGCTAAATTGTGGAATGGAAATCATGTCCCCTTAGTGCTTGAGGGTGAGGGTCAAGTAGTAAGCGCCTGTCGCACAGGACCTAGCACAGCACTGAGCATATCGAGGGTGCTCAGTAATTAACATACCCACTAACTGATTTCACTAAGGAGCTTGGAATGAGAAAAGAATTACTGCCCTCCCCCAAATTTGACAAAATTCAATACCCATTCATTAGAAAAACTCTCAGAAAAGTAGTAATGAAGGAGGAACGGCTTCAGCTTGCTAAAAATCATCTATAAAACCCTATAACTGACATTATTTTAATGGTGAAAGACTGAATGTTTCCCCCTAAGATCAAGAAAAGGAAAGAATATCCACTCTCATCACTCAACATTGTACTGGAAGTTCCAGCCAGTGTAAGAAACCAGAAAAGGAAATAAAGCCACACAGTTTGGAAAGGAAGAAAGAGAAGTTTCCCTGTTTTCAGATCACATGATTACATACATAGTCAATCCCAAATAATTTTTTAAAGCCAAAAAAAACCAAAAAAACAAAACAAAGAAAACCCGCAAAAAAACACCCTAGAACTAATAAGTGAGTCCAGCAACATTTCAGAAAAAAAGACAAACATGCAAACTCAATTGTATTTTTATATACCAGCAACGAACAAGTGGATACCAAATTTTAAAATGTAATTCTACTTACAATTACTTGAAAAAAAAGGAAATACTCAGGTGTAAATCTAAGAAAACATGTACAGTACTTTTAAGCTTAAAATGCTGATGAAAAAGTAAAAACAGAAGAACGTAAATAAATGGAGACAAACAACCATACTCATCGAGTGGAAGATTCAACATAGTAAAAATGTCAATCTCTCAAAACTAATATACAAGTTACCGCAGTTCCTATTAAAATCTCAGCAAGAAATTTTTTTAAATATGGACAAGATCATTGTAAAGTTTCTATGGAATGGCAAAGGAACTATAATAGCTTAAACAATTTTGAAAAAGACGAATGAAGTGGGAGAAACAGTCCACCCAATTTCAAGACTAATTATTCAAGGCTATGTGGTATTAGCAAAGGGATAGATACATAGACCAATGAAAGAGAATCTAGAAATTAATCCTCACAAATATCACCAACTGATTTTAGATAAAGTTGCAAAAACAATTCAATGGGGGAAATAGCCTTTTCAACAAATGGTGCTGAGCAATTGCCATACATAGGCAACAAAACAACACCTCAAACTAAAGTTTCATACCTTATACAAAAATTACCTCAAAATGGATCTTGGATTATAGGTAAAACTATACAATTTATAGAAAGGAAGAGAAAATATTTGAGACCTAGGACTAAGCAAAGTGTTTTTAGACTTGATACCAAAAGCAAGATCCATTAAAGAAAAAATGATAAATTGGAGTTTATTAAATGAAAAACTTTTGCTGTAGGAAAGATCCTGTGGAGAGGATGAAAAGATAAGCTGCAGATGTAAAGAAAATATTTGCAAACCATCTATCTGATAAGGACTAGTATCTAGAATACATAAAGAACTCTCAAAACCCAACACTAAAAAAAGAAACAATCCAATTAGAAAATGTTTTTCAAAAGACATAAAAAACATGTAACTGAAGAGGCTATACAGATAGCTAATAAGGACATGAAAAGATCTTCAAAATCATTAGCCTTTAAGAAAATACAAATTAAAACCACAATGAGACATTACTCCACACCTAACAGAAGGGCTAAGATAACAGATAGTGACGACACCAAATGCTAGTGGGGATGCAGAGAAACTGGATCACTCATACGTTGCTCATGGAAAGTTAAAATGGTACAGTCACTCTGGACAACAGTTTGATAATTTCTTATAAAACTAAATATGCAACTACTATACGACCCAGCAATATATGCCTGGGCATTTATCCCAGAGAAGTGACAACTTATGTTCATAGAAAAACCTGTACATGCGTGATTATAGCAGCTTTATTTAAAATAACCCCAAACTGGAAAAAAACCCGTATGTCCTTCAAAAGGTGAATGATTAAATAAACTTGGGTACGTCCATGTTATGGAATACCACTCAGCAATAAAAGGAGCAAGCTATTGATACACACAACAACCTGACGAATCTCCAGATAATTATGCTGAGTAAAAAAACTCAAGGTTGCATGTTGTATGATTCCACTTACATAAAATTCTTGAAATGACAAAATTATAGAAATGGAGTGCAGGTTGTCAGTTGTCAGGAGTTAAGGATGGGGAGGGGGAGGGGCGTAAAAGGAAGTGGGTGTGTCTATAAAAGATCAACATGAGAGACCTTTGTCATGATGGCCATGTTCGTTCTGTGCCTTGACTGTCTCCATGTCAGTATCCTGGTTGCAATATTGTGTACAATAGTTTTGGAGATGCTGCCATTGGGAGAACCCGATTTAAAGGTTCCTAGATCTTTGCATTATTTCTTACAACTGTGTGTAAATCTACAATGATCTCAAAATGAAAATTTAATTAAAAGATAATCACCCCTCATCTGTCCATGCTGGAAAGAGGTGTCATGCACCCAGAGATTCACATCTGTTCAGAACCCCATGACCTGGCCTGACTCTCCTCCCCGTAACATTCTCCTTCTTATATTCTTCAGACAGAAACAACGCATACCTAGGAGTAGGCAGGCTGTGCCTACCTCCTTTGTTGCACCAAAGTGGTCATACGCCAGGTGGTGGGATTTGCCAGCAAAGGGACTCTGAATAGCTGTGGCAGCCATGAGGGGGTGGATTTAGGGCAAGGAGCTTCGATATGGTACGAGGATCAACAGGGAGATCAGAGGACTGGATCAGCAAACAAGGAAATAATTAGGAGTCTGAACATATTTTTACCAAGAATAAAGGGCAGTAACTTCACTGGAAGCTCAAGGCCGTGGCTTGGCCAAGCAACAAGGCTAGAGTTCAGGTCATGCTAGGCAAGAAGAGCCAGTCAGGCAGACCTGGTCACTTGGAGCTCACTGTCTAATAGAGGAAAGAGAATGAATAGCAACAGTACTTGGGAGCACTTTGGAGGAACACCCATCCAGATTCGTCAGAAAATGTGAGGACGTAACCTAGAGGCTGAGACCTGACCGCTGAAGTGTGGGATAGAAAGCAGAATTCCTGCAGAGGGAAGAGTGTCACATAGCCCTGGGATGAGAGGTTACAAGACGACCAGCACAGCCTGGGTTAATCAGTGGTGGTTGCTCATGGTTCCACCAATTCAGGAATCAGGGGCTATGACTGGTGATCAGGGGCAACCTCACAGGAGTAAAGGATGAAGGCAGAGCAGACAATGGGGTGGGGGACACTCACATCCAGGGGATCAAAAAGGACTGCAGGCCACGCGAGGCCGGGACTCTGAATCGCGGTTCCCTGGCAAAGTCCTAACTAAGACAGATCTGTAAAGGCCCCAGAGGGTTCTTTTATGCTCACAGCTCCAGGCCTCTCTGAGGACCTCCTGCCCTTGCTAGAACTCTGAGTGTTATGTGGGCCTCACATGTGGAGGAGGCATCATCTCCACGTGGCCCTGAAGGTTACGTCCTCTGGCCTGATCGAGGCTCACTCTCAAAGAGGCCTTCAGCTGGATGGGGATTGTCTTCCCATGACTTTTATTTCCTGGGGACATTCCATCCTTGGCCCATGACCGAGGCCATTGTAGTCCAAGTGAGCAGTGGACCAAGAGCCACCCGTCTTGGGACAGCAGAGGTCAAGATGCCAGAGGAAAACAGGAAGTCATTTATACTTTCAACAAGTATTTATTGATCATATGCCGTGTGTCAGGTTCTCTGGACCAATACGAGCACATGCTCAGTGTCGTCATGTAATCTACAATGTACTGAAGTCGGTCCAAGAGCCTAAAGGAGATATTAGTTAGAACGTAGGCTCTTCAGTTCTAACACCACTTCAAAGTAATAGGCTTTAAATGACATAGAACTTTCTCTCTCACATATCAGTGTAAGTAGCCCAGAGCTCTTATGTCAAGACTGGGTGCCTTCCATCTAATTTCTGCCACCTCGAGTATGCTGCCTAATCCAAGATGGTTCACGACTAGATTCCCGTTCCAAGGAGCAGGAAGGAGGAGAAAGGTTGAAGAATGGTCAGCACACACCTCTCCCCATAAAGGCCCAGAAATTAGCCCCACTATGCCTACCATGCTGCAAGGAATACAAGGACATTTAGTCTTCACCGGGATAGCCACGTGCCCTGTCACACCTTCAGTTATTGTGGAGGGCAGCGAGACTGGGCATGGCAGCAAGCAGTAATCCCCAACTGGCAGGGAGGTGAGTAGCAAGGGGACACACCTGTGCAAGAACAAGAACAAAAGAGGTGTCCAAAGCTGAGCAGAAAAGGAAAGACCTACAAGTACACAGGAACTAATGGGCACAGAGAAGAGGGACAATATCAAAAAACAAAGGGACGTTGACTCTCAGACCAGACTTTGGAATGTCATCGTCCAGGAGACATCGTCTGTGTCCCCTTCTGAGGCAGGCGTCACCGTGACACTAGTACAGGCAGAAAGCATGAGGGGGTGGCAGCCTGAGGCAGCCCTGACAGAACAAGATTCACAGGGGCCGGTGCTTCTGGTTGGTTCCAGCATTGTCCATTATGAAAAATCACTAAGAAGACTAACGGTGTTGCCCGTAGCTGGTGCCAACCCTTTGCCTTGCCAACGGTCCCGATGGCCCATGATGACGCTGGCGTTGATGCCAGATGAACTGTTTGTCTCACTGGAGTTAACAGTGAATTCCCTGGGCATCCCTGAGTGGAAGGTGCAGTGCGGCAGAAACCTTCATCAGAGCTATGCTGGAAGGCCAGGGAGGAATCCACGCACGTGGGCTCCGTCCCCAGCAAACCCACGCCCTTCCTCCCGGGCCAACCGAGTCGCTCCGAGGTGCGGAAGCCTCCAGTCGCAGAATTTGCTGACCTCCCCTCAAGTCGGTCCCCATCGTGTTTCAGATTTATCTCAATTTTCATATTTTTATATAAAATGCACAATAATAGTCAAGAATAGGTTCCAATTATTGCGCCTCCTCTGTGCCAGGCTCAGCACAGTGTTTCCGCTTTATAAAAGGCTTTCGCAGCCTCTTAACTTGGTCCTTCCTCCGTGAGGTAATCGCCATAGGAATCCATTATTCCCACCGAATAGGTGATGAAAATGGGATCGGTGATTTACCTAAGGGTATGTCGCTGGTCCCCAGCCAAGGTTGGCCCAGGTCCCCTCCTCTCCGTTGTCACTTCTGGTGAATCTGCCTCTTGTTCAGGCCAGTTTATTTTGGGATTTCTTGTCCATTTTGGTGCCCCGGGCAGTGATTTCCTAATCTAGGTCAAATCCCAGGGCAGGTATATCCCACTCATTATCTGTAAACCTTAACTTGTAAAAGCCAGAAATTAGAGGGTGACACTTGTCCTGAAAAAGGGAGGGAGGGGGTTCACAGTACTCTTCCTTTAAATAGTGAGATTCTCTAGAGCAATTCAATATAATGGACTCTAGAATAATTCCCTTTTCTTCTGTTTCCAGGGACACCCCTGCCGCCGGTGGGAAGCAGCCAAGGGAGCCCCGCGCTTTGGGTGAACTGAAAAACCACCTTGGATAAGCAGACTGCGGGCTGGACCGGGGAGTTTCTGTCACAGTTTTCAGCCTCTGTCCTGGGTCAGACACAGAGGGAGCTAGCAGTGCACAGCAGCTTTGGGCCGCCTGGGGCTGGGCTGACTCAGTCCTCATCATCTTAGGTAACCACCTAGCAGCGTTTGACCCAGCAAACACCCCCGCTCCTGCCCCTGAAACAACTCCTCCCCCCCTCCCCCTCCCCTTCCCTCTCCCCCTCCCCCTCCCCCTCCTCCTCTTTCCTTTTCTTCACTTGGCTACAGTTCACCTGCCTGGTTGTCCTCTCACCTCAATGATCTCATCTAACGTCATGACTATTTTAAATCCCTTATTTACACCAAGGCCTCTCCCCAGCCAGGTATCTCCCCTCATCTCCAGACTTGGAGACCCAGCCATCTGCTGTCATCTCCACGCGAATGTCCACTTGGCATCTCCAGTGTAACATGTCCAAAAGGGAGCCCTGGTTTTCTCTCCCAAGAATGGCTCCAGTCGTCCCCATGTCAGTGAACGGCAACTTCATTTTCCCAGTCGCTGAGGACAGCTGTTCTCTTACACCTCACATCCAATCTGTCAGCAAATCCTATTGGCTCCATTTTCAAAACATACCCAGAACCTGACCGTGCTACGGCCCTGACCTAAGCCACCATGTCCCTCACCTGCATTATTTCCACAGCCTCATTAGCCTCCCTGCCTCCATCCTGTGCCCTCATTCTGTTCTCAGTCCTGCAGCCAAAGGATAGTGCAAAAATCTAATCAGACCGTGTCACTTCTCTCCCATGGTTCCCATCTCCCTCTAAGTAACGGAAAGATCCTTGGGACAGCCTATTCTGACTCATCTCACCTCTTGCTGACCCTTTCCCCCAGCAACACTGGCCTGGCGATTTCTAGAACACACTGAGCTCCTCCCTGCTTGTATTCAGATGTCATCTTCTTGGTGAGGGCTTCCTTGCTTCCCTCTAAAATTGCAGCAGCCTCGTCCCTCTGCCCACCAGGCCTCCCCCTCCACCTTTTCTATTTTCCTCTTCTCCTTAGCACTTACTGGCCTCTAATATACCATGTGTCTTGTTAATTATCTTGTTTGCTGTTTTGTCTCCCTCCACTAGAATTGAACCTCCATGAGAGCAGGGAACTTGGTCTGTTTTGTTCACTGCTACTTTCCTCGCCCCTGGAGTGGCACTGGCACCTTCAGGTGTCGTAGGCATGAAGTACATATTGGTTGAATAGATAAATATATTGATGAATACTCCTGTCACTCTCTAGCCTTGAGCAGAATACCTAATCTCTCTGAGTATTTACATCTGTGAAATGTAGACATGGAGCCCCTTGAAACACATAACCCTAACCCAGGAGACCCAGACCTTTGAGCAGATCTCAAAACCTGGTTGATGTCTAGATTGGTTTACCAGTGAGCCCTCCCTACCACGGGAGTGTGGGCCCCCATCACCACTCGCTCAACAACTTGATTGTAACTTATCCATCACGCAAGCAGTATTTATTGCTCCTTACAGTCTCTCCGAAGCCGAGGATCCAAAGAAAAAGAAGACTTTGCCCCTTTCCTCATGGAGCTCATTGTCCTTCAAGGGGATGAACAGAAGAACAACTGATGTCAGATGTGGGCAGCCCTAGGAGGCTCTGGGGCCGGTCTGCGGCCTGCCCCACACCTCCCACCCCAAGCCATCCACACGCTCATACACACAGACAATGCTCAAGGTCCCAGACAATCATAAACGAAACAAGAGAACAAATGAACAGACATTGGCAGCAGCTGCTAAGATCCGAGTACCCCGTACATTCACACCAGGCTCTTCGCACTGTGGCGATGGTGATTTGTGGGGGCTCTCCAGGCCCCCACCCAGCATGTGCACACCTACTGTTTTCTTGGCTCAGATGGGAGCCAAGCCCTGATGAGTTCAGAACTGGTGCTGGATGCAATTTGGTGCCCTAGGTCATAGGACATAGAACAGCCCACCATTTTAGGGAGCGCCTGGGAATGCTCTGAGGGGAAGCGAGTCCTGCTGAGCCCAGGTGACTCCCCTTTCTCTGCCATGCAGGAGGGATTGCCACTGGGCCAGACACATGCTCTTTGATGTGCTCCTTGAAGCCTCCTTTGGGAGGAAAGCCACTGGAGCATGGCGGCAGCAGGGCCTGGGGTGCCAGGATATTCTGCAGGCTGCCACTTGCCACCTGCCAACCAGAAACCCTGCACTCCCCTCCCGCCCCCGCTCCCAGCCCTGCCTTATCAAGTGGAATCTTGTAGGAACTGCTGGCACCTCAGCAACCTGGGGAAAACACCCTAGCCAAACAAAAGCTCTCCTGTGGCAGGAAGAGTTAGCCCCTGGCTACGGCCTTGTGACAGCTCTCCTTGCTCAAGCATTTATGTATTTACAGGGAGCCACACACCCTGTCACTGAGGGCCCTCCCATATCCTTGGGTGACTCACTCCCCTGAGGCACCCATTTGAGGGAAGACCTTGCTCCACAGGTGAAGTGGCAGCTGGGAAGTGATGGTAGGAAGATATGCTTTGGAGCAGGGCCAAGGAATGGAGGTGGGTGCCAGCCCCTGCCTGTCCCTCATCATCCCCAACAGCCTTCCTCTGGAACCAGGCAGGAAGTTTCCTGAGGAGGCTGAGGGGAAGGAAGCTGTGTTTGGGGAGGCCTGGGATGCAGAGTGCTTTTCCCATTCAACAGGGAGGTGAGGCTTAGCCAGAAGCCTTGTTAATCTACCCTCACTCTAGTTTTGCTTCAGAAAGCACAGCAGCCCCACTCTATGCAAGCTGTGGCAATAGGACAGCAGTGCTCTCGTCCCCTGGCCTGCCACATTCACTGTGTTCCCGCAGAGAGCCAAGGAGCTCGTCACCCATCAGCTGGGCAGTGGATGGCCTGCAGGAGGGCAGGAGAATTACTGAAGGGCACTTGCTCCAAGGATGGCAGATGAAGATGAAATGCGTCACCGCCTCTAGCTCGGAGTTGGGCTTAGTCCACACTACAACTTTCCACAAATAAATGACATTACAGAAAAAAAGGTGGACACTCTGCGAGCTCAAATCAGGTCGTTCCCTTGTGCAGAGAAAGTGTCTGACTTTGGACGTGAAACCAAGAGAAGGTACGTCCAGTCCTCATGTCAACTGTGCACCCCCCAGTGTCTCTGCCTGAACCCGGGATCTAAGGTAGGTTTCTGTTGCTCCCCTGGAGTTTTCTGCCATGGCACTCACCACGTCATCTATGTACAACTTTATTTGTAAAATTATTTCTTTCATATCCAATTTTCCTCTGTACTCACAGATATGAGGGCAGTGATGTGTCCAAAAGTGCTACCATTTACCAAGTACAAACTCTCAATCTATTCATCCAACAGTTACTGAGTGTCTCCCACATGCAACATACTCTTCTAGGTGCGAGGCGATAGGACCAGTAGACGTATGGTTAGTTTGTTAAATTAATACAAGACCCTGAACTGGGCTATGTAATCATGACTATATTGGTTTCCCATTACTGCTGTGACAAATTATCACAATTTAGTGGCTTAAGACAGTACAAATTTACTTGTCAGAAGTCAAAAATCAGTGTCCCTGGGCTAAGATCAAGGTGTCAGCCAGGCTGGTTCCTTGTGAAGACTGAGGAGCGAATTTGTTTCCTTGTCTTTTCCAGGTTCTAGAAACTCCTGCATGACTGGGCTCCCTGCCCCTTCCTCCACCTTCCAAGCCAGAAGTGCAGCATCTTTAAATCCCCCTATTTTCAATCCCCCCATCTCTGGTCTCTGTTCATGGGGTCACATCTCCTTCGACTCTGAGCCTCCTGCCTTTTTTTTGTAAGGGTGCTTGTGATGAGGCTGGGCGCTCCCCCATAATCCAGGATAATCTCATTTCAAAATCTTTAACTTAATCACATGTGTAAAGTCCCTTTTACCATGTAAACGAACACATTGACAGGCTCTGTGGATTAGGACATGGCCTCTTATAAGGCCCACGGTTCAGCCTACCAGTGACCTAGGCGACATGTATTTAGAAATTGTTGAATGAAGGTGGCTTCATAAATTCCAGCAGTTTCTTACTCCAAACCTCAAAATGTGAAGTGTGCACCCTATGTTTTGAAATCACATCTTGCTCATGTTGGAGCGATGTTTTCTCCTTAGCCAACACGTTTGTGCATGCATGCGTCTATCTGCATTGGAGCAAGGGGACCCCTCCCACTGTGAGTTGAATTGTGTCTCCCCAAAAGCTACATGGATGGGAATCCTCACCCCGGTGCCTGCGAATGTGACCCTATTTGGAAACAGGGTTTTGCAGATGTCATCAAGATAAGATGAGCCCCTGCTGGAAAGGTTGGGCCCCAAACCCAATGACTGCGGTCCTTATAAGGAGAGCAAGATTTGGACACAGACAGTGATCGAGGGAAGCAGCCCATGTGACAACGAAGGCAGGGGTTGGAGTGATCCAGCTGTGAGTCCAGGAATGTCAAGGACGTCCAGCCACCAGCAGAGGCTAGAAGAATCAAGCATTCTGCCCTAGAGCGCGGCCCTGCCCCACACTGAGTTTAGGCTGTTAGCCTGCGGAGTGGGAGCATACATTTCTGTTGCTTTACGCCACCTAGTCTGTGGCTCTTTGCTGCAGCCCCAGGAACCTCACACACCCCCTCCCCACACCCCTAGCCCTGACCCCACCAAGGGGCTCCCATCACACTCCCCGAAGACCTGGCCAGAGCAACTGCAAAGCACTCCTACTGACCCAGCTACAGCCCTGCCGTCACTGCAGCACACACTGGGCAAGAAGGCAAGGCTTTGCCATTGGGCATGACCGTGGGCCCCCTTGACCCAGACCGCCTCCTCTTTCCAGACTCAAAGTCACCAGTGTCAGTTCATTTTACCCTTGTTTCTTGGAAAGCAGCTCTGAGGACCATTTCAAGAAAAACAAATTGTGAGGTTTGCTTAGGTTCTATTCAAAGTGAATCATCAGTGCTGGTTCCAATAACAACCCAGAGGCCAGTCGAGCACTGGGATAGAACTGGGTCGCTATGGGTGTGAGCCCTGCAGGTCAGGCTCAGCAGGGCTCTCGCAGCCCCTGCCCCCACCTGGCCTGCTCCCTCATTCATAGCAGCCTCAGTCACAGCCTTCCCAGCCCTCTGCCCAAATGCACACAGAACTGCTTGGTCCAAAAAGAACTTTCAAGCACTTTTGTTGTATGATTTATCCCTGGGCAAGCATAACAGAAACAACTTGAACTTACGTGGCCCCTTTCACCCAGAAACCCCAAACTGCTTCATTATAACTGGTTCTATGTGAGCAAAGGGTCTCACTAGCCCACCGGGCCTTTCCCAAGGTGAGCAGGAACTGTCCCCCTGAGAAGGGTTCTTTTTGGACCAAGCAGTTCTGTCAGAGCTGAGACCTACATGGAATGAAGGAGCCAAGGGAAGATTTATGGAACAGCAGGAAGAGTGTGTGCAAAGGTCCTGAGGCAGCAGAGATTGGTCAGAGCACAAGGAACTAAAGGAGACCAGTGTGGCAGGAGTAGTGTGAGCATATAGGTACACAGAGCAAGAGTTGGGCTGGGGGACAGGGACCAGGTCATGCAGCGCTTCTTCCGTGTTTGGATTTTATGCTAACTGCAATGAGAAGCCATTGAAGGATTTTAATGAAGTATGGGGAAAGATGACACGATATGATCTCCTTTCCTCCTCCTCCTAAGACCATCACTTTAGCTTCTGTGTAGAGCCAATTAGAGACGGGCAAGAGTACAAGGAAGGAGGCGTTTTAGGAGAGATGTGATGGGACCTGCACTTGGCTAGTGGCCGTTATAGGAAGAGAGGGCACCATTAGATGTATGCTGGAGATGAACTGATAGGATTTGCTGATGGGCTGGTGGTGGGGGGAGTGGATGACTGTGCCTGCCCTTCACACAGATTTCTGCTCCACTGCAGTCTCACAACCAGCTCACAGGCCCATGGGTGACCCTGAGGCCATCAGGGTCCCATCCAGGCCTCACTATCATTCGTCAAGTTGGATAGTTCCACTGTTCTGTGGCACTCATGTCAGTCTGAGGCAAGATTCCTCAGTGACACTTCCCATATGACAGGTAGTATTTTTCCCCAGTTTGATGGTTTCTTTTGCACACAATAGGGTCACCTTTCATTTTGTAATTGCCAGAAAGATCTCGCCTGAGAGAGCCTCCCTACCCTAAGCCTGGCTCGTTCCTCTGAATCAGGGGTGACTGGTAAACCAACTCTAGGGGAGGGAAGATGAAACCTTGATTGACCGTAGCATTTACCAAGTTCTGTGGTGTTCACACTCCAACCACAGCCCCTTTCAGCCTACTGACAGTTAAGCATTCCTGAATGGTTAACAGTTGGCCTGGCAGCCTATAGGGGCCGGCTCTAGCACAAGACTGTGTGACTATTGGTCTAGAACACCAGCAAACGACCGCCTCCGCTTCTCAGCATGCATGGTTGCCCACATCAGAGCAGAGCGTCCAGGAAATTCGGTGATGTGCTGAGTCCACGGGCCTGGGAACACACGTGGTGACGCCCTGCATGCTTCAGTCTGGGTGCCAGCTCTGGCTCTGCTGCTAATTGGCTAAGTGACTTCAGGTGAGTCACCTAACCTCCGTGACTCTCAGCCTCCATGTCTGCAAAATGAGAGGTGGGTGACCTTTCATTCTCAAGCACTGAGAATGTCTCCCGGCCTGTGGACTCAGCACATCACCACGTTCCTGGAGGACCTACTTCTGTGCCAGGCTGAGAGGCTGGAGGAGGCTGCTGAGTAGACATCTGGACACGTGGGCATGTGGTGCTGGGATAGGCTGTCCCTTTCTCCTTAAATGCCGTATCAGTGGCCCCGGGTAAGAGTCATGGGGATGGGAAGGGAAAGTACAAAGAGACACTCAGGGAAGAGGGATGGGATTTGGTCACTGGACAGGAAATACAGACTCAGAGATGGCTCCCGAGGGTGAGCCAATAAAAGCGTGTCCTATGCCATGTGCCATACTGTGTGAGCATCTGTTGGACAGTAAAACTGTGTTCAATGACTGCAGAGTCTGCACCTTCAAAGTGGATGAAGAACATGTCAGGATCTTCTCCCTTGACAAGGTACCAGCACAGCTCTGCGACCTGGCCCAGGCGCTGTTGGTGGCACTACCGAGCAGCAATGCGTGAGCTGTGGGGCCGTGAAAGGACCAGCCTGACTCCACTCACCCACAGATTGCCAGACCACCCCTCACAGACCACCTCTCCACCCCCTTCTGATCCACCTCCTGAAATGCCTCCCTCCAGCCATCATCGGCACACTCCTCCACAGCCTGAGTTCTCGCCCTTCAAAGCCACACAAGTGAAAGTCATTGAGTGAGGTCAGAGAAGGGGACTGGCAGATGCTTACACACCAAGAGAGCAGGGACGGAGCTTTTCCTGCCTTTCTTGTTCCTAAACTTTTCTGTGCAGGCTGGGAACATGGACTGTTGACACATGAAATGTTGAGGCAACCTTGTTTATGCTCTTGGCACCTTATTTGGGTGAATGTGCCTTTTCAAAATCAAGATGTTCTGGGTTTGTGTTGTTGTTGTTTTTTAAATAAAAAATATCCCAAAACAGAAAGGAGTACTGAGGGTAACCATATAAAAACAATTTAAACTGAGAAAAATAGTCCAGTCCTACAGAGTCCCAAAGCGAACCTTGGTTTCCATGGATACCCCCAAAGCCCTGAGCCCCAGCGGTGGGTGGGATGGATGCTTGCTCTCTGTCCAAATAAGCAAACATCATCCCCAATTCAGCATCCGCACTCCCCCAGCCGTGGTTCCAGTTGGCTTCCTGTTTTCAGCCTCCCAGAAATACATCTCGTGGACTTTTTATTTCCATCTCCTCACCTTGAAAAGCACCAATTTGCAAGTGTGAGTGTCTTAGCAGGGAAACAAATCCAGCAGGCATTCAAGACATCCAGATGAGAAGAAATGCCTCTCATCGGGAAATTTCCATCGCCAGCACTTTTTTTTTTTAATTGCCAAGATAAATGGGTTTTTACTTATAGGACTAAGGGCTCCATTATTTCTCAAATACTTTGCTTCCTCCAAGGAGCCAAGAAAATCCATCATGCACCTGGCCAGCTGATCCACCCTCACAAATCTCTGACCTTAATGAAAGGCCCTAATTTTTCCTCCCCATTAACAAACATTTCTTCTCTTCTCCCCAGCAGGATTCAGCGTGTGGGGTAGCAGGCATGGTGCCTGGTTTATGCAAATGGCGGGGACACCTGACTCACCAGGATTCTTCCCACCACCTCCAAGCCAGGAGTCCCTGCTCCAGAGGGTGGGGGAAAGGGGGAGTACATGACCCAGGACCCAGTCTCCAGGGCGCTCAAGAAGCAAGTACATCCTGATGTGGGTTTTATGTGTGAACGCGTTTGTTAAAAGACCAGATTCTTCGAGACTGCTTGAAGTTATCGTAAAAGCTAATTCAGGTGGAAAATGCTCCCTGGGAAAAATTCTCCCACTCTCTATAGATGTCTCTAGTCTGTCTTCCAGAACCTGGGAAAAAGAAGCAAGGATTTGGACTGTAGCCTGGAGGCAGAATCTGCAGTTCTCTTTCCCATCCAGTGAATCACAGCCCCTCAGGCTAAAACAGGCAGGTGCTATGAAAGCCGGCTGACAGGTCAACTTCAAGATGATCTGCTTGCTGAGTCTTCTCTCTATTCAGCTAATCTCCCATCACACCTCTGGTGCCTGTAAAGGTAAATAATTATGACTGAGTATGTGAAGCAGGAGGGTCTTTGCACACCTGTAATTATTACCTGGCAAGTCTCTGCAGAGCCTGGGAGTTTCCCAGAGGGCCAGAGGGGCCATTACTGGCGAGGGTAAGTCAAGGTGGGTCCTCCAGGCAACATCTGGCCTGAGGAACCAGAATTCAAACTTACAGAACTAGATGCATGTTTTGTGGCGTGGCTGGAGGACTCAGAGTCCCCAAGGCTCCTGAGCGGTGATAAACCTGGTGCAAATGCTCCTCCCCACCAGTTTCTCAGAATAAACAGAGCCCAGTTCCCTTAATGCAGCACTGTCCCATAGAAAGAAAATGTGAGCCAGATTTTGTGTTTTTAAATTTCCTAGGAGCCAGATTAAACAAAGAAACAAGGGAGATGCATTTGAATGATGTAACAACTGACCAAAACGGTATCATTTTCTCATTAAATATAAAAATATTTAACATCAATATGAACTTGTTAATGAGATATTTTACATTGTTGTTTTTTTTTTTTCACCCTAAGGCTTTAGAATCTGAGCTTATGTTATATTTAATGGCACATCTGAATTTGGACAAATTCTACGAGCCACCCTGGCTTCCTGTGCTCTACCAGACAGAGCCACCTCAAAAGGTGCTGTTCCACCTCAATATCTTGACCTCCCATGAACACTTTTTACAGAAGAAATGAAATTGTGATACATGGCATTCTATTTGATTTAAAATGCTAGTGCTCTTCATAAAATAAGAATTTCTAAAATCTTCTTTTGAATAGTACCAGCAGGTCTGAAGCCCAGACTTGGTTGGCACGTTCTTTCAAGTGCTGACAACTGCAACCACGGCGTCGTGACTTAAGCTTATCATCTCTTGCCACTCGAAATGGAAAAATAAATAAACTGGATTCCAACTGCCCCACCCCTTAGGGCCATTCACCCACATTTGGTTGAGTACACATGTGCTGTCTGCCAGGGACACTGGGCACAAAGAGTGCCCTCAAGGAGAGATGGCCCGGTGACAGCAGAGCAGACCAAGAATGTGTAAGGTTACATGTGCAGGGGCAGTAATGGCAACGCAGCCCATGCTGCTCTGGCTGAGAGGCCGGTGGGATAGGAGGCTCCAGACCTGGCCCCTGAACCACAACTAGAAGTTCTGTGGGCAGGAAGAGGACAGCAGGGAGCAATCAGTACAGAACTTGCAACTCCAGGGGCCAGCAAGCGCGACGGGAGCTGTCCCACGGTGGGGACAGTTGACAGCAGCGCTGTCCAACCACAGTGTAATGTGAGCCACAAATTTCGTGGCGTTTTTTAGTAGGCACGTTCAAAAAGGTAAAAAGAAACAGGCAAAATTAATTTTAATAATATGTTTAACTTAACCCACTTTACCCAAAATATTATCATGTCAGCATGTGTGATATTTTACCTTTCTTTTTTATGTAAGGCTTTGCAATCCAGTGTGTAATTTACACTTACAGCACCTCTCCATTGGGACCAGCCCCGTTTCCACTGCTGCGTGGCCACACACAGCTGGTGGCGACCATATATGGCTGCACAAATCTAGGTGTGGGTGTGTGTATAAGGAATAATAATTCTCAGATTTTTGAGTCCAAAAGAGAATCAGACCAGCTTAAAGGGAGAGGGAATGGGGTGAAAATGGAGGTAAAGTCATCTGACATTTTTGAAAGGCCAGCACCCCTGCTGGGTGCTCCCAGTGCATGAACAAGAGGCATCAACTCCTCTCACAGGTCTCATGGGTGTCTGTGTAAGAAGCCTAAAGACTAAATAGAGCACTGAGTAATGTTTGCTAAATTTTGCCAAGTGCCTGGACACCAGATCACAAGGGTGACCCAGAAAACAGTAAGTGCACCTGGGGCGAGGGGGCTTGACTGTGCGCCCTGCTGAGGAAGTCACCCAAGGTCACTGCCAGGGGCGGAGAGCCCTGGGGCTGCCTAATGTGGAAATGTTTGGATGTGGAGCAGCAGGCAGCGCCAGACAAGAGGAGGACAGGCAGAAGGGCCAGGAGCTCAGCCCGACAGTAACCAGACCTGGGAGGATGAGGGGAACTGCTACCCCGCGCTTGCCAAGACCCCACTACATCTTTCCTAATAAGTCTGATGGGACCTGTGTCCTCTCCCTGCAGAGGGAGAGCAAGCCAAATGAGTAAGAGCAAGATTTGGATAACAGCCTCCCCTTCGTGCAACTGACCTGCTCTGTCACTAAGGAGGCATTTTCTCCCAGGAGGCTCTCTACCCCTTGGGTACAGTCCAGATGGGGAGCTGATCCCAGCTGCTTCAGCCCTTCTCTCCTGGGATGGGGAGGGTCCCCAGAGCCTTCCTCTATCCTTTCTTCCTCCTCTTCCTGCTCCTGCCTCCCCCTCCCAGTCAGGGCACCACCTGCCAACTTCAGAAGGAGTGGTGGGTCCTGGGTGCTCCAAGGGAGACTTCCTGGTCATCATTCCAGCCACACACAAGGGGCGGGTAGGATTGCAGAGTGTGTGTTGGGGTCCAGAGCACTTTTGATCTATGGCCCCAACAAAGAACAGCCTGTACAGCTTCTCTGAGTCTCCCAGCAACAAAGAATGCACAATAGACTAGCCTTCACTTGCAAACACATTTTTAAAAAAGAGGTGCAGCCTGGTCTCTTTACAGGGTCTTGGAGTGAGGGTGGCTGGATTGAAAGGAGCTTCTCCAGCATCACCCGCGCAGCATGTATGACCTTGGCTAACTCAGAAGCCCTTGGAACACCATTATATCCGGGTTTTGCCAGCTTCCAAGTCCAGGTGTGGTTGAAGGTCAACTGCAGGGAGACAGAGCTCTCCTGCCTATGAGAAGGTTACAAAGGAAAATTTTCCTGCCCAAGGGCTTGTAGATAATTAACACGTTTCTTTCTGTTAACCGAAGAGTTAATAGTTATTCAAAACCCTCTTTGATAATGAGGGCGGAGGGGAGAAAATGAATGTTAACCATTAATCCAGGGAAATGCCATAAAAGTTAGGATGGCAAACGCAGTCTGGGAGAGGAATCCACAGGCAGCCTGGTGGGGAAAAAGCAGGGGGGCCTAGCAGAGGAAGGTCTCGAAGTTCATGCATACTTAGAGCAGGGTTGTTGGTTTTTTTTCATGCTTTTCCTTGTTTCATGGCTCTGAGGAAACAGAGTAGGGATAACCAAATAACAAACACGGAACACTATAAATAAAACCGGTTTATTGCCTTTTTTGCTTCAGCCTCTCACAGCTGAGCCTGTCCCCACGAGGACTCCTTTTTCAGGCTTCTTTGGGGAGGAGCAGAGCCCAGGCACTCCACACTGGAAAAAAGTGAGAGTGTCCCAGAGGCTGCCGCTGTCCTAGCAGCCACCCCAGCCAGTGCCCTGCCCCTAACCCAAATCATCTTCCCAGCCCCAGGGCAGCCTTGTCTGGAGGAGATGCTGCCTATTTGCTGACTGGAGAAAAGCAGTGCTAGCCTCAGCTTCTGGCAGTCAAACTGTTACACTTGCCCCACAAGTGTAGGGGCAAGACTCCTGCTTTGAATAGACACCTCCAGGGACCCTCCTGATGAAGGCACAGCAGACACCAGTGTGGACATCTGCAGGCAGAGAGGAGCCTTAGCTGAACAGTGCCATTCCCGAGCTCACCATGAGTGTGTACAGGGGCCTTGTCTATGTGCACCCCCGGGGCCAGATCCTGCCCTCACCGGGTTTATAGTCCATCAGGGAGATAGACGGTCTCCGGTGAGTGCTGGAAGAGCAGTGCAAACAGACTGCTGAGTAAATCCGAAGAAAGGAGGGCTCCTTTTCCTGCCAGGATGCTCCTGGAGCTCACGGAGAAGGCTGCGCGCCCAGGCTCTGAGTTTGCATTTGACAGGGAGAAGTGGGACCAGGAAGGGAAAAAGAGAAAGGCATGGCAAGGAATGTCGCAGGACGAGACTGACATTTGGCATAGACAAGAGCGAAGAAAAGGAGACCTGCTATGTTTTGAAGACAGGTTTAGGCCTCTGAGGAACTGCAAATGCCCAGCTGCCATTAAAATCTTGTCATTGGCTTTTTTTTTTTAAGTGTGTTTTTCCAGGACCCATTAGCTCCAAGTCAAGTAGTTGTTTCAATCTAGTTGTGGAGGGCACAGCTCACAGTGTCCCATGCAGGGATCGAACAGGCAATCTTGTTTTTCAGAGCACCGCGCTCTAACCAACTGAGCTAACTGGCTACCCCTAGTCATTGGCTTTGTGAAAAGTTTTAAAAGAGGAGTAAAATTACCAAAGTGGGACATGGGCTCGGGGGGAGGGGGACACGGGTTGAAAGATGAGAACAAGCAAGTCAGCTGTGAGCTCCCTCGGGTGGCTGGGGCAGTGAGGGTGGGTGTGGGAGAAAGAGAGAAGTACGAGGCATTCGGACAGCAGGACTTGGTCCAGTGAAGGGTAATAGATGGGCGACCGGGGGGAGGGACAGCACCCAGGTTCCAAAGAGAACCTGTGACCAGGGTGCCAGCTGGGAAGTGAGGCTGTGCCATCTCTGCAGCTCAGCTTGTGGAGGGGGCTTGGGGCATGGCAGGGAAGGCAAGGGCTCATGGACCAGGGAACTCCCACAGCTACAATCAGTATCCATGAGGAATTGTCCCTAGGACCCCCGAGGACACCAACATCTGAGGGTGCCCAAGTCCCTTATATAAAATGGCCTGGAACCATGTATACAGTCCGTCTTCTGCATCCACAGACTCCCAACTTCGGCTCGAAAAGACTATTGAATCTGTAGGTATAAAGGGTCAATGCATCCATGAACTTGGCCCAGTGGGCAGTTGGCCCGGCTCTTTCTGGCATCCCAGGAGTTCAGGAAAAAAGGGTAAGAGCCGCTTACTCCTTCAGCCTTTGCGGTGGGTTGATTATGGGCCCCTCTATTCTAGGCATGGAGGGGAAATGGTGAGTGTGAGAGATACATCCCGTCCTCACCAAGCTCACTGCAGACCCAGGACAAGAACCGGTGACTGCATCGCAGCACGATGGGTCTTGGTCCTGCACATCAGATTTACCATCAGAGGGTTTAGAAACACACACTCCTGCCAAGTGTCAAACTACCCCCGCCCCTGCACCACCACTTCTGCCAAAAAAACCCTCTTGGTGCAGGTTACAGGCACTGCGTTGTTTACGGCTAATTGTAATATGCAGCCAGGATGGAGACTCCCCTCAGTGTAGCCTCGTGGGTCCAGCTACCTCAGTTCTGATTTCCAGCTCGGCCGTGTGCTAACTGTGTGCGTGTGTGATTGCTCCTGATGAAGTTTCCTAGTCTGTAAAACGGGATGATTACAGCATCGACTTTATCGAGCTGCAGTGAGGACTGAATGTGCTAATTCACATCAAGTCTTGACAAACAGCCTAACACATAGCAAGTTCTGAAGAAGCATGGTCTGTTAGCTAGATGGCGTAGCTAGGGTTGTGGTGGGGGGATTTCATGGAGCTGTGGGAATCGAGGTGGGGCGTCTGCCCTAGAGCTGAGGGTCAGGAAAGGCTGTGTGGAGGTGCTGACTTCTGGGCGGAAACACGCCGAGTACGGGGTTAGCCAAGCAAAGTGGACGAGGGTGAGAATGAGGAAGGGGATAGCATGTCAGGCAGAGGGAACAACATGTGCAAAGTTCCAGGCAAGAGAGCCAGAAATAAGGAAGGGACAGGAAGTGGTTTGGTGAGACTCGGGTGGAGGGAGAAGCAGGACTGAAGAGGGAGAGGGAAGAGGACATCTGTTCCGGGCAACGTCTGAATTTTATCCCGAAGGCGACAGGGAGCCACTGCAAGGTTTTAAGGATGAGAACGATCAGCTCCATGATTTAGGAGCATCTCTCTTGCTGCAGGGTGTGGTGCTGGAGGGGACAAGCCTAGAGAAAGAGTCGAGTAAGGAAGAGGTTGACATGATCCCCAGGGAGACCAATGGCTTAAACAGGGAAATGGCAGTGGGGAGAGAGAACATGGGCAAAGTGAGATGCGCCAGAGTGGCCGACTGGAGGTGGGGCTGAGGGAGGGGAGCGTGCCGTGGATGACGCCAGTCTTGGGCTTGAATGACCTCCTGAGTGGGCGGGGATGCCATGGTGTTGTAAAAGGGCATCTGGAAGAAGAGCAAGTTTGGGGAGAGAAATACAAATGCAGGTTTCAATGTGTTGAGTTTTTGGAGCTTATGAGATGTCGGGCGGGGCTGTCTGTCCTGTGGGCAGTTGGACATAAGGTTTGAAGCTCAGGAAATATGTCTATAGATACGTTTTGGAGCAATTAGAGCCAAGGCTGGATGTTCAGCAAAGAACCGAGGAGATGTGTGTGTGTGTGGGGGGGAGGGTCACGTGTACAAGGAAACAGAATTGCTGTCCCTGGCCCAGAGTGCGGAGGGAGGCGAATAAAGTCATAAAAGGTTCTAATAGGAGTTCTAATAAGAGTGGTAATAGGAGTAAAAGTCTAGAGTCAAACCTCTGACTCCAGTGTTTTTGGAGTGAGGCAACTCGGAGGGACCCTGAGATCCAAGGAAAGGCAGTGAAGAAGGTGCATGTCTGAACTGTGAATTACCACGGAGACTGCCCAGGCAGGGAAAAGTGAACTGGCTGAGGGACGCACTAGGGAAGGCAAGGTATGACTTGGTGGCCCAAGAGCGTGACAGCAAGGATGAAGAGTGTGTGAGGAACGTGGATGGTCAGAGCTCAGGACAGTGCCAGAACAATGCTGTGCAGGCCACAATGGAGGGAAACCTCCCAGACACTTAGAGAGATGTGGGCAAAGGCCTGGACCCACCCGTCCATCTGGCTTCTGCAGGCCATTGAGCAGGGAAAGCTGAGTTCAGGAAGGTATGTCTCAAAAGTGTGTGACAGCAGACATGCGTACGATCACTCACCTACTTGTGGGGGCAGCAAGAGACAGCTTCTCTCTTGAGCAGTGTTCCCGACTTGCTCGGTGAATGAGAGCCTTAGATTTTCCATCCACTAAATGAGATAATAATTCTTGATGTCTGCTTGCCTCACTTGGATACTATGAATATAAATTTTTTTCCCAAGTGCTTTAGGCTCACATTATAAGGAACTACCTAAACATTAGTATACTCACGACTAGATATTCTTGGACACCGATCAACTTAAATGGATAATAATAAATTCCTCTGTCTGTCTTTGTTAAGAGACTAAAAGAGAAAGAAGCCCACAAGATCTTGGTTCCAGAGTCCTCTGCTCTATAAAATCTCTTTTCGGAAAAGGGTTTGAGGACATACTCAGGGATGACAGATGGCAAGAGATGTCTCTAGAATTTTTTGGTTTTAAAATTTCCCTTCCCTAAACCATGTAGATGAAAGCATTCAGCACAGAAGAATGATAATGGTGAGTAAAACTTTGGGGCAATGTCTAGATGTGGGGTAGATTTCAGACTCATTTAGTCATTCACTTATTTATTTATTTCATAACAATTTACAGAGTACTTATCATAGGCTCCCTACAAAGCACCCAACCACCAGCCCCAGGGTTGTTGCCACTGTTTGATCCACAGCCAGCTATCCCTGGCTGGACACCGCTTAGAGTCAGGTGGCTGGGCGCGCACCCCCACACCCACGCATGTTTTCCTCATTGTCTATAGTCCATCGGGTGAGGTGGCTGCTAGGCAAAAGGACGTTGTTTTCTGGAATGTGTGTGTATCAGGGGCGTATGACACCCAAAGACCAATGGAGGGAGGAAGAATAGAGGCTCCAAAGACCAACTGTTCTCCAATAATCTGCAATGGGACTTTTTGGGGGTGGGGTGCACCTGACCCTGTCCATGTAAAATTTCCCACTATATAAGGAGTTTGTAAATTTCTCAAGTATACGGATCTGAGTTCCCTTATCCTGTAGGACTATTTACACAATAGGGGTTTGTTGAGTGGCAATTGAATAAATGATTTACTTAGTGAATTGAGGACAAGGTAATTCAAGTTAAGTTCCTGCCGATACAGACATATGTTCAAGAGGCTTTCCTTGTTCTTCCAGAACATGGGGCCTACACTTCCTGATCTTGGCTTAAAGTAGAAGACCTCTGAAGATTCAATCCCTATAAATAAACCCTGACTCATTTAGATGGGCCGCCACTTGACATGGTTTGTAAAACTGACCCAGTACAGGAAGAATCTGAACAGAAATGCCCCATGGGTCCTGCACGTCTTTTCCCTGTTCAGGGGCTTAAAGCACTTGGGACCACCAGAGCATTCCCAGCCTTTCCCACTCCTGGCTTCCATGGCCAGCATGGGAACCAGGCTCCATGGGCCTCAATGACCACAACCAATGTGTCTGTTCACCTTCAGGATGAACGTCTTCCAAACAGATGTACCCAGTGACGGTCTGGGACACCTCCCAAAGCAGGGAAGGTGGGCTGCATGCTTGCCAGCAAAGGCTGTGCCACCAGCTCTGTAAAAGGGACTCCCACCCTGGGTGAGCTGAGACACCGGCCGACCTCTAGGGTCCCTTCCAAACTGAAGCTTCTTTACTCCTGTGGGTTCAGGTCCTGGACTCTGGAAAGAATGGTGGCGAAACTTAGACTCTGACCCCACAAGAAAGAACACAGCTAATTTGGTGCTTGGGGACATCCTTAACTGACAGGTCCAACAGTGCCAGCTCACCCAATTCATGGGCCAGAAGCTGGCCATTTGGATGGTGAAAAACACGTCAGGGACAGTGTGCAGTAATGGCCTAAATTAGACAGAAATTGCCAGTGTACTTGGCTCCACCCTCATCCTGAGCACTTTCTACGTTGATTGAAATGTGTAGTTGGTACACAATGTGTGTGAAAGGCGTCTGTGTAAAAGTGATTTTATGGCTCTGGCTTGGGTTTATAAGCCAAGCAAACAGAAAAATCTCAGGAATAAAAGGGGCAATAAAATAATTACATAATGCTTTGAACTCACATTAAATACCACCTTTATTTCAAGGCCCTCAACGTGTTTTGCAAACAAGTTTAGAACTGTCGTTGTATCCCCATTTTATTGGTGTGCAAACCGCGTCACAGCATGGCGAGGATTTGGAGCACACAGGGTTTGTTTCAAGGGAGGGCTTTGGGGGACACCTCTGCGGGGGGGCCAGGGGGAGGGCACCGCCCTGAGCACACCTTTGTTCTGAGTTTAAATGCCCAGATTCTTATCTGCAGGTATAAATTCAACCCACACAGCCTGAGCATGGCTGAGTTCCTGGGGGTGGCTCGTTGACTTTGGAGTTGACAATAATTGTAACAGTACAGACAGATTCCATGCACACTACACACCAGACACTGTCTCCCTACACCACACCACAGTCCCGGGAGGTTGGTGCTATTATACACGAGCGTGAATCGGGACAACAAGGACCCAGCGCTGTTGGGGGCTGTGCTGGGGTCTGATCCAGAGCCTGCCCTTTAACCCCCAGAGACGCTGATTTAAGGAAAAGGACCTAAGCCAACATTTGCTCAGAGACAACAAATTTTAATCTGTCTCTCCAGTCTTCATTGTGGAATATGGAGAAGGGTAGGTTTCCCTCAGAGATCAACGAAACAAACAGCTAACGAACAAAACCAGGAGGTGACAAGCATTTCTGAAATCATAAATGTAAAGAACGTCAAAAAAGTATAAGACATCGTTCAAATGATGGAGAAAAGTCTAAAGTATTCATTGTTCTTGCGGGTTTCTTCCTATTTAAAATGGGAAGATTGCCCCATGGATGTATTGTCCAATCTGGGAACAACTCAGGAGTTACAAACTTAGATAGCGTTGGCCCAAGTGCCGCCCGCTCTGGACGCTGTGGTGACCCATTCCTCCTTCTTAAACACCCACAGCCCTCCTGGCTCACAAGGGGACTCTGGCTGGCTGTCCACCAAACCCAGTTCCCTTTCCTCCTGGGCAAGCTAGGCTCCAACTCCCAGCCTTCTCTGCAGATAAGTAAAGCCATGTGACCGGAGCTGACCAATAGAATGTGTGGTTTCTGACCTTTAAAAGTTCCTGGGCAATTCTCCACTGTCTTTCACAGCCATCGGTCTCCTGGGTATTAACATCTATGGTGACTGATCTTGGAAGCCACTCATTAAGAGTGGAAGAGTCTCCATCAGCCTGAACCTTAAGGACGGGATGGAGAGAACCTCTTGCCCCATCCTGCCACTGATAGAACACATTCGATTTGGTGTTTAGAGCCATCCTAACAAACAGCTCCAACATGGACAAGCCAAGCCAATTCCTGGGGGAGAAGCTGGTTGTTTGGATGGCTAAAAAACTCTAACTCGGAACAGTTTCCATGACAGTTATGTGATAAAATGTTAAAATAGCTACCATTACCTTAACTAATAGAGCAATTTAGAGATAAGAATCCACCCTCTCCAGGCTAAAAATGAAAAGTTCTATAACTATCTCCCCCCGAACACAGTAGAAAGAAACCTGAGGCACAGAAATAGCCCATTATTTTCCTTTTTTGTTGAGTTAGTGGACTGTGATAAAGCTCAACTTCTTCAATTTCTTTCCTGGATGCTCTAGGCAGAGGATGACAAATTGGTTTTGTCTTGAAGCCACCTCTGAGTGATTCATACTCACTACCTGCCCTGAGAAGGATTCTGAGGCCAAGTCGGAACGAGCACAGTGATCAATGAGCCTTCTCGGCCAAGTGCATGGAGGGGCAGCGGCTGCATGTGCTCTCACCAGCCAACAGCTCCCACATTCCTTCAGAACAACTGGAGGTGCTTGCCAGCAATCCAGTCTCCAAGCCCCGCCTCACCCTCCCAAGATGTACTGAATTAAAATCCTTGGGTATAGACCCTGGGAATCTGTATTTTTATCATCTTTTCACAGAGTTGTGGTACAGTGTTAGCTTCGGAAGCCACTCAGTAGCATGCAGGCACCTATACAGTGTACATAGTAGGAAAGAGCATTGGGTGGTCTTCTTCACGGCCTGGAGCTCGTCGACCCTAGACCAGTCACTTGACCTCTCTGTATCTCAGTTGCTTCAGATGTAAATTAGGGATAATAATAGCGCCTTCCTCAAAGGAATGTTAGGAAGATTTAATGGGATTTTACATAATGAGTATTCAACAAATATTAGTTTTTTTTATATCCTCTTCTTATAAGAGTCTATAAGAGGCATTTTGCCCACTGCTACTGGCACAGGTAAAACACTGTTTACTAAGATTTCCAGATGCCCTGGACAGCATCATGACACCCCCAAGTAGTGTGAAAGACACAAGTACGCAGGGTTCTGGGGCACTCCTGTGTTTTACTCCCCACTCACCACTGCAGGCAGCCTGCCTCAACTCCACATCCAAGCTGGAGAAGGACCTTGGATGGGGAGCAACCTGTTGAGAGGGGCCTAGAGGGAGACAGGAGATGAATACACGTGTATGCTGCTTTGGGCGTGACCATGATGGGCATAGCACCAGCGCAGTAACGGTTACAACGCCGTGTGATGGTGGTGTGCCAACCAATATTGTTGACGATGGAGAACAATGAGCTAGGTCTCCCTCAAACATCAATTCCTAATCTTCAGAGCCCTTCTTTTCATGACATATTTACTGCCTTCTCTCTCTCAACAGTCACGTCCGAGCTCTTGGAACTTATCCCTCAATAGTCTGAGGGAGGAGGAAAAAGGGAAACCTTCTTCATTCCCCAACTCATACCCGTCAAGATAAAAACACACAAAGCTTGACTCTGGTGAACTTCATCAAGAAAGGAATTAGTTAGAAGGGTAACTGGTAACTCACAAATCAATCCGGAAGTTTCCAGAAATGGTCAAGAAGCAAAGCACATCAGGGACAGTCAGCTTTACGTGTAGCCAAGATCACGCACAACAGCAATCTGATGACAAAGCTGCCTTCTTGTGCTCCTGACGCCCCTGCTGGCCCCACAGCACCACTGCTAACAGATGGGGGATGCTGGGAGCTCCACCCACTGCCGGGTGAAGTTACACCTTCCCTGTGCTTCTCATCACTCACTCGGAGTCCCAGGCTTGGGTCCTGTGTCCATACTGTGCCCATGCCAGGGGTCTAGGAGAGCAAGTAGACCGCATTTCCTGTTTCCCTGGTGGGTGGTAGAACCCAAATATAAGAAATGGGTTCAAATGCAGGGCAGCCAAAAAACAGTAAATGTTTACTACATCCAGCTAATTCCAGCTCTTTTCAGCTGATTAACAAGTGGATGGGCAGCAAACCAACATCTTACAACTCTATCTGCTTTTCCATCTGTGGCCCCTGATAGGTAGTTTTAGAGAGTAAGTGAGACCGGGCTGCTGGGGAGGAAAGGACATAGGTGGTTGTTGAACACATATGTTGCTTGCCTTTACGAAGCAGAGCCTTCGCCCTTGGCTAGTGGTATCTCAGGAGCCAGGGGATCTCAGCCAGCCCCAGGTGATGGGCTTGAGTGAAGAGTCGCTAGCAGCAGCCCAGAGCACTCGGGACCCTCATAGGTCAGGAGCCTGAATATGCCTAATCAAGCACATTCTGTGGAATCCTCACCAGACAAGGAGCCAAGGAGTCTGAGCTCTGGCCCTGCCCAGTCTTTGCTCCTGGCATAACGTTCAACAGATCTTTCAACTTGTGTGACTCAGTTTACTCAACTGCCAAATGGAGATAATCACATGGAGCTGAAAGGACTTTTGTAATACTCTAATGAGTGTTTATAAAGCACTTTGTAGGAGTTTATAGTTATTTGAGCTGGGAAAGGAATTACAAATTATTCAGGAGTAAACAGTATTTAGAATCTGGATTTTCAACAGGCAACTGGTTTTCCTGGATGTTTACAAGACCATCGTAACAGGACACCCAAGGTTCCATCAGTGCAACTGGGCTCCATTCGAAGCATCTCTCCTCACTGAAAAGCACCTGACATGCAGCATGAGGGTCATTTATCGGCACGTCAGGCATTTCGTGACTCCTGGGCTAATAGAACGACTGGGTTCAGAAATGGAAGCCAGATACTCAAGTCCTTTAAAAAAAAAGAGAGAGATTGGGAATGAAGAGACAATGGAGAATTGTTTTGGAAGCCAGATCCACCTGATTTCTCCCCAACTACATCTCCTGAAGCCCTACACACTTCCGAGGGAATTTACACTGCATAGGATATTATAGTAGATAATCATTCGCAAAGAAATATGATTTTGTTCTCACAGAAGTTTAGGATAAAAAAGACAGTGTACTCATGTGCAGGGAGAAAAAGAATAAAATATGGTGGGTCCCTATGCCAAGCTTTGTGCTTCCACGTTTTCTTTCTCTCCCTTATTTGTACAACTCTGTGAGTGTAGATGTTATCATCTCTATTTTACAGCCAGGGAAACTAGAGCTAAGAAGGGTGAGCTGCCTGGTGGGAAAGCCACATATACAGCATTGCGTGGCAGGGCTCCTGTTCACGCTACCCCTGCTTTCTCTACACCATTATCATCTGCATCTACCTAAATACACAAGTGCTGTACCCCAAACTTTGCCATAGTCCCTGGCCCAACAATGAGGACCCTTAGCCACCAAGTGGAAGGAAATAGATAGGAGGAGGAGGAGGAGAGAGTTTGAGGCTAGGTTGGTGTTCTCTGGCTGTTCTTGGCTTGGCCAGAGGAGAAGGGGTGGTGGGAAAAAAGGGTTCTGCACTTTTAATCCTGGTGGAAGAACCAGATTCAGTTCCGGCTTGCCCTCTGTTTCGAAGACCAGCCCAGCTCTGCAGAACCATTTGCTTTGTTTCCCTGGTAACACAAGCCAGGAAACCAGAAGCATCTGAGGGTTTTCCCAATCGTTCCCATGAAGGGTGGAGGGGAGAGCTGGGCTCCCTACCCCTGACGCACATCCATTCTCTCAGGAGATAGCATCCCTGTCCAAAAAGCATTTTCATATCTATGACTCCATTTAAGCTGAAAAGAGCAAGACATCCCTGAAAAGAGAGAAGGGGCATCAGCAGAAGGAGCCAAGTTCAGGGCGTTTCCCTCAAAACACTCAGCTTGGCTTTCAGGACCCTCCACAATTCAACAACAGATTTCCATTCCCATTATAGGCTGTTCATTCAAATACACTCAACACACTTTCATTTGGAATCCCAACCCTAGGCTAAGTGTGAGGATTCTAAAAGGATGTTAAAGAGTAGTTCCTGGCTTCAAAGAGATTATATTCTGGAGGAAAAAAACAAAACAGAAAAATGACATTCATTTCAGAAAACTGCTTTAAAAGTGTGCCCTGGAGAAACATTCCCATCTGCTCAGTGAAACCAGACTCCTCTCTACTCAAAAAAACCCCTTAAGTTTTCAGCTCCAGGGGTTGGCTCCCACCATCCTCTCTGCCTGGGACGTCTTCCAGCCTCCCAGCTCCCTTGCTTTAAGACTTCACCCCCCTTGGCATGTTGTAGACACTGCCTCCTCCAGGAAATCTTTCTCAGTGCCCCTCACACTCTCTCTGCTCTGAACTCTTATAGCTCTTAGTATCTCCTTTCTGACACCCTTATTTTCTGCCCAATTGTTCTACTTTTGTCTTAAGGCCAACCTAACACTGTACCCCGCTTAAGAGCAGGAACAGTGTCTTGCATAGGGCTGGTGCTCAATAAATATTTGTGGGATTTAATTAAATCCTATCGAAATCTGATCAGGTAAAATAATGAGGAAACATAAGCATATTTACTGGCATCAGGAGATTCCTATAATAGAGTATTGTTAGCTTTAGAAAGCAGGTAAGAAGACAGAATGTCTAGTATGACTCCATTTATGTAACTACAGGTGTGCATTGTTCTGCTCTGTGTCCCAGGAGGAAGCAGAATCCATCTCGTCTGGTTTCTATAAGGGAGATTTCAGGAAGGGACCACTTCAAGAGCTGTGGGCAGAGTTACATGACCAAACAGGATGGTGACACCCAGATGAGCAATGGTGGGAAGCCATTTTGACTCCATGCGCAGGAAGAACAAGGAGGGGGTTGGTGTCCCTGGCCTGGTTAGGACTAGAACCACACAGGAGGGGCCGGAAGTGGGAGCTGAAGTCAGGGAGTCATGGGGAATGAGTATTGTCCCTACTCCTCTTCCTTCTTCAGATTCTGCTCCCGCCAGCACCTCCCACTGGCTGAACAGAACAGAAAGCCAGGGTGGGGTGTGCAAAGGAGTCTGGGTTATGCTGAGATGGTTAGGCTCCTAGACCCAGAGCAGGGGAGAGAAAGGGCCTGGGTTCCATGGATAGTGCACAGAGCAAACCCACAAGAGCCTGGAAAGGCGTGCTCTAGGAGGAGCATGGAGGTGTGATTATGAAGGATGGTCAGTTTTGTCCTTATCCCTTTTATTTAATTTATGTTTTTACAATGAGTATATATTATTTCTATAATGGAGGGAAAAATAGAATTTTTCATTAACACTCTCACCGTCTAGAAATCCATGCACCCAAATAAAGAGGAAAAACTGAATATTTAATAAATAGTGATCTGAACTTTTAAAATCTCCTAAAAATATTTTCAATCTCTAACTTGTGAAGTCACACCTAACATTCATCCATCCACTGATTTATTTATTCAACAAATGGTTTTGAACATGCTCTCTGCTAGACCCAGAAAATACGGCTGTTAACAGGTAGCTGCAGCCTGGGATACACAAAGCTGAAGATCTGGTGGAGAAATCACACAGGCACAGAACATGAAACTATGTGACGGAGGGGAGGGCCCCAGGTGACAGGTGAGAGGGTGCCATGGGGGGTCCCATCCCACTGGGGACCGTGTAGTGGTGCTCAGACACCCCACATGGTGACCTCTTCTCTTGCCCAGAGAAGGGACATGGGTGGGTCGGGATGGGGTCTGGGGTAAAACTGCTTCCCACCATCGCACCAGGTGATATCAACTCTTTTTCCCTGAAAGGTCAGAGGCACAAAATAAGTCAGTGACTCTGTTCCTATGGGGCTAACTGTCCAAACTCAGACTGGGCTATGCAACAGGAAAATGAATTTAGGTAAAAACTCACTTTAAAAATCAACAAATTAAGTGTTTGATAAACATAATACCAAGCCATGGCCCTCACTAAATGAATGGGCTGTTTCCGGGTCTCATTAGATATAAGCCCATCCTCACTTCTACTGTCTTCTTGCTCTGCAACCCCACCCAGGACACAGGCCTCTGCTCTGCCGGGCCTGGTGTTTAAAGGGCTCATTGCTGTGTTGACCTGGACTCTCCCTTTTTATTGAAAGCTCCCATATTTTCAAATATGGGGACCCTTTTTAAACCCCCCCAAATTTGTCGGACTCTCATGTGATATTGGTGTTTAATAGTTCTTGATTAAGAAAATATATAACGACAAAGGTCTATGATGAATCTAGGCATGCTTTCAAATAAACATGCATTTTATTATTTATAACCAGCTACATGTATGTGAAAAAATAGTTTGGTGCAAAAGTAATTGTAATTTAAACAGTTAAAAATAATTGCAAAAACCGCAATTACATTTGCTCCAACCTAATGGTAGCTCACAGGGGTGGGAGGTGTTAGTTATTCAGCCTACACAGGCAATGCTCAGAGGGCACCTGCATTCTCAAGCCCCTGTAATGACTGGCTGTCCCCGTCTCCCAGACATCTGAGGCTTACAGTCAGAAACTTGAGAATGACAGATGTACCTTCACAGGATCAACCAGCCCCCGCCCTGTTCACTCAGACCGAATCCTTCAGGCCTTCCTCTGAGATGGGAGAGGAACTGGCAGATCCAATTGAGACTCAGGCTTCAAAACTCTTTGGCTACTTAGAGATGCAGAGAAATATGGAAACGTGGGCATGAGTCCTGACTCTGCTGCCCTAAGGGTAGCTCCCTCACAGCTCTAGTTCCTGTTGCCAGAAAATCATCATCGCTGCCATCATCCTCATCCTTGCAGCCATCTAAGAATATGGTTAGAGGCTTCACTGAGTTATGGGATTAAAAGTGATTTTTGTTTTCTTCTTGAATTTTACTTATTTTCTACTACTATTATGTACTGCTTTTATACTTAGGAAATATGTACTTTATTTAAATGCGTTCAAACTATAATCTGCTTTATACATGACTGTTTCCTTGTCTGCATGGTAGGGATGAAAACAGCACAGAACTCAGGAGCTGCTGCAAGAATCTGTAAGCCCTCACATTCTCGTTGAAATCCCACTATGAAGTCGAGATGAAATTAGTTAACGCGTGGAAAGTAGCACGTGGCACATGGAAAACACCCGTAATTTTATTTATGTATTTGTTTGTTAATTGACTGATTAATGGTTAATGCTATTGAGGTAGAAGAAGCACAGAGAGGCCATTTAGAGATGATGATAAAGAGGCCAGGGAAGTCGAGGGGCTTCCTCGAGTCGTGTTGTAGGACTTTAGAGGTGTGGTACCTGGCACGAAGCAAGGTAGGCAAACAGGATTTTCCAACGGCTGTCTGTCCAAAAGTCACTTGCTACTTAACTGTTGGGCACCAGTGATTTAATTCAGGATGAATAAAAATGCTGCTCGCCTCTTGGTATGGACCCTGCATTTCCTTAGGTAAAGACTCTGTAATAATCAGGACCATCAGAAGTGGGCTTAGAAGCCACAAGGGAGAAGCAGCGAGAAGGGATGGCTCTTCCATTCACCATCACTGAAAAAGGCAGCAAGGCTGAACTGTCCCTCAGACCACAACCACCTCAGATGGCATTTTCCACTTGTCTTTTCATCTCAAAGCCAGCAAGACTCATCACTAAAGTGCTTTATCCAATCGGTCAGCCTGGAGATGTAAGAGATCAAGTGAGTCCTAAGACAGCTGAGGTTGGCCTCTCGAAGGGTATCCCAGAACACATTTGGGCAACATGAGTTCTTAACTCCAAAAGTTAAAATGACCCAAGTTCGCTACTGTTGTTGAACAATACATGGACATAATACAGGTAACTCTCGGGAGAAGGGGGTCAAAAGGTACAAGCTTCCAGTTATAAAATAAATGAGCCAAGGATGGAATGTACAGCATAGCGACTACAGTTAATAATACTGTATTTCATTTGAAAGTTGCTAAGAGAGTAGATTTTAAAAGTTCTCATCACAAGAAAAAAATTCTATAACTCTTGTGTGGTGATGGATGTTAACTAGACTTACTGTGGCCATCATTTCCCAATATATACAAATATAGAATCATTACATTGTACATCTGAAACTAATATATTAGGTTGGTGCAAATGTAAGTGCGGTTTTTGCGATTAGTTTTAACCTTTTAAACCACAAGTACTTTTGCACCAACCTAATAGTATGTCAATTAAACCTAAATTTAAAAAAAGGTAACTTTCTGTGATTTTAATGATGAATAAGGTGCTCAGATAAGCCAAAGGACAGATAACAACAGTAACATTTGTCTGACCTGAAAATGAAGTCGTGCTCTTTTATACCAAAGCTTCAGCTCACCAAAGGATGGACAGGTGTTTGCTGGGAGCGTGGACATGGGTAAAGTTTGCCTTCTCTTTCCATCACTCCATTTGTTCCCTGCATCAGTCAGGTGAGCAAACGCCCCGCCTGACTGACTTGGTCACTTCCTCGGCAATATGGCAGCACTGCTGTGTCTGCAACGTTGCCTTGCACTGTTGTGTATGTTATTTTATGAGAACACAACATAGTACTAACCCACAACCCTCTGCCAGGGCTTGGTCACACTGAGTAAACCGGTCCCAGATTTCACATGAGACGAAAGTGGGAAACAGGAGCCTTTTAACAAAAAGTCTGTTGAACATAAAATAAAAATGCCTTTGGAGTTCTGACACATGCTGATACTTTAAGGTGTGGCCAAGAGGAGAGCAATGTGGGCAGACTGCTGGAGTAGCGAGCTTGTGAGGACCGTGACTCATGGGGGAGGGTTTCCAAGTGCCATCCAGGTGTGAGCCCTCATCTCCCTCCACAGAGTACTAGGTGTCAGCCTCTCCGTGTAACTGGACACAGAGCCACCAAGATGTCCGAATCCTCAGCCTCACTGCCAACGGCACCAAAAGTGCTTCTGTGAATCCACCTAAAGAGTCTCTCCTCTGATACCCGAGCCAAAGAGAAAACCTGTTCCCAGAGCCAGCCTGGGCTCCGACACTAGGGAAGCCTTCACCCAGGAGACACTGGGTATTTTGCCTGTATGTGAGATAACTGTGATAAAAAGAAACCAGTTGTGGGCCCGTCTGCAGCTCATTAACACAATGTGTTGAAAGGGAGGCCAAACTTGCCCCATCGACCTGAAAGTGTAAACATGGGCCCCATATGAGCCTGGCAATGAAAGAGCCTTACACCTGCCAGAGAAGGAGTCCCCAGAAATGCCCTCCCCCTTCACTCCTTATCAGTGATCATTGGGAATGGAGGCATTTCTTTTCTTTCCAGAAAAAGAGAAAAACATTCCACAAGGATCACTGTGGCCTAAAGTCTCCTGTGCTGGAGGAGAAACAGAGTACAAACCCTCCATGTTGCAAAGATCTGGAAAGGTGTCCTCTTCAGTTCTGCAAAAGGACACATCTCCCTTGAAGAGATATGGCAGTTACTAGGGCAGCGACTGCCAAAGTGTAGCACAGGCAATGATTTTAGAAGGTACACAGGGGAATCATGAAGAAAAGGAAATCAGAAGGTGGCACATGAATGGCTAAAAATTGGAAAATATTCTTCCAGGGCTGAAGCCAGCCGGGTTCCCACTCCGTGCGCCAGTGATGTGGGTTCCCAAAATCATCTTCACGGCCTTACTCAGTGCAGAACCACCAAGATTTTCAAATTCCCAGGGGCCCTCCTGCCCGTCTGCGTCCTCAACGAAGCTGCAAGAACCACTTTGTTTTCTCACTACAGTAGAAAGTCTTGATCCAAATAGACTGGACAGTAGGAGATTCCTTCTCTGATCTACCATCTCTGGGCCTGAATCCCTGAAGTTGAACCTAGTGTCCCAATGCCCTGGAGGGGACAACTAGCACTGCTTTGTAATTTTGGACCAGCTTGAGGCCTTAGGGGCAGCTGCTTCCAACCCCATGAGATGCAGCTTTTAAGGGACACTCATAACTGACCAGGTGTTGGTGATTTTTGCAGTGACAGGTATTGCTGTTGATACCAAAACCTTTTGAATGACAGCAAATAATGGGAGAACATTTACAAGCCTATGTCAATACCCCAGGAGTATTAGTCCAGGAGACATATGTTAGAGTGAGCTGTTCATTCGCAGTTACACAATAGTCACAATGCATAACACATATTACATAATAATCATTATTACACATGTGTATATTTACATAATAATCACAATACAGAATGCATATTGCATAACAGTCATCAGGAAATCTCTTTCTGCAGAAGCACAGGCATAGACATGGAGAACTTACAGTGGCCGGGGTGAGGATGTGGCTGGATGGCTGCCCCCTCCCTCGCTGGCTGTAGCCCTGGCCATGGGCTGAGTGCCCACTCTGCGGCAGGCACTAGACTCATCACAACACACACATTAGCTCTGATCCTCACAGTAATTCCCGGGGGCAGGTTCTATTTCTCTGTTTTACAGGTGAGGAAATCGGGGCTTTGGAAGTTCACCCCATTATTGTGATAGAGACGCTAACTATCCAGCAACACTCATGCTCTCCCTCCCACGGCATCGAATTCTCACCGGGATCACATTTCCCCATCCTCCAGCTCAGTGAGATGTGAGTGGAAGCACTGGTGTCACTTCAGGTGAATGCGGTAAGATGTACCATCCCTCACCTCCCACCTCCAGGCAGAGGTCTCCAAGCCCTGAGGGATGGCAGAGCCACGCTGGGAGGAGGCTGGTCCCTGCATCTGCTGATCTGACAGGACGTAGGCTTCAGTGCTAAAGCTGTGAAATGTGAGGGTTTACTTGTTATTGCTGCTCTCATTACCCTAGGGACGCACCAGGTAAGAGGTCATGCAGAATAGCACCAGATTTCGGAGGATAAAGGTAGGGCCAGGATACCAGAGCCAGTAGCCTTGAAAGCCTCTCCCTCACAACCATGCTGGAATGCCCCCCAAACCATGCTATAAATCTACCTGGTTTCTCTGTGGCGTCCCCCAGCCACTAGCCCAGGGTGGGACCTGGAACAAAGCCAAGCAGAGAAACAAGAGCTGTCAGTGCCAATAGCACCCCAACTCAGCCACCCCTCTCTGCACAGAAGATGATCCGAGGGTGGAGATGGCCTCCCAGGTGGGCTGTCACAGCCATCAGTTCATCAGCAGTGTCACCAGGAATCTATGCCAGGGAAGGCTCTGATAACGGCTCCACCTCCAAACCTCCTTCATCACCCAATTCAGCACCTGTTCTGCAAAACCCAACACGACCCCCACTGAGCTGCCAGCCAATCCACCCTGAGAGGCTGACAGCCTTCTTGTCCCAGACAGTGGCTGAGCTGGGCTGGGAGCCTCCCGGCCCCTCTCTAGTCCTACTTTGGATGGAGGGATGGACGAGTCCCCTGAGAATCCAAGGAGGTGGCTGTCTACTCTGAAAGGGGTTGGAGATGTGGGATCATATACCCCATATTTTAGAAGACGTTTTATCCCCTGCAAAGCTCCCAATGTTTTGAAGATTTGACCCCATCAAAGTGGTTGGTAGAATTGGGTCCGAGAACAACAAACACAAAATTGTAGCTGCTCCTACCCCGTGCTCAGTCTTTACTTTATCAGCACAAAGCACATAGAAATACTGGTCTGCCACTCACTCCTTTGGCAGGTGTGGGCTCAGTGAGAGCAGGGACGGTCTAAGTCTGTCCACCATCACACACCTAAATCCCAGCAGGCTGCCTGGAACAGGGTGGGCACTGTTCCAGAAAGGCCTGTTGTCCCGTGAGGGGCCACTTAAGGAGCCATGGGGAACTGGAAAGCCATAATCTTTGAGGAACATTGAATGTTGCTTTAATTCTGAGTCGTCTTTGGCTGATTTGTCTAGACATGGTCCCTGCCAAAAGGAATGTGTACTGATAAAGGGAAAGAAGCAAGGAAAGATGAACTCAGGGGTCCCAGATGACATTTGGGGGCATCTTGAAAGGAAGGCTTAAGCCTTGGGCTGGTCATTAACCCCTGCTCTGCCAGACCACACAGCCTCCCAATAGCCTCACAGAGGAGACTGTGTTGCTGATAAGCCTCACATCTGTGCCCCACAGGGATTGGTAAGAACCACATCACCTCTCACTGCATGATTTCCATGAAGGTAGCATGGCTGGCCTGTGGTCAAAAAACAGAAGTGAGGCCCGAACCCCAGAGATAAATGAGGAACTTCCCAGTCAAAACCTATCATAGCCATTGGAGGATGAAAACAGTGTGCTTCTGTGGTAAGCCCGTAGAGAGGTTTTTTTCTAATATTTTCCAAGACCTTTTTTTTTTCAAAATCCTATGCAAGGAAATGTTACACAGAGCCCCTGTTACAGCAATTGCTTCACAAAACTTGCATCAGTTTTCAATGGCAATGTTAGCGTTTAACTGTACTAAAGAACCAATACACACAAACACCCTGAAAAATCAAATAATTAACTTCTTCTTTCAAGTCTAAGCATTTCACTGATGCATCCATAGACTCTACAGAATTCAAGAAGGAAGGTAATCAGTAATGTTATTGTAGGATAAAACAAACCATTACACTTTTTAAAAGAAAAAGAAATCTTTTTTTTTCCTATTTTGGCTTTTTAAGAACTAGGATCATTGGGAATGATTAAATGATGTGAGTGCATTTCTCAGTGGAATCATTTTCTGGTCTTTAACAACATAATTTTCTGTATGTTGACACACTAAATATCTTGACAAGAAATGTTTCCTCTAGGTTGTAGGAAATAGTCACTCTTGTTCCAGACTGTCTTGTAGGCCCTAACGATACAACACTGATCTGATCAGCCCTTGTGCTGTGATGGAGTAAAGGGTGGACCTCCACGAAACGGAACTCCTTTGTTCATGGCAATAAGCCACCCAGAGTTGACTCCCCCTCAGCAGACCACACTTGCTGTAAAGTACAGCATTTCAGTGCATATCCAGGTCCCCCAGAATTCCAGTGAGAAACCTAACCCAGGCCTCCTCGAGACTCAGGTCTCTCCCTAACTCCAGTGAGACAAGCCAGAATGTTTCAGCTCCCAACATAGCACAGATCTCAAATATAATGTGACTCAAAAGTAGTCGGTGAGATGCTACCCCTGGAGCCAGGCGAATGTCTGATTGGCTCCAGGGGAAAGATTCTAGACAGCCCGGCTCAGAGCACACATCTTGGGGGTAGTCCTCAGGGCCTGGGTTTCTGGCAGCGTCTGGGCTCAGGGATTAGCGGGGCTCTCTACGTGCTCACATGTGAAACATGCAGGCTGTGGAAGCCAGAGGAACTTTCTGGAGCCAAAGCACTGGCCCACCTGCAAGGTTCTTACCTCACCTCACCACCACCCATGGAAGGAGGCTGTGAAGTGCTTCCAGCCTCTTCAGTACTATGTCAGTTGACTTGAATTGACTAATACCATAACACTGTGACAGAATCTTCAAAAAAAGATGCTAGAACAGTCTGCTGTTACAGAGCTGAGGGCATCAAGAAAAGCTGACCACCTCACCCCAGGCCAAGCTAAACGGACTATCAGTCAGGGACAAGGCTGAGATTTTCATTTCTGTACAGCATATTTCCTTCAATTAAAAAAGTTATGGATAAGCCAGATACAAAAGGACACGTACTGTATGATTTCACTTATAGGAGGTACCCAGGGTTCTCATATTCATAGAGGAAGGAAGAAGGGTTGTTGCCAGGGGCTGGAGAAGGGGAATGGAAATTGTTTAATAGGTTAGAGTTTGGGAAGATAAAAAATTCTAGCGATGGATGGTTGTGCTGGTTGAACAACAATGTGAATGTACCTAATGTCATTAAAAATAGTTAGAATGATATATGATATGTTATGTATACTTTATCACAATTTAAAACTATGAAAATATTCATTGTGATTCTTTAATTATGCCATTTGAAGATTGTGTCCCATTTAGCAGTTTCTTTCTGTATATGTGCGGTCTCCCCACAGGGCATTAGACTGTGAGATTCCTAAGGACAGGGACTATTTATAATCTGTCATTTTAGCCCTAGAGCACCTGGTACAAAGCCCTAACAGCATAATGCTGGGTAAATCCTATATGAAAGGAAAAAACAAATGAACACATGGACTCCAAATTCCCTCATTGACAAAGGCCATGCCACTGCACCATGTTTTTTTAAAAAGCGTGTTCACAAAATAATAAAAACAATGAACACTATTACTGTTTTACATTCCGAGTAAATAAGATTTTTAATCCAGGAGAGATCAAAGATAGTGAAGTAGATAAACATTGTGCCTGCATCCTTCCATGAACACACTCAAATTACAACTAAATTATAGAACACTCAACCTGGAGAACCATCTGAAGTCTAGCCAAACAGAAGGCCTATAACTAAAAATATAAAAAAGAAGCCACGTCAAGACTGGTAGGAGGGGTAGAAAGGTGGAACAGCCCCAAACCTCCCTGTGGTAGTTGAAAGGAGGGATATCTCAGCTGTGGAGGTTCCCCCTGGAGGAGTGAGGGACCCAATGTGAAAAACAGTGGGGATCCAACCATTCAGGTGGAAGAGAAGGCTGCAAAAATTGAGACGTTCCCTTAAATTACCTGCATACAGACTCACTCACTCACAGGCACTCACCTTGGGCTCCAGCTGAGGGATGGTGACTTGGGGGGCTCAAAGACATAAGGGGGTCAGACTGAGAAGTGTGGCTTCAGGGGCAGGACTGGAGGACAGTTGGCACTTTCATGGTGAGGGATCCTTCTCCTGTGCAGCTGGAAGGTGGGCACCATCGTTCCTATGTTGAGACTGCCCCCACCGGCGAAACCTGAATCTGATTCACATGGTGAGCGCTGCTGCTCTGCCCTGCTGACTCAGCCAAGACCCCACCCCACCCAATTTGCACACCACCAGGAGGCACTTTCCCCAAGAGCAGCCAGCCACTCCCACATTGCATTCTTTCTTGGAAAAATATAGGAGTCCACGGGCCCCAGGTGGCAGTGACTGGCCTCGATGTGCTCTGAGACTTTTGCTGAGTTGCACCAGGCTCAGCACTGCACTAAAACATAGTCTATATTAACTTGGGGACCACAATTCTTCCCACTCTACTGACTCCCTGAGACCTTGCCTCACCCAACTCACATATTGCATGAGGTTTTACCAGTGGCTGAACCTTAATGGAGCTGGCAGGTGGCAGCAGGCCTCCAGGTGTCCTGACTTTTTGCGGAGTTACCCCAGGTCTGGTACTGGTGGCAGCCCTCTGCAGTTCACAGTGTGGCCTTTCCCCTGTGCCTCTAGGTTTAGCATAGGCAACTGCAGATCACTTTGTAGCTCCTATCGGGTAGCCCCCAGCCAGTTACAGGCAGTGGCTGACCTGAGCCTGTAGTGGGTCCCCATTCCCTCACCAAGAGTCCCCAGAACCAACATACTTGGAGGTTGGCTTCAGACCACAGCAAAGCGCTATCCAATTAGCCCCACAAGAGACACAGACAAGGAGTGATTTCAACAGGCACCAGAGCCTGCTGGAGTGAATCCCACTCAGTGGGGTAAACCTCCTGCACAGCAGCCCATAAGCTGTGGCCATGGCCAAACCCCACAGCCAGTCAGCCTGAGGGTCAATTCCAATCACTGATGTGCCAATAGTAATCAAGGCTCAACTATAACATGAGGACACACACAACCCACACAAAGGACACTCCTGGAGCACTCAGCTCAGGTGACTAGGGAGACTCTGCCATGGGCTCCACAGAACACCTACTACATAAGGCCACCCAGCCAAGATTCAGAGACATAGCAGATCTACTGAATACATAGAAATAAACAAAGAGAGGCAGAGAAAATGAGGAAACAAAGAAATGTGTCACAAATGAAAGAACAGAAGAAAAATCCAGAAAAAGAACTAAATGAAATGGAGGCAAGCAACTTATCAGATACAGAGCTCAAAACAATGGTTGTAAGGATGCTCAAGGAACTTAGTGAGAATTTCAACAAAGAGATGGTAAGCATAAGTAAGGACATAGAAATCACAAAAAAGAACCAGTCAGAAGTGAAGAATACAATAACTGAAATGAAGACCGCACTAGAAGGAATCGCCAGCAGACTAGATGAAGCAGAGGATCAAATCAGCAATTTAGACGATCAGATCGCAGAAAACACCCAATCAGAACAGCAAAAAGAAAAAAAGAAAAAATCTGAGGATACTTTAAGAGACCTCTGGGACAATATCAAGCTTAACAACATTTGTATCATAGGAATACCAGCAGGAGAAGAGTCGTCAGCAAGGGATTGAGAACTTATTTGAAGAAATAATGAAAAAACTTACCTAACCTGGTGAAGGAAATAGATATACAAGTCCAGAAAGCACAGAGTCCCAAAAAGGATGAACCCAAACAGGCCTACACCAAGACACATTATAATTAGAATGGCAAAGGTTAAAGACAAAGAGAGAATCTTAAAAGCAGCAAGAGAAAGGCAACTAGTAACTTATAAGGGAGCCCCCATACAATTGTCAGCTAATTTCTCAAAAGAAACCTTTCAGGCCAGAAGGGATTGGCACGAAATATTCAATGTGATGAAAAGAAGGGACCTACAACCAAAACTACTCTACACTACAAAGCTAGCATTTAAAATCAGAGGACAGATAAAGAGCTTCCCAAACAAGAAAAAGCTAAAGGAGTTCATCACCACCAAATCAGTATTATAAGGAATGTTAGAGGGACTTCTTTAAGACGAAAAAAATGGTCAAAAATATGAATAATGAAATATCTATCACTAATTGCTTTCAATGTAGATTGCAATTAGAAAGCTCCAATCAAAAGACATATGAGGGCTGAATAGATAAGAAAACAAAAACTTTACATATGCTGCTTACAAGAGACTCACTTCATATTGAAAGACACACATAAAAAGTAAAGGCATGGAAAAAGATATTTCATGAAAATGGAAATGAAAACAACAAAAACAACTGGGGTAACAATACTTATACCAGACAAAATAGACTTTAAAACAAAGGATATAACAAGAGACAATGAAGGACCCAGTAATTCCACTTCAGGGTACTTATCCGAAGAAACCTAAAATGCTATTTAGAGGGGATGTGTGCCTCTATATGTTCATTGCAGCATTGTTTACAATGGCCAAGATGTGGAGGCAGCCTGGGTGTCCATTGATGGAAGAATGGATAAAGAGAAGGTAGCACATATGTACAATGGAATATTGTTCGGCCATGGAAGGGAATGGGTTCTTGCCACCTACAGTGGCATGGATGGACCTGGAGGGTATTGTGCTGAGTGGAGTATGTCACACAGAGAAAAACAGATACAATTGATTTTGCTTGTATATTAAATCTCAGAACAAAATTAACAAACAAACAAAAACAAACTCATAGATACAGAAAACATTTTGATTGTTGCCATTTGCGGGGAGAGCGGTTAGGGGTGTGGGTGAAAGAAGGGGAAGGGATTAAGAAGTACAAATTGGTTGTTACAAAGTAGTTATGGGGATATATGGTATAATATAGGGGATACAGTCAATAATATTGTAATAACTATGTATGGTGTCAGATGGGTACTAGATTTGTTGGGGTGATAGATGGGAGGGAATTGGGGAGCAAAGTGAGAAAAGTGAAGGGATTAAAAAGTACAAATTGGTAGTTACAAAATAGTCATGGGGATTAAAGTAAAGCACAGGGAATATAGTCAATGATATGGTAATAACTATGTATAGTGCCAGGTAGGTATTAGACTAGCCAGGGGAATCACTTCTTAAATTATATAAATGTCTAACCACTATGCTGTACACCTGAAATCAATATAGAATAATATTGAATGTCAACTGTAATTGATATATTTAAAAGGGGGATAAAAGGGAAGGGGAATAAGAGGTCCAAATTTCCACGTATAAAACAAATAAATCATGGGGATGTAATGTAGAGCATGGGGCATATAGTAAATTTTGTGATAGCATGGTAAGGTGTCAGATGGTTGCTGGACTTACCATTGTGATTCTTTTTTAAAAATTTTTTATTGGGTAACAGCGTGTTTTTTCCAGGATCCATCAGCTCCAAGTTAAGTCATTGTCCTTCAATCTAGTTGTGGAGGGCGCAGCTCAGCTCCAAGTCCAGTCACCATTTTTCAGTCTAGTTGCAGGGGACGCAGCCCACCATCCCATGTGGAAATTGAACTGGCAACCTTGTTGTTAAGAGCTCACGCTCTAACCATCTGAGCCATCTGGCTGCCCCCGTGATCACTTCTTTAGGTATATAAATTTGAATAACTATGGTATACCCCTGAAACTAATATAATATTGTATGTTAGCTATATTTTAAATAATAAAAAAGATTTTCAATCCAAAAAACAATGAGAAGTACATATATCTAGTCATACTGAAAGCTTCCTGCTTATTCTCCATATAGCTCTCACTTCACTCTAATGAGAAGGAGTGGTGGACGAATGAATGAATGAATGAATGAATGAATGAATGAATGAATGACTTCTTGATCTACAGGGCTAGATTTTCCCTGTCCAGATATCGGAACGTTCCATGCAGTAAGTCTTTCCGGTCCCTGGAGACGTACAGGAACCACCTAACATCGCTGCAGCTGAGACTTCCCTCACCCGTGAGACAGGAAGTGATCACCAGCTGCCCTCCCTGCTGACTCAGCCATGTGAAGCCTTTTACAGTAATCTGACTTCACTTTTCTGGTGCTTCTTTGGGTGAGGACTTTTTTATTTTCTGGGAAATCAGATCTCTCAGGCGCAGGAAATGCAACAGCAGAAGAAAGGAACAGCAGAGAAACACTTGCATTATCCAAAGCCAGAGAGACATATGTGCAAGGAACGGAACCTCCTGTCTCCCTTTGTTTTCCTTTCAGTGCTGAGCAACCTTCCCAATGTCCTCAAATTCCTAAGATTTCTTTTTAAACACCTCACATTTGGGTACTAAATAAATTTAGCCATTTGTGCACTCCAGTTATTTTTAGTGAAGGATATATTAGCTGTTTGCAGAACAAGGCCAAAGTCTCATGACTAAAAGATGCATACAAAAATAAGAGGTATTTTCTGGTTAGTCCAATAGAATCGCCATGAATTTGGTTAGGGCTCCTGGACTGCTTCATAAGATGTTCCTAACATCTAGAGAGAGCTCATAATATGTCATCACAGGAAAAGCTCTTTCTGGGCTCCGAAATTCAGAATGACAGGAACTATCATTTGTGGCAATATCACGGAGGAGAATCTGAAAAACTTCTAGCCACAAAATACCTAGATATGGTGTACAAAAATGAAAACATAGTTTTAAAAGCACAGCTGAGATCAGTAAAGAAAATCCCTGAGTCCAAAACAGCCTGAACACTGGATCAGGTGCCTGTGCAGTGGGAGCTCTGGCAGGGGGAAAAGTCACCTTGAGTTTCAAAACCACAGGCCACACTTCACACAAGTTTGGAGTTTAAATTTACTCACCTGTATGATCTCGAAACCCCAAGTCAATTGAATAACATGAGAAGAGTCCCGATGGAGTAACATCACAGGAGCACTTGCTAAAGCAAATAAAAAAACTGCTCTATCCTCTGCTACATAGTGAACATTTGAAATAAAACTACAAAATGCTTTAGGAGACATGAGCAAGCATCCACCAAGACAGGAATCAACAGACACAACAGGCATCATGGTGACAAACCTCAAGAAGCCCAAGCACATCCAATAATGAAACTATTAGAAAGAGTCTACAAATTGTGGTTTAAATAATTAAAATGTAAAATGGGAAATCAAAATTATGAGAAAATAATCAGACTGTTAAAAAAAAAGACGCTGCACATTTGGAAAATGACCAAACGTAACTTCTAGAAATGAAACATGTATCCTTAAAAAGAAAAACTTGAACCGGTTTCAACCTCAGATTCAACAGTTAAGGAGAGAACTGGTGATCCAGGACATGGCTTAGAAGGAGATCACCTAGAGTGCAACACAGAAAAATAAAAAGATTTTTTAAATCAAAGCGAAGTTAGACACAGGAGATAACATGAGAAGCAGCAGCACATATCGTATAGGAGCGCCAGGAAGAAAGAACGGAACATGAGGTGATATTTGAAAAGATAGTGGCTGAGCATTTTCTAGGACATGATGAAAATCAGATTCAGGAAGCAAAATAGTTCAAAGAAACATACACAAAATGAGACACATTGTAAAGGAAAACTTCCAAACTGCAAAACTAAGTAGGAGGAAAGTACTTTCAAGAAAAAAACAAAGCAGCTTAACAACAGACTTTTCAATTGCAACAATAGAAGCCAGTAGTCGGTGGAATATTTCCAAAGCACTGAGAGATACAGGATGACCTTACTCAGTTTAAAAGCTGAAAATAGCAAAGAAACTTAGGCTCAATCACAGATCATGCCTGGGCTTAGTCATAAGAAGTGACTTATGTAGGAATAACAGGCTTCATGGGGCTGTGACCTGTGCCATTGCACAGGGCCCAGCTCTTGGTCCAATATTCTGTCATCAACTTGAAATTCTTAATTAGTGTTGAATAAGAAGCCTTGCAGTTCTAGTTTCCACTAGGCCCTACAAATTATGTAGCTGCTCTTGTATGTCAGCACTGAAGACTTAGGACCACTCAGAAGCAAACAGCATTCTGCACAATGACTGGTCAAGTTCATTAAGACAAAGCAAACATTATGCAGAAATCTACATCTGGTAGCTTGCAAGACAGAAAAAAGAATTTACACTAATATATTTGACAGGGTTTTTCAACTATAATTGCTCATGTTCGTTATACATGTAGAGGGGAGGAGAAACCAAGCTCCATCAGAGAGAGTACAGGAAGGAGTGAAAAGAGCATCAAAAAGCAAACACCTTTTAAACCAGGTGACTTGCCCACAATCACCAAGGAGCTGAACAAAAAAGGAGTGCGTAGAAATAGAGCTGGTGTTGGTGGAAAGGAAAATATCTCTCTCCGACACATCAATAGAAACTGTCCTCGTCATTGCAGAAGTCTAGTCACTTCACATGAGACGAGGGCCTCGTAGCAGGTAATGATGAGGAAAAGCTGCTATGAAAGGGATCATGCTGAATCTCATTGTTTCATTCTTTTGTTATTAGAATATTCTGCTACTATTAGAAGGTGCCTTACAAGGCAGGAAATACTAGCCATGCTAACATGAAACTATCTAATTCACTATTTTTTGAAGACATAAGTTTATGGCCTTAAGCAATAATGGGTTCTATCCATTAAAAGAGCTTTTCACAATTATCCTGACTTTTGAAGAAATGCAGCATTAATTGGCCTATTTCTATTACATTTGCAGCCATCTTGGTCCATTAGACAAAAACAAAAGTATCAAACATCTATTAGAAGCTACCGCTTTTAAGACTAAAATTCAGTGTTGCAAAATAGCCTTGTTACATCAGAACTAAAATGGAAACTTTCCATTTGCAGTTTCTGAGGTTTTGTGGGGTGGGATAGAACATGACGGTGAGTCAGGTGAAGTGGCAGATGAGAGAAAGAGAGAGACAGAGACAGAGGGACTGAGAGAGACAGGGGAAAGAGCAACAGAAGAGGCCGAGACAGAGAGAATGATGTTTCAAACCTACTGAGTCCTGGGGGTCAAGTTTGCAGTAGGTCTGAATAGTCTTTTAGAAACTACCTATGACTGTCCTAGTTGAGGTAAAAAAGTGAAGATTTCCTAGGAAATTAATTTAATGCGCACTTGGAAAGAAACTAATTAGGTGTAAGTAACGATTTCCTTTCAGTGAGTCAGTCTCACACTGGAACAGGAGAGTGAAAAGTCTCCTTTGGAAGTTCTTCAGTATAATTCTACTCTTCAGCACTATAAAACACAGCTCTATGTGGCATGGTACCGACTGGCTCTTGGGAGGCGGGAGGATGAGCTCAGAAAGGGCTCTCCAATCTGGCTGCACATGGCATCCCCAAGCCCACACCACGCCTGCTTTTCTCCTTCTGCCCACTCTTGCCCTCCCTTCCTCAGAGAACTCCGGGAAGATGATGAACTTGGCCAGTTTCTTCCCCTCCCAGAACAAGCTGTGGTGGATGGTGGAGAAGACACTTGTTATGGAAGTTTTAAAGAGAGGATGTTAAGGATCAGAGCTTGCCTGAAGACACAAAGAATGGTCTTCTCCTCATGGCCTCCACCTAGATTCTTAGATTCTTCCTCCTTCGAAGATTCCTCCAGAGTGGCTTTGATGGCCAAACGTCCACTACTTCCTCTTTCGGCCTTTGGACGGCATCTTGAGTCAACAATGACACTTCTATCCAGCATGTGCTGCTCTTTGTGTTTTGGGCATGTACATTTTGTGGAAATAAAAAAGGGAAGCTGTTTCTGCTGCTTTCCCTTGAAGGAAGGCTGAGGTCTGGCAGGGGGCTGCTTGTTGGTTTCCAGCCAGATGCCCTGGATGAACCACACAGGTGGGCGACCTTTCATCCAGATGAGTACACCACCTTTGCGAGTTCAGTGAGTTGGACCTAACTAAATCCAAGGTCAGCAGACTGAAAAAATGGGAAGAGGAAGAGGCAAGACAAAGTAAAATAAAGGGTCCTTAAGACAATGGAGACAGAAGGAAGAAAGGACAGTGATGTCAGAGTTCTAGAGTTGTCGCTGGCTAATAACCTTCTCCTTTTCAGGGTCTAGCTGGTGAGGACAGCAACCCAGAGATCAACGAGCAGCCAAACTTTCAAAGTCAAGATCTTTAAAAGCTCCTGGGAGCTGGCGTCCTTTGGGGCTGAGAGGGGCATCTTTTCAGATGTGGTGCAGGTACACAGGAAATGTTTGAACATTCCCAGAATGCTACAGGAAGCACACATCAGAAAGCAATTCTCCCTCACGTTTATTGCTTATCTATAGTTAGTACATTGAGTGGATGTGACAGCCTGTGGACATGTTTGCAGGACAAATGACAGTTTCCAAAAAGAGAAGTCTCTGATATTAGGACTTAGAATCTACCATAGGAAAACGCATGCCAATGCAAGCGTTCGGGATCATTTTGTAAGCCTGCTTGCTTTTCCTCCCATCAGAGCGGCTGGTAATGGCTGCATGAAGGTGTCACTTGCGAGAGTCTTCAGTCAAGGCTTCCATAACCTAATACTGGAGGGTAAACCCTGGGTAGACCAGTAAAATTAATTATATTTGGTCAAATCTCTATAGTGATAGAGGAGATGTGTTTACAGTCACACACAGCCTGCCAAGAGACAAACATGTTGTAAATATTATTTTTAAGCTAAAAAAAAAAAGCTCTTGAAAATGCACAGTTTGAGGAGGAGCTTAGTACAAAGATTCAAAGCCGTGAGATTTACATTTTCTTTAAAAAGTGCACAGGAGATGGCAAAGTAGAAAAAAATATATATCTAGTGTTGTGTTAGAAAACATTTGAGGGCTGAGCAACTGAAGAGAAAGCTGAATTGGCCGATTGATGGCCAGACTGTAGGCTCCTGGGCGGCCCAGCCAGCCCCGAGCAATGGGCTCCAACAGGCAGGCCAGTCTTCCTCGCAGCTGGCACCATCGCGGAAACTTACTTGTCCTTCTCTCACTTCCCCATTCACCCAGGATCAGAAGCAGTGAGCAAAGAGAAGGGAAGGAGGAACCAAAGGACACGGGCTCACGGTGGAATGAAGCCACCATGTGACCTCTCAGGGGAACAGTGGTTAAGAACGGTGGCCAAGAGTTTGAATCCTGCTGCCCTTTCAGGATGCTTGCCCTTCCATCAGCCACCACCGGTGGCTCTTTTTCGGCATGTTACCTGGAGGCTATTAGAGCTTGCAGAGTAAGGAACCAGAAAAATGTGGGAATGTTTAAGGGGCAGCCGGTAACCAATGACTGATGGCTGATGACAGACAGGCATAGAAGCCCTGGTCTCCTTGCCCCCAGCATTGAGTGACAGATCTGTTACATGGAGCAGCCTTGTTCAGAGGAAAATTTTTGGTTTCATTTGACTCTTGCCTAGAATAAAGTCTAAGCACTTATCCCTGCAATGTGACATTGAGGCACTGTCCCTGCTTTATAAAAGTGATATCTTCCCTCTTTATTTGCTTTACAGCAAAGGCTGGTGTCGGAGCTATTTTGGAGGGGAGGGGGAAAACTATGGCCCATGCCATTGCAGTCTGCTCTCGCAAGGCTCTCAGACACCTGCAGAGCCCTTCAGAGGCACTCTTCTCCCTAATAGTACCCTCACCTACTCCCCCATGTCATTACTTGTTACCTAATACTTACACCATTCCCCCACCAACAATTCCTGTGTCTCGCTCAGCTGATCAGAGGACTGAGAGAGGACCCTCAACCTCATTGCTGCAGATGGGGGTACCATCTCTGCAGCTACGTAAAAAGGGGTAAGTGCCAACTCCTGACTGTGCCACTTCAGAAGGAGTTTCTCTGTAAACAGTAAATTGGAAGTGCTATGCCTACCATTCAGAGCTGTTGCAAGAGCCATCGCATGTGAACTCTCAGCCCCAGTCCTGACAGGTGGTAACTGTTTCATATGTGTAACGTATCAGGATGGATGAGGCCGCTGATGGAGGGAGGAACATTATGCTTGGGGATGTGGTCTTCCCTTCCCACCTACCAAGTGCTGGGATGTAGAAATCCGAACCCATGACCCAGATCCAAATTTCTGAATTTTCAAATTCAATGCATTATTCACACACCATAAGGACCCCATAAATCGTATCTGTATTACAAAAATTCTGCAGAAGTATCCAAAATTCTCAGACACCTTCACTTGTGTTCTGACCACCTATCTATGGAAGTCATTTGTCCTGAAGAATTTGTTTAGTGATGCCCATAACTGCAATTTTTGCCCCCGGTATTCATCAAAGTTCTCTAGAGAAATGGACCAATGGGATATGTGTGTACCACGGGGCCTGGCGAGTCTGGAATTGATCTTCAGGGCATGCTAGCAGGCTGGAGGCCAGGGAAGAGCTGCTTCCAAAGTCTCAAGAGGAGGCAGAATCTTTCTTCCTTGGGAACCTCCGTCTTTTCTCTGAAGGTCTTCAACTGATTGGATGAGGCCCACCCACGTGGTGGAGGGTAATCTGCTTTCCTCAAAGTCCACGGATTTTATTGTCATTCACATAAAAAAAAAAACAAAAACAAAAAACCTTCACAGTGATATCTAAACTGATGTTTGACCAAAACTTGGGTACGATAGTCTTTCCCAGTTGACACATACAAGTAACCGTCACGCCCCTGTGGCACTTGTTTGTAATCCTTATAGCTGATGTGGCTGTAGAGACGGGTGAAGTCTAGAAGATGAGATATAGAACCTTATAGGGCGAAGCTTCTTTCATTCACCATAAGCTCCTAGAGGGAAGGGACCACATTGGATTGGATTCTGGTCTCCACTGCCAAACCCAAGCACATGAAATGCAGGCATCCTGCCAAGGAATTCTGCCCAGGACACAGGGTCCTCACAGCTGTGACTGCTCCCAATCTCCAAGAAGAGTAGGCGTTCATCTTTACAAGGAATGTGGAATAAATGACGTCCTCTCTCGAGCTGGCGATTCTCCTACCTCTAAAGTTGAGTTTTCTCAAATTTGGTATCATGTCTAGTGCACTGAGCTCCTCCATTAAGGACTGATTATTTAATTCAAGTTCATTTCATTAGTAATGGTGATAAGAATGAGGGTGTTGGCTTCACCTATCAATGTTAGATTTGACACAATTTGGAAGCCAAAGGGTGATGATGATGATGCTATTAAAAATGTACTCATTTCTAGTTTTCTTAAAACACCTTGGAGTAAGATAATACAAGCACCAAGGACAATTAGCCATTAAATGTAAAGGAAATTCAATCTGTAAAAGTATATAATGAGCTCAAGTGCCTTTAAAAGTCCCTCAGCTTGGTCTGAGTAAGTCCCAAGTTTCCAATTCTTACCAAAGCCTCCGCCGAGTTTGTTGTGGTGTGGAGGGAATGGGGGGGAGGCTGGGTGGCAGCAGTTTTTCCCCATTACAGCGCTTGAGAAAACCATCAGCTTACTCCAGTGCTGGGTCTTCCAGCATGGAGCTGATGGTGGCAGAGGGGTTGGGGAAGGACCAAGCAGCTGAGCTGGGCAGGTCGAGAAATCAGCTCGGCCGCGCTTTTGCTGTCTCCCAACCCTGGGACCCCTCCGAGGCTTCAACACCTGATAATGCCCCTCAGTGGGCTGAGAGCCCTAAGATCCACCAGGCAAAGGGGGACAACAGTGATGGGCATGGGGTGGGGGCAGGGAGAGGAGTGGGGGCTGCTGCCAACCCAGCACCCATCGCTGGGGATGAGAAACATACAAGAATGGGCCTGCCTGGAGACAGGTAGACTCCATTCTTCAAACCAAAGCTCAGTGGGAAACTCATAAGCAAGGCAGGAGAGGCCGAGCTGCTTCCACTAAAACAAGGGAAGGAAGAATCCAGAGCTTCTCTCAGCTCCTCCTCCCTGCACCCTGCTCCATCTCCTTATTGGCTGCATGGTGCACCCCCATCTGACTTAGGTGAGTTAGTTGCTCTTCTGAGCCTTTGTTTCTTCATCCTTAAAAGCAGAGAGAACACTTTGGAAGACTGTTGAGAGGAACAGACAGCCCAGCCATTAAATAAAATGGTACAAATGGCACCAAGCACAACACACAGGTGCCTAATAACAGCTCCGCCCATCCTCTTAATTGTAGGGGTGAAGGTGAAGAAGAAAGAAACTTTGTTTCTCAAAGTTCCCTGAGTCCCAGACAAACCCCAAATCCCTCGTTGAATAAACAGTGGGAGACCCCAAAGGCATTGGGTGATGTGCTGTCCCTGGTCACTCTGCCTCAGACCACAGCTGAGACAGAGTGGGACGTGCTGGCTCTCTCACTGGGTTCTCACACACAACCTGTTAATTCCACTTTTCCGTCCCTCTCCAAGGGCACAGATGAGTGACGAACCATTCCCTTTCCCCAGGTTCTAAGATCATCCCACTGATGGGTTCTGGGGAGTGGCTCTGAGAGGGCCCATGGTCCTAGGTGGCCGATGCCCCTGCAGTTCTGCCCACAGCCCCAGGTTCTGTAGCCAATGAGAGCCTTGCTTCCCCTTGCAATGGGCCTTGGCACTGGCCGTCTGTGCTTTGAGGCTCTAAGGGATATAGCCGCATACGAATTCATCACTAATTCTTTTCCAGGTAACTGCTGTGCTTTTACACCTTCTTAACCTTGGTCCAAAGTGGAGCTTCTGAAATTTGGTTACAACCCCCCCAACTCCACCTCACTGAAGGACCCCTAAATCTCAAGAGCACACTGTCTAGCATCCCTGCCCCAGTTGTGGTTTTCCCCAAACCTATTTGTCACTGCCTGCTTCTGATTGCTGAAATATCCTTTATGGACACTTTCCCAAATAACAGTTATTCCTTAAATTAAAACCATTCTGAAAAAAAGTGCAAACAATGAGTTCATTAATGTAGCATAGTACACAGTAACATACTGGATAACAACAGCATTTATATATACAAACAGCAACCAGGTAGAGCACATAGTGAGGAAAATGGTGCATCTTTCAAGAGTTTGTTTTCCACAATGGCAACACAATAACATACAAATGAACTTAAGACTCGTGAAAAGTGTCTAAGAGAAAAAAACTTTAAAAATGCAAAAGAAGAGAAGAACCAATGGAAACACATATCATGTTCTAAGAGAGGAAGATTCATTATCATGTTAATTCTCCTTAAATTCACTTATAAATGTAATGTGACCTCAATACAAATATCAACTTTTTAAACTAAATAAACTGATGCTAAAGTTCATAAGGCAAATAAAGTAAGCCAGAACAGTCAGGAAAAGGAAAGGAGAAGCACGCAAAAGGAACAAAAGAGAAGGGGTGAGCAGAAACAGCCACCCCACATATAACGTGTAAATAATGACAACAGCATAGTCTGGCTAATGGACAGACAACACAGCCAGTGGAATAAACTAGAAAATAGAGAGAGAGACCCAAGCCTAATCAGAAACTCAGTGAATTACAAATGTGACATGTTTCATCATCGTGGATGGGTCAGTAAAGGAAACAAGACAATTGAAAAGAGTTAAGTTTAAGCCATACCTCATACTTTGCAATGGCATCAACTCCAAATGGATGAAAACTATAAAAATGAAAGTACTAGAAGAAAACATGAGCCAATTCCTATAGAACCTTAGAGTACAGAAAGCCTTTCTTTTCCATTGAATCCATACCAAAAAAAAAAAAAAGAATGATTACAATATTCTACCACCTAAAATTTTTTAAAAATGTGTACACACACCCACAACATTAGCAAAACCAAAATACAACAATGTGGAGTAAATATTCGGAACTCCAACCACAGACAGCTTATCTTCCCTTAACATAGAAACAGCTCTTTGAAATTGTTAACAAAAAAAGATCACACCAACAGTACAATTTTTGTTTAGATGGACAAAGGATATGCGGAGGTAGCTCAGAGAGGAGGAAAGGCAAACAGCCCTGAAAAGAATGGAGCGATGCTCAGTCTCGCTTTAATAGCAGAAATGCAAATTAAAACTGCAAAGAGATGCCTGTGGAGAGAGGGTGGAGAAGAGGGCCCCTAAATAATTACTGGTGGCTATGCATGTTGTACAACCCCTTTGAGGGGATCTAGAAAACCTTGTAAATATCACAAACACACTTACCCTTTGACCCAACAATCCTACTCACAGAACTAAAGATGTACTTGCGTGCACAGGAAATGTCCCAAGTGGCCCTGTTCATAGCAGCAGACGATTGGGAGCAAGCCAAGGGCCCAGTAATAAGAAACGGGTAAAATAAATTTATGGGGCGTCTGTAAATAGGATCCTAGAAAGCTATAAAAATGAACGAAGACGCTCTTTATGCACCAATCGTAAGATCTCCAAGACATACGAATAATTAAGTGAAAAGAACAAAGTCCAAAAAAGTTTGGGTAGGATGCTAACTTTTGTGGGGATTGTCACATGGGCATTTTGTTGTAGTTTTAATTTCCATTTCTCTGAACATAAGGGAGATTGAGGGTCCTTTCATTCTTTCATGAGCCACTTGATTTCCTCTCCTGTGAAAGGGAGAAAGAAAAAGAAAAAAGCATATTACCTATATACATACTTTTTTGGTTTTGATATATATTTTTTTGTTTTTGGTATGTGGTGTGTGGTGTGTGTGTGTGTGTGTGTGGTGTGTGGTGTGTGGTGTGTGTGTGTGTGTGTGGTGTGTGTGTGTGTGTGGTGTGTGTGTGGTGTGTGTGGTGTGTATGTGGTGTGTGTGGTGTGTGTGTGGTGTGTGTGGTGTGTGTGTGTGTGTGTGTGGTGTGTGTGTGTGGTGTGTGTGGTGTGTATGTGGTGTGTGTGGTGTGTATGTGGTGTGTGTGGTGTGTGTGTGGTGTGTGTGTGGTATTTGATAAAGATGCCCAAGAAACTAATACAAGTGTTCACTTGAATTGGGTTGATAGGAGAGCAAGGGTAGTATCTAGGCTTTTTAGCTTTGATTTCTGAACCAAGAAAATAAATTATATCTGTTCAAAAATAAAAGTAAACTAAATTAGGCCTTTCCCTGCCAATTCCTTAAGCTTCTACTAAACCTATCATTTTTCACACTTGTCAGGTATTTTCTCCAACTCAAAATCTGACTTCAGAGGAATGGGGCAAAGTCAAGGATAAAGGGGCAGCTGGGGTGCCCACAAGACCCATAGGCCACCCCATGTGGATAAACCCTTACCCACTGGGAAAATATGAGGTCAACAGAGGGGCTGCATTTTTTCAAGAAGAGGAGCCAATCCCTGCTTTGGAGTAAAACTGGCCATGAATCGGGGCTTCCAGGCAAACCAACTTCAACAACAGGCAGTACGTTCCTGCAACCAGCCGAGGAAAGAGAGCACTCCCAAGGCCGCAATATTCCATCTCTAGCCTTCAGTTGGACCCAGACCTGACCTGACTTCCCTGTCATGTTTAGAGCTTAGTCAGAGGCAACATAAGTGCCACGGCTCTTATGTTTGTTCACTTACCTGCATTTCCCTTGCAATGCCTGGGACGGAAGCTTGTCATCCCCAGCCTTAAACATTCTTCCAGCCTAAAGTCCCCTGGCCACAGCTCTGCTTTACCTTCCTTTGTGGAAGAGCACGAGCCTGCGGCAGGTCTGACGCACAGGGAAAGAAGAAAGCAAACTGAGCCTCCAAAGCCACATCCCTGGGGCCTGCGCTCGTGGCATCTCCCTTTGATTCCTCTGAGTTTATGAGCTCAGAGCACAATGCGTGGGAAGTTAGCGGAGCAGCTGCCCCAGGAAAGAACTGCTCATTCTGCTGGTTCGGACTTCAAAGAGAGGCACGGAGGGGCAAGGGCCATGGGGGTGCAGGGAGAGGAAAGACAGCAGTTTCTCCACAAAGCATCCAGTTCTCACCAGTCTGCATGCTCTCCACGTGCATGAGCTGATTTGGATTGGTTCATAGCAAACCAAAGAGAGGGCATTTGTTCTGTCACTAATGGGGGGAGCCTGGTGCGGCCAGGGCCCAGTGAGGGTCCAGCATGCAGGGGGCCCAAGGACATAGATACTGACCGACCGGAAGGCTTCTGGAGACAGGAGGTTGGAGGTGGGACTTCTGCTCCCCTGGGCATCAAGCAGAGCCCCTTGGTCCCCTCCCCAACCTCACTGCCCCAAACGGAGTCCAGGACACTCCCTGTCCAGAATCACAGCACTGGTTTCTGGAAGGCCACCTTGTTTCCCTAATTAAAACCCACAGAAAGAAGGATGGTTTGGGCCTGGTTCACAAGTTCAGTGACTGGGAAAAGGATGCTGGGTCCCCTGCAGTTATGACTCATCCGCTCTTCAGAGGGGTCAGGGCACTGTGGTGTGTTTCTCCTGCTGTCCACAAAGTGCCAAAGGGACAAGGGACCCCTTCAGTCACAGGGAATACGCCACTGCAGTCTGGAGTAGCCAGAAAATCCACCAAGAGGTCCTGGGCAAGTGCCAGAACAGGCCTTCCTCCATCCAGCCCACTGACATTCCACAGCAGAGAAGAACAGAACTGCAGTCTCCAAAGGGCTCCTCACAGTGTGGTCCAGGGACAAGAACTGCACCTGTCCAGGGAAGGTCCTAGTCCTCCCAGCCCATCCCAGCCATCTGGCTGGGGCTGGGAAGCTCCTAGAACAGGCAGCTCATCTCCTCCCCAGGTACCATGACGCACCTGCAAGCATCCATGGTGTCCTTCTTTGTGACATGTGTCTGCCCTTAAGCCCCTCCCACCTGTCGCACACCTTAGACTCCTAGAGGGCACTGGTGTCCTCAACTGGTGTCAGGTCTGGAAGCAGCAGCAGAAATCTGATCTAAAGCCACCTCAGTTTCCCCATCTGCAAATAGACAAAAAGGTTAAAAGCAGCTGTTTCCATACTGGAGAAGTCAATGGCCCCCATGACCAGCAGGGTGTCCCAACTCAAATTCAGCCAAACCAGTTTCATTAAACAGCTCGAGGAGTTACACAAAACTGTCCACACAACTCAAATTAAAATTTTTATTTTAATCCCTCTGGCACAGAGGGCCCATGAAGAGCTTCAGAGTCAGATGTGCCCGTGAGCCCTCCACCAATGAGTGCTAGTCCTGAGCTTTTCCACCCTTTCCTCACTTGTCATGACTTTGCAGCCCTTCCCTAACCTTGACATTTACTGCCATGTTCCTGCTGCAGTGTCCCATGTCCCCAGGTTTCTCTGAGCAGAGCAGAGGGTACGAGACCACGACCCTCAGTGATTCATTGGCTCAGCCAGTATCTATTCGGTGCCTGCTGTGTGCCAAGTGCTGGACTCTGAGCTCTTCTAGTGGTCCTCCTCCCAGAGGCTCTGTTGACTAACAGACGAAACACGGTGGCCCCATCTTTTCTGGTCTGAAAGACCAGGCTTCTTGGATCTTCATAAGAGACTGGCCTCTCACAGTTGTAGAATTATCTTGGGACATGAAGCCCCCGGAGAAGGAGATGAAGAGCAGCTGTAGGCCGACACTCGGGAAAGCACCAGAAAATGTGACCTGTAACACAAGCCCAGACTGAGTCATAAGTCCCTGTGCATTACTTATCTGTGCATGTGTAACAAATTAGCCTAAACTTAGCAGCTTAAAACAGCAATAGCATTTCTTACATCGCAGTTTCTGTAGGTCAGAAATCCAGGAGTGACTTAGCTGAATGGTTTTGGTGTCGGGTCACGCATGAGGTTGTCGTTAAGATGTCAGCAAGGGCTACTGTCATCTGAGTGCTTGACTGGGGTTGGAGGCTCTGCTCCTAAGATGGCACCACTGTCATACAGCTGGCAAATCAATGCTGGCTGTTGGCAGGAGACCTTAGTTCCTCTCTACATAGGCCTGACTAAGTGTCCTCACCAGGTGGCAGCTGACTTCCTCCAAGAGAACAAGGCAGAAGCCATAATGTCTTCTATGCCCCAGTTGCAGAGGTCACACTCGGCCATTTCCATAATATCCCGTTGGTCACACGGGTCAGCCCCATTCAGTGTGGGAGGGGACTACCCAGGGCTGTCTGGGTACCACCTCAGAGGCTGCCCAGCCGTGGTGAGTCTCATCAGAAGGAAGTCCCTGAGCTACAGCTGACTTTTGTTTCACTAAAACCCACTGCGCCCCTATCCTTCTCTCCTCTGCATCCCTGTGGGTTTGTGTTTATAACAGGACACCAGGTATCAAGTATGTGTCAAGGGACACACAAGCCTGTTCAGCACAGGGGCGGAGACTTCTGACTCATTCAGGAATAATGGGGCCAACGCTGGATTCTGCCACAGAGCAAACAACCCCACAAAGAAGAGGCAGAGGCCACAACTAGCCATCGTCACCTCATCTTCCGAGAGGGCCTGTTGAAGTGCTTGGGTTTAGAGACAGTGAACAATTGTCAGGGGAGAGAGACAGTTCAGGGTGCAATGCTGGGTGCGTTCATAGATATTGTTTTTCAACACACCCCCTGGGACTTTGTGCTAACTCCCTGGGCCACAGGGAACATTGAAAGAAACTGAATGAGTGCAACTTGGGACTGTAATCCTGAAGGAAGAATAGAATTGCCTGTGATTAGTAGCTGGGGATGAGCTGTCAGACGTGGTGGAGAGGCTGCTACCCCACTTCCCATCAGGTAGCATTGGGCCGTGGAAGAGATGAGGTCATCACCAGGAAGACAGGAAAAGAGACCTCAGTATGCCAGGGGCTAATCACAAGGTCACATCACAGCCAACTGACACCGGCAGGACAGGGAGGGGCCTGGCAGCAAAGCAGAGACCCAGACGGCACAGAAAGGGACCGCAGAATATCGGCTGCAGTACAAAACAGTACCACTGCATGGGGAATTTTTGAGTCCTCATGGGACTCTGACCTTTTGGGGAAAGAGACGGCTTGCAGCCAGAGCCTGTCATCCACTGACCATAGACAACTCTAAAAGCTGGGACACACGCTGGGCACTGTCTCAACTGGTGTCAGGTCTGGAAGCAGCAGCAGAAATCTGATCTAAAGCCACCTCAGTTTCCCCATCTGCAAATAGACAAAAAGGTTAAAAGCAGCTGTTTCCATACTGGAGAAGTCAATGGCCCCCATGACCAGCAGGGTGTCCCAACTCAAATTCAGCCAAACCAGTTTCATTAAACAGCTCGAGGAGTTACACAAAACTGTCCACACAACTCAAATTAAAATTTTTATTTTAATCCACTTATATTTTAAAACAGTGTGTGGTGATAGGAAGAGTACCGGACTTTGAGCTTAAGTGTCGGGGCTTGACTTCCAGCTCTGCCACTGACTGGCTGTGGGAATTTGGTCAGTTTTCTGCACCTCGACATTCTCAAGTGCGTAAACACGACAACAATGACTAGCTCTTATGTCAACACACATACATGCAGTCTGTCTGTTGATGTTCCTGTAATCGTTCATGGTTCCGGTCTCTGCGGGCTCTTAGGAGGTGGGATGGAAGGCTGCAGTACCCCTGTTCGGGTCTCTGCAGTACCCCTGGTCTTGGGTGAAGGGACCGGGCCTTGGCGGTCAGCCTAGCACAGCAAGCACAGTGCTGGGCTCTCAGGTGAGAGGGCACCATCTACTCTAAGCACCCCCTTCACAGCTGGGAAGTCCAGGCCCAGACTCCTCAAAATCACATGGCCAGTGGCCCAACCTCTCCTCTTCCCCCACCGTCCGTCCTGCTCTGGGCTCCAGAAGGCAGCCCAGTGAGTTGAAAATGGGACATCATAACTTCCAGGTATGCTGCTATTTTTCCCTTTGAGGAAGACAAAGTCTTCTCATTGCTGGCACTTTTTAGAAATCATAAAACTAAATCCCCCTGGTGACTTGCCTGACAACCTGTGTTCCTTCCTGCTGGCACCATTTCTCTCCACAGTTCACAAGGCTGCTCCTACATGTCGGCCCAGCAGCTGCTCCAACAGCCGCACCTTCTTCCCTCTCTCGGCCTCTGTGCAGCTCGCTTCACCCGACTCCCACCATTCCACACCCCAGTTGTCTCCTCCTCTGGGTGCTGGCCTCTTCCCACTGTGCTTTTTGCCTTGCCTGCGATTTTCTCTTCCTTTGTCAGCGTCTGACCCTGCAAACGTGCCCTGCACCTGTCCTCAATCTTCCATGCTTCCCCCTCGCTCTACTCAGTCTCAAAAACTGAGAAACCTCTCTTATCTCTGCAAACGACCTCCAAATCTATACCCCCAGCCCTGGCCTAGTTCCCAATGGCTGGGTGGGGACCCTCAGCAGCCATTCCCCCCTGGAATCCAAAAACCAATATACCATCTTCCCTCCAAATCATGCTGGCGATTTGTTAGTCACCTAGCTGGGCACCTCAAGGTCATCCTAGACGCCTCCCACTGCCCCCACAGCCAATGAGCCAGCAGGTCCTGCAGGGGTTTCCTTCATGATGGCACTCATATATATTTGTGTCTTTCCATTCCTGCTGTCCACAAAGATCCTCCAAAAATGCCTCTTTCCTATTCTTTCCCTCTTGTGAGATGTTCAGAAGCTCTCCACTCACGCGGGATGTGGTTTAAGCCCCTGAGCCTGGCCTTCTGACGCTCCTACAATCAACCCCCATCTGCTTTTCCACACTGACCTACTCTTCCCGGAACCCCTTGCCTTAGCCCGATGACCGGTTCATTCTAGTTTTGAACGTGTTTTGTAAATGGCTGCCTTTCTAGTCCCGTCCCTAGAGAGCTAAGACAGGAGCTCACATTCCCCCACCTTCCCGTGTTTCAGGCGCTGCTCTAACCGTTTCACACGCACCACATCCTGTTCTCCTCTCATCAAGCCCGGGAACCATGCACTGTTATCACCCTACCTTACAGATGAGGAAACTGAGACAGAGAGAAATTAAGTAAGTCACCCAAGGCCACACAGCAGACTGGTGGAGTCAGCGTTCAACCCTATGCCATCTGGCTCCAGGGTCACTGAACCAAGACGCCCACGGTGACAAACAAACCTGTTTGTCAGCAAAAGGGTACCCTGACAGCTCAATATTTTAGCATGAGCCAAGATTGACATGGTGTTATGGGAAATTTAAAGTGTAACTCCTGGAGGACAGAAAGTTTTCCTCTGACCTCCAGGCTTGGGAGAGGATGATGAAACATTAAGTCATCCTGCCATTAAAATTAAGTTCAATCACCCCTAATGGAATGTCACCTCCAAGACAGCCATTAAAGCCACCTGCCGAACGGACTGATGGGGTTCTGCATATATCACCGTGACCTTGTCCCTCTAACAGCCATCGTGTTCGGGAGTGGGTAGACCCTGGGAGACACAGAGTGATACTCAGCTCCACCTGCACACGTTCGTTGCCAGGAGGAGAGAGGCCTGCTGCTCCTCCCACCGTGGGGACTTGTATATTTCAGTGTGGCAGGGACGTGATGGAGGGCGAGCCTGGTGCACGGAGACACAGGCTTTGGCCTGCACACAGAGGTCTCACTGCTGACAAGGTGAGCAAGGCCCTGGTCACTGGGTGGGCGCTGGACCCTGCCACTCACATCTACACAACAACATTGCCCTTCTCAAGGGCACGCAGCTCCCACCCGCTGTGGTCACTGTCACTGCACCTGGGTCCCCGGCCCTTACTCTGCCATAGATTTAATGCCTAAGATTTTGGGCACTAAGAACCTTCATCTACACAATGAAATGAGGTTATTTTTATCTCTGTTTTACAGATGACACAAAGAAGACCCAGGGAGGTGAAGTGACCAGGTAGAAAAAGTGGGGGTGCAGGCCCGCCCCTGTCATGCCACCTGCTCAGGCCTCATTCCTCTCATGTCTGTACTTCGTCCCATAAATAAGACAGATAGCATTGTCCCCAGTTACTGGATGGGAAAGCTGAGGCTCCAACAGGCTGGAGAGAGTTGCCCCATGGGCACATCCTGCAAGTGGCAGGGGTGGACGTGGCCAGGCCGCTTCCCCGAGTGAGCACGGTGCCCTCTGCATGTCACGTTGCTGCAGTCGCCAGCCCCTTTTGCCTGGACCCTCATCCTCACCCACCAGGCTAGAAACGGCCCACCACCCCAGTGCCAGCCTCCTTTGCTGTGGGCCAAGGTCCCATCTACTGTCCAGCCTGCCCTTGTTTCTCGTCTTTGGCTTTGTGACTCTCCAGTCCTCGTCCATGGGCCCAGTGGTCTGTCCTCTGAGCCCTCAGAATGTGGCTCAGCAAACCTCCCTCCACGCACAGTGCCACTCTCCTCCCTGCCGGGACCCGGCCCCAGTCCTCTGCCTGCCTGTTCCGTGCACCCTGCCTGGTTCTTTCAGCCAACCCAGACTCCAGGCCTTGGTGTCCTCACTGCACAGCGCCAGCAGCTTCACACCCCAGGACACGGTTCTGCTCTTGCTACAGATTCTTGGGCAGGCTGGCTTTTGACCGGAGCCTTGTTTTGCATACTCTAGGGTCGGTTTGGACCCACTCCATGTGTGGAGGCTTGCCCGTGTTCTTAATCCCCTGGCACCACCTTCAGGAACCTGAAGCATCACTGAAGTCAGACAGTTTCAACTTTCAATTATTTCCAGGGGCCTCTGTCCCGCAAACTGTGTGCTTTTCCGTGCTTGGCCAATCCCACAGGTCCAGTCCAGCAGAGGCAGCCTGACACCACAGGGCTTCTGGGACCCTGGATACCAATCAGTGCTTCCCAGCTCTGCCAGGCAGAAGCCCCGTCCTGGCCAGGCCACTGCTTAGTCTGAGCCAACTGTGCTGCCCTCCGAGATATGCCAACAAGCTGTCCTCCCCCGAAATAAGACAAGCCAAAGAGAAAGGTCACCTTGATTTCAAGCAAAAGTTCCTGCAGTAGCAGTTGTCACTCATGGGTGCTTACTGGAGCTAAGCACTGTTCTGGGCATTTTAGCTGAACTGACTCCTTGAATCCTTCTGAGGACAAAAGTGCCATTATCACCCCATTCACAAGTAGGAAAGAAAGCGGAGGCAAAAGATGTTGGGGTAAGAAATTATTGGAGCCTGAGTTGAAACCCAGGGTCTGACTTGGGAGTTAAATCGTAAGCACCACTTGCCATGTATGAAATAGAATCATGATGCCGAGTGAAGAGGAGACTTTGGGGCGAGAGTTCTGCTCCTTATTCTGTGACACTGACAGTTATTTAACCTCTCAGAACACTGGTTCCCCCACAGGTAAGCACTGGGCTAATACTGAATGCATCTGGTCAGGTTAATGAGAATGAAACAGAAGAGTGTGTGGAAGTGTCTAGAATAGCGTCGGGTACATGGTGGGTGCTGGGTCACTGTAAGTTTTCTTATTTCCTCTAATTAAGAAAGTCTTCAAAGCGAAGTGCCTGCTGCTATGGTGATCTCTTCCGTGCCAAATACTTCAGGGTCAAGGGGTTTCAAAAGAGCTCGCAGAACTGTTCTAGGGGAACACTTCTCATCTTTTTAGGGATCTTTAAAAATCACCCGATATGGAGAACAAAACTCTTGGTCGTCCTCAAGATTCTGCTTGGATTAACCCATATTTAATAACATTTCTTGTATATATAACAAACCACCATGGTTTTCCTATACTATATAAACCATCAAATAATCTTCTTTGGTCAGTAGTCTGTATTTCTAGCTTGTCAGGAAACCAACATAAAACAGTCTGTGCCTTCTTCTCTGTTCCCTAAGAGGTTTGTAGCCCTTGGTGTCCAGTCCCCAGAAGCACGACAGGGGTGCTGTCAGAGGCCATGGGGCCTCTGCTCACATGTAGACCAGGCCTCAACTTTCTTTCTCGGGTACATCAAACGTGTGCTTCCTGCAGCAGGCCCAGCCCTTCCATGACGGCAGAGGGAGTTACTTAATGGAGGGGAGGGTGTTACCAGGGCACAGAATAAAGTCAGGATTCTGGACTGCCTTGCAGAGACTCTGGGACCATAATTCTGATCCCTCTTCCTCTCCTTGCACAAATCCTTTAACCCCCCTGTGGCCCATTTTTTAAAAATCATTTCAAGTGTCTGAAAAAACAAGGTAAATGCAATTTCCCTTTCTACATGCTAGTCCCTCTCCTTGGAATATATCTGCAATGTTCTTCCCTTTCCCTGCTTCCTTCCCTTCTTCCAGAAAATTCCCATGTATCCTTCAAGACTCCGCTTAGAAGCTGCGTCCTCCAGGAAATCCTCGCGTACCCCAGCAGTCTGAGATGGGAGCCCTTCTTGGTTGCTCACTGTGCCTGGGCTTCCGTCCACCATGGCACTGTGATCTGGCTGCCAGTAAAATGGGTCCTGGTTACCTTTGGACCCCAGAACCTAGGCAGACAGGGCCTGACACATGGTGGATTCTCAGTAAGAGCTTGTTGAGCACATGAATCATAAAGCTCAATTCCATAATCAAATCCATGTTTTCTTACTTGCTGGCAATCACACCTCTAGAAATAAAATGCCAGAGGCTGTGAGATCAGAGAGTTAGGTCAAAAAGCAGGGTGAAGGGCTGGGATGCCACCCCCCCCAAAAAAAATACCGAGCCAACCTCACTACATGACACAACCACGTGAGGAGGAGGCAGCAACCTTTCAGCCCTTTGCCAGGCTATAAAATGTGACAGTAAGAATCCATGCCCTGATTTGCCTCCTGAGATAACGCCAGCTTGTGGAATTTAACCATGAGAATATCGATAAATGCCAGGACAAAGTTCATGTCCCATCAGCCCAACTCTGGACCCCAGAATTGCAGAAGCATGCTGGGTCTTCAAGGTCCTCTGGTCTACACTCTGCCCTGTGTACAGATCCCACCGGATCCAACAGTCACTCCCAATCCTGGGTGCGGGTGGGGGAAGGATCAAAATCTCAAGACTTCAAGTTTCAAGTGACAGAGAGAAAACCCACTCTGATACAACGTTTTTGAGAATCAATGGAACACGTTCTTGGGAAAGTGCACCACGCAGTACCTTGGGAAGCATGAGGAACAGAGAGATGACAAGGGAACATCATGCCTGCTCAGAAAGCTCATGCTGAGGAATGGCAAAGAGGCCAGTTCAGTGGTGGGCATGACGGAGAGCATCTGCCGCGAGGGCTGTGAGAGGAGCACAGACGGGGAGGGCGAGGCAGAAGCCCGGTGTGGAAGGTTCTGCAGCAGAGCTGGCCCCATTCCTTCAAAAACCCAACCAAATCAAACGGTGGGCTGATTCCAAAGAACTGACTCTTAGAAAAAATTGGGACAATTGGAGAAGTTTACATATGTATTGGGTACTGGGTGACAGCAAGGAGTTACTGGTAATTTTTAGGCCTATGACCATAATCTTATTACATCAGAAATTGTCTTTGTTTTTTTACAGGTGCAAAATCTAGTATGTAGCCATGACATGACGTGATGCTTTTTTAAAATTCAGAAAGAGAGACAGAGATGAAGTGAGTGTGGTAAAATCTTGACTCTAGGGACGTACCAGCGGGTGCCTTGTGCTCTGCTGTCTACTTTGGGGAAAGTCTGAAATGCTCATAGTTTAGAAAGGTGTAAAATGTAGATAAGGTGTCATGTGGCAGAAGACAGAAGAGACACTTGCAGCTGCGCCTTGGCAGGTGAGCAGGATCTCAGAGATGGCAATGGACAGGAGCGTCACGGGGGCGAGGGGGTGTAGCCCAGCAGAGGCCTTGGGGCTGGAAGGCTGGTGGTGACTCAGGAGTCCAGTGTGCCTCTGTGTGGGTCAGAGTTCCAAACTCTGTCCCAGGGCTAGAGGGTCACTTGTGTTGATCTGTTTCTCTAGGGTATGGTGAGTGCTGAGCAACAAATGAGACAAAAGACTCCACAAACACTGGGCCCTGAATGCAGGCCAAGGGGGAGGATGACCAGACAATTTTCCAAAACAACCTGTTTGTTCCAACCATGCTGACCCTTGCCACAAGGCCAGTCCCCTGCACCCTTCACCGCTGGTGTGATTGCCCCTCCTGGAGGATCCAGGCTCTGTCTAGACAGACCAGCAGCCCCCCAGCAGGAGGCTCAGTTGAGTTTCCTCTTTGGAACACCCAGAGTCTTCTTGGGACATGGTTCTCATCACCCCTCTTCCTCTGGTTCTCCAGAATCTCCAGAGACTGCAGAGCAAAGGTGGCCACACTAGAGCAGGCCCCGAGGACAACTGCCCAGTGGCACATCCACCTGGCTCTGCCCCACCCCCAAGTTACATCCCTCCTTGCCTGCACTGTCTCTGGGCGGAAGCGGGCTGCCTGCCCATCCTCTCACGTGGGACTCCACCCCGTCCACCTCTGCAGGGGTCATCAGGACCTGCTTTCAGGACCTGCCACACATCCTACCACCTCATCTCGGGGCCTGATTTGCTTCTGGCTTATCCAGTTTCTCTGAGATCATGGGAAAACGAACCCGGGCCATATCTACAGAGTGGCCTCAGTGTTCACCTCTTGGGGTAATTACGTTTGACAGCCTGAGAGTCATTCAGGAGTGGTCAAGGTTTCCCTCGCGCGAGATGGGAGGTTCCTCTTCCACAAGCTTATCTTCACTTTGCAGCCCTGGTTACTAACTGCCGAGCGTTGCAAAATCAAAGAGAAAATATTTACAATGCGAGTTGACCTAAAAAGACTTAGACGGGGGTCAGTGTACCTTCAGCTTGGCCTGACCGCTTACACATGAAAAGCCTTAGAGAGACGCAGGGCTGCGTGGTACAAAGTGCATGGGTTTCAGAGTCAGATGGAGAAATGAGTTCAAATCCTGCCTCCCCACTTTCTAGTTTGGGCAACAGAGTTAATCTCTGGTTAAATTTCCTATCTCAGCGTTTTTTGCAGGTTAAATGAGATTCATGCAAATGAGGTGCCTGGCCTGGAGTCGGCACACTTTGCCTGCTCCCCCCGCCCCTCCCACTCTAGGCACCCGGTTCCTCATTTCTTAGGTAAGGGAATTGAAGATACGACCATCAAGACACTTTCAGTTCTGATCCTGCCATTCCATGACATTTCGAAGGCAGTAAGTCACTCCTTGGAGGATTTGCCTCCAGCCACTCCCTGCCCATGGGGGTGCTGAGCTGGTGTAAATACACAAGGAGAGAGAGGGTCTGGGCTCCACATCCACATAGGTTCCTAACCTCCCCTTCCTCAGCGTGAAGGGCTTCTCAGCTCCATGGCACAGAGGAGCTTCTTCCGAATTTTCTGGACTCTCCAGAAGGTCACCAATTGTATGGACATGCTCTACGAGAAACTCAGACTTAGCGCTTGTCCTGGTGGATGGCGTAGTGGGTAGAATATTCCCTCAGCAGATACCAGGAAATGAATTCCCTCCTCCAGGCCGATGGCTTTGGGCACAGCTGCTCCTCCAGCTCCTCTCTCTCCAGTGACCATCGGCCCGTCTACCCCGGGACTGCTCCATGGGATCTTCTGGCTAAATCATGGATCTTGTGAAAGTGTTTTAAAAAGAATGGGATCCTAGAAAAATGTGTGGCATTATGATGACTCCAGTTTGGGTCTCCAAACCAGACCTCTAGGAAGGTCTCCCCTTACCAACTGACTAACTCCCCTATTGTCCTTTTCCCAAGACGCCCCCCGCTGGCCAACCTCTCCTCAGGCACAAAGTGGGGCTCCTCTCTGTGCACTAAGCCCTTGTGGGGTGGCCTGGCCACTTTCTCGTGGAAAACCCCATGGGATCAGCACCTCTGCAGTCTCTCATGACCTCGAGGTAGATGACCATATGCCCCCTTTACCCAGACAATCCCAGTTTATTCCTGTTACCCAGGGTAATTATTAATAGCAACGCTTTCCATCCTCTAGCTGGATGCAGGATGCAAGTTCTCCAAGGAGTGACTTACTGTGCCTGAAATGTCTCCAGTGTCCCAGATTACGCAAGAAAGTCCACAGTTGCTGTCCTTCCAGGCCAAGTGGCACCTCTACAGACCTGCCATCTAGCCAAGCTGGATGACCGCAGCATGGAGGTATGTTCAAGGTGGTTCAGCCCCTTTAGACATCATCTAATGCAGATGTTACCCCCTATTTCACTGCTGCAAAGGGGGACATGGCTTTCAATATAACACAAGGAAGGTCACAGGGCACCAGGCTCAAATGTGCTCACCAGCCCTCCTCCGTGAGGGCCACTCTACTGTGCAGCACTCTGGAGACTTCCCTTCATCACTTCGACTCTTCCCTTGGCCAGCCCTTTATCCAGAGGCTTACCTCTGCCAACACCAGTGGGGAAGCTCTGCCCCGCCCCCTTGCCCAGAGCTGCCCCTGCTGTGGCTCCAAGACCTGAAAGCAGCTTCCGACTGCAGAAGATCCATGGAAGCCAAGGACATTGTGTGCCGAGCAGATGGAAGCGCCTTCTCCTAAGGCTGATTGCTCTCGGCTGTTATCACACCATGACAAGGGAAACTTGAAAGAAGGCTTAGGATGCCTCAGATAGTTGAACTGCTGATGTTTTGACATTTTTTCCCTCCTCAGCCAGCAATTCTGTGGTTTTTCTTATTGGGTTGGAGAGGAAACAAATGCCGTCTAGAGCACTTCATGTTTGCAACAGTTTATAATTATGTTACTTCCACTGCTGTGTGCCTTAGAGGTTCATCAAGGACACAAGCCCTGGTCCCATTTTATAGGCAGTGAAACCAAGTTCAGATAAGGAAAGAAATTCTGGTCCTGAACTTCACCTGGCCAATCAAGCTTGCTTCTAGAGATATCAAGGCTTTGGCCAAATTGTTAACGCACACACTCACACACATTCTCTTTCTCTCTCTTTCTCTCTCTCTCTCTCTCTCTCTCTCTCTCTCTCTCTCTCTCTCTCTCACACACACACACACACACACACACACACACACACACACACATTCTCTCTCACCCACACACATTTTTTTTCTCTCACACACACACACATTCTCTTTCTCTCACACATACGTACATTCTCTTTCTCAAATACACACATTCTCTTTCTTTCTCTCACACACATTCTTTCTCTCTCTCTCTCTCCCTCTCTCTTTCTCTCTCTCTCTCTCTCTCACACAGACAGACAGACAGACAGACACACACACACACACACAGAAACACACATGCTCACTCACTCACACACTCTCTACTGTCCACTTGGAGCCTTGGATTGTTTCCCTGCTCTGGTTTTACTCCTGAACTTTCCTATTTCCTGGCTATAAATATACCAAGGACAAGCTTGTCCCTTCGTTTCACTCCACCAGCCAAAGAAGCAGTTACTCAGAAGCAGACAGCAGGGAGCAGCCAGCATAGGGCGAGAAGACAGATTTGTTCAGTCCAGGACAGAGGAGGCATTTTCCTGGTATTTGCCTTTCAGATGCAGCTGCCAGAGTGCTATCTGGGGAGGCCAAGCCCCGTCACACATTCTTGATCCCCCGAAGGCTGGGCTGAGCAAGCAAGGGTACAAAAACCACTCTCATTTTAGATTCCACCGAAACCACAGACTGGCTAAGACAAGGCCCCCTCATTGCCAACCACTGTTGAAACCCACACCAGCCTTTCCAGGTGAGGGCTCAAGGGCATACCCCAGAGAAGCCATTTCGTCTAACTACCAGTCTTCCTCATTACTCATTTTTAAATTAAATTCTTCCTCCGTTCCTCAATGACTTTGAGTCAATGTTTTTTTCATTATTGTTGTTGTTGTTCTAAATTAAAATACAACTATAGTAGTAATATTATTACATAGTAGAAATATTAGCAAGTACTTACTGGGTAATCACTACATACCTGGTGCCCTGCCCATATGATCACAACAGACCTACTCTGTAGGTCATATTATTACTCTCATCATCATCATCATCACAGATGGGCAGACTGTGGCCCAGAAGGTTAAATCACACACCCAAAGTCACACAGCTACTAAGTGAGGGAGCCACAAGTTGAACTCAGGTTAACTAACTCCATGCTCCAAACTATTATCTCCTACAATACCTCACCCCTTCTGCTCCATAGCAGATCATGTCCAAGGCACCCTGATGGAAGACTATTTCCAACACATGCTGATAACTGCTACTTGACCTAAAAGGGGTGACAAAGGGGGATTCTAGATCAAATAAGTTTAAGAAACATTGTATACCCGTGGTTCTCAAAATATTTGGTCTCAGGAACCATTTACACCCTGAAAAACCTCTATTATCGAGATCCTCAAAGAGCTTTTGTTTATGTGGATTATGTCTATCAGTATTTACTGTCTCAGAAATGAAACTGGTTAAGATGGCAGAGGAGGTAAATGCTATGCTTGCCTCCTCCCACGACCACATTAAAATTATGACTAAACTGCCAAACAATGATTAGTGAGGATTGCCTGAAGTCTAGCTGAACAGAAGTCCTATAACTAAGGACATACAGAAGAAGCCATGTCGAGACTGGTAGGAGGGGCAGAGATGCGGAAGGGGCTTGTCCCACACCCATGTGTGGTGGTTAAAAATCAGGAGGGATATTTCAGCTGTGGAGGTCCCTCCCCTCAAGGAGTAAGGTATCCTAGCCCCGCACCAGGCTCCCTGGCCCAGGGTCTCCGTGCTGGGGGGAAAAGTCCCCATAAGTTTTGGCTGTGAAAACAAGCAATTTGTGGCTGAGTGAGATGAGGGTGGCTGGAGTCCCAGGTGTTCCTTTTAAATGACCAGAGCACAGACTTACTCATTGATGGACACTTGCTGTGGGATCTAATGCTGGGGCAGCAGCTCAAAAGGCACCAGGGACATATGGGGAGGAACTGAATTGTCTGGCTCCCAGACAAGGGCTGAAGGGACAGCTTTCTCCTAGACAGAGTGCTGGTAAAAGCCATTGTTTCTTCGTCAAACCCTCCCCCAACTCAGCATGCAGACGTGAGCGGCTGCCATATCTGAGTCTCCATCAACTGGGCTAACACCATTTGCCCCACCCTGGTGATACCCTGAGACTCTGCCCCACTCAACTTGCAGGCTTTTCCACAATAACAGACTGTCTTGGCTCATGCTGCAGACTTTCCTAAAATCTCTCAAAGGTTCACAAACCCCAAACAAACGGCATCAAACCTCAGTGTGCTCCATACCCCTTGTGGAACAGCCAAGCATTAGTGGTAGCCAGCCTCAGTGTACAGCTTAGTCTCTCCCAGACACCTCCAAGCTCAGCACAAGTGGCAACCATCTGCAGATCAGTTTGTAGCTCATACCAACTGGCCCCAGGTAGGGCACAGACAGCAGCTGACCCCAGAACCAATACATCTCGTGGCCAGCTTCAGACTACACCGGAGCACCATCCAACCACCTCCACAAATGACACACCCAAAGGGCAGACTCAGCAGGCACGAGAACCCCACTAAAGCAAATCCTGTTCTATAGGGATAGCCCCTGCACAACAGCTCTTCCACTGTAGTTGCAGCAAGTTCTCATAACCAATTAATCAGCCTGAGGTAATCCCTCCCATTGACATGCAAACAATAATCAAGGCTCAATTATGAAAGAGTACACACAACCAATACAAGGGACACATTTGGAGCACCTCATTCAAGTGACCAGGGAGACTATGCCCCTAGGTCCCAGAGGACACCTACTACAAAAGACCACTCTACCAAGACTGGGACACATAGCAGCCCTACTTAATAAACATAAACGAAAACAGGGAGGCAGCCAAAATGAGGAGACAAGGAAACATGTCCCAAATGAAAGAAAAGAGCAAAACTCCAAAAAAAGAACTAAACAAAATGGAGACAAGCAATATACCAGATGCAGAGTTCAAAACACTAGTTATGAGGATGCTTAATGAACTCAGGGAGAATTTCAACAAAGAGATAGGAAACATAAAAACAAATGGAGATAGAAAACATAAAAAAGAATCAGTCAGAAATGAAGAATACAATAACTGAAATGAAGACTACATTAAAGGGAGTCAACAGTAGATTAGATGAAGCAGAAGACTGAATCAGTGATTTGGAAGATAAAGTAGCAGAAAACACCCAATCAAAACAACAAAAAGAAAAAAAGAATCCAAAACAATGAGAATAGTTTAAGGGGCGTCTGGGACAACATCAAGTGTACCAGCATTCATAAGAGTACCAGAAGAAGAAGAAGAGAGAGCAAGAAATTGAAAGCCTATTTGAAGAAATAATAATGGAAAACTTCCCTAACCTGGTGAAGGAAATAGACATATAAGCTCAGGAAGCACAGAGAATCCTAAACAAAATTAACTCAAAGAGGCCCACAACAAAACACATCATAATTAAAATGAGAAAGGTTAAAGGCAAAAAGAGAATCTTAAAAGCAGCAAGAAAAAGGCAGTTACCTACAAGAGAGCTCCCATGAAACTGTCAGCTTATTTCTCGACAGAAACTTTGCAGGCCAGAAGGGATTGGCACAAAATAGTGAAAGTAATGAAAAGCAAAGACCTACAACCAAGATTACTCTAGCTAGCAAAGCTATCATTTAGAATCAAAGGTCAGATAAAGAGCTTCCCAGACAGGAAAAACATAAAGAATTTCATCAATACCAAATGAGTATTACAAGAAATGCTAAAGGGACTTCTTTAAGAAGAAGAAGAAGAAGAAGAAAAGATCAAAACTATAAATAATAAAATGGCAATAACTGCATATCTATCAATAATTACTTTCAATGTAAATGGATTAAATGCTCCAATCAAAAGATAGGGTGGCTGAATGGATAAGAAAACATAACCCTTACATATGCTGCCTACAAGAGACTCACATCAGATTAAAAGACACACTGAAAGTAAAGCAAAGATAAAAGGTATTTCATGAAAATGGAAATGAAAAAAACAACAAAAAATGCTGGAGTAGCAATACTTACACCGGACAAAATGGACTTTAAAACAAAGACTACAACAAGAGAAAAAGGACCCAGTAATTTCACTTCTGGGTATTTATTCGAAGAAACCCAAAACACTACTTCGAAGGGACATGTGCACCCATATGTTCATTGCAGCATTATTTACAATAGCCAAGATATGGAGGCAGCCTGGGTGCCCATTAATAAATGAATGAATAAAAAATGGTACATATATACAATGGAATATCATTCAGGCATAAAAAAGAATGAAATCTTGCCATCTGCAACAACATGGACAGACTTAGAGGGTCTTATGCTGAGTGAAGTAAGTCAAACAAAGACAAATGCCATATGATTTCACTTACATGTGGAATCTGAAAAGCAAAATAAATGAAAAACAAAAGAGAAACAGATTCATGGATACAGTGAACATTTTGATGGTTGCCAGAGATGAAGGGGTTGGGGGGATGGGTAAAAAGGGGAAGAGATTAAGAAGTACAAATTGGTAGTTACAAAATAGTCATGGGGATGTAAAGTACAGCATAAGGAATAAGAATATTATAATAACTATGTATGGTGTCAGATGGGTACTAGATTTATTGGGGTGATCACTTTTTAAGTTATATAAATGTCTAATTACTATGTTGTAAACTTGAAACTAATATATTATATGTGAACTGTAATAGAAAAATAAAGTTATTTTAAAACAAAAAATTAAACTGAAAATAATTTAGTATTTATTAATTCATTTAAAAAAACAATAATAAACTTACTACATGGTAACATAAATGCCATGTTTTTATGAAACATTACTATGTCCAAAAAAAATTAGTAAAAAAGTGGCATTGTTTTACATTTTTGTAAATCTTTTTCATGCCTACTTAAGAGCGAAATTCTCATTTCTGCTTCTGAAGTTAATCTGTTGCAGTGTCATGAAGACTGTGGTTAAACTCCACTCTACACTCGTGAGAGAGTGAGAGTGAAAAGGCAAATAATGCCTTAGGATCATTTTGAAAATAGTCTTGACTTCCCCCAGGCCACCCTAAGGAGTAGGGTGCTTTCCCTCAATGGGAAGCCATGGAAGGGGTTAGGTGGAGCATGACACTTTCTGAGTTACCGGTTAGGAAGTTTGTCTGGGTGCTGGGTGGGGAAGAAATAGAGGAAGGGCGAGGGTGGAAGCAGAGAGACCAGCCACCAGAATCTTGCAATAGGAGGGCAAAGATGATGGTGGCCTGGACAAGAAGGCCATAGAGAAACAGTCGTGCTCCAGAGAATGCTAGATGTCTGGGTCAAGAGCCCGAAGAAGAGACGTGAAGAGAAGGGAGACCGTGGCGCCACACACAGAGGGGCCTGACGCTGGCAAAGGACCTGCTGGGTCCTGGGCTCGGGCCAAGGCTGAGGCGGTGGGCTGGCCTAGGCCAGAGAGAGGGGCCAGTCCCTCCCTGAGCAAGAAGAGCAGGATGAGCCAGGACCTCTCTGCTCCTCTCCACACACGTGCCCAGGGCCTGAAGCATATGGTCAAGCTTGTCCCCATGCACCTCTGGACACTGGAGTTAGCATGGCCCTGGGCACACAGAGGCCTAAAGCCAGAAACCAGACCCTACAGAGACCCTGCATAAAGAGTCTGCTTTTCCAGTCCAAAAAACTCATGTAACTAATGCCTGCACTGACCTGTGGCCTCCTGCTGCCTGGACCATGTGCCCCAACCACTGCCCCTTCATGCTCCCACCGCATCTGTACCTGTGGTGATTGCCATGTGATGAAGAGTCACGTGATCAGCCCTGTTCCCCCTCCCTGTGCCCACAGCCTGGCCATGGAGAAATGCTCTGGCTTCAGGCTTGGCCGTGTGACCTGCCATGGATATGTGGGCAGAAGAGCCAGTGTGCTGGTTCCTGAAGGGTTTGCAGGTTTCCACTTGCTCTTTTGTATCTCTGTCATTATCAAAAGAGAACCTACTGCCAGGTCATTGCTGTCCCTCAGCCTGGGACCCAGAATGAAAAACGGAATAAACTCAACCCAGCAAAACCCCACAGACCTAAAGCCTGAAGCCGAGCTACCCAGCATCCCTGCAAATCCACGGAAATCAGTGCTTATCGTTGTATGCTCCTGAGGTTTCCACAGTTATTTGTTATGCAGCCATAGCTAGCCAATACACATGCCTCCTCCCCTGGAGTCTCTTTAAGACTGTGCACTACATGAATACTAGGACCACATTTATTTTCCTTCCTGTTTCCTAAGGGCCTAGCACACTGCAATTATTTAATAAATATATTTGAACACGTGAAGAAATGCACAGATGCCCACCTAGACGATTCCAGGAACCAGAGACCTCTTCCGGGAAACCCTGACCCAAGGATGATTGTAGAGCAGACTAAGTGCCGCCCACTAGTACCCCAAGCACAGACACACACACACACAGCCGGACCAGTATCAGGCCAGCCCTCAACACTAGCAATGGGCCACGCAATACCCTTTGGGATTGTATCTAGCTATCCCCAGACTGAACTGGTATCCTCGGCTCCCTCTTGTGCTTCAGAGCAAACAGCCTCTCTTAGAGGCAATCTCCACAAGCCGCTGGCCATTCTGTGCCCCAAACTGCCCTCACTCTCTGAATAGGGGTTTCAGGGAGGGACTCCACACCTGCGCACCTGCCCCATGATGCCATGCACTGAAGGTGTGTCCCCCGCAAAGGTCACATATTGAAACGCTACGCTCCCCATCTGATGGTATTAGGAAGTGCAGATTTGGGGAGGTGATTAGGTCCCGAGGATGGAGCTCTCATGAATGGAATTAGTGTGTCTATAAGAAGAGGCACAGTTTGCTTCCTCTCTGTCTGCCATGTGAAGACCCAGCAAAAGGACAGCTACCTATGACCCAGGAAGCAGGTCCTCACCACACACCAAATCTACTGGCATCTTGGTCTTGGACTTCGCAACTTCCACAACTCTGAGAAATAAAAATCTGTTGTCTAAGCCACCCAGTCTGCCATAGTTTATTATAGCAACCCGAACTGACCAAGAGACATGGGGTGGCAAGGATGCCAACAGGGTCGTGTTAGTGAAAAACAAAAGGAGGTGACAAGACCAGGTGAGGCCCTGCTGAGGAACAGAAGAAGATTGGACCAGCAGCCAGTCCAGGATCCCCAAGTCTTCCAGACTTGACATCTCTGAGGAGAGATGAGGGTCATCAGCATTGCTCAGGAACTTGATAGGAAGCACAGGGTGTCTGTGATGTTGGGCATGAGACCCCTGAAAGGGACAGGCTCAGGGGGGTGCAGGCAAAAAGATGGAGCCTGCAGATTACTGACAACCCTCACCAGCCCCATGGCCTGGGGGACCCAACCGCACACCTCAGTGAGTGAAAAAGCCCTCCACTGAGCGTCAGCAGCGGAGGGCAGGGTGGGTGGGCCCTGACTGAAGTAAGGGCTCCTTCCTTCCTCCTCACTGCCTGTGACCTGTTGGATGTCCATTTACAAAAAAGAGTGTGAGGGGAGGCAGAGACCCCCATCTCTACCTAGAATGTTTGATATTATTTGGTGTTCATGGAAACAACCACTGCGGCCCAGGTCGTGCTGCAGACTGGGTGGCCCCCAGACAGCCGTGGAAGCTGTTTGGTCCCACTCTGCAGGGGACCAACATGTTCTGAACCTCAAGTTGATCTTGGTGGTGAGGCAACCTTAACTGCAAAACAACCGCACTCTTTTTGGAAACTAGTTTAGGGGGAACGCTTATAAATCACCCCTCTCTCACTCCACGGGCAACTCCTGATCTTTCAAAGGAGGTTGTGAAATCAGTTTCCTCTGGTTTGGGACATGTGTCTATTTTAAGCAAATGAACAGCACTGTGTATAACCTGGATCTGTAAAGACGGAGGTAATTGGTCTCAAAGTATGAATGAGCCAGTGATTTATGCAACACAGGCACAGCCGTAGTGCTGGGAACTGGGGGCCCAAAGCACCGTCTTAGCCAACACAGAACTGTGGCACGACGCGGACCGTCTCACACAGACATGGCAGACAAACGCAGACGCCATCCCACCCTGGCCACGGGAACAGTGACCGCATTCAGTCTGTCTGAAAGAGGGTGTCCTGACCCCCTGCAGAGACGCTTTTGGTTTGGGCTTCCACCAAGGACCCAGTGCAGTGAGGTCCCCGAGTGTCGGTTCTAGGACATCCCCTAGGACCTGGAGGTCATACTGAACTCAGAAAAGCTTCCCTCGGTTTTTGGTTACATTTGATTTTGAGTTTCAGAAGCTGGGAACCGAACGGCATAACGAAGGGTAGATCCCAGCCCTTGTTACCCATGAGCCTGTTGTCTGTGCAGTGGGTGCAACACGAGTGAAGTCACCCACAGAAGACAGATTAGGAAGGATGTCACCCACTGGAACAGTGGCACATCCTGTCCCACGGGGCCCAGCACAGTAAGTGGGGATGCAGAGAAGGTTCACATTTCCATTTAAACTCAAGTAGCTTACAGATAATGTCTCAAGGATGTTTGGAGCAAAGGAAGAAGACTGAGGACAGAGATTAACCCCTCTGCCTCCACTGCACTTTTAGCCTTGACCTTCTCTGCTACAAAATATGGCAAAGGTACTACCATAAAGTTGGGGGGGGCTTCTGGGGGGATTCCATGCCCTGCATCCAAAGGCTAGGCCTAGTCACAAATAATACACACGCAAGACCACATTGCATGATGCAGCTATTCTTTCAGACTTCCATTCAATGAAGCAAGTATTTATTAACTGTTTGATCTCATCAAAAATAAATGTTGAGTACGCTGTGAGGCTTAGTCCAGGTCCTCAAAGAGCCTAAGGCAAGGCGAAGCCACATAAGTGAGCATGAGCTGCCAGAGACAGCGGAACCGCTACTGCAAAGGTTAATCAGAGACACACAATCCAGGGCAGGTGACTCAGCCTCTCCAGGCCGCGGGGCATTCATCTCTCTATTAACAAAGCAAAGCCCCATCTGGTCACAGCACACCACGGTTCTAAATATCCCAGCCAGCCGGTAGCAATAAAAGCCACATGTGCAAGTCACCAAGCCCTGCCACACTGGTGGCCTCCTGAGGCAGCCTCGCAGTGGCACCCAGAGGCAGTACTGTGGTGAGACCCCCCAGGCTGGGCTCCTGCCAGGCAGCAGTGGGTGGAGGAGGGCAGAGAGCTGGGGGAGGGCTGCTCAGTCAAAAAGCATCCCCTGCAGCAGCAGGGGTGAGAGAAAGGGGGGAGAGTGTTTGGGAGAAGAGAAAAATGAGGGAGGACAGCTATAGAGAAGTGAAAGAACCCTCTGGAAGCACTGGGCTCTAATCAAACCAGGAAACAAAAACCAGAGTAAATTTATTACCCAGTGGAACCCCTGACCAAACCTAAGGTTTACTCAATTATACAAGACTCACTGTATCAGTGCTTGTTCTCTGGGTTCTTACTTGAAGCTCATAACAGCCCTGCAAGGTAAAGGAGAGCTCAATCACCCATTTTACAGATGGAAACATCTCGCCCAGGCAGCCCAGGAGCTGGCACACTGTCGGCAGCTGATGGCAGCATCACCGCCATGCTGTGGACCCTGGGCCCCAGGTTGAACTGAATCCAAAAGTACAGATTTCTGAGTCTAAAGATTTTCTAAAACTATTGAACAAGTGTCAGGCAGGGTCTCAGCTCCCGCTCCCCACACAAGAACGCAGGACATGGTGAGGCCAAAAAGGAACACCCACGGAGCCATAGGTAGGGGAGTCAGACCATTGTAGTCTCACTGGCGGCTGAGCTGGAGACACAGGAAGCAGGAGCCACACAATCTGCCATCTGCCGTCCGCTTCTCTGCCAACCAACCAACTCCCTGCTAACTGCAATCCACGCTTGCTAGCGTAGCCACGGCAGTTATATCAGTGGCCAATGGCTCACTGGTTACAGCTGACGGCCAACTACTACCAGAGCCAGCACCTTTCCACGTGAGGCCTAGAGCCTGGAAACTGCTCTGTGGGACTCTGTCCCCACATCATCCTAGAAAAAGTGCTACACACCTCACTGCTGAATATCACTACGGTCACCTTCCAAGTACTCCCCTTGGGAAGCTATGCACCGACGTCAGTGCGTAGTCCACCCTTCAAAGCAATTTTGGAACTCTTTCTGGAATGGCCAACAGAGCTGTCGTCATATTACCCTTGATGTCCTGAATGTCATCAAAATGTCTTCCTTTCAATATTTCTTTTATCTTCAGGTACAGAAAGAAGTCATTGGTGGCCAGATCAGGTGAGTAGGGAGGGTGTTCCAATACAGTTACTTGTTTACTGGCTACAAACTCCCTCACAGACAGTGCCGTGTGAGCTGTTGCATTACAGTGATGCAAGAGCCATGAATTGTTGGTGAAAAGTTCAGGTCATCTAACTTTCTCACGCAGACTTTTCAGCACTTCCAAATAGTAAACTTGGTTAACTGTTTGTCCAGTTGGTACAAATTCATAATGAATAATCCCTCTGATATCAAAAAAGTTTAGCAACATGGTTGCAACAAGTTGGCGAACTTAATTCGCAGAGGACGTATCAATGATCCTGAGCAGGGAGGACTCGGGTCACAGACTATGGAGAAAACGGAGCCATAAAGAGCATCTAATTCAAACAAGTCCTTCATTTCGGGAAGGAGGACAGGGAGGCCCAGGAAGGGTGATGAGTTTCTTGAGGTCATAGAGGTCATATTCAAGTTAATGACCAGCCTGCCTCTTCCAAACTCCAGGCCATGGCTTCTCCTCGTTGGAGGTGAGAAAAGCCAACTCTCCTGGCTCCTAGCAGTTCTGCTAAGGACAGCGGGAGCACACAAGCCCCATGGAGTCCTGTCGCGGTCACTGCCACAGCCGCCATGTCAGTGATGAGCTCTCCCAGGGGTCCTGGCACCACATCAGGACTGCTGCCACATTCTACCATCAGACGAGCAAGGACTGGTGGGGCATGGCGGGAAGCAGGGCTGGAAGGGGGTGCCCGGGAGAAGGCTCCCTGGGAAGTGAGTTAAGATGGGGGTGGGCAGAGGTGCACATGCCAGAGGGGCTCAGTGTCATGAAGAGCGGTTATACCCAAAGATGGATCTGCTGGGCAGGCGACACCATGTGACTTCATTTATACGAATCTCAAGAAGTGGGGGTTGGGGAGGCAAAACTAATCTAAGGTGAGCAGGGTCACAAAAGTGATGGCCTTTGGTGAGTCAAAGGCTGTTCCCTGGAAAGAAGTCTGAAGAAACTTGCTGGGATGATGAAATACAAAGGCTCAACAATTAAGTTCGTGAACTTTCCACCATGTAAGTGCACAGTGAAAAGTTTGTGAATTTAATTGTCCGACATTTTGTATCCTCTGTCCTGATTTGGGAGGGTGTTATGTGGGTGCATGCAAATGTGACAGTTCATTAGGCTGTGCATTTCGTATTTGCACGTTTTACTGTGTGTAAGCTGTGCCTCGAATAAAATCCAAGGGAAAACAAAGAATGGAGCAAAGAGGCAGAATTAAGAGGTAGTAGCTCTCTGGTCCCTAGACAAGCCCGGCACAGGCTCCCTGAGTCTTCACTTGGGCCATTTTAAAGGGGATTTGAACATCAGAAAGGGGAGGGGGGCTACATGGCTTTCAAGGATCCTGTAGCCACATTCTCACACGGCTCCTGCTGACACCTACCCAAGCTGGGTCTCTCCCGATGGTCTTCTGGGGACAGCGGTTTCTGCTGCTGTCCTGTACAGAAGCCTCTCTCCCTGCCCCCCATCAGTCAAACACACACCATGGCTCCAGGTAATGCCTCCAGATTCCTCTCCTGCCCCTCGCCCAGTCTCTTTCCTAGACCTTCCCTAGATCCACAGTCTAACTAACATAAGCCTCCTCTCAGTGTTCCAGAATTTCCTTCATTCATTCTTTGGCCCTCCCTTGCCCAGGAGAGGGACAATGGGTCCGAGCTTTGGACCCCAAAGCGCAAGCCAGCCCACCTGTGCCCAGGTAGCAGCATCTGTCCCCTATATAGCCTGGACTCCTAAGCCCCAGCTCAGATTGGAAGGCCCCGTCCCTTCTGATATGAGGCCACTCTGGGCCTGACACTTTCTCATGGGGACCCTCTGGTATGTCCTGGTAGGAGCTCATATACCCAGTCCCACATCGACAACACAAACTCTCTGTGTAGACATGCCCATGAAACATGGAATTACATTCAGCTCACCCTTCCCAAATTCAGCATCAAAACCAGTTGGTCAAATGTCCTTGTCCTAAAAAAGAAAAGCCGTAAACCCCACTGCTCAATTTCGTGACAAGTAAATACGGAGACATAAGTAAATAATTCAAAGATTTTAGCTCCAAGGTTGATCAGTCTGAGCACTTACTTGACCATGATTGTAATGCAGGGTCTCTGGTCCCACTCCCCGCACAGGAACGCAGGACATGATGAGGCCAAAAAAGGAACACCCATGGAGCCATAGATAGGGGAGTCCTACCACTATATTCTCTCTGGCGGCTGGGCTGGAGACACAGGAAGCAGGAGCCGCAATCCGCCGTCCACTTCTCTGCCAACCAACAAAAACCCCTTGCTAACTGCAATCTGCGCTTGCTAGCTCAGCCACAGCAGTTATATCAGTGGCCAATGGCTAAGTAGTTACAGCTGACGGCCAACTAGCCACAGCTGATGACCATCTACTACCTGAGCCAGCACCTTTCCACGTGAGGCTGATAGCCTGGAAACTGCTCTCTGGGGTTCTGTCCCCACAATGATCAAGGATTTACCCATGATGAAGCTCAAGTAGAAGGATTTGTGAAGAACAACCACAATGACAGCAATAAATCAGGAATTAGAAAAGTGACATCAAACACAGTAACATCAGTCACTCCAGGAGGCTGCCCCCAGGAACTGGATAAGCCAGGAGTCCAGGATCCTACCAACTCTGAGCACCTCCCAGGCTGCACACCTCTGTTCCATATGCTCCACGTCCCTCACTCCGACCTCATGAGGGCAACTTAAACTCCCATTCAGCAGATAGGAAAACTGAGGTGACAACAGCTCGTGAGTGGCTGAGTGGGGATGTCAGAGAACAATCAGTGCTCAAGGGACATGGTGATTCAATGGGGATTGCTGTGGACACCTACCCTCGTAGAATCTGCGTCTATAAGGGAGACAACTAAAGAAGCAATCCCAATGCCATGTGGTCAGTGCAGGAGACCCGGGGCCAAGGGGCTGTAAAGACTTCCTGGAGGAAGTGACCTTTGAGCCAGGATGACTAGAATGAGTGAGTCATGGGAGTCTTTGTCCAGGACCCATCTCAGTTCCTCTTACTAATAATGCCAGTGGGCCTTCCCCAGCAGGCCTCCCAGACAGGGCTTCCCAATCATTTTTTCCCCATTAGTTTCAGGTGTAGAAAACTATGTAATAGTTAGACATGTACACCCCGCACAAAGTGGTAACCTTCCTACCCCAGTCTACTGCCCCTCTGACATCGTATGTAGTTGTTACAGTTCCGTTAACTCTATTCCCTACGCGGTACTCCACCTCCCGTGACCACATACAGAGGGTGCCAAAAAATGTATACACATTTTAAGAAAGGAAAAAACTATTAAAATTGTAATACTCAGTATGTACCGATGACAAAAGATGAATACAGGTCACATTTGACTTGTATTCTTGCACCTCCAGTTACAAGAGGTGCTCAAAGTGGTGACCACCAGCGTAATTGTAATACAGCTTTTTCCTTTCTTAAAATGTGTATATATTTTTTGGCACTCTGTGTGTGTGTGTGTGTGTGTGTGTGTGTGTGTGTAGCATGTTTCCCCAAAAATAAGACCCGGTCTTATATTAATTTGTGCTCCAAAAGACGCATTAGGGCTTGTGTTCAGGGGATGTCATCCTGAAAAATCATGCTAGGGCTTATTTTCCGGTTAGGTCTTATTTTCAGGGAAACATGGTATATTTTATATATATATATATCACGCACTTGAGTGTGTGCAAGGTCTGACAATTAAGTTCACGAACTCATCCTAGAAAAAGTGCTCCATACCTCATTGCTGAATATCACTACGGTCACCTTCAAAGTCCTCCCCTTGGGAAGCTATGCACTGATGCCAGTGCCTAGTCCACCCTTCAAAGCAATGTTGGAACTCTTTTTCTGGAATGGCCATCAGAGCTGTCATCGTATTACCCTTGAGGTCCTGAATGTCATCAAAATGTCTTCCTTTCAATATTTCCTTTATCTTTGGGTAAAGAAAGAAGTCATTGGGGATCAAGTGAGTAGGGACGGTGTTCCAATACAGTTATTTGTTTACTGGCTAAAAACTCCCTCACAGACAGTGCCGTGTGAGCTGGTGCATTGTCGTGATGCAAGAGCCATGAATTGTTGGTGAAAAGTTCAGGTAGTTTTTGTCTAACTTTTTCATGCAGCCTTTTCAGCACTTCCAAATAAACTTGGTCTATTGTTTGTCCAATTGGTACAAGTTCAAAATGAATAATCCGTCTGATAGCAAAAAAGGTGAGCAACATCGTTGCAACAAGTTCATGAACTTAATTGTCAGACCTCGTATATATTAATTACAGTTGACATTCCATGTTATTCAGCTTTAGCTTCAGGTGGACAGCGCAGTGGTCAGACATCTACACCGTCCATGAAGTGGTCTCCCTAATAAGACATGTGCCCATCTGACACCCTACAAAATGTTTGCAACATTATTGATTATATTCCCCAAACTGTATTTCATATCCCCATGGCATTAGTAATCACAGTATAGCCCAATCACTTCTGTCATTTCTCAGAGCCCTCTTGTGAGATGGTAACATCTGTAGGAGTTCAGTGGCAGCCAGAGGGCTGAAGGGTTGACACCCGTACACACCTCTTAACAGCTGGGCACCCAGAAGGGAGGCTCTGCCCCAACCTGCTGGGGGGCGGGTGGGCCATGGGACTCACCGCAGCCTCCCCCCCTGCCCCAGTCCCCAGCGTCTCACTTGGAGGGTGCGCTGTGATTCACTTTCACATGTGTTTTCTCGTTTCAGTGTGACAACCACAGAAGGTGTACTCAGCCCCATTGTATTGGTGGGAAAAGGGAGACACGAAATGGCCCACCAGGGCCCCCAGTGAGGTAGCATCAAGGCAGGCTAGCGGGTCTGACATACAGCGCCCAGGGCTCCGCAGCGGCCACCCTGCAAGCCACGGATTTTAAAAAGAAGAAAACTGATGGTGTAACAGTACCCTCCTTCCTGGGAGAAGAAATTCGATTTCTCTTAAATGCCCTCGTTCCTCCCACTTCCTATTTCAATGGTCTCCCGCTGAAATCTGCATGTTGGCCGCCACTGCCCTCAGGATTCCGAGGAAAACTGTGACTCTTCTCAACAATGAAAAGCTTGCTTTTCCCCAGAAGTGCACAAGCCCTGCAAATGGAGCAGGCAACAGTTCAGGAAGACACAGTGACAGAACCTAGAAATATTTGACTCGGCGCGAGTGGAAGCCATCAGGGACTCAGGATACACAGCAGACTTTCCGCAGCTGGAACAATAGCGACAGGGAGGAAGGCAAGACGCTAAAGGAGACTTTGGCCGTGGACCCCGGTTCCGCAGGCAGACGGGCTTTGGAAGGAAGCCACTTCAAATGTTCCTGCTGAAACAATGCGGCAATGTTTCTTTGTTTCCACTGAGGTTTGCCCTGAATAACAGCTGTCAACAGCTCAGGAAGACAGTGGTTTGTTCCAAGGCTTTCTTCTTTGCAAGTGTTCTTTTATAAACACTGTATTGCTCTTTCTAGCAAGGGCAAAATAAAGGCATGCACAGTTACTCCAAAGGGGAAAATATTTCCGAATACATCCAAGCCTTTGTCTTGAGCTTGCATCTGAGGGGTCGGAAGTCCTCTGCTAAGAAGACGGAATTCTTAAATATACTGTTGGAGGAGGGGGTTATTTAGAGCACCTTCTAGTATCTTCTGGAAGCCTCCTTTCGTCTTTACAACAGTTTCAATAGAATAAATGATGTTCACTGGCAGTTGGGAGGACGGAGGTGGGAAGGGAGTTAGTATTATTGGGTACGGAGTTTCAGTTTGGGAGGATGAAAAAGTTCTGGAGATGGGTGGTGGTGATGGTTGCACCACAATGTGAATACACTTAACGCCACTGGACACGTCAACATGGCTAAGATGATACATTTTAGGTTAAGCATAGTTTACACAATAAAAATCCTGCAAAAAAGATACTGTCAATGCAATAAAAAAAAAAATTTAAAAACTGTCACCATGCTGAAAAGAATCTAAACGTTTTTACAAGTTAATTCTGCTGTTCTGCTAAATATTTAAGAATAGCCCATTTGGTTTACTAACTACTAACTGCACTGAAAGCATCTGATCTGCTGAGCACCGTCAGGAAGAGCAAACACCTTCCCCCGGCAGCCTCGCAGCGTTGCTCTGTCCCAACGCCTTTCTCCTGCAAAGCCTGTGGAACTCTCTAGACATTGTCTCACCCACCCTTTCCTCTGAACAACTATATTCACCCCAAAGGGTTCAAGTGACCTGACCTATGAGATCACAGTGAAAAGTCAAGAGCCAGTTCTCGGATCTCTCTGCTCAGCTGGCCAAAGCTTCTGGCAGTTGTCAGTCAAGTGATTCCAGGCAAATGTTTCAGAGATGAAAACGGGCAGCCAAGCCGAGTATCTTGAGTCAGCTCCACAGTCAGCTGACAACTGGACGGCACTGAAGGGCCCAGCTGTGGGCACACACCGCTCACCTGGTGTCCAGAAGGAGTGCCCCGGGAGACTCACCAGCTGGGTACGTCAGGACGGATGATGAAACAGGAAACCCGAATGTTGCTGGAAGAGCCTCTGCTTTCTAGTTCTAAAAGCTTTTTCATCTTTCTGCCATTAACGTTTTGAAATAGTTACTTCAGAGTTATATTTCCATGGGATGAACTGTGTTGTCTTTCCGATGCGTTGCCCAGAGGCAAACCCCAAAATAATAATAACTACAACTTATGGATCATCTACCATGTGCCAGGGACCTTACTATACACCTCTTGTACTCTCTCCAGCAACCCTGCAAGGGTTCTCATCTCCACTGGAGAGATAAGGGAGCTGAGGCTCAGAAATGTTAAGTAACATTCCCCAGGTGACACAGCTTGTGAGGGGCAGAGCCAGAATCAAATCTAAAACCACACCAGCTCCGAAAAGAGACATGAAATGTTGAGGACTCACACCGAGGCAGAGTCCATTTATGACTCCAGGTATCTAGACATTTGAAACATGCTGGGTAGCTGTTTGAAATGTTCTGTTCTCAGAACAGAGGCCATTCCAGACTCTAAACACTTCACGGCCCCCTGTGGAGGGAATGGCACCTAGTAGGCCCTCAGGAATGACAGCTGGTCATAGCACTCAAAGTCAAGTGCTATTTGTGTTAGTCGGCTGGATGTGTCCCCATTTTATAATTTTGTGAGCACGATGATAAACCACACGAAAGAAATGAGCACATCCACTGGAAGGCTGCTGGACAGAACATGGCAACACCGAGGCATCAGGTTTGCCCTCAACGGGCTCCTCCACGCCGTGCTGACACTGCTGCCTGGGCTCAGACACAGTGCTGGTCTGGCCGTGTTGGTGGCACCCATTCACAGCAGCCATTCCCAAGGTATCCCTGGGGAGTCACAGGCCCATCTGTCCGCAAGGCTTCGCCAGCCCTTCAATGGGATATAGAGCCAAGGCACGAGGAAGCAGCCTTGCCTGGGCACAAGGAGAGCAGATCGGCACAGAGTCTGCACACGTCTGCTACCAGTCACGGAAGAAGAGCAGCCCTCCCAGTGGGGTGGGGAAGGTGATGAAAGCAAGGGTGGGGCTCAGGGTCCCGGAGTCCTTCTCTCGCATTCAGGTAGCTCACAGACGTCTGCCTCAGTGGTCCTTGCATGTGTAATCCTTCCCAAACCACAGCCAGGAACAAGTGAGCATAATCAGGCAGGTAGAAAAAATGACCTCGGAAGACGAGGTTTGGGAACATATTTCTAATTCAGAGGTTCTCCAACTTTGTTGTACTTCAGAAGCCCCTGAGGACTTGTGAGAACAGGTGGCTGAGCCCACCCCAAGGTTCCTGATTCAGGGGCCCTGGGAGGGGCTTGGGGACCTGCATCACTGACTGGTGCTCATGCTACTGGTCCAGGAGCCACACTTTGAGAACCACGGTTCTAATTACTTAAAGAACATGATTTAAGGGCATGAGAACATTGCTCTGAATAACAAGGATACTATTACCGATGGCTCCCATGTGCCAGATACTTCACTGCCTTTGCTATTTACAACACTCCTGCCAAGAAGGAATTAATATCCCTGCCTTACAGACGAGAATTCTGGGGCTCTGGAGTTCAGGAACGTGCCTAATGTTGTACAGTAATAACCAGCAGAGCCAAGATTTTAACTGAGGTCAGGGAGGCTGGAAGCACTGCTTCCCACCTTCCTTCTGTCTCCTCTGGTGACACTGGGCTGGCGCTGGTGAGGCAGGAGGAGGGTACACACAAAGGAGGGACAGCAGACAAGACACTATGTGTTCTTGTCAAGTGCCACACAAGCTCTGCTGCCCACGGAGCAGCCGGCCGCCTTTGAGGGCACTTCAGGTCCCTAAGTACCAACAGGGGCCACGGGCCGTGACCAGGCCTGGCAGAAAGAATCAGGTGACAGATGGACTCTTGTGTTATACCTGTTCTCAAAGAGGGACAGTGCCTTCCGCTTGCTCACACTGTAGCTGAAGACCTGCCCCTCCTGGGATGGGGGGAGGCTTGGGTCTGTGGGAGTGCGGGGGTCTACGTGAGGGATGATGGGAGTCTGTTGCCCATGGGCCTTTGCCAGCTCAGAGAAGCTGAAGGCAGAAAAGCAAACACCATTCACTCAGCACCTACTATGAGCCAGACTACCTCTTATCCCAGCTGTCCATTTTAGGAATAAAGAAACTGAGGTTCAGAGGGGTGAAGTAACTTGCCCCAGGCTGCACAGCAAGCAAAAAACTGGGAGATGGGCCTTAAACTCAGGTCTCCCAGAAGATACCCTCTGATGGTACAGAATCTTGGGTCCACAGTGGACCCTGAAATCCCTCGCGTCCGGACCTCTCATTAGAAGCTTACATTAGACTCATTAGACCTGCACCGCAACCTGCCCAGGGATTACCAGCCTAAACCCACTCCTCAAGGGTTTACAGCAGAGCCCTTTGGAGCCTCCTTCCCCTAAAGGGTTCTCTCATAGCAGACAAGAAGGATGAACACCCTCACCCTTCTTGCCAATGGGGAGATTAGCAAGAGCAGAGGGCCTACCAAACGTACGTGATTTGGAGGCAGGTGTGCCCAGGCCACAGGCGAAGGGTCTCCTCCCCTCCTCTGCTGCCTCCTTGGCTGGGCGGGAGCAGCTGCTGTCCAGCCAGGAGCAGGGGCTTCTTTCTCTCTCTCTCATCTGCGTCACGGTGTAACTGGAGCTGGAAGCTCAGCTCTACAGAACCTAGAACAGGAAGGAGCCCCCAGAGTCACAAAGTACTGATTCAGGCAGAGCCATGGGCAAAGTCCCACCCACACCCGACGCCCAGCACCACTGCACTGTCGGTCACCAGGTCCCCGCTGGATGCTGACCTAGTAGTTGGGACAGCAGCCGCCAGCCCGGCTCAGACACCCACTGGGCTCCAGTCGGCCTCGGTGGCACTGTCTCAGCCACATCTTTTCACAAATGAGTCTCAAAGCTGCCTCCGCACCCCGCCCTGCCACAGACTCACACATATATGCACACACATAAGATTTTGACTTTGTAAGGCCCTTAACCAGAGAAGCCCTTGAAGATAAACTGGGCTTGGCCCAAGGGCTTCAGCCAGCTCCTAGAGGAATTATCGAGCCAGGCAGCAGAAGTCCAAATATTTCCCTGCTGTGGAGGGCAGAGAGAGCCTCCTTATGTTCTGAAACAGTCTGTTGGTCTACGACACAGACATGGTCACATTTCTCCATAATGTACTTCTGGGCTGAATGTCCACCAGCAACAGCAGGTGGATGGAGACAGCTCTGGCGCGCAGTGTGGCTGCTGTCTCCTACCTCTGTGTTGGGTCTTACCTGTTTGGTAACAAGATGTGGTGTGTTTCATGTAAATACCGTCTAAGGCAGCATACGACTCGCAAAGCATCCTTTACAACCACTGCCTGAACCAGCTTCTGCTCTGCGATGCCCACTGCCCACAGTGCGGCCATGGGGTCCCCCTGGCCCCGGTCTGTCTGCCAGCTCCACTGATGCTAATGGGAGGGGAGTGTGTGGGTCCCGGGGAATCCGAGCTCCAACACAGGGCACTAAACGAAGTCAAGCAATTGTCCAGAGTGAAATATTGAATTGAAATGAACCTCCTGTTTCTACGAGAAGAGGCGCTTGGCTGAGGCAGTTTAAAAATAAAGTCCAACCCAAACATCTGTGAAACAGAGAAATGGGGTATCCTTGAGAACACTGTGTTTCCATACAACTTAAACACGTTCCGAACGTGTTGTTAGACCTAATTTCACCAGGCACAAAGCTCAGTGTATGGAGGAGACAAATGAACAGTGGGAATTATTATGATCATGTGTTTTCATTGTGTGGGCTTGGAACCTTTTCAAATTGTGAGACTTTGCCAGGGTGATGAGAGAGACTCAGGCCAGCCCTCTCCCAGCAGGGCTGGTTGTGGAATCCACTACTCCTCTCCCTGGTGACCCTCTGTCACCTGGACACCCACCCAAAATGTTGTGTGGGCCTTCCCATCTACAAGTACACATGCATTGACTTTTTAAAAAAATCTTGCTGTATGCTCATTCTAGGTGGGAATGTCTGACTCAATCTATCAGACCCTTAGCAACAATAGTTCAAGGCTCTCCTCCACATCTTTTGCCTCATGTGCTGGGGTAGGGGGCAGGGTGGGGTGACAACCATAGCCAGCCAGGAGAGGAATCAGGAGTCCAGGTGCAGTTACCAGGTGGGGGATGAAATGATGGAGGTCAGGGTCTGAGAGAAAGAAGATGCAGCAGCTAGGATGTGAGGTCGGGAACACAGAGGGGGAAACAAGATCTGTTGTCCCTCAGACAGAGTCAGGATGGAGCATCACTGAGCAGCTTCCTGGGGTGGGACCAAGGGACAGGCTAAGAGTGGGAACAGAGGGCCTGGTGGTTGTCAATATACCTGGCCTTCCACCTTCTCACTGTAGTCCTGGCTGGTTGATGACGCCTGCACATCCCGCCTGTCTTCTTTCCTGCAGGATCTACAACTACCATAAAGACACCTGAGAAATGCTGTTGGCTATGACTATCATTCCATTATTATTCCCCTGTATTTCAATGGGACGTAACTTCTCCATCACATGCAATGCAGAATATTCCAGTTCCGCTTTGATGTCAGCAGCAAGACAGGTGAAAACACCATGCTGTGTTGTAACCGTATCTGCAAATTTCAGCAGCAAAGCACCATTGGGTGTCAGCACCAAGTACCCCATTCCAACACTGCACAGCTCCCAGAACCACCCAGGACAGAACCCTGGACACCGGATGCCTGTCCAGAGCCTCACCCTGGAAGTGGGCTGGGCATAGCTGGGATGGGGCCACCACCAGAAGGTAAGAAGTCACCCCAAGAGGGAAATCTGCACTGAGATCCGCTTTGATGAGATCCTTGCTCTATATGACTGGTCGGTACCACCAGGAGACTCCGGGGAGAAGGACCCGGCCCGAAGCCCAGGGGCTCAGACAGCTCCACACTCACAAATACAAAAAATGTAACTACTAACACTTCCATGAGCTCCTCAGTCGCTTGGCATTCAGGTCTCAGTGCTGGCAAACCTCGCTCATAACCCTGAACATCCACTCTTGTAACTGACACCGCTCAAGCCCAGGAAACCACATACCCAGAGTTTGTCTGTGTCTCTTGCCCAACGTCCTTGGGAAAAAAGAAAAGCCTCTGACTCCAGGAGCCGTGACAGTCTGTGGGTTGTGCTGTAGCGGTGGAAATGAGAAGCATGGGGTTTCTGAGTGAAGAGAGGATTTGAGCAGCAGACGCAGGCAGGTGAGAGAAGACAAACAAATTAACATGTCAACCCTTTCCCCTGAGACCGCATGAATGGACAGGCTCTTGCATAACAAATGATCATTTCCCAGTAGGCCTGTTCATCCATTTCCTTGCTTCTCTTCCTGTTCCAATTCCTGTTCCTGGAGATACTCAAGAATGAACAGAGCATTTGCAGCAATTGTACAGAGCAGCTGACAAACACAGTGAAATATCTCACAATTCCTCTTATTCTTCAATTGTTGGTATCTGTCTACGTGGGTCTCAGTGCCACATGAACAATGCATAATGTGGGTCCTTGATATTAGCCACTGGATGAGAGCTGAATGCTAGAAATATGAAGTATTATTTACAAGGATATTAAGTAAGATTTTGTTTAATTTTCAGAAATTTACATTTAAAATTTAGTTTTATTAAATAGTTTTGTTTGACATTTTCTACCTTTAGTGATTATAATTTGTATTTTTGCCTTTCAAATTTTAATTTTCATATTTTATAAGAAAACAATTTCATTTGAAGATACGTGAAAATTTAATTTTGCGTGTTTACATGTACTTTCACATTTTTATGAAAATATATTCAAATTTTGCATGTTTTAAATGCACTTATACTTTAAAAACATCCTTTAGCTTATTGCTGTCAGTAGAATAAAATTATGTGAAAATGTTCACTGTAATAACAGAATTTATGATCATTCTGAAATGAAGGCAAAAATTCATTTAAGCAAATAAATATAAAATAATTATAAGTTATATGTGTGTCCATTTGGTTAGTCATTCAGTCAGAACAAAAGAACATTTAAACATGTGCAGTAATAATTAATTCAGTCATCTTTGATATCTGCCAACTTTTGGTCATATAAAAATTATAGCTTTATGCTTTTTTCAATTTTGTATTTATTAATGTATCTTTTTAAGTATGAGGACAGAGCATATTTGATTTAACCATTTGTAGGCTTGATGTACATTCCTGAATAAATGGTGGCCTCCACTTGTACTCCTGCCTGGGCTCTGCAAATGCAAGCGTCAGGCCCATGAGTTTCGAGGGAATTAGGCCACACATACTTACAAACATGGAAGACAGACACTGTTGTACTTTTTCCCTTTAAGAACCACCTTTAGGTAATTTGAAAACCCCTTCTTGCTTTTGGCCTTTCTAATAAATCTCCCTCTCTCACCGGGGTCAGCCTGCCCAGCACAGAGCTCGGGCCTGGCACAGAAGACACTCAATAAGTATGAGCTGACTGACTGCACTTCCAAACCAGTCTCTCTCTAGCTTCTGCCCCACCATGCTTCCCACTCTTTATTTCACGTGGGAGGAGAATAGAAACCACAACAGATTGTGAACGAAGCTTGGATGATGTAATCAATAGCTGTAAGACCCCCCAAAAGGAATGATTGTCTTGTCTTTCACACATATGTCACAGTTGGATGACTGCGAACTGTCCCCATCACCCTTAGGCACAGGTTGGTGTCATCTCTCCAGAATCAGGGGTCCTCACCATCTTATGATGATCTCTCTTAGCTGTTGCGCATCACAGGCGGCGAAGTCACAGAGCCCACCCTTTGCTTTGGGAAGAAAAAGAACTGCCCTGTGTGCAGCTGCATGTCTCAGCACTTCAGCACGAGGGAATGTGAAGAGGCATTGGGTAGACACAGAAAACAACAGGACAACCCAGGCTGGGGAACAAGAACTGAGCCTCATGTCACAAGCAGGACGCATTTTCTGCAAGCCACACGTTCCCCACAGGTTGCTGCATTGCAAAACACTCAAATTAATCTGGAAGCAACAGCCCCACCAGGTAAAGAAACAGGTCAAACCACCTGTTTTTTATCTGCACATAACAGATCCATTTCTCCCAAACAGCCAGGAATAGCATTGTCTTTGTCCCTGAGGCAATGCTTCTGGAGCTTTTGCACAAAGGGCAAACATACAAAAGAGTGTTTGTATGGCCCACTGGGGTAAACTAGAGGCTGTTGCTCAGAGTAGGAGGTGGCTGGCCAGCACCCCTGCTGGCACCAGCTCCTTCCTGACCCCCATTTGGCACATGCCTCAGTGCATCAGTTAGAAAGCTTTGCTACAGGAGGACACCTCCTCTGATGAAGTCCAGAAAGTAGGTGGGGAGAGATCCTTCATAATTCACCAGGGGAGGGGATGAGGAGGACCTGCGTGAACTGGGGTGAACTGGTTCTGTCTTCCTGTGCAAATTCACGGCTAAGTATAGCCCTGCCCGCTTGCAGAAAAGCAGGGTTCACACAGGAAAACGTGAGAGGTCATCAAAGGCTTTATTCTTGGTCTCCTTTTTTTATACCCTTTTCTCATCAGAAAGGAGCTCCAAACCTTCCATGGGCAGGTTTTCAAATTCCCTGCCCAGCTCTGCAAATTCCCTATGACCGGAACAGGGAAGCCATCCCCCACCACCACCGCCACCACCCCCACCGGCCATCAGTGATGCTCCTTTTGCTAGGGCTCCACCATCCTAAGATGCAGCACAGATATGTTAGCCTTTGATCTCTAGAATAAACGGGCTTTTTCTAGGAATCACAGTTATCAGTAGTAGGAAGTTCATTGTTGTTGTTGTTAGGAAAGGAGTGAGTGAGGAATGACGGGGATTAGCAGGGACCGTGCTCCAAGCCTTTTGGAGTGGCCCCCACAGGTGACCGGTTTACAAGTGTTGATTAAATTGCTCCTCCATAAAAAAAAAAAAAAAAAAATTGCTCCTCCAAGCATATCTTGGGAGGATAAAATAAAAATAGTGCCTGAAAAACATTTTTGAGTTCCAGTTGTTAATAGTCAGCGTATCTGGCACACAGCGTATCAAGCACCCAGAGCAAACCGTTTTTTAAAACACCTGTCTATGTCACAAAATTATTCTTCTAAGCATCACATAATAATAAGTAATAGCTGTTACCCTCTTGCTGTATTTGTTAGCTTTAAAATGAACAATTTAGAAAGAAAACTACATGAGAGTGTTAAAAATACTACTTAGGTTCAGTAAAACATTTCATGTACAAACTATAATTTGCACCTACTAAACAAAAATATTACACCTCGCAATTCACAGTCTGCTTCATTGTGTTAGGTTTGCAACATAAAATCTCCAAGCAGTGACATGGAATGACAGAACTGAAGCACTGCAAGTATAGGTCTGCGTCTTTATAATCACTGAATTACATCCTTCCTTTTGAATCTACAGCATTTCTAGTCTGTCCTTGAGAGATATTGTCTTCGTGTATAAAGCATATACATACACACACGTCACATTTTAAAATATTTTTAAGTGTTCCCTATATTGCTTAATTCATTTAACACTGTATAATGAAGATAGTTTTATATCAATACACATAGATCTGCCTTCTCGTTGTTGATAATAGCTTAATATTCCATTACATTGATATACCATTTTTTAAAGGCATATGTTGTGCCACAGGAATTGGAGATATGAACCACATCAAAGTGAAGATGGATGGTTCCAGACCATGATAAATTCATTCTTGAAATGAACTGTGTAGCTGAGTGAGTATGCGTTGGGGGGCCAAATACATGGCTGGGAGTTCCCCAAATTACTTTCCACCGAGAATGCAATGTTTATCAAGTTTACCGAGTTTTCTCCCTTGTGTGAGAGATAAGAGCAGCTCAACAGAAGTAAGATTCTAGCAAGAAAGATGGGAGTCCAGTGCCCTTTGTGCCACCAGGCATGAGGACTACGTGCAGAAAGAGGCAGTGCAGTGGGAAGTGCCAGGGCCACTTTACCCTCACTGTTCGAGGTGGCCATTTCAAATGCATCCTTTTCTCACAAGCATTTGTTGAGCTGCTTGCTTGTGCCAAGTGACCCTCCAGGGGCCACAGCAGAAACTCTCTCCATCCCAGACAGGGCCATCCAAGAAAAGCATCACCACAAGGAAACTGGGACAAATGTGCAGGGTGGTAGGTGGGGGGGGGCAGAAAAGGGGGTACCTTAAAGGACTAACTAGCATTCTATGTGGAAAAAAAATGCCAGCTGTTTCTACAGGCTGGGCAGATAAGGAGGAACTGCATCCAATGACAGGTTTCCTCCTCGAGAATTAGTTTCCATCAAGGATACAGTTGTCTATGGGTTGGCCAGCCTCTTACAATGTTGGCTTGGCGGTTTTGTGTCAGGCTGTGGGTCCTGACCTAACTTATTTCCTCAGCTGCTCTCACCCAAAAGCACAGCCACTTCCAGAAACTGGCAGCTGCCCAAGTACAAAGTCATAAATTTCTAAGATTCTCTGGTGGGTCAGGCTCTCAGATTTTCCAGGCCATCACCGTGACCACAAGTCCCACGTTCCCTGGACAGCCATACGTGCCAGGAATTGGAACCTGGAGCTTTGGGACGCCGGACCTGTTCCCATTTCTAAAATCCAGCCCAGACTGAACTCCAGCACAGCCTCCTCCCCCAAAGGCCTTGACGGGAAGGGCCTAGGTCCTTTATGACCCGACCTATGCGTGGAAAGTTGTGTAGAAACTTGAGGCCGTTGCCTGGATAAATGCAGGCCAGACTATCTTTAGTCTGAGCTACTGGGAAACCGAGACCTCAGAGGGGTTCTTGGTGATGTATTTTTGCTTCCTCCTCAAATGATCTGTCTGACAGCCATGATTCCCCTTGCATATCCCTCACATAGGCCCAGCCTAGGCTGCTGAGGGATTTTATGTCTCCTCTACTCAGAATTCCTCATAGACCTCAAGGCCCAGTGAAGGGACTTCCACGAGAAAGAGGATAGTCATGGTCTCTCTCCTGCCTTCTGTGTTCCACAAGGGCCTATGCAGACGCTGCCCCTTCCTTTTCAACCTGAGTTTTCACTTTCTGCAAAATCTTTCTTGGCCAGAGCCCTTGGATGGAAATCACCTGTTGCTTCAATGACCCAAGACAAAATCCTTTCAGTGGGGCACCCGTGGAGCCTGCCGTGTGGGGTGGCCCTAGAGCTGAGTGTTTCCTTATCATGCCACTGGGAATTTGGCTCCTTTGAAGAGATCACTCTATGCCACCAGCATGCTGCTTCTGCGTGGGCTTCCTGAGGAAACAGAGGTTCAGAGAGTCCAAACGGCTTATCCAAGGTCACTCAGGCAGCAATGGTGAAAAACCCAGCCCCATGCCACCATGTCTCTGGGCCACAGTTGTGTCCTCATTTCAACACATCGTTAGATATGCCCAGAGCTTGGCTTCTGCTTGAAGCCTTGAATGGCCCCCAGAGCTCTTCTCAAACCCTCCTTTGTCTTGATTTCTTCTCTTCGTTAGTCTTGTCAGTGATTCTTTCTCTTCCCACAATAATCCCTCTATGTCGAAATCACTCGACAGTTACTAAGATTCACTGAGCGCCTCTCAGTATTTCCCCAGCATCGGCCCAGCCCATCCCATCTCCCGCCCTTCCAGGCTGGCTCAGGGTCCCTTGATCTGAGCGGTCCAGGACAGTAGCCACTCACCACAGGTGGCCATGAGCACTCGAAACATGGCTGGTCCGAATCTAGATGCCGTGACAGTACAAACCACACCCAGATTCTACATGCTTAGTAGGGTGAAAAAGAAGAATGTAGAACATTCATAGTAATAAGTTTTACAGTGATTACTTATGAAAATGACACAACACTTGAATATATAGGGTTAAATGAAACATACAACGAAAATTAATTTCACCAGTTTCTTTTTGCGTTTTTGAAATGTGGCTACTGGAAAATTTGAAATGACAGAGGTGGCTTGCATTATATTTGTACCGGACAGAGATGCTTTAGAAAGAGAGAGGACTTTTTAGTCCAGGAGAAGCAAAGAATCATTCTTCATTCACCAAAACTTCATCGAGCAGACGTTTGTGAAATACACGGAGGTGCTGTGCTGGTTATCATGAGGCGCACACATTTAATAAGACAGCATCCTGCTTCCCAGGGGCTTGCACTGTCAAGGACTATAAGCTCATGTAGATCTCTGGGTTCTAAAACAGAGCTGAAGGACGGCTCTAATTGAGGCAAAAGCGTGCATTTGGGGGATATCTAGGCAGAGGCACGTTGGGAGCACAAAATGACAGTAGCTTTAAGAAGAGAGAGCAGACTTTCGTTTTCTCTCAGATCATTGCTTGAACATCACAGTCCAGGGCTGATGGGGCAACTGCACCGTGTCACGGGCCCAGGTGCCTCCATCTTGTCCCTCTGCCAAGAGACCAAGTCCTGACACCACCTTCACATTCCTACAGCAAGAAGGGTGAGAAGGAGCCAGTTTCTCAGCTTCAAGGAAGGCCAGGAAATGTTTCCTTTTTTAGCCATGTGCCCAGCTCAACCTTAGGGGTCTTAAGACCACCAGAATCAGAAGACAGTGGATACTGGGGGTCAGCTCACATCCTCTGCCACAGTGGGATTGTCTGAGCTGAACCTGGAACGAATGGATAGAATTTAATATGTGGAGAAGAGAGATGCTGGGCTGAAGAAACAGCATTAACAAAAACACCACTGTGTGAAAGCGTCTGACAAGTTTGAAGGACGACTGAACAAGACGTGAAGGAAATGCCTGGGTCCGCCATGGCAAATCAGAACTTTCTGGGACGTCCTCCTTACAGCAGGAAGCACTAGTTAGTTTCCAGGGGTGTTTCTCAAGAGAAGCTGGTGTTTCTATAAAAGTTCCAGGAACTTCCTTCACCTGGACGGGGAGCAAAGCAGAAACTGGGAGTCACAGAGCAATCAAGCTCACCGAGCCCGGGCGGGCAGGGCCAAACTAGGAGGACAGGATGAGAGGAAGGACTTCAAGTGTGGGCCCCAGCAAAGTCATCCCAACCGGGAAAAGGCTGACCAGGCATCAGGAACATAGATTTCCCACGTCAGAAGCCTGGTGAAGTCAGATTCAAACCTCCCTGAGGAACCTCTCATTGACCATCTGCACAGGTACTTTGTACCTACCATCTGTTTACTGTCTGTCTCCTCTCACTAGAAGATGAGATTCTCAAAGGTAAGGGCTATTTATTGACTGTGGTATCACCAGTACATAGAACATAGCATGTACTCAATTAATATTTGCTAGATGTATGAATGAATGAATGGTCTGCACCTACAGCAAAGCAATCTTGTAACACCCAAGAACCTAGCTGAGAATATGACGCTCTGGTAACCTGTTACCAGAAGCAAGCGAGGCCACGGTCACAGTCACTGCTGCTTAATAATTTGCATTTGCCAGCGTTCTTAGTTGGACTTCCCAACAGGCCTCCAAGGAAAGCATTATTCCCGTTCACAAATGACAACACTGAGACTCAGCAAAGCTAAATGTCTTTCTCGAGGTCACTCAGGTAGGAAGAGGCAAAGCTAGGATTCCGACTTAGGTCGTTCCGCTGCACAACTGCCGTGCTTTCTAGCTGTGTCTTTGCTTGCACAGCCTTCTCTGGACTCTGGATCAATTTCCCAAGTAGTGATAAACCCACTCCAGAGGCTTCAGAGTCCCTGCCCTGCTGATGTGGACATCTGTTAGCCAGGTATTACATAGCCCTCCTCCATAGGTGCCACGCACTGTACTGGATACTTTCTACACTTTAATCTTCACAACCACCCCCAGAGGTCGAGACTACTATTTTGCTCCATTTGGGGAGTTAGTAGAATTCTGAAACTGCTTTGCTTTTTCTCTGGGTGCCAAATCACTGAGCCACCAAATGGGAAGAAGGTAACCCTGGAATTTGGAGCTAGTGAGTAATTTTGCCAAAGTATGTTGGAGCAGCTGGAAAAAAGTGTTAGGAGAGACGCACGTACCAGCCAAGGGAAAACTCTTGTGGTTAGTACATAACGCAGGGTCTTTACGGTGGGTTTCAGGCAGAAAGAAAGCTTTCTCCTCATGCATTTTTCTTATTTAAAAAAAAGAAAGTTTCGGCACCAGTGCTCCATCCGCAGCATCATGACGTATGCGCTGTGCTGACTCCTGAACATGTTTAGCAATACTACAGACAAATGGTTAAGAAGTTTGCCCAGGTCATCACATGCAAATCTGACTGGAATGCAGACTTCCGGCAGCACCTCTCAAGAGCAGAGGAGCAGGAAGCTCCTGACTACGTCATCCTCCTCTGTGGGCGAGTCACACGTGGTTGGCTGAGGCTCTGGAGTCTGGAAGACACTTGGGATCCTGGTTTCCAATATGTTTCCCCCTGGCAGGCTCCATGGAGTCCAGCAGAAGCCAGGCGACAGGACTGGTAAGACAGGCTGGCAGGAGCTCAGTCCAGGGTTCAAGGGCAAATGGTGATGAACAGGGTGAAGGTGAGCAGAGCTTAGGACAGAATGGGCAGCACCAGGCAGCAAGCCGAGGGGTCAGTGCCGAGCCATGAGCAGGACTCAGCAGAGCTCAGTGGCTAGGCCTCAGAAGCAGGGAGACACAGCTTACACAGTCGGGACACTGGCTGGGGATGCAGGGCTGGGGTTAGGGCCCGGCCCCTCACAGGTGCTTGTGGAGCAGAGCTGGGCAGACCCACCGACTCAAGTTCCAGGTGGGGCTAGACACATACACACAGACACACAGACACGCACACACATGCACACACACGCACACACCTTTGCACAGCTTTCTGGGCCTTCTTCCCTACTGGGCTGGACAAGCCCCTTCCCCATATTTACAAAACCAGTCAGCTGGTGCAGGCTCCTCACCTCCAGAGGCCCAAGCTTCATTCTAAGTGTCATTTGCCCCCTGCTCCAGTTCACACAATGTATCTCGCCTGCTATCTCCATTTGTAAATGGGGGTTTTTGAAACCTTGGAACACTCCTGTTGCCTCACCAAACTGATCCATCAAGGAACACACTTACCCAAACAAAGTCCAAAGCCCCCTCCTCTTCCAGCTGTCCCTCCCCCAACCCCATCTCGGGACTAGCTCTCTAGTTTCATAGGGAGAATGTTGGGAAACTACACTGGGTCACTGGATATATACTGTGCATGTCCCTACAAAACTAAACTCAGACGCCTTCCCAAACTTACTTTTCTTTCTACGTGTACTCCTGACTCCATGATTAGCATCACTGTCTACTCAAACCGAGCAGCCCAGAAGCCACCCAAACTCTCCTTCTAGTCATTTCCCTCCATATCCAAACACACCCCAAGTCCAGTGATTTTTTTATCCTAAAACTTCTCACAGCTGAGCCCTCTCGTCTATCTGACTCTACAATCTCTCAAATAATTATTATAGCCTCCAAGTTGGACTTCTGGCCTCTAATACTTCTAGAACAATCTCCCTAAACTGTGCATTGCATCATGAGCTTCTTGGACACCTTTGCTGCCTTCCCATATGATCTTCTCTCCTCATCAGAAATACTAGACCTTGGAAGGTGTAGACCCCACTCGCCCCTCAGCCTCTCCCCTCTCTCTCTTGGCTTTAATCCAAGTCATAGGGACGTAACCACGCCCTGTGGACCAGCTGCAAAATCCATAAACTATCAGGATCATATGCAAAATGCCGGGAATATGTATTTTTTCTGGAGACACTTCCAGTACTCGAATTGTTCTCTAGAGTCCATGACTCAGCTGCAAGTTAAGAAGTACTGCCCCTCACATAGCATTTGTTTACAAGCTAGCCTCTACTCATCTCACTCATCGCTGGCCAGAAGTACTCAAACATATCTGACCATGACCTATGGTAAGAAGTGCATTATATTTGTATGGAAAATAGAATGAAATTTTTATGAAACAACTCCTACTCTTACTACATCATATACCCTCTAATCTTTATTATTTTTTGTTATTTCCTCTTTTTTTAAATGCTGCTTGTGACCCCTTCAACTAATTTTACCACCCACCCACCAATGGCCTCCAACCTGCAGATTGAAACTTGTCTATGCTGTGTGGTCTCTGTGGTTCTCTATTATTTTTTGTCTCGACTACTGACTGGATCACAAGCTTCTTGAGAGCAGGGATCTTGGCGTACACATTTTCAATATTGTTCATGGCAGAGAGTAGGTGCCTTAGGAATGCAAGGGAACAGCTGGAAGAAATGTGGGAAAGCCCTGGAACAAAAGTTCTCTTGGTATTTCAAGTACTTCTTGCAGAGATATAAAAATAATGATCTGGTGGGAGAGAATCCCCTGGATTGCACCCGGGGTAGGTGGGGCCTCTGTGGTTCTCATTTAGGGTGATCACTGTTTTGGTTAGTCCATCTCCTGGGGCGGGAGATGCATGGACTGATGTAGTAGGAAGTACATTGGCCCACAAATATTATAGCTGAGCAGAACACTAAACACCAGACACTTTGAAGTCTCTCTCCCACTAGACATAGGGAAAAAATGAATTATTAATGAAATAAAAATGCTGCTTTGCAAAAGATACCAACCAGGTGAGGAAGTAACGTTTTTTGTTATTAGATCTATCAATCAGTCTCTAAGAATTTGTTGTTTTCTGCAATGTTCCTGCTGCACCATGTGTGTCTCCCCTCCAGAGCTTGAGAAGCCAGTAGTCGTGTGGAAACCAACAGATTAAAATGATTAAGGGTTAAACTGCTGGTGCGAGCTCAAAGGGAAAAGCTCAGGAAGGGAGATCTCATACTCTAAGGAGGTCAATTCTTCATTCTAACGCAAAGCTAAAATGCCGGTATTGTCTTGGCATAAACATTATTATCACAGGAAACCAGGAGCCAGATAAGCGGGGGAACTTTGTCAACCACAGTGGCCGCTTCTAATGGCAAAGAGGCTGGAGGCAAATCATTCAGCAACAGCGACCTCGGTCTCCTCGTCTCCCAAGTGAGAAAGCAACCCCTGCCTTTCGTGGTTGTTGTCAAGGGAGGTACTGGTGCCTTGAACAGTCAGGACCTCAGTAAATGGCAGTGGCTGTTGCTTGTCTTTTGTTCATGCCATGGACTGACTTATATACATTCCCACATTTGCCTCTCTGGCAAGCCAAATGGTGGAGTAAGGGATCAGAGGAAAACCAACACAGCTAAATAAATAAACACAGCCCTGAAATGCCCAGCACAATGGCACACACCGTTGGCAGGGGAGCAATGACTGTCCCAGGAATAGGCCAGGCCCCTGGACGGAGGACATGGGACATTAATTTGAACCAACACCAGCAGCTGGAGGTCGAGTATGGTTTGGCTGAGACAACAGCATGGTACACTTCCTCCCAAGTCGCCCTGGCTTCTCCCCCCTCCGCTCCCCGCCCCCCACTGACCACTCAGAATCAGAGTGATTCACCCTCTGGACACAGCAAGGGGTACCCCCGGTGTTCACATCTTGCTGGTTGTGCTCTTCAGGGCGAATTTACTTTCTGCATTCTGGAGGCCAGCAGGAACTGTTCGGCTGGGCATACTTCAATAAAACAAAATAAACTCAGCTACTAGTTATGGAACTGCTCCCTGGGGAGCAGTTCTGCCTCTGATCCAGTCCCATGAGAATGAAGCTTTGAAAAGGAGATTTAAAATTCCCACCATATAGTAAACTTGCTCTTTCAATCACAACTCAGAAAAAGAGGGACAGATAGCCACCATAATAAACCACAGGCCCGCCCCTCGGGCACACAGCTCCCTCCCTTGTCACATGTGCAGCCAGCTGGAGCTACCTGAGTGAGTTCTAGGTAACGGAATGGAAGCAGAAGTGTCCTGTGGCTGCACTTTTTGTCTTTTCTTTGTCCCCGTGTCCTTCCTGCTGCCTGAAATGTGGGCGCAACCATCTGCGACCATGATGAAGAGGGTCACTCCCAAGAGACGACAGAGTGGTGAGTTGGGAAGCCTGGGCCCCCAAGGCCTCTGTGGATGACTTCACTGGGACTCGAACTATGTGAGAGAGAAATAAACTCCTATCTTGTTTAAGCCACAGTTACGTTAGATTTTCCGTACCTTGGAAGTGAGTCCTGCCTTCATTGTAACAGTTCTGTCCCAGGACAAATGCCACCATGAAAATGGCAGCCCAGTCCAATTCACTAAGGCCCGTCCATAAAGCCAGATTCTCACTGTGAGAATCTGAAAGTGTAAGTCATTACCCAGGTCACCTTAAAGTGGTTTCTGGAAAAGCAGAGCGCCCATTTCATCCCTTGATTGTCTGTGATTTCATCGGTTAAGGCTCTGTGCCAGGTGCTAGACTGGATGGATGATAGTGACAAACAGGACGGACTGGGCCCTGGCCACCAGGAAACGCTTCCAGTCTCACAGGGAATTGAAGCCACAGCAGAAGCAGTGTGGAAAGGGGAGGGAGATGGGACGAACACAGAGTGGGGACTCAGCCTGGCAAGGGGCTGTGTCCCCTGATGTGTGAGCTGTATTCTACAGGGGTGCTCACTGCCATCCTACATTTATCAGACTGACTTTCTCAGTAGGACAGAGAAGTCTATAGGGAGGAGAGATGGCAGGGACAGGCAAGGGAGGGATGGTTGAGGGAGAAACGCACCGAGACCTGGGAGGCAGGGCTGGAATGGCTCCACTGTCTGCCTGTCCTGCGTCGGGCCATAGTGCCGGGCCACGGCCGGACTCCTGACATCTCAGCTCCCAGGATCTCCTTCTTTCAGCTTCTCCAATTCCTAAGTCAGTGTGGGTACAGCTCCAGGAAGGGCCCCGGCTCTTCCAGTAGGTGCAGTGGGGACAGACACGGGCCACTATGTCACCTTGAGGACCACTTTGCCCCCATCTTTTCCTGCTTTGCCTCCTCATCCTTCCACAACTGCTAGTCCTGCTCACCTACAGAGACCTCAGGCCCACACTCATCAAAGGGACAGCTCTTCAAGACACTGTCTCTGACCTGGTGTGGTCCCCAGTGTGAGCCCCCTACATCCCCTCCAGAGCTTCACTTCTCAGCTGCCCCAACATGGTGCCGGCTCTCCTGAGAATAAAGCCCTGTTCCTTTACACTCACATCGGTTCACTTCCCTTTTCAGATCCTAATGGACCCAAATATCGATGCATGAAATTCAAAGACAGGCCACAGAGTCCTTGCAGATTAAAGGAGAGTGAAAAGACCAAACAAGTAAATGCTGTGACTGATTCCAGCTGAACCCTGGAGGGGACATGGGGAGCGTGTTACAAAGACATTGGGACAATTGGTGAGATGTGCGTAGTAACACCATATTCGGTCCTAGTGTTGAGTGGGGTCGTCGCCCTGTGGTTATGAAAGAGTCTTCCTAGAAGACACTTGGAGTATTTCAGGGGGAAGGGCAATGTTGTCTACACCATCGCCCCAAAGAGTTCAACAAAAAACATGAACAATGTGCATTCAGAGAGAGACAGAAACCTGTATGAAAGGCAGACAGGGGTTCCTTGTGCTATTCTTACAACTTTTCTGAGGTACAAATTTCTTTCAAAATGCAAAATAAGGAAAAGTATTTTAAAGATTAAAAAATTAAGGAGAATGAGAAGGAACCTGGAGGCAGGCATGGAGGCCTGGCCAAAAGGAGAGTTTGGAGCTCCTGGATGATCACAGAGAAGAGAGGTGGTTCTGGCCGAAGGAGCCTCAGGGGCCCAGCCTCCCTGAATGATGACCGCCACCTCTCTAACTTTGTTTGCCCTACTATTTATAGTGCGACTGTTTTCCTCTGTAAAGCCCTAAAATAGAAATGTTACAGAGCAGCTGCTGCCTCTCGGGAACCTAATAAAACGTCTGTTTCCACACAGCCCCGTTTCCCTCTGTCATAAATACTCGGTAGTTCTCACTCGGTAGTTCTCACTCCTTCCATCTTCATCAGCAAAAGCATTTGCATAAAAATGGGACTCGGTTTATTAAGAATTTCTTTCTCCCTGCCATTTATCACCCATCTGAAGAGTCACAGTTCAAGTTCAATATGTGCCTTGGCCCACGATGGCGTCACACCAGGCCTTTAGCCCGAGGTGAGGGGAATGCTACCAACAGACATAGCGAGGACTCAGAGAAGGATTGGATATTCTGGAGCTACCATTTCTCCACTTGGGGAACTAAATACACAAGCACATGAGCTGAGTCACTGACAGCAGCCCCAGGTGGAGGCTCGGTGGGACTTTAGGAGGGCAGCCTCATCAGCTGGACAGCGGTACCTTAGATGGTCTGTAAGATCCATGTGCTCCCGAGACAACCTGGTCCCTTTTGTCTTTCAGATTTGCCGATGGAGGATGCTTTAGTTGGCTCGAGTCACCATAACAAAATACCACATGCTTGGGGGCTAAAATAGAAAACAGGCATGTGTTTCTCACAGTTCTGGAGGCTATAAGTCCTAGATCAAGGTGCTGGTCCATTAGGTTTCTGGTGAAACCTCTCTTCCTGGCTTGCAGACAGCAGCCTTCTCTCCATGTCCTCACATGGGGAAGGGGGAAGAAGAGAGAGAGAGTCAGAGCTCCGTCTGGTGTCTCTTCTTGTAGGGACACTAATACTATGGGGCCAGGGCCCCACCCTTATAACCTAATTTAACCTCATAAAGGCCCTATCTCAAATGCAGTCACATTGGGTACTGGGGCTTCAACATATGAATTTGGGGGGGACACAATTCAGTCCATAACAGCTGATGAGACTACAATCACTAAAGTACCCCGAAACCCTTTTTTGGTGAGAACTAAAGACTGACCCCTCCTCTCAGCTGCCCTTGGCTCCTAACTACCGTCTCCTCCTCGATGCCAAATGATGTCCTCAGTGCCACAGCTTCTGTTGGCAAAGGGCTTGCCTCCTGATGAGGGGACTGAGGGCTCAGACAGGGCAGGCACGAAGGGAAACACCCAGTCACCACGTGCAGGCAACAGTGGGGCACAGATGTGTGTGTAATGAGCTCAAGGCCCCAACCAGGTTCCGACCCTTCTCGGCGTGGGCAGCCTCTCGGGGGGCTGCTGTGGGACAGCCGCCCGGTGACCCTAGACCAGGCACTCAGGCGCCCTGAAGGCTTGCCCTGAACACAACAGTCATCACACGAGAACGCCATTCAGCTTGTTCATTGTTGAGAGCCCGACAATGGAGAGTGTTTGACTTGGCAGCCGTGTATAATCCCATCATGCTGCACTTCCTCTGTACTGAACAAGTGTTATTTAACGGGGCAGTTTTGATTGTTTTGGAGATAGGCACATATTTGGAAAGAGGAGGGGTTTGTGTGAGTTGATTATATTGGCCAGCTTCCTTTATTTTTTCTGGGAAATCCTTCTTCCCGTGTTTCTCCATGGCAGATCTCACAGACCCACACAACATAGCGTGTGAGACCCAGTCCCTGGGCAGTTTCAGGGGTCCCATCCAGGGATTCTAGGAGGCCACTGAGCAAGGGTAGGAGCCGCGTCCATGGTTCCTTATAAAAGTCACACTCAGGTAAAGCCATCAGCGTGAGCTGGTCTGTCTCCTTTCGTACTAGAGACCTGGGTATATCAAATTCCAAGTGCGGTTCCAAAGACCTCTGCTTGCCTGGGTCAGCACCGGCATCGGGGGCCCCTTCCCTCTCTTTCCTTGAGCTGCCCCCTCCCTCTACCAGAAGGCCTTTCCTCTCTCACGAATGTCAGCCTTCAATGGAAGAATGGCCATTGTTCCTTGTGGGGAAACAAGGCCTCCATCCCCTCTGTCCTTTCTCATATCCTGTTTCTAAGTCCCACTGTCGGGCCACCAAGGTGTCTGCCCACCTGAGAGCTGGCGCACCTCCTGCCCCACCCTCTGCCCTCCCTGGAGCCAGCTGGCTCTGACCCTTCTCCTCTCCCGCCTCCTGGCTGGCAGACTCCCTATGGGAAGCTCCCTCTGTGCCCTCCTTACCTCTGATTCACACGGAGGCTCTGCCTTCTCTCTCCCTACCCTCATGCTTTTTCTGTCATGGGACATGTTGGCTCAGAAACTAGTATGAAAAGATGTACGCAAACACTTCCACCAGGGTCTCCGCACTTCTCAGTGCATTAGCTGCAATGCAGACCACAGAGAGCTAGCTGACTCACCTGGGAGGGAGGTGACTCCCCCACACCTTCAGGCCAGAACCAGGGCTGAGCTATGCCCTGTTTCCTCACAACTCATGCGGTCATCTGCTTGCCCATCAGCCCCTGCTTCCTGAGGAGCCATTTCTTTTGGCTCATTAACACCTAGGGAGAGGCCTGAGGGACACCTGGGGACAGGCCTGCATCCTATCCCAAGCCAGGACAGAGGCCTAAGCAGTGCTGGCTGGCGTGGAACCTGGACTTCAAAATATCCTTCATACCTTTTACAGCCACATTTTCTATTCACCATCTGGAGGCTCAGTTTCTTCTGAACCCTGTGAAAAAAAAGCTAATATGATCGTGTGGCTGCACAGGAAATTGTAGAAACATGGGAGCGGAACCCAGGAACCTTGAACTGAAAACACCAGAAATGCAGATAAGCCTGAGAACACAGCCATCCTTCTCTGCCCTGCGGCCATCAGCGAGGTCAGAAGGGGTGATTAGAACACAGCCTTTTGTACAGTGGCCTTCTGTTCTCTGCCTCTCGTGGCCCCATCCTCTTTGCCAGGAGAGAGAGAGAAATGTGCTTCGCAGATTTTGTAGCTGAGTTTTCCAGACAGTATGAAGTATCCCAATAAGACCCACACTTCACCCATCTCCAAAGGAAAGCTCGTGGTGCGTCTGTACTGATGCGAAGTGTAGCTGCTGTAGGAGGTGGGAGCTCCCTGCTCAGGGTCCCCACAGCTGCCTTCTTGCTCTCTGGCCTAATCTGTTGGGCTCACCTCCCAGCTCTTCTTCTGGGCTCAGCCCCCACTCTCCTGGAGGGTCCCTGTCCTAACATGTGAAGCTGCTTCCTGCTCAACCCTCACCCGGTCGCTTGCCGCTGCTGCAGTCACCACACTCCCCCAGCTCCTGTCATCCATCCAGAGTTCACCCAGAGCCAGTTTGCTTCAGTTTCTCAAAGGGGCAGTCAGTGTAGCAGGCCTGCTGCAGCCAGAGAATAGGCCCCTGCCTCCTCTCCCTATGCTGGTGCAGTGACAGTCCCTTCAGCTGAGCAGCTCATGGTGATTCCTCCACAGACCGGAGCCTGGTTAGGTGACACCATCTCCCCAAGACAGAGCAACAGCGGGCAGCAAGGGAAAAAGGCAGTGGCCATACAGGCTATCTGAGGTCTCCCTCATAACATCAACTTGTATCCAGGAACTGCTGAGTCCCTTCCACTGCCACTGGGGCACATGCATAAGGGCTGCACACACATGGGAAACTGCACTTCACTTGTGCAGTGACATGAGTCATCAGGAGTGACACTTGTGGTGACAAGGTCTTTGACTGTTCTGGTGCCCAGGGAGAGGACAGGCCCACAGGACCTGTGTCCATGCTCATTCCCAGGAGCAATGGCTGTCGGGGGCATACACCAGAACCTGTCACACTGTGAGCTGCACCAGTAAATCAGTGCTTACCATTGCTGTCCTCCAGCCTCTAGTGTGACAACAGCCTCTACTTGTTAGGACTGTTGTGAGGATTCAGTGAGATGGGGCATAAACATATCAGAACAATGCCCGGCACGCCATGAGCACTCACAGGCGTGTACTAGCTGAGGTTGCCACGCTTGCCCGTGAGGCCCAGGTAGGTATGGACCTGAGGACTGAACACACAATCCCTAGACATCTTAGGGGGTTTCTTTGTGGAAAAGTTTTAAACTATGAATTCAATGTATTTAATAGTTATTGGACTAGTCAAGATTCATATTTGTCCTTGTGCCAGTTTTGATAAATTTATCCAAAATGTCCACTGTAATGGCATAACATTGTTTATAATAGCTTCTTATGATCTTTAATGAAGGTGGGTTCTGTTGTGATGTCTCCTTATCATGGCTGACGGTGATTATTTTTACTTTCTCTTTCTTTTTTCCCCCTTGTTCAGTATTGCTAGGTTTGGGGGGGGGGGTTAATCAGTTTTGTTACTCTTTCCAAAGAACCCAACTTTTGGTTGTGTTGATATTTCCTATTTTGTGTTTGTTTTCTAGTTCATTAAATTCTGCATTTATCTTTATTTTTTTCTTCTTCTTTTTTTTTTTCTTTTGGTTCAGCTACTGGACTATAAGCTTCCTGAAGGCAAATGTTACATCTTGGGTGCCTGGTACATAGAACATGCATAATAAATATTTAGGGAGAGAGATAAGAAAAGGGAGAAAGAGAGAATGGGAGGGAGGGGAGCGAGATGAAAGGAACAAAAGGACTGGAATATAAACTGCACATATACCTGTGGGGTTAGTTGTAAGGTAGGGGTGTGTGTGTGTGTGTGTGTGTGTGTGTGTGTGTGTGTGTGTGTGTTTGATATCCCTTGATTTAAGCGATCTAATCTAGTATCATGGCTCCAAGCTGCAAACTATAAGTATATCTTGAACCCACAGGCTTTTCCTTGGAAGATCTTCATGGAGTAGCACTCAGCACACACCATGAATCAGGCCCCACGCTCAGCACTAAGGAGACAAACATGAATAAGCACTTGTTCCTGCCTTTCAGAAGCTCCGAGAAAAATCTGGGCAGTAACCAAGTAGGCCAAATTCTGCCAACACCAGTTTTGTAAATAAAGTTTTATTGAAACACAGCCAAGCCTTTCACCTGTGGCTACTTTCACACTACAATGAGAGGTGAGTAGTTCAGACAGAGACATATGGCCCACAAAGCAGGAAATACTTACAATCTGGCCCTTTGCAGAAAATGTCTATGGCCTGCCCTAGATGCCAGTCCAGGAACGCCTGTCCTGGCCGCGTCCACCATGATCAGCATGGCGCACAGCCCACTAGCCAATGTCCAGCAATTGTTCTCCAGAAGCTCTCTGGAGTTGAGCTTACCAGTGGGTAAGAATCATTCCTCGTTATCTAACAAGTGTGCACCTTTTCCTCCAAGGAAATGAAGCACAACATCCAGTGGGTGTTGTTGACCTCCACACAAACTTGTGAACTCATCCTTACACAGAGAGCTCATCCTGTGCCCTCAGGATGGCCCGACTTGAGCAAATCCTGAGAATCCCCGAAGCAGAAACCCAGATTCCTGTTGAGAAGAGAGGCAGGTTGTGTGAGGTCCACACCCCACTGCCTTATCTTAAATCAGAAATTCCACCGGAAGAAAGCTTCACGCTTTGGCCAGGATTGTGTTAACAATAGTCTTAGAATTTGTGCCCACGACGTTTTGTTCTTTTGCTCTGGACACTTAGTTAGCATCCGGGGGACAGAAAGGCAAGGATAAAAGCTTGGACAGGACAGCTCTGGCCACCCCTCCAGTGTGGAGACACACACATGCCTTTCCAAGGACCAACCAGGATGCCTGGCTTGTGGCTGCGTAATTTAGGTGCCAACTGACTCGGCCACCTGACTATCTTTGCTGCAACACTGCTTGCTTTTCTCCAAAATGGAGATGGCATATCTTGACGGAAGAACTATGTGAGGTACTCACCCTCTAAGACAACAAAGTGTTAACAGCTTATACAGAGTTGTAAACTCTTAATATTTTGAGCTGTGTTAGTCAGCAAAATAGAATGTTGTCCTGGCCCTTTCTCTCGAGGGGGAAACCTTAGTGCTTAGTCAGCTCCCACATAAGGTTTGTTGTTTTGCGTTTTTCTTTTGTAGTTTGTGTGTGTGTGTGTGTGTGTTGTTTATCTTTTTAAAAACTGTGGTTTAAAAAAAAATAATAAGTTGATCAGTAAGTCAAAGCATCGAAACCATCTGGGTGAGAAGAGGCACTAACGGGAAAGCAGGAAACACAGTCTGTAAATTTGCAGGGTGGGAGGCAAGAGGGGTGGGGGCGGAGCCAGAATTTCCATTCAACACCAAGACTGTAGTCAAACACTGTCAGGAGAGCCCAGACAAAGCCAAATGCCTTTTTCTTTATCGTAATGTATTGATTTCTGCTGGCAGAAGCGCTCAGGGGAGGAAGTGTGGTGAGTCCAAGGCTGATGCTTCTCATTGTTCTCACACTTAACTGGAATATGTTGGAGAAAGGGCATCTGTGCTGGAGGACCAGGGAGACACAAAAATGATGGCGAGAATGCAGAAGAACAATGCTGCTCATAGCAAAACCTTGTACTGGCATCCTCCCATGGCAGTGTTTTCGAAAGTAGCCTATTTGCTTCCTTGGAAGAGATCTCATGTCAAAAAAAGACATCATATCACCCCCCTCCCAAGTCATCTTGTATCACCAGCTCAGAAACACAACTGTTTCTAGGGGTGACCCCAAAAAATCACCTTCCCCAAAGCAGTGGTGAAGAAGTCCGCAATGGCAGATATGTAAGTAAGTCACCAGAGCCACTAGAAAATCTCTACCCAGCTGTGTTGCCCTCCTAGATGTCAGGGAGGCCCAGGTGTGGGCATCAGGGTGGGTGGGGGACACACTGAGTTCAAGGTCAGTCTACAACCCTGAGAAAAAGATTTGGCTCTCTGGATGTAAAGAATGGTGGTTCTTCAGAGTTCTATTTTGCTCCTTCAAGAGGGCTTTTGGTTTTCACAGTGCTAATTATTTTCATAGAAACTCATTACAAAACTGAAACCAACATCACAGAACAATGAGAAATCACCAGCCCATTAGACAGGTTCAGAGTTGGGTATCTGACTACTTCAACTCTAGAAACTGTTTGTGCGTCTGTGGTGTCCCACTGTGGGCTTTCCCACGCTGCTCCCACTCCTCTAGGTGCTTCCCTCCCCCGAGAAGCTACACCGCACCTTCAGCTCAGGGCAGGGTCCCCTCTGACAGCTCTGCTGTTCTCCAGGTGCCTAAAGCCTCACAAACTCTTCCCTCCGGCCTCCACCTTCCTGTTGCAGTCTGACAGCTTCTCGCCTCACTATCTCCCACAGTCCGGGAGTCTTGTCAATTCTTCTTCAGAATGTCTCCCCCATCAGACCCCCTCGCTCGCACGCCCACTGCCACCAACAAGCAGGCTCTATGTTGACTTGGGTCTCCCCCTGTTGGGCTGCCCTCCTCCCGTTGAGCCCTCCTTCACCACCCCCTGGCTTCATCTTAGCCTGGCCTTCAAGGACTCCCAAACTCACCCAGACCACCTTTCCAACCTTCTCTTCTACCACAAAAGCCTCAATACCATCAGAAGAGATGCCATGGCTGTCCCCAGTCGCTCTGTGAACATCCTTTCTCTCACGTTTGTTCCCATCATAACCCTACCCGGACACTCCTCTTGCTCTCATTTGCCTATTAAGCTCCTCATCAGAGCCCAGTTCAAATCCACCCCTGCTGCTATAACCTTTCCACAATCTCTCCTCTCCCTGAAATCCTGCCGCTCTTACTGTCTGTGCTCTCACTTTGCAATAACCTTTAAGAGGTTATTGCATCCTGCACTTCCTGAACCCATATTCAAGGTCTCTCAGCTCATTTTCAAATTCAGAAAAAGTTTCCCCTTCCTCAAAATGCTACCTCCCAGATAATTGTCACAGGAGCTACAACACAATGATGAAGTCTATAATGCATGGTGGCCCCTAGGACTGCTGCTGCCATCCTACCCCACAACCTGCCAGGGCCCTCCCTCCACAGCTCGCTTTTCCCACACTGCAGACTCAAGCCCAACTTCTTGGTTAAACTAACTAGGGTGGCTCCTGTGCTGTACAACTGAACACTGATCAAAACATTGCCCAATCAATAATTGTTGACTTACTGTGACATAGCATCTGGAGCACCTCAGGTATGGCTTTGTGGGTTGGGGGCTTCCAGCCTAGAAATGATCTTACAGTGATTACGTTTGCCATCATTGTTTCTGACTGCATTAGGTTCCTGTGGCTGCTCTAAGAAATTACCACATTCTTGGTAGCTTAAAACTATTAAATTTATTCTCTCACAGTTCTGGAGTCTAGAAGTCCAAAATCAGAATCACTGACATCAAGGTGTCCACAAAATCATGCTTGCTGTGGAAGCTCTAGGGAGAATTTCTTCCTTGCCTCTTTCAACTTCTACTGGATGCTGGCATTCCCTGGCTCATAACCGCATCACTCCATTTCACAACACCTTCTCGTGTGTGTGTGTGTGTGTGTGTGTGTGTGTGTGTGTGTGTACATCTCTTTCTGCATTTCTTTTATAAGAACACCTGCGATGGCATTTAGGGACCTCCCAGATAATCCAGAATAGTCTATCCATCTGAAAGTCTTTAATTTAATCACATCTGCAAAGTCCTTTTTTCCAAATAAGGTAACATACACAGCTTACAGGGAGTAGGACCTGATGTCTTTGGAGCCCTTATTTAGCCTACCACACTGCCTATGACTAGAAAACTTTCTTCTGAGAAACTTCCTAGTTATTCCGTAGGAATTCCACCTTGTGTGTCCATATTTAACCTCACCTTACCTCAGCTCCATTTACCCTACCCTTGAAGGGCTCACCTAATGGAGAGTGGGGAGGGCGGAAAGGAGCTAAGATACTATGGCTGCCAGACACCACCAGCCAAGGGAAGCAGGAGGTGGGTGAGCCAACCTCTGACCAGGTGGTCTACACTCAGTTGCAAGCAGAAAATGAATCACCAAATTGCTGGAGTTTCAGCCAAATGTATTCAGCTATATCTAATAGACTGAGAAGGAGATTAGTGCTTGGCGTGCCCACCTGGCAGACAGGTGTATTGGGACCAATGAACTCTTAGAAAAGGGCCACTTCCCAGCTGAGGGCTGGTTTTCCAGGATGACTATAGCCAGCCTCACCCACCTTTAAGGCCAAGGAGGAGGGAAGAAGGTCAAAGAGTGAAATGAGAATAGGGGAGTAGAAACAGATGGCTGCCCGGACCCAACAGGCTATTCAACAAGGATCAGAAGTGGAGAGTTGAAGCAATTATCTGGATAAATTAAGGAAAAAAACAACAAAGTGATGGGATTTGGAGACCTTTCTAGCAAGGCAATCCTTGCTGGAATTATATAATTGTTTATATAATTTAAGGCATTTGTATAATTGTTTATACAATTCAACCCACTAGACAATCCAAGTTTCTCTGCACTTGTGAGGGCAACAACAGATGGAGGTGACATGGCTCTAGAGACTCATGATTATTTCACCCATCTTAGCAGGTATTTGACATTAAATCAAGCCACTCAGGTGGATAGAAATAAAATAAGAGTGTCAAAGTAGTGATTGCATATAATCAGGTAATACTCAGTTGAACAAAAAAGTGGGTTTGATCATTTTAATCGCTGGATGAAATGCTGACACTGGCATTATGCTGTTTGGAAAATTGTGCAACATTAATTCCTTCACTTGATAACTATTTAGTAAGTACCTGGGATATATTAATAGAAATGAATCTTACTCTCAAGGAGCAAGTAAAAAAATAAAATATATTCATAAACAACTCATCTAATCTTTTCAATAACCTGTGAGTTACTTACTCTTACTCCTATTTTTATGGATGAGAAATCTCAAGTTCACAGCAGTTAAGTACTTTATACAGAGGCACACTGTCATGCAGGGGACCCTGCTCACTGCGCCATTTGTCGTGCAGGGTCTCAGCTCCCACTCCCCGCCCAAGAACACAGGACACGGTAAGGCCAAAAAGGAACACCCATGGAGCCATAAGTAGGGGAGTCAAACCAATATATTCTCGCTGGCGGCTGGGCTGGAGACACAGGAAGCAGGATCTACATAATCTGCCTAACAGCAGTCCGCGCTTGCCAGCCACCATCTTCTTGCTAGCCCCCATTCCCTCCTGCTAGCGTCGCCACAGCCGTTATATTAGTGGCCAATGGCTTACAGGTTACAGCTGACGGCCAACTAGCCACAGCTGCTGGCCATCTGATCACAGTTGATGGCCATTTACTACCCGAGCCAGCACCTTTCTCTGTGAGGCCGAGAGCCTGGAAACTGCTTTTTGGGGCTTTATCCCCCCACACACAGTTAGTGACAGAGCCTGGACTTGAACTATCTCTGTCATGGCTGAAACCTATATTTTCCCACATAATTCAATGGTTTTTTGAAAGAGGGGGCATTGAATTGGTTCTTCAAAGCTATATGGTATTTAAACAAGTTGAGATGAAGGAAAGGGCACTTAATGTAGAGGGGAAATGGTTATAGGAAAGTAGTCATGATACACGACTTATGAATGGGGAATTAGAAGGAAGAGGAAGTTTAAGGATATAAATTATGAACTCTTTTTTTTTTTTTTAAGTGTTTGTGAAGGACCTCCTAGGACATACAGATAGAAAACATCAGCAGTCATTCTGAAATTCAAAACCGGAACTCCACAGAGAAGTTCACTGGATGTTTAGATCTGGGTGTCCTTGCACAAAAGGAATGGTGGAAACCGTGAATTGACAAAGGCAAAGAGTCTATGAAGGGAAGAAATGAGGAGGAAGATTCGAAGGCCAAAAACCTTTAGGAAGTTCTACCTTTAGGAAGTGGAAGAAAAGAATGGAAGGTGAAAAGGAATGAGTAGTCAGGGAGCTAAGAAGTCAGGCATCCCAGAATCTAGAGGACAGAATTTCAGTGAGAGGGTGAAACCATGACAACAAACTCTGCAAAAAGATCAAAGGGAATGAGGACTGAGAAAAGGACATTGAATAGGCAACTAGGATGCTTTTGGTGACCATCAAATAAAAATTTTTGTTTGGGTCATGGAAAGAACAGGAATGCATTACCCATGAATGGATATTAAAAGGGAGGAGGAAAAACAAAGTAGGAACAAGGGAGAGAGAACTTTTATAGAAAAAAATTACATACCAGGCTACATAATTTAAAACATTATAAATTTCCTCTTGTATTTCTCCCTTTTCCTACCCTCTTCCACTATTCTCCACTGAGATGTAAACTTATTCTAGCCAAGTGAATCAATCAAGATGAGAACATTAATTTGAGCAGATCTGTCAACATTATTCTGGAAAAAAAAGGAGTTGATAAACTGTTCTAGCAAGAATTGTCATAAAAAATAGTACCACATAGGCTGATATTTAGCAAGAATCATAGGGTTTAGGTTTAGCATAGTTTTCTTTTTATAGAGAATCATTGAACATATTTGTAGGGGAAGGCTTCGTATCAAGGGAGAGATAAAAGATTCTTTATGATTCTAGACAAGCATGAAAAGAAAGGGCCAAGTCACACAAATAAGTGCTTGTTTTAGAGATAAGAAGCGATATTTCTATCTCTAAGATGTGGAAAAAAACAAAAGCAAGGTTGACAATGAGGAGAAATTAGAGGTGGAGGATCATAGCAGGCTAGGTAATTTATACCAATCTTCCCAATGAGGACTAAGCTGCAAAAAATATAAAAATCATCTTTCTGGAGGCATCAGATAGTTAACACAAGAGTGAAGAATTTGTAAGCCAAGAACTGGGGGAAATGGAAGAACAGGAGGTAAACCCAGAGTATGAAGCTCTCTCTTTGGACTGTTAGCCAACTCCAGATTAGGCAGCAGAGAGGCGGAGAGGCTAAGTAGCACTTTTGACAGCATTTTATGGCTCAAGGGGTCAGGGGTTGGGGTCCAAGACCAGCCAAGTTGGGTGTCCCAGAAAGACTCTTATCTTTGAGATGGGACCCTGAAGAAATGCACCACAAGAGAAAAAACTACCCAGAAGTAGCCAGACCTTGTAGCTTACCTTGAAATCATTTCAATTCAGGAAAGAAGATTAAATTAATCCCAGGATGTTAGTGCCACTGGGCTCCTAAGAAAGATAAGTAAATCCTTCCTAGAAAAAGATGACATCATCCTAGGCCTCAAATTACTTTCACAATTAATTTTGCAAATATATACACTATAAAAAGTAAAACTAGAAAAATAAAAGGAAAAGATAGCAGGAATAAAAACAAGAATAACAATGGACAATAAAAACAAACTCATAGGGTCTCCAGATATTGATGTTATCAGTCATAGATTTTTAAGGTAAGAATGCTTACTATGTTCAAGGAGATAAAAGACAAGATAGAGAATTTCAGAAGAGAATGGGAAACCATGAAAAAGAACTGAACAGAAAGTCTATAACAAAAAATATGTCAACCAAATTTTAAAAAGTCATGGATGGGTTTCATAGCATCCTAGACAAAGCTAAAGTAAATTAGATGTTAGGTCAGAAGAATATATACAAAATGAAGCACGGAGGAACAAAAGAATGGAAAAGACAAAAAATAGAGGGTGAGAGAGAAAAATAGTAAGAGTGAAAAAGTCTAATATACATATAATTGGAATCCTGAAAAATGAGGAGAATGGGAAAGAAGCAATATTTTGAGAGGCAATGTCTGAGATTTTTCCCAAAACTGATTAAGTACATAAAACTACAGCTTCAAGAAGCCCTTAAAAATGTCAAGCCCTGTTATATAAGAAATATTTTTTAAAAATCCATACCTAGGTACATCATAACAAAATTGCTGAAAACCAAAGCAAAGAGAAACATATCATAAGCCAGAAAATAAAACATTACTGTCAAATAAGCAACAATGAGAGTTACAGCAGACTTCTCAGCAGAAACAATGAAAGCTAGAAAATAATGGAATTTCCTTAATATGATAAAAGTAAATAATTGTCAACCTAGAATTTTATATTCAACAAAAATACCCTTCAAGAGTGAGGATGAACTAAAGATAGTTAGAAACCAAAAGTAAGACTACCTGTCACTTACACTAAAAGAAATATTAAGGACTGTTCTTCGGATCCAAGAACATAGTCCAAGGTAGAAAGTCGGAGATGAAAGAAGGAAAGAAACACATAAAAAATAGCACATATACAGATAAATATAAATAGATAGTGACTATATAAAACAATTTTTAATTGCTGTTCTTAAAATATACATTGCTTAAGAGAATAAATCTTAAAAATTCTTATCACAAGAAAAAAACACTTTTTTGTAACTTTGGTGACAGATGATAACTAGACTTATTGTGGTGATCATTTTGCAATGTATACAAATATTGAATCATTATGCTGTAAACCTGATACTAATATAATATTATACGTCAATGATACTTCAATTTTAAAAACACAGAAAAAAGTATATATATTGCTTAAAATGCATTATAAAATTTGGGAGAGGTGTAAATGGAGTTAGACTGTTTCAGAATCCTTGACATGCCTGAGAAGAGCATAAAAGCACCAATTAATATTATACTTTAATAACAAGAATTTATGCTGTGATCCTGAGGCAAATCATGAAAAGAATAGTAAAAGAATATTCAATTTCCAAAGTAATAGAGGGAGGAAATTGAATATTAAAAAATAATCAATCCAAAAGAAGCAATACAATGAGAGAAAAACAGACATAGGATACACATGGAACAAATAGAATGTACTTAATAGCATGGTAGATTTAAATCCAAATATATCGGTAATTACATTAAATTTTATGCAAATTAAATTACATTAATCAAATAATTCCCTTGTTAAAAATAAACAGGCTAAATACTCAAATAAAAAGACAAAGATTGTCAGAGTAGATTAGTTTTTTTAAATTGTATACTATTTGCAAGAGAAGCTTACGTATAACACATAGAAAAACAGAAGAGATAAAAGTAAAGGGATTGAAAATGTATCTGATATAAACACTAACCCAAGAAAATGGGAGTTTCTATATTAATTATCAGGCGAAATAGAATTTAAAGTGAAAAGTATTATTAGAGATAAAGAAGAGTATTTCATGTTCATAAAAGTTCCAATCCCCCAAGGAAGTTATAACCTTCTAAAATTATATACACCTAATACTTCAAAATATGTAAAGCAAAAAGCAACATCATAATGGAAGAATTTAACACAATTTTCTCAATATCTAATAGAACGAGTAGACAAGTCAGTAAAAATATAGGCGATTCAAACAACACAATCAGCAACTATAACCTAACAGTTACTTATAGAATATTGAGCTCACGACTACTTATTTTACATTCTTTTCAAAAACATGAGGAACAGTTTCAAAAATCAACCATATGTTGATCCATAAAACAAGTCTTAGCAAATATCAAATGACTGAAATTTTATAATATACTCTCTAACTACATGCTCAAAATCAATAATAAAAATATTAGAAAATTCCCATGTATTGGAAACTTCAGAAATATTTCTAGATTACCCATGAGAAAGCAAATTAAAATTTAAACATTTTAATTGAATGATAATGAAAATATTACATATTGAAACTCATGAGGAAAAGTTAAAGCTGCGCTTAGATGAATATTTATTATTTCAATCACATATGTTAGATTTTAAGAACGATTCAAAATCAATGAAGCAGCCATCCCAAGAAGTTAGAAAAAATACTGAAAATTGAACCCAAAGAAAGAGAAAAGATGAAAAAGTTAAAGATAAATGCAGAATTGAATAAACTAGAAAACAAATATAAAATGGGAAATACCAACAAAATCAAAAGTTGGATTATTTGGAAAAAGTAATAAAATTGATTTGGAAAAAAACAAAACACCTAGCTATATTGAGCAAGAGGGAGAAAAGAAAAGGTAAAAATTCTCAATGTCAGGCATGATAAGGAGACATCACAACAGAGCCCACTTTCATTAAAGATTATAAGAAGCTATTATAAAAAATGCCATGCCATTACATTGGACATTTTAGATAAATTTATCAAAACTGGCACAAGAAAAAATACGAATCTTAACCAGTCCAATAACTATTAATACATTGAATCCGTAATTTAAAACATTTCCACAAAGAAACCCACAGGGTTGGAGGTACTACACAAACGCACGAGGTGTGCACCAGTGTGTCAGTACAGAAGGGAATCACGGCAGCCATGTTTGCACTAGCCCTGAGCTGGAACAGGCCAAGTGTCCATCAGGAACAGAACAGACAAACATATTGTGTTACATTTATAAAGGGTAATATTATCCTGTAATGAGAATGTATAGACTACAGCTACACACAACAACCCAGGTGGAGCTCACAAGTATAATGTGGAGTGAAAGAAGCCATGCACAAAAAAATACACACTGTGTCATTCCATGTATGTGAAGTTGTAAAACAGGCAAACCTAAACGTTAGTATTTAAGGACATGGATAAAGAAAATCAAGGGCGTTTTACCATGGATGTCAGGATAGTGGTTAACAGCGGTGGGGAGCGAGGGATGGAGGTGGGAAGGGGGAGTGGGGAGAGTTTATAGAGGGTGGCAGACCTATGGCACTGTGCTGACTTTCAGCTGTGGGTCTTTGCTGTGAACACTTTTCCATAGGTACATTTTATTTTACAGTTTAAAAGTGATGAAAGAGAGTGAAAGGAGGGAGGGAAGAGGGCAGGAGGCAGGAAGGAGTGAGGGAAGGAAGGAAAGAAGAATGTGGTGGGCTAGGAGTCCATTAGAGATAAGAGAAAGGACTGCAGGAAAAAAAGTCCGCTCAGCAGGAACAGCCAGCTCAAATGTCCAGAAGAATCAGGCAGGCCCTTTCTGAATGAGGTAGGCTGGGAGTGGCAGGGAGAAAAGCTCGCTGACCAATAGCATCTAAATACTTGATCTCTGTGTCCAGGAAGACCTTCACTGTTGTTGCAGAGATGGTGGCAAAATGGAAAGCATGTGCCACATGTCAGGGGCAGCGGCCTCTCAGCTCCAGGGTGAGCAAATGTCCACTCCTGCTCGCTCTCCAACTTTTCAAGACAAGCTAAATATCTGCATTTTCCTGTGATCTCCTGTTTCTTAAATGCTGATGACTAAATCAAATTATTTTAACTATGATTCAGGCCAAGCAGAACCCACTGATGTTCCAGATGAGGTTTATGGGGTTTGAGACCTCTGGGTGAGCCCCTCAGAATTCGGTGTGGAACCTGTCCACCCAGGGGTATAGCTCTGTCCAGCATGCATCAGTAGGCATCCAGTCAGCGGTATCAGATTTGGGGTGTAAGAAGGCTGGGACAGGAGATCACTGAGATCCAAGAGCCACAAAGCCAGAGGGCCTCGTAAACTGACTGCCTAGGGAGAGAGCACAGACTTTCAGCCCCTACGAGAACAAACAGCCAACTTAGCAGAAGTGGGAGAGTCAGAGGATTTTCAGAATTCAAGAGTTCCAAAAATAAACCTTCCACTTTTATCACTTTTCTCTTTTCACTTTAGTTGCTCTCAACTTGCTTTAAAAAAAAAAATCTAACAATTCCACAGGCAACCAGAAGTGTGAAGAAAATAAAGCAAACGTAGGTTTCAGTGGAGCTATTTTGCTCATTCTGCTTTTTAGCCCGCTGGTTTCAAAAGGAGGCACACACACACCCTTTCCAAAGGATCCAGTCATGAATTCAGACCGCAAGCCACGGCCACAAGCAACTGCGCGTGGGCTACATCTGCCTTGGCCCCTGGTGGCTGCCTTCCAAGAAGTGCGGGAACAGCGGAAGCAGCTAGCAGCGCGCGTAAGAAGTGGTCAGCAGTTGGGAACAGCTGGAGGGAGGAGGGCCAGTGAGCAAATATCAGAGTTTGGGAAATAAGCTTTTGGCTGAACAAAGTTCACTGTTGTTTTCCATGAAAGCAGAGCCTGGTTGAGCCACCCCCAGAGAACAGGGCAAGGAGCAAGGAACTGACTCGGGCTCTCAGCTTCCAAGGCAGCGTATGCTTGGCCACCCAACGGTGACCGGTGCTATTGTTGGTCCCTCAGGGCAGAGGGCAGGCGGCAGGCAGCTTGGTGTGAAAGGGGAAAGATGGGACAGGCAGCCAAAGCAAGACCAAACGACAGAGATGGGGAGCAAGATGAAAGGAAAGCCACCGAAAAGCTATTTGCTTTCCATGTGCTATGCAAATTCCCTGAAATTAATCTCCCTTTAATTATTCCATCTTGAACAGTTAGAGCTGCTCAAACCTTAGTACCTACCTTTTAAAGTAGTGAACTCTCCATTCCTTCCAGAGTTTGAGCAGCAGCTCAACTATTTTCCATCAGAATTCCGTTCCAAGAACAAGAGGTTGGACTACATAACTTACAATTCATAAAAGTGTAATTTAGCAGAACTGGATAACCCCTTTCGGAGTATCCAGGAGTCAATATTTGAAAGATACTTAGACAAACCAGATTGTTCGTAAATAGGTCTGACTATCTGCAAATTAGCTGATTGAAGTTCTCAGGTATAAAGCAGGGTTTATTTTAAGAAATTAAATTAATTTATGTAAGAGTTTTATTGAAAAGCAATGAGTTCCAAAACAATTAGAAACCAGACAGCCTCCTTTTTTTTTTTACTCTATACATTTTTCAAGTTGTTTCTAATAGACCATCTGTTAAGAGAAGTTCTTTGTAAATTATTTATTCTTAGAAGTCATGATTATTTTTTAACTCAATAGAAGTCTTTTTGTTTATCTAATAGAATATTAATTCCTATGCTTTACATATTTGTACCCCTACAACTCCCAGCTCAGCACCTGAAGCATAATAGTTGCTCAAGAGAAGTTGAATGAATCAGTTGCAAAGACAGAGCATGTAAATTGTCTATTTCTGCATATTGGCAATAATAATTGAATTTGAACACTTACTCTGTGTTAGTAATCAGTCCAAATAAACTAACCATGTGCTAGAAACTGGGCCAGATAAAGGAATATATATCATAATAGCCCCTAAGATGTGGTTGCTATGATTGTCCCCATTTCACAGATGACTCACTGAGGCTGGTGAGTGGCAGAGCCGGGATTCAAGGCCAGGTCTGTCCCACTCCTAAGCTGAAGTTTTGGCCATCAGATTAAACTGAATCTCATCCTCTGCTTTGTGTATGTATGTTAAGTGCCGTGTGTGGTGTGTTTGGCAGATGTAAACGTCAGTGTCACTGTGTAGACGGCTGACTCCCCCTGGGTGTGCATGCAACCTACCTCCCCAGCTGCTTCTGTGCCCCCACGCAGCCTCCCCTTCCCCAGGCCCTAAATCACTCCCAGGCCCTTTGTTCTCCCCACAGCTGCTCAGCAAATTCCTTGATTTGAAATTATGATCACAGGTTGGAGTGCTACTTAAAATAATTTTGCCAAATGTTCCATCTCTCTGCGTTGATGAATATAATGGATGAAAATTTAAAGAGAAAACAAATTTAAGCATTCGCTTTGTTGAAGACCAAAAAAAAAAAAAATCATGGGCTGCATTCGTAGCATTGGCTTAGACATGAAGGACTCTGTCCCACACAGGAAGCTGGCCGAGTGCAGGGCTTCCGCGAGTCCTTGGCCAGGCAGTGAGAGAGGGCCTGCCACAGATGGAGGGAGCAAAGGTCAGGCGGGCGTTGGGTTTGTTTAAGCATGAGTCAGAGGCTGAGTGGGGGTAGACCCTCGGTTTCCAATTTCCAATTTCCTGTGTGAGGCACTGATTGGCACTCCTGCCCTGCCCGCCAGCCTTTCATGCACACCGCTCGGCAGAACAAAGGCGGATGTGGGGACACATAAATAACCCGGACAGGCAAGTCTTCCTTCTCTAAGGGTGATTTCTCTCTCCAGTTCAGAAGAGATCAGACTCTGAGGGAGGCAGGGCACGGGCAGACCATTGCATCTCACACCTCGGGCTCATGGCCCTGAACCCTGAGTGAAGCCTGTTCTTCAGGTTGGCCTGAGTTCAGGCCAGCTGCTCAGGGTCCTGTGAGCAGGGTGGCTCTCCAGGTGCCCTTGGCTCAAGGCACCCGGTAGACGCGCCCCAGTGACACAATCGCCTTCATCCCAACTAAGACATTTCCCCCATTTTCTGAGGCTTCCTCTCTGCTTGAGAAGTAGATGGGAATAGATGAGCAAATCCTGAGCATGGAGATGGTGGTGAGACTCTCAGATTTCCAGCCAAAAAACTCCCTCGCAACAAGGAGGCTTCAGCCCACAGGTTCCCATCAGGACTGCCTCTGAGCGAGGGTTCCAGGAACCCAGGGAAGGGCATGTGCCTCTAAGGCCACCTCGAAGCCACTGGCGTCTGAATCAGTCCTGCTGCTGTGAGATCTTGCCAGCTTGGAAAACCTGCGCCTTTGGAGACAGACCCTGTTCCTGGGGACCTGGCTGTTTGTCTGGCACTGTGCCCTTTGAGGACGCTCAGTTGGGCTGAATTGTGATAAGTGGCCTACTGAACTTAAGGGAAGCTCCACACATTCTTCCCAGAATGATTTTCCACGCAGCACAAAGCACTGGAAAGAAAAGATCACTTTGAGAGCAGGGAGGCCTGGGGGTGGCAGACTCAGGATAAACAGTTCCCACATGCTTCGCTTCCCACTGGGAGGTATCACAGAGGTTCCTGCCCCTTTCTGAGCCTTAGTTTTCTCATCTGTTAACGGGTATAATTCTGTACACTTCACCAGGTGGTTGTAATGGTTCAATGAACCCACTCTGTTAGTAAGCAGGAGGCTTTAGAGCTGTTTCCACTAGAAATGGCATAAGCATAGCCAGGCACAAGGAGCACCCACCTTTAGGTCAGGACAGACTCAGGGATACCACAGTTCTGTGTCACACCCCCAGCTTCCAGGACTGTCTACTTCGCTGGAAGTTCTGCTTACCAGATTCTCTGCGAAGTATGACCCCCAGCCCAGCCCAGCCCAGCCCTGCCCCTTCGTGGGCCCCACTCCCAGGCCCTGCCTCAGAACTAGTGGGTAGAGACAGAGAGCCAGCTGGGCACATGTCACCACACTATGGATACTCGTCTCCCTCACTCTTGTCACTGTTTTGACCCCCACAATGCCTGAGCACCTGGCTTCTCCAGCCACTCTGGGAGGAAAGAAGTGTCGTAGGTTCCTGTGACTCTGGGCCACACTATCTCCTTTCTACTCAACTCCCCAGTACAAGAGGGAGCAGAACTGGCCACATGCTGGAAGGGAACTGCTTCACTGGGATTGTTCAGAATTACTGGTGCACGGTGAGTAATAATAAAAGCAGCAAGCTCTCTAGAGACCATGCACCCCTCCTGGCCACATGGGGGACACTCACACCCCTGCACCCTCACCTCCTGGGGAACCCCCAACTCCTTCTCTTCTGACACTCTTATCATAAAAAGTGATCTGCACCTTTGCTGACGCCTCTACTACGGGAACGATCGGGGCCGAGGCCCGTTAGAACTCCAAAAGAGGGTGCTCTGCTCCCTAGAAGTTATTCTTGGGCCCTTTGGCAAGCGAGGAAGTCATCACCCCAGGATCACCACCAACATAGGAGAAGGGCCCCTGGGGCCCTCTTCTCCTTCTTGTGTTTTTTTCCTCTTTTGCAGATGGCTGCATTTAATGAGGAAGTGCTGTCAGAATAAAGGAGAGGAAACCTGCACCAATCACTCCCGGGCCCGAGTCCCTATCGCCCTCTATTCCCTGGAGGGCGACTCCATCCACTCATGTGGGAAGGAGCGGGAAGGCACAGAGGATGGACCCACATTTTTTACCTTGTACAGGTGAATTCCTGGAGACACTTCCAGAAAGAGAAAACAGAAGTTTTATTCCACACAATAAGATAAAATAAAAATGATTTAAGGACTAGATAATGCTAACAGCTTCATATTGTGTGTACTACATTCCACTGTCCTCATCTGCCCTTCACATATGTCTCCTTACTGAAAACTTCCAAGGGCGATCATTTTTAGCCCCATTTTACAGATGAGAAAATGGAGGATAATAATAAACGAAGGATTCCCCAGGTGGCACAGGAAGGGATAGAGCCAAGACCTAAACTTGTCTGAAGCCAAGGCCACTATTTGGTCACATAGCCCCTCTAGGGTTTCAACTGTGCAGTGGCTACCCCTTTATAACATTTCGCTTAAGCATGTCAACATTCCTCATCCACAGAGAATTATCACCTTCTTGAAAACATGGAAACTGACCTTTCTAAAAGCAAATATATTTCCACATGTGGGGTTAATGATAAAGCTGGAAAAACGCAAGAGACTCCCTGTTCCCTGTCTTCTGTTATCAATATGTGACTTCGATTTGGGTGCCAAATCAAATTTCTCCAGAACTATATCCTTAGTGACTTATTAAAGAGTAAATCAAAGTTTACTTTAAAAGTAAATACAGCCAACTTTCCATACAGTGCCAGACCGAGTCCACTTCCTTGTTCCACTGTTGACTCAGGTTGTATCCGAGATAAGTGACTGCTCACTCATTGCCCCTTCCCCCACCCTGGGTGAGAGGCCAGCACAGGGGTCCCCCCAGGAATACGGGGAGGAGGGAATGCTATCTCGAGTGGCACCTGCATGCTTCAGAGAGGAACGTCAGGCAGAAGGTGCAAAGTTCTGTGTGCCGGCAGTAGCTACTTGTCCTCTGTCTCTCATTGTAAGGAAAGGGGTCACTCATTTCTCACATCGCCAATAAAACCCTCTTTGCTGTTTTTTGACTCTGATCTCATCTATAATCATTGAGAGTGAGGAGGGCAGGGCTGCACTTTTGGACTTCGATGGCAGGGACGATGAGAACAAAGTTGACAAGAATCAGCTCTAATCACAGTGAGCATTTTCAAGGAAACAAATAAAAATAGCCAGAATTGGGTCAGCACTGACACCGAGGTTAGAGACAGGAAATTGGGGCAGAGTCCTGGGTAGAGGCATAAAAGTTTTATTTTATAAATACAAATTCATACTATCTTTCTGATCTGACTCCGTTTTCCCTTTTTTCCTTCTCCTCTATGTCTTTTGGATACACAGGACACACACACACACACACACACACACACACACACACACACACACCAGGGTGATGTTGAATCCTTGATTTATCTTCTCAAGTCCAAAACTCTCCTTTTTCCTGAGGGTGAAGAAAAGATTCTTAAAAAGAACTTGAGAGGCAGGCAGCGAGAAGAAATGTAATATGCACTTTTGCTATCCTGAAGGTTTCAGCAACCTCGGTGCATGTTGCTTACGTGGGAACGGGTGACAAACCTGAAGGACAGCAGTTCACACTGAAGTGACTGGCGTGCCCTCTGGCAGGCCCACCTCACCCCAGCACCCTCCTGGTCACTGCCTCCTTGGATCTGTGACAGTCTGTGGGTCTCATACACAGCGTACATGCATGTGTGCTTCGACAACACACATAAACATTCACACACATGTGCAGTACTTGTGTAACATACAGCACACACATGCACAAACAGTACATACACACGGTACTCAGGTGCACACACAGTATTCAGACGCACATACAGTACTCATATACACACAGTACCCATGCACACACAGTACCATGCACACACAGTACTCATGTACACACAGTACTTATGCACATGCAGTACCCATGCACACACAGTATTACCCATGAACACACAGTACTCAGGCACACACACAGTACCCCTGCAGACACAGTCCCATGCGCACACACTCATAAATACACACAGTACCCATACACAACCCAGAAAGTGGTTGTTGCTCTCAACTGTAACCTTAAGATTTTGGCACGGTTTGTTAGCTCCCACATTTGGCAGGATTATATTTCCTTGTGGCCTCAGTGACGTGAATGGGGCAGATTTATTGGTCTTACCAAGAAGAGATAGAGAGAGAGAAAGAGAGCGCGGTCAAGTCTGATGTGAGGACATCCCAGGTAGGTCACTGGGGCCAGGACAGGGATCAGCAAGGTGGATTCGTTGATGAGAGTCAGCATATTTGACTGGTAATTTGCTGGAGCACTAAAATATACACTTCTTCCAATTATTATCTTCTGAAAATTCACTGAAACATGAGAGGAACTCTAGGACGGGGCCTAATAGCCTAGATAACACACAGACATGCATGCACACTTGCACACATATGTATCCCATGCACACTTAGCATGTGTAACAAAGAACAAGCCCCAAGGATTCTGAAGAAATTTGGGTGTGGGAGTGGGTTCCCCCTGTGTGCCCGCGCTCTCCCCTGAGGGAGAGCATGAGAAGCAGCTTCCTAAAGCACCTTCAGCCCACAGAGCTGTCACACTCGAGTCTTCTCCAGGGCACCCAGGAGAGCAGGACCCTGTTCTGCAGTTTAGCTCTAGTGCAGATTGTTGTCAAGGCCTAGAAGCCCCCCACGCATGTAGCCAGCGGCACTTGCCGTGCTGTGGTCAGCTTGCTGTGTCACACAGGATCTGCATGTGTTTCCATTTATCTCAGAACACGGTCATGGCTCCCGGAGCAACTGCCCAGTGAGGCTCCCAGTTGTCTGTGAGGAGCTGAGCTTTCCAGAAGGGCATAGCATTTGCTTGGGCTTTAAACGCCCAGAAAGCCAAGGATATGGAGAGTGTTTTCAAAAGTCGTACAATTTTTAAAGATCTGCTTGTTATGAATCTAGCCTCAAAACAGACTAATCCAACTTAGAGACCCACTGAAAAAATCTGCAAGAACAGATGATTTTTTTTTTTTTTTTTTTTTTTTTTTTAGCTTGGGGTTTTCAGGGTGGGATTTTTGGGGAGTGGGAGGAAAGCTGCCCTGTCAAGATAAACTCCTTAAGAGCATGGGCAAAATTCCCTTTTCAATTACTAGTTTAAAAAAAAAAATGACAGTCACACAAGAGAGGAAATGAAAAGGGAAATTTTTAGACTTCTCATCCGTCCAGAAAGCCCCGGGCCTGTTTCAGAACCCCGTCAGGGTAACTGTCGGGCCTGTGGTTACAGGCAGCAATCCCAGGAGCCCTTGCGTCACCAGCCATTAGATCAATAAGGAAGTACAATCACCAAACCACAAGCTAGTGCTTTTCTAAGCCCACATGTTGCTTTAGAGGGTTTTTAAATAAGAGACTTTCCTGTTTTTGAAACCTGTGAATCCACAGGTCTTACAGGTTACTCAAATTAACTTATCACTTGCAGCAACCACGGGCCTGAATTTCAAAACTGCTTACTCCAGCCTTCCCCTCCCCTCACTGCACAGACATCCATTTACTCACCAGAATCCTATTTACAGTATCGTGTTGCCAACTGCTGACACAGAAGAAAAACATACTAGTTATCCATTAAGCTTCACGGTTAAAGTATCTGTGTCAGATCCTATCCAAATGACCCTGATTCACTGACCAGAAGACAGGATAACCACATGGAAGAAAACTCAACAGAAACTGTTTTGCAGTCAGGTCAGAGTTCCTTCACAAAGCCATACTCTTTTTCATGCAAACACATATACAAGGGTGTACATGTAGTGTACGAAGTCATCACAGTTCATAGGAAACTGTTATATTCATCATAGGACTTGCAACAAATCTATTGGAAAATTTTAAATACAGCCAAAAGGCATCCCAAACCACGAATGAGGTTGCTGGAAAATAAATAGAAAAGCATGGGGCATGGGTGAGAGATGTAAACCATCCCTTCTAAATCCTGCACAGTATGCAAGTCAGACTTGTTTTTCTCTTGAGCAAATAAAAAGATTCCGATTAAAGAGTGCACTACAGAACTCATGAGCTAAATCCACAAACTTCTCTTTTTCCTGCCCAGCACAGCAGCTCGAGAGATGGGCCAAACCTAACAACCGCATTTGATAGCCGTCTCCTGGTTCAACTTCTACCCTGGCCAGTGGCCACTTGGCATTGCTCAAGCAATGCCTGCAGAATTCACCCTGAGCTCTTTTGCTAGAAACGTCCGTCCTCCTAATGCAGACCTGAAGTTAACAGAGCGTTTCCAGAAGGTGGTGCAGGTTCCGATTTTTAGGAACTGCCCAATCAGGGCAAGGACGGATAATTGGTGAACTTGATTCTGCAGCTATGAACAGTGACTTCACAGAATCCACATGGCAATAATGAATCTAGCAGACACTTATCTAACCTCGCACTTTTTGGTCTTTTTGGGTTAGAATCAACACTTAGCTCATCCAAAAAACACACATCTTCCAAAAAGAACCTGCTCTCAGTTTGAGCACACTGGTATTTTGTTTATCTTGTTTTATTTTTCTGCATTCCAATAAATCTGCCAGCAATGACATGTTGAGATAGACACTATAAAACCATTTTGCTGTGGTTTTTATGTTGGCAGGAGGGTTCCTTCAAAATATTAAAAATTCTCTCTTATGAAATGTTGAGAGTGAATGAAGCGATACCAAAAAGGGTCAGAAGTAAACCTCTCAAAGATTACTGGCCTACTGTGGTATAGCACAATGCCTCTGTGGGGGGAAAATCCAATAAAATAAAAGAATTCCAGAGAATTCTAGACTTCCTACAGAGGCCAAGTAATAGTTTTAATTGTAATACTCGTTGGCAAGCCAACTACTATGTTTGTATAGAAAGCATCCTATTCTTAAAAAATGTTTAAAAAACCGTAAGTTTTCCATTCCTCCTTTGGAAAAGCCATTGCTACAAAACTAATATAATTGTGAACAGTTTTCTGATCCCTGCAGACTGCGGTAATTTAGGACTCTTGAGCCTCGATACTCTTGCCTTAGACTGAGCTTGGGGGACAATTGCCCAACCGCCTCTCACTTTGGCTGTGTAGACCACGGCCCTGTGCCCTCTCCAGGGGAGAAGCATTACACAATGAAGCATTGCCTCTCCCCTTGTATGCCATTACTGCCACCCCTCCCCAGCCTGTGCCACCAGGCCTGCTTCCAGGACTGCATGTTCCCTGCTATCCTAGGCCTTGCAGTTCAGATGCCAGCAAGGGCACTAGGCGATGGGTACTTTTGACAAAGGACCCTCCAATAGATCTTCACATCTTACGGAAGTGCTCCATTTGGGGTCATTACCAACCCCATCCCCTCAGACCAACAAAGCATAGCGGAAAATGACATGTATGGGCAAATATAAGATGTCCCCTCATATTTGTGTCTTAAATTTCCTCATATTACAGAGAGCTCACTCAATTCCTTTATTTTGAATCACAAGATACTCTGGAAGGAATTCGATTTCATGCTAGTCCTGGATGTTTTATAGAGGTTGCCTGGAAGAATTGTTTGGTATTTTTTCAAATCAAAGAAATTTGAACTTTTTATCATTATTCTTGAAGGTATGACCTCTGATTGTAAATGTTTGATAGAGTGAGCAGGTCTTTTAAAGCTCATTTTTAAAAAATTTTTATTATAAAAATTTTCAAATATTTCAAAGGAAGAGCAAGCATATAGTCAAATGAAGCTCCATATACCCATTACCCAGATTAACAATTACCCAGATTTTTCCACATTTTCTTTAATTGTCATGCTTTTGGTCTTTTCTCTTTGCTGAACTACCTTAATTAAAATCCCAGCCCTCATGTCATTTCACACCTTCATACTTCCGTATGCCTCATTGAAATGCATGAACATGTCCTCACATAGCTACAACCTCACTAAGCTCCCTTTTAAAAGTAGTACAAGAAGTTAGCTTTATGAAGATCACAAATAGTGCATGGATATTGCTCTTGAGATAACATTTCCAGTGATTACAACAAACGGACTCAGAAAGCACTAAATCTCAAAGACATTGGACAGAAGCAATAGGTGTGTTTGGGAAGCCTGAGTGAGACCACCCGGCAAGGGCTCGAGTGATGATGAAGGGTCTGAATAATGAGTAAAAAAGGGCTACCTTTCTAAATAAGTGTACTTATGCATGCAATTTTCGATGTGGATGTAATTAAATCAATACATTAAATTTTATTACCAGAAATTTGACTATTTCACTTGCATCATTAAAGTGTACATATTCAGGCTGGCCAAGGGAAAAAAAAACACAAGACTTTTGTAACCTGCTCATTGGGAAATGGGGCGTTGCTTCAGATTTGGAGTTGCATATGTGGTATCTTCAACCCATTGCCTACCAGGCCCTGCCAAGCCTGTTCTTCCTCATTAGGACATCTCTTGAGTGTCTGCTAGGTGACAAGCACTATGCCAAGTCCTTACATCCCTTATGTGAACGCCAGCCCTCTGAGAGATGTCCTACCAGCCCCTCATTTCTACAGGGGACATATTGAGGCTTCAAGAAAGTGAGTTGTGTGTTCTCTGGAGGAGATAAAGATGGAACATAGGTCTGACTTATGCTCTGCAAGCTCTATTTTCTCTCCCTTTCCCCAAGTAGCCACTCAGATCCACTGCAAACCATGTGGCAATGTCAAGCTTTCTATGACAGCCTCAAACTAAGCAGAGGAAGCTGGGAGAAGGGGTCAACGTCTACATGATGCACTGTATAGCCATGCTTCATTTTGCGTCGCTGAGTTGTTGTTTCTGACTATAATAGGCTGGTGATAAACAAGATGACCACCTCCAAATGGTCTCTCAAATCCCACTAAGACAAGAAAACTAGCCAAAGCATTTGCAGAAAAGCTCGGCAGTATGGGCAGCTGGAGGGACAGGAGCTTCTGTCACGTTCTTTGTGTGCTCTCCTCTCTAATGTCCACTGGTATGACAGCTGCCTACTCAGACTCCGTACTCCGCTCGGCAGTTGTTCTCAGCCACCTTCTCTAGTGTTAACTGACCAGAAGACCGGGAAAAGAAACAGCCCCAAGGCAGCCGTGCTGGGCAGGTGGGCCCATACACACAGGGCATACACAGGCTCATGCAGAACACAAAAGCAAAACAAAAACTCTTGTTTAGCACCATCCCTGAACTTCGGGGGATCCCCAGTCGGTTACACTTTCTTCACTGCGGTGTCTTTATCATTAAAATGCGATATTGGAGGACCGTGGCTGAAACAGCCAGATAGTATTATCCAATTAAGGTGTAAAACGCCATAGAAATGCTGCAAAAGCTGGGCCTGAAACAGTCACATCTGGTTTCACAAAAAGCACCCCAGTGCATCAACCAACAGTAAAAACATGCAGGAGGGAAACGATCTGGCTGGAAATGAACTGCAAATTGATAAACATTTAGTTGCTAACGCCGTGTTTATTATTTTTTACTAGGATAAAAATTAACTCATGCGGCCTTGGCCAGAAAGCAGATTGAACTCTACCATCTGGGTGGTGGAATCGGTATTTCTTTAGCCTCGGGTTACACACAGGTTCCCACCGCCAGCTTGTAAACAGGCCCTGGGGTCCAGACCGCAGAGCTGGGGGGCTTCTGGGAAGCACGGTCGTCGTTTCAGCAAGGGCAGCCTTGGGCCGCGGAAGAACCAAACAGGTGACTCTCTTCCTGGAGCTTAGCAGATAGGGCTGCCCCCTCACCCTCAGGTTCCTGCATTTCCCAAGAAAGAGGTTGCCACGTATACCCGAGAATTGCTCTCCCCCTGTGAAGTCGGGGCGGGCTGCAGGGAGGCGGCCTCCGCGCAGGGCAGGGGGCGCGCGAGAGGCGGGCAGAGAGTGTGGTTTCACGCGGGGCAGGGGGGCAGTGGACACCGACTGAGGGTGCTGGGCGATGGACGCAGTGCGGCAGGGGTGCGGGCAGAGTGCGCGGTGGACACCGAGTGGGGCGCTGGGCAGGGGCGCAGTGGACGCGGCTCAGCAGGGGGGCAGTAGCACGGGCCTGGCGGGGGGTGGGGGGGTGCGGGGGGCGCGGGCTGAGGGCGCGGTGGACGCGCGCAGGCCGGGCGGGGGACAGAGGGGGCCCCGGCCAGCTCCCGGGCCGCAGCTGGCCACGTGACGCCCTGTCCCGCGCCCTTTTCCGGGGCCGCCAGCATCTGGATGGCTGGCTGCAGCTCCGCGCCCCACCCGAGCGCGGGCTGTTATTACTCATGGAAATCCCCTCCGTTTCAGGGAATCAGGTAGCTTTCAAACTCTCCACAATTAATGGCCCTTTTGGTTCAGGGAGAACAGCACACACAAAACAAAGTGCAGGCTACAGGTTTCAAAATAGTGTGCTCGGTTTCTAGTAAATTAGAGGGAGTGGGTGGCTGAGGAACCAAGTGCAGTTATCCTGCAGCTGGTGGTCGTCCTTGACGTCAGCAAGATGTCGCTCTTCCCTTTCTCCTCCTTTCCCTGCTGGCTCCTTTCCCCCGTCCACACCCGTCTCTTTTTTCCCTCCCTCCTCCTTCCCTCTTCGTGTCAAGGAGACAGATGACACAGGGTAGCTCTGGAAAATCGCTCACAGTTTTGCAACACAGCTCACAGGTTCCAAAAATTCCCACATTTTCTAAAATGAAGGCTGGGGGAAGGGGAGTTCAGCCACCACCTAAATTAGCAAGTCAAAAATACATGTGACTGGCCAGGAGGGGAGAGGCTGCTGGAAAGCAAGCAGGAACCACCCCTGGCTGTGCATTCCTCCCTTCATCTTGCCTGATTAGCAGTTCTGTCTGAGGGAACATTCTTCCTGTGGCACAGAACACATTCTTTTCTCCAGTCAGCCAGATTTAGAATCCTGGAGAGCAGGGCCCTGCTTCTCTGCCACTACATCCAGGGACCCAATCCGGCCATGATTGCCCTCACTCCCCCAGACCTCTTCCACCAGAGTGGCTTTTCCTCCACTCATCAAAGACAGCAACAGCTGCCCCCATGTTAACAGGGAATGACCTAGAATACAGTTTCCAAGGCTAGATAAGCATGTGTAGCCTGACCCTGCAATATTTTTGTTTTTCCTTTAATTTGTTTTCATTGGCCCCATGATTTCAGCCAGGGCACTCCATGGCAGGGTCTGGCTGGCAGTCACATGGTGAGTGTCAGCGGAGTGAGCAACTCCCTCTGTGGCTCTTAGTTACCAGGCAGCCTCAGCAAGACCGCTTGCTGTTGAGAGTAACCTGCCTCCGTCATGCTTTGCCCAGGCAGCGCTTTAAAAGCAGAAATCTGTCCCAGACCTCATGCCAGGAAGCATGCTTCCAGGCAGGGTAGGTAGGAAGCAGGCCCAGGCTACACAGCTACCCAGGAGCCCAATTTCTCCCTGGGCCATGTGGTGGCTCCTCCCTCATTTCTTCTCTGATCTGGACAGCCAGGGCCTCAGAGGACCATGGGACAGGGAGCACTTTGTAAATCAGAGCCTGCAGACACACTCTGTATGCATGCGGTTCCTGTTGTAAAGCATATTGCCAATGAAAACATATACGCACAAAAATATTGAATGAGGCCAACAAATCTATTCAGAAATGAGACCTGGAATCTGAAAGAGAAACTTTCGTGTGCGTGTTTTGTGGGGTGGGGGCAAGTTGTGCGTGGATGTGTCGTCAGCAGAGAACCACTTCAGCCACAGCACAGGCCTGGCACACAGTAGATCTTTAGCGTAAATGTTGGGCTGAACGAGCAAGTGAGTGAATGAGAGGAACGAATTTGTTTAGAACACAAAGAAAGCAAGAAAGGAGCCCAAACTTTCTGGGAGGTGAGGAGGATGGGGTGGGAGCGTTTCTGGGGAGAAAAACCATTTGTTTTGAAAAAGAACAGACTTCTAAAATGTAAACGTAAATCAGGAATCTGACGTAAGGATAAGTGACAATAACAACGTTAGATGACATGTATTTAACATGTCCCATGTACCAGATACTGCGAATGTCTTCAGAACACCATCTTGTTTAGTTCTCTCAGGAGGTAGAAGCTGGTTTGAGGGTATGTCCGCTCCTTGGGGCAGCAAGGAAGAGAGCCCTGGACCCAAAGGGTTTAGGAGGACTTGGAGCAGATGTCTCCAACGAGAGCAACCCAGGCAGATCTTCCAAGCTGGTCAACGTGGACCCTTTTGCGGCCCTGCCTGCCTCATCTTGCCTCCACTGTAGTTCCTGCCTCCACTGGTCCCTGCTGAGAGGGGACCCTTGCTCACCTGCTGACTTACTGTATAGACCCCTAAGGCAGCACCAAGCTCTGACCTCCAGGCAGAAAAAGCCGGTCTGCCTCTGCTCTGCTGTGCCTCCTCCCTCAGAAACACTAGCCCTTCTTTCAAGGTCGCCCCCATGAACCCCACATGTGCTCCTCTGGAACCACCCGACCCAGCCTTGCTGGGTCATCTCTGGGCACTTAGGGAGCCCAGTCCAACCTTCTGGGACATTAAGGGATTCAGGTTAGCAGACGTGACGCCAAGGGGCCTCAGGGCTTTTCTCACCTTTGAGAAGGAACAAGGAACATACATTTCGCCAGACTGAAGTGTCTGTGCCTCAAGTTTATTAAGCACAAGCAGGTTCTCCTTGAATGTCGTCATGGGGACCCTTTCCTCTACCTCACGTTTTCTCTCCAGGAAACATGCCCTACTCATTTTGGCCACTTCGGGACTTCTGTCTTTCATGGTCTGCATGTTGCTCTGCTGAAGTCCTCTCCTTTCTCTGAAACATCCATTCAGGCCTGATGCCATGGATGTGCTTTTAGTAACGCTGTCCCGTGGCATAACAGTGAATCTCGTCGTGTCATGTAAAAGGTTTCCGTTGAGAGGCCACCAGAAGGAGGAGTCTAGCTGGTCACCAAGACAGAGCGGATGACTCAGCCTGAGCTTCCTTCCCACTATTCAGGCCCCTGGGCCCCACCCCCCACACACATCCCAACAGACTGGACTCCCATCACCCACCATTGACAGTCCATTAAAAATATGGACTGTTGACAGGTTCTGGAACACGACTCTGCAACTTGGCAGGTATGTAATCTACCTGAACAAAAGGCCAGAACACTCAGCCACTTCCAGGCGGTTTGGCTAACAGCACACAGACCAGTATGTGCCCATGAGATGCGGTCAAAGATGAAGCAGATGGCCCCGTGTCCTCCCGACACAGCAAGTCGCCAGTCCACTAAACACACAGTCGTGGCCTCCGCCTCCCTGGAAAGTGGCACAGGTGATGGCCAGCGCACACTCTCCAAAGACTCAGCTGCTGGCTAGCTGGTGTCCTGAGCCTCAGGGTTCTCCTCTGTGAGATAAGGATAACAGCTCCTTGAGGGGCTGATACACGCATATAGAACCTCAGACTTCATAGTAGACCCTTCATAACATGAATCCATAACGACCCCAAATGGTTAGCAACAACAATTTTCACAGTGGTTTCGCAATACAGACAATACTAGCTACAATCGACTGAGCAGTTTTTATGATCCATGTGTGTTCAATACATTATCTTAACTCACACTAGCCCTGAAAGGTAGGTATTATTATCCTCATTTTATAAATAAGGAACCTGAAGCTCAGAGCACTTCAGCAACTTGCCCAAAGTTGCACAGCCAGTTAGTGGCAAAGAGATGGCTTACATAGAGGTAATGCGTGCTCCGGTGCATGCTGGCCCCGAGGCATGCTTCCCTCACAGCCGGGCTGCCTCTTCATGCAGCCAGCATGGCAGACCTCAGCTCTCACGACAGGGCAACACAATAAATACCAAGTGCTTTTGCAGAGAGCTACAGCCGAGTATGTGTGTGTGTGCATCTGTATTTGTGTGTGTGTGTGTGTCTGTGTGTGTGTCTATATATGTGTGTCTCTGTGTGTCTGTGTGTGTGCGTGTATACAAAGAGGCATCCCCTTGCAGAGCCACAGGCATCCATAGGTGAGCTGTAATGGAAATGTGCCCGAGGGACAAATAGTTGTGAAAGCATCAGCTCTGAATGGTGACAAGCACTGTTCTGCTCTTTATCCCTCTATGCCTTCTTTAATTTCTTAGTGGTGGAGACTGCTTTTGAGTATTTCCTCCTTGGCAAAGCCACACTTATTAAGAAGCCGTGAGCCTAGAAACTGCAGTGGCCTTGGATGTCCTTCTCTGTTGTAGCAGGCCGAATTTCCTAGCTGAATCAGACCCCATCACATACCAACTATGAGTCACACACAAGCACATGAGCCACTATTAGGAAGAGCGGTCATGGGGTGGTGTCTATCAGTGGCTGCATCTTAGCAAATGACAAGCATTGCCTAATCACAGGTCATATTCACATACATCACCTTCCAGATCATTGCTTGGTAGCTCTCGGGATGGTTTCTAACTGTCAATATTTACAGATCCAAACACTTAACACCAGCCAAGCAGGCTAGATGTCTCCCAGGATGAGTCATGACCCCTGAAGCCTTTTATCTAAAGATCACAGCTCTGCCCTCATCGTCTAGAGTGGCCTACAAGTCAGGTCATTGAAAAGCACATGCATGTTAACCAACATTTGTGAAATCGAAGCATGGGAAGAGAGGGCATGGATTTGCAAGCATATAGATCTGTCTTTTCTTCCCTGCTAGCTCTGTGGCTGGGGGAAGTGGCAGAGAGATGGCACTAAAATCCAAGTCAGTTTCCACTTGCAGCAAGATACCTAATAACTATCCTTGAGTGACACTGCGGCTTTGGCTGGAGAAGGAGAAGGCGCATGCCCCATGTCAGATATGCCAAGGAAGGAGGTGCCCATTGGACTTAGAGCCAGGCTGACCACCGGCCTGGTTATTTGAGTAACCAAAGTAGACCTATCTGCCCAACCAGTCCAAGTAGAAACTCACAGCTCCGGTCAAGCACTGGAAGATTATTTCTTTGGGTTTTGAAACTTAGGTGTTAGGAGTCACTCATTTAAAATGCAGATAACCTCCAGAGCTGGTCACACCTCAGGTCTTAACAAGTAGGGGATTCTGCTTGGCAACCAGGAGGGAGCAAGAGGAAGAGGGCAGGGATGGAGGGCCAGCCAAGGAGGGCACTGCAGGACAAGGTGGGCAGGCAGGGCTCCTGCCGTGGTGGCTTTGTGACACTCTTGCTGGCCAAGCCCTCAGACCATCCCTGGAATATGTTCCTTTGTCTGCATTCAGAAAAGAATGGAAGCTTGTTTAAATATCAACATTACATGAAGACATGCCACCACACTTCAGAAAATGCCACTATCTGTGTGTGACCAGGATGTGCAAACTTCCCTCCCAGCATGTACCCAGAAGCTGATTGCAACCACACTGCAGTAATATCTTTGCCAAAGTCCTTTGGGGACCCTGTACTACGCAACAGAGGACCGGTTGGTTAACACTGAGCTCCTGGACTCCCAGTTCCCTTTAAAATCAGTGAGCTAAGCTGCGATTGCGAAAGGACCCCGTAAGGGGAAAGGATTATTATTCAATTGGGTGGTGGAAAATGTTTTTGATCAAAAATGGTAGACACCGTAGAAGGAGAAATATTAAGACTTACATACAGGGCATTTGAAGATGGACTTGGCTTCTTACTAGGCCGGATAGGTTTGAAGTCTCAGAGATGTTCCCAGACATCTCAAGATTATTCCATGATGGAATGAGCTCATGATTCCTGCAGACAAAGAGATCACAGCCCCATAGCCTTTGGTCAGGGCCAGAAATCAAAGGACAGTCCTCCTGTAGCAGTTGTGTGGAATCATGATGTGGGCATCATCTTTAGTCACCAAGGGCAACAAGGAGTCTAATGCATGGTCCAGAGAAAGGCTTCACAGTGGCCCTTGCCAGCCACCATGCACCATGACGCTGGGGACATACTAGTGAATGTGCTGCCAGCTGCCCAATCACAGCATGTGGACCTTCCCCCAGTCTTCCTCAGACACACACACGTGGCCGCTCCATCATGCCATGGTGTGTTCTGGCCACGTGTGCACACACATGCGCTAAATAAGAACGTGTGGGGGACAAAATGGTGCTTTTGGCTCCAGATTAAAGGGTTTCATTGATTCCAAAGCTTCTGTAGGGTGGTATCTGCTGGGACACCTTCTGTTTTGTTTCCCCCTAAGTTTCTGATTTTTGTTGTGGGTGGAGATAAGAGGCTGAGCAGACAGGGGTTTGGGAGGAGACATGTAAAGATAGGATGGGCCCATCACTGTTCCCCTTTTCCTGTATTCTCTAGAAAAGTCTGCAGACCTCCTAAAACCCCTTGCAAATGGTTATGTGCTCCAGGAATGTGTTGAAATGGCTTAGTTTGCTCGGACTGTCATAACAAAGTACCTCAAACTAAGCAGTTTAGACAGAAATGTATTTCCTTACTATTCTGGAAGCTGGAAGTCCAAGATCAAGGTGTCGGCAGGGTGGGTTCCTTCTGAGGCCGTGAGGGAGGATCCGTTCCAGGCCTCTCTCTTCAGTTTGTCGATGGCCGTCTCCTCCCTGTGTCTTCACATCGTTTTGTGTGTGTGTGAGTGTGTGTGTGTGTGTGTGTGTATGTCTTAATCTTTTTTTCTTATAAGGACAGTCAGATTAGGTTGGGATCTCATTTTAACTTAAAATCACCTCATTTTAACTTTACTTCTCTAAAGATTCTATCTTTGAATATAGTCACATTCTGAGGTCCTGGGGATTAAGACTTCAACCATAACAAAGGTAAAGCAGGAAAAGAAGTCAGCAAATGTGTGAGAGCCACTGGTATAGGCTTGGTTCTATGCCCGACAACAGAGATCAAAGAGAAGCAAGCACAATCTCATTGTGACTGAATGACTGACAGCCCTAGTGGATGGGTAAGTGTATGGATCAATGATGAATGAATTGATGGACGATGATCAGAGCCCACAGGGTGAACAAACATAACCATACTGAGTCAAGAAACCCGGATGAGTCCAGAGCTGACAGCCCATTCCCACCTCCATCTACAGTGGGGTCTCAGAGATAACTAGGGAAGTAATGAGGCCAAGGGGCCACTGCTCCTTGCCCAGAGAAGCCTGGCCAGCTCTTGTCCAGTTGGCCAAAACTGAGAGCAGAGGCACCCTGCATGGAGGTGTGATGCTCCCAGATGGAAACCAGACTTCCTGTCCTGCTCACCCTGCGGTGCCCTGGGAGACTTGGGGGGACACAGTCCCACTGCGGGTCACGGCAGCCCAAGGTCACAAAGCAGACAGAAAGCCCCCACAAGCAGCATCTAAGGTTAGCTGTGCCTAGAGGGCTACCTGCCACAGGCCCCAGCCAGCTGCTATGTGGTGACAGGGTAATACTCTGTCCCTGGGGTCGTGTCACACCCATGAAATGAGAGTGAAAGTGTCCACATCCTCAACCCCATCCCCTTAAAACACTCTCTGGGCCCGAAACTGCAACCATAGCAAGGAAGGCAGGTTAGAGGAACAGAAAGACAACAGGCCTTCCAGCTTCATGATCAGCACATTCGTCTACTTCCTACAAATACTTCAGCTTTGTCACTCGATTATTATTATCTGTGCTATGAGTGTTTACTTAAAAAATCTTCAAAGAGCTTTCCAAACGGGTATTTTGGTGACCACACAGAGGTCAGAGTTCCTCTGACCATCTAGCAGAGCCGGCAGGGGGCAGGCCAGCTGACAGGCATGTGCTATGTGTGCTCTTTGAACCAGTTCCTGCCGTATCTCTCCCAGGGTCCCCATGAACCCTGGTCAAAGGGCAGTTCCTGGATTGAACAACACGCCAACAAACACACCCACCAACGGGCTCCCTATCCCCCCCCACGGACACACCAACAGCCCCCTCCCCCCCACAGACGGCTCCCTTTCATTGTTTCACAGCACGTGCTCCCTTAGGTCCAAACACAACTGGCGTCAGGATGGCCCATCCTTGAATCTGTCCTTTAGGACCAAGTGTGCAGCTCAGAACATTGAGTTGGTATTTCCTCTGGCCTCTGAGGGATTTTTATGGGGTTTTTATTTGGTTTCATTTTTGCCATGCTTCTGAGAATGGCCCCTTTGTTCTTCCTTCACTCACTGCTTAGATCCTCCAAGGCAGTCTCCTCAGAAAATCACACAGCTGCAGTCCCAGACATATATCCCCCCAAATGTGGCTGAGAAAACCCCATCCTTTATGTATTTTCAAGTAACGAAATAATGGGTTCTGAGGACAGAGGAGGGCCCCCTCCAGGCCGTGCCCCTCACCACCGGCACCAGAGGAGGCAGCTGAAGGCGTCAGGAAAGCCTCAGCTCTGGGGTGGTCGGCCTATTGTTCGTCTGCCAGGGCAGGAATCCCTGCTTCTGGAAAATCCTCCCTTCCTGCACTGATCGGAGGGTCCAGATGCAAGCTGCCATCTGCTCAGAGATCGTCCCCTAGACACAGTGATTGAGCCAGTGACAGTCAGCTGGCCCCAGTGAGGGCCATCTTTGGGACTTCAACTCTCAGTCCCTCCCTAGAAGTGAAGCTGTAAGGTGTGATGAGCAGAAGCTGCCATCGTGCACACTCCCTGCTGTATGGAGAAAGCTTATCCAAGAGAGTAAAGTCGATAGTTGGTGGAAGACGATGTGAGAAACGAGACAGTGGTTGGCATGGTCGAGTCCCCGCTGCAGGTGTCCTCACAGCCCCTTCTCTCCTTTCACAGTTGTCACACAGAACCCCTTTTGGAAGCCCCAGCTGGTCTGAGTTGCATTTCTCTGGCATGTGGCTAATAATAGAGTTTCGTTAAAAAACACTGGTGATTGGATACCAGCCATCCTGCCTGAGCTAGACCAGCTGACCTCTGCGCTGGCCATGGAAACAGGAGGGGACGGAGGGGGAAGAAGGGAAGAGGGAAAGAAAGGATCTGGAAGAAGAAACCATCATCCAACGTTATTTAGGGCATGGAATACAAAACTCCTATAGCAATTTTGAGAGGATTTCAAAGTCTTTATCAGGTTAAGACTTTCATGGTTATATTCTCTTAGGCAGAGGCAATTATCTGGCTAATTGAAGCACTTCTTAGAACAGGTTTCAGGTGATAGCAGTGATGGTCCTTTAGGCAGCACCCTAACAACAGATCCTTGGAAAACTCAGTGCTCTGGAATAAAAAGCCAACCATGACCCTTCTCATGGAAAGGGAGCAACTGCCCCTCTGGCCCTGTCCTGTTGTAACAATGGCTAAGTTGACACATGGACTCCAGGAGAGCTAGTTCAACCACCTCCTCCATCAGTCTCATCAGTCTAATACTTGTGTAGGCTGAGCCCCTCAGAATTCAGCTGCTCCCCCAAATATGACCCCAATACGAGGCAGCCCCGAAGGTGAGCACAAACCCAGGAGGCGCCTCAGCTGCCATCTCACTAGTCTCCACAGCTGAAACCACAGGGAGGCCTCGAGTCAGAAGGGCTTACCCAACTTGCCGGGCGGCCATGGAATCCAGCTTAATCCCCTTACTCATCCAAAAGGGTCAAAGGAGGGCCAACACCAAAGGGGTCAGAGTCTCAGTTTTGACTCCAAGATCAAAGCCTTCTAGCTAAAGCCACATGGGCCCCCTGGCACCACCCTAAGAAACAGATTCAATCCTGAGTCAGAGAGGAAGCCGGCACTCACTGAATCACCCGTCCACTTCCTCCCACCCACAGCAGCTCGGCCAAGACCAGCAGCCGCTCTGAGGGGCAACTTGGTGACCGCCTCTCGGAAAAGCTGAAGAAGAGCAAGCAGGGCCACACTCACGCAGTGTGGGCCACCACCACCGACTTCACTGTGGCTCCCCCACCCCCTGCGTTTTCCAAAGTAAAGCTTCACGTCTTGTGACAGCCCCTACCCTGACCTGCACTGCCCTTGGCTATGTTATTTTTCACTTCCCTGTTCAGAACATAGCCACACTTTCCAAATGCCATGAATCATCACTGCGGAGCAACGGCCACTCAGCGAGACAGGAAACCACTGCATGCCAGACCTAGAAGGAGCAGCGCATGCCTGCAGCCTTCTCCTGCCCCACTGGTCATCGTGGCCCGAGGTCACAGCAGCGCCTGCTGGACAGATCTTCCCCGCCCGGCACTCGGCTTCCCACCGTCTCCTCTCCAATTCATCTTTGCACTGGGTCACAGGCAGCATTAGGCATTTCTGTCATCTTCCAATCCTGGGAGGGATAGAAATGGGCAGCTCCACTCAGGACCAAGGGAGAGGAGGTCAGGTGGGTGCAACGGAGAGCAGGCCACCAACAGCTCACGGGGAATTGGCTCTCTGCCTGCGAGTAGCCTTGCAGTTATGATACAAACATCATTCCTGTCATCCAAGCCCCTTTATGACTGGAACCATGTGGTCTTCTAGATGCATTCAACAAATAAATGCCCCAAAGTGGTCACCAGTATGAATTAATATATCAATGAAAGATGATCATCGTCAAAGAGGATCAAACTCGCCTGTGTCTGGCTGCTGGCTCCTCTGGAAAACAAACTTGTCTGCCTCGTACAGTCCTGGGTTCTTGTGGAGGAATGAGAACCTCCTACGAAGTCATCTTTTTTTTTGCCTCTGTTTAATTATAGACAGTGCCATTCAAAAGTAGAATGAATCTAGGAAATGCAAATCAACACAACAATATTACATCAGTTTTAACCTATCAAACTGACCAAAAATAAATATTGACAGTGGCAAACAGCCCATATTGGCCAGAGAGTGGGAAAATGGGTCTTGTCCTATACCACTAGGCATAAAGGAGAGTACATTTCCCAGAGGCAGTTTGATCCTGTGCATTGTAATTATTAAGGAACAACCCCTGACCCCTTAATCTCAAAACTAAGAATTTATCCTCAGCTGTACAACCAAAAAAATGCACAAAAATGTAAGTGCAAAGACAGTCGTCACAGTCTGGTAAATAAATACAAAAAAGAAATTGAAACAACCTAGATGTGATTACAGTACATTTGATAAAATACTACACAACCATTAAAAAGAATGTAGGAAATCTCCACCCAAAGCCATAGAACAATATTTGCGTGGATCATTTTGATCAATGAAAAGTAAGAGACAAAACAGCAAGCTTAACCCGTTTATGAGTTCATGGGGTGTGTGCATCAAAGAGACACCTGGAAAGCTTATCAAATTGTTAGCAGCGTTTATCTCTGCAGCGCCGGATTTCGGGATGGGTTTTACCTTCTTCTTCTTATTCTCCGTATTTCTTAAAACTGTCTACAAGAAACATGAAGCATTTTTACCATCAGAGAAAATATATATATATATATTTTTATTTTAAAACCAAAAGCAACATAAATGCAAAACCTGTCTGTCTCCCTGAAAGGCCATATCTGCCCAAGAGAAGTTGAATGTGGTCGCTCTGGTAGAAGATGTCACCGTAAACCATTCTCCAGGAGGCCCTGGGCTCTGAGTTGTTTCGCCTGAGTTCCGATGACGTAACCGGATCAACCCTTACTCTCTTAAGAAGTCCTTGTGTGGTAACTCGATTTATCAGGATGGCTGACCCGGATTGGGATGGAGGCTGGGGCATGGCAGGGTTTGTTCCCACAGGTGCCAAATATCCAGTGTGTTACCAAACCCCAGATTTTAGTGCTTGGGAATAACAAAATTAACAAACACAGACTTGTCTGGGTTGCCAAGCAGATTCAGATGTTTTAAAAATATATGAACCACCACTCCTATCTACTCAGCTCCAGTAATAAATTCCAGATCCTTGAAGATCATAGAAACCTAAATCCAGAAAGATATTCAAGAAATCACCTATTCTGAACCTTTCATTTGACACGAGGGAACCAATGCCCAGAGAAGTGAAGTGACTTGTCCAAAGTCACACAGCTTAAGAGTGACAGAGCCCAGAAAAGAAGAATTTGTGTTTCCTGAACTGAAATCCAAGGTTCTTTTTGCTTTATCACAACTGCTACCAGTGTAGTAGGTGGAGGTGAGTGAAGGCATGCTTCACACACTGAGAAACCCCTCCTGTGAGGGGTCCAGAATGTTCGACCATGGCCCCGGACTCTGGAGGAGGGTCTAGTTAGAGTTACATGTAGGCATTCTTAACCAGGAGGTCATGTATTTTTCTAAAAGGAGGTGCATATAGAGCTTTTGTCACATTTTCGAAGAGATCCTATCACACAACAACAATTAAGAAGTGGTGAACAAGAGCATGGGTTGGCAAACATGTTCTATAAAATATGTTTACATGAAACTCAACAACAAAACAAACAACCCAATTGAAAGATGGGCAGAGGACCTGAAGAGACATTTCTCCAAAGAGGACATACAAATGGCAAATAGACATATGAAAAAATGCTCAACATCACTAATCATTAGAGAAATGCAAATAAAAACCACAATGAGATATCACCTCACCCCAGTCAGAATGGCCATCATCAACAAGACAAATAGCAACAAGTGTTGTAGAAGCTGTGGAGAAAAAGGAACTCTCATACACTGTTGGTGGGAATGCAGACTGGTGCAGCCGCTATGGAAGACAGTGTGGAGGTTCCTCAAAAAATTACGAATAGAATTACCATATGATCCAGCAATCCCTCTCCTGGGTATCTACCCAAAAAATCTGAAAGCATTTCTCTATAGAGACACATGTACTCCAATGTTCATTGCAGCTTTGTTTACGGTGGCCAAGACATGGAAACAACCAAAATGTCCTCAATAGATGAATGGATAAAGAAGTTGTGGTATATATACACAATGGAATACTATTTGGCAGTTAGAAAAGATGATATAGGAACATTTGCGACAACATGGATGGATCTTGAGAGTATGATGCTAAGAGAAATAAGTCAGACAGAAAAAGCAGAGAAACATGTGATTTCACTGATATGTGGTATATAAACCAAAAACAACAAAAGAACAAGACAAACAAATGAGAAACAAAAACTCATAGACACAGACAATAGTTTAGTGGTTACCAGAGGGTAAGGGGGGTGGGGGGTGGGAGATGAGGGTAAGGGGGATCAAATATATGGTGATGGAAGGAAAACTGATTCTGGGTGGTGAACACACAATGGAATTTATAGATGATGTAATACAGAATTGTACACCTGAAATCTATGTAATCTTACTAACAATTGTCACCCCAATAAATTTTAAATAAATAAAACTTTAAAAAAAATGTTTACAGAGAGTAAATAGTTTGGTTGTTCAGGCTATATGGTCTCAACTCTGCACTTGTCTAGGGAAAGCAGCCATAGATAGTACACAAAAAAATGGTGTGGCTGTGTGCCAATAAAACTTTATTTACAAAAACAAGTTGTGGACCACATTTGGCCCAGGCAGTGGTTTGCCAACCCTCGAACTAGAAGATCTGATCAACTGCTTTTCCCTTACTTTAGATTCTACTTCTGGTCATGTAATCACTTGTCATACTCCACCTCCTATCAGGTGAACTAAATGACAGCCATATTCCTGCGAGTGGAACCAGCTCTTAGCCAGAGACCACCAAGGAAGTAGGGAAACACATAAAAGGAATGCGTTTCACTTTTTCATTAAACAACAAGCTCTTTGAATTCCTAATTGGAAACTTTCACACATGAGTTGAAGTTGCTGCAACTCATTTCCTGCAGTCCTGCTTGCCTGTTTATTTTGCTCAAAATAATTGTTGAACATGGAGGGTGACCTTTGACCTCTGGTGGCTGCCTGTAAAACACTTTACTGGCTCATTTGCATACACTGTGTTAGAAACACACTGACACGCTCACTTTTCACATAAAATTCTGACTTCCTTGATTAACTAAGGACCAAAGCAAGATCTCAAGACAACATGGCCAGGAAGAAGATGGAGATTATCTTTTCCCTCCTGTTGTTGGCAAAGAATCTCTTCAATTCAAGTTGAGAAGGTTGTGTTGAACACCTTCTGTGTGGCACCGAGTCAGGGCCTGCGGGGGAAGCGGTGACCACTGTGTCGGGCATCAGGCTCCAGGACATTTGCCCTCTGCTCTTGTATGAACCTCCTCCCCGGACCCCTCTCAGGACTCGTCACTCCCCTATCCCACAGATTTCCACCCACTGACTTCTGAGAAGGTGGTGACAAGGGAATTCTGCCCCTGACCTGATTAGGAGAGGGATGGGCAGAATTCAAGCTGGGAAAGGACGGCAGGTAGTCTCCCTCAGCCTTCCCCCAGCTCCATCTCTGGCCTTGCCCTTTCCAAATTCTGGTAGCACACGTGTTTTCCATTTGTATGACAGCAGGTCTAAATACCATATGCTCATGTACATCAGAAATACACTGTTCTTACTTGCTCAAAGGTGGGGATGAGTTTTTTGGGTTACCTTAGACCCCTTTTCATGTTTCAGCATTAGGACACTCGTGAACACACATCTCTAAAAGACGCAAGAAGTGACAAACTCTCTTTCCAAAAGGAGAAGGGGGCCAGTGAGAGATCTGTTAATGTGGCAAGGATGAGCCAGTGCTGAGTCCAGAGCTCAGGTATCCCATCTGGGGGTCCTGATCCCAGCCACACCTCCATCCAGCTGGATCCTGCTGAGACCCTATTTCCCAAGTTCTCAAGCGGCTTCTACAAGATTCAGAGGTTTCCTTTTTCTTCCTTTTCCTCCTTATATCTGGACCTGTTTACCAGCCTTCCCATGGAAAACCCCGGGGCTGGCCACTTCCTGTTTTTGTTTTGTTTTCTTCCCCCACTGTGTACCCTTCGACCTTTTGTCCTTTTGTCTTGCCCTTTGACTCAAATTCGGAAGCAAATCCCCAACCCTAAGCAGTTCCCTGGAGACTGGAGATTCTATCTCGGCTCCCTCATTCCCTCTGTGCTTAAACAAATTCTCTCTTAAGGCCCTCTGAGCTGCTTCCTCATCCAAAAATGGGAAGCAAAAAAGGCTAAGAGACTTGCTTTTGAAGGTATTCACCTACTATAAATGCAAATTTCAGTAGCAATTGTTTCTGAGTTCTGATCCACTTTTATTCTGGGTGAAGAGTATCCTTTTGCTTTGTTTTGACAACTAGAGTAGCTAGGAGTGTGCCCTGGTGACACGCTGTTCTTTCTCCTTCTTTCTACTGTTTTGTCCCCTTCCTCTGGGCCCAGCATTCCTGGCATACTTGGAGAGAGGAGGAGCTGGCTCGAAGCCACTTTTCTCAATATCTTCTCAGCTCTGCAGTCAGTTTCCAACACAGTCTCTTTGCTTTGTCTCTTCTCTACTTCCCACTCCTGGGCATGTACCAGATTCAGGGCAGGCCCCGGGAGGAGGCCTCCCCAGCATCGACCAGGAGCCCCTCCCCACAGGCAGTGGCTCCAGATCAAACAGGTTGGAAACTCCGGGCCCCACTGTCTCCAAAGGGGGAACATGTGACCCGGTCAGACAAAGGAGGTGTTAACCATGCACCCGTCTTATGGGGAATTTCCCCAAGGACACGTGGCACATACCAAGTGAACAGGAAGAAGTACTGCCTTCGAGAGGTGGCTACTCAGAGCCATTGTCCAGTGCAGCAGAATGAAGGACTCTGGGTTGAGCACCAGTGTGATTAGTGATCTTCACTGATACATTGAACCTCTCGGGGCCTTGACTCTACTCTCTCTAAAAGTGCCATCAGAGGTTACACAGATAGGCGAGAGCAAGGCGAGGGGTGAGGCCTGGTGACACCCGCCTCTGTCATTGTCAAGTCCGGCTAGGTCTCTCTTAAATCTTACCTTGGGAAAGGTCAACCGAATGCACATCACAGGAAAATCTGAAGTTTACTCTGTTCTCTAAATTGTTTTCAGTTTCCCATGGGGGAAAGAGATTGATTCATCTTGTTAATAAGCAAAGGTCTTATTTTTCCACCTTCAGTAGTATAAACATCAAAGAAAAAAAAACCTTTGTGTTCAATCGAAAAACAGTTCCAGCATTTTTAAAAAGTCAAGTGGAGATAAAACAGATGATCCTCTAGAAAAAGAAAAAAAAAAAGTGGCCTATCTTCAAAACCATAATCCCTTAAATTACCTAATGTTTAACTCCCTCGGCAAAGACCACGTGGAAATATTAAAGAATTGTTAAAGGCATAGCCTGTGCAGGAGCTATAGCCCAGGTGATGCCAGGCTTCTCGGACCCTTTGATGAATCAAAGCACGGGACTAAGGACTCCGAGGATGATGAGGAAATGCATGTAAGTCAAACCATGACACGAAATTCAGAGTTCTGACTACATATCCATGTTCACAGCAGCATTACTCACATTAGCCAAGGGGTGGGAGCAACCCAAGTGTCTATGGTGAATGCATAAGCAAAATGTGGTCCATCCACACACTGTTATGTCATTCAGCTTTAAGAAGAAGGAAAATTCTGACACCTGCTACAACAAGGATGACATCATGCTAAGTGAAGTAAGTCAGTCACAGAAGGACGAATACTGTATGATTCCACTTATATGAGGTCCCCAGAGGAGTCACATTCATAGAGACAGAAAGTGGAAGGGTGGTTGCCAAGGGCTGGGTGGAGGAATGGGGAGGTAGTACTTAATGGGGACAGAGTTTCATTTTGGGAAGATGAGAAAGTTCTGGAGAGGATGGTGGTGATGACCACAGCAATGTGGAGGCACTTCAAGCCACTGCACTGGACACTGAAACATGGTTAAGAGGGTAAATTTTTGTTATATATACTTTACCACAATTTTTAAAATCTTTAATTAAAAACTTAACAATTCAGGCTTGCAAATAAAGAGTATTAGTGACTAAATCTGCCTCCTCTTTACACGTATGCACGTATGCACGTCAGCCAGCCCTTCTCGGAGAAACCCAGGGATTGTGCCTTAAATTTAGAGCCTACACTGTCAGGAATCCACACGCCTGTGTTTCTGCTGCAGCAGTTAGCTGGGGCCACCACATCCACACCTGTGAGACAGAGAAAGACCAGGTCTTTGCCCTGTTTGACTAATGGAAAAACCAAGCGCTGTGGGGGTTAAGTAGCTTGCTCAAGATTACACAGTTCCCAGGTTCTGCCCCAGTTTAAAGTTTCTGGTGGAGCATCTTCAGACTTACAGCCCCCAAAGCACTGAATAAACACAGGACAAAACCAACATTAGTCTGTGGAGAGACAGGAGCATGCCAGGACGGATTTTCCAAAACAACTTCTAAAATCAGTGCCATGTGGACGAGAACAATCCAGAAGGACTTCACATTCTTTGTTCAAAGCGTGTTCACAGGGCCACTCCCATGGCTGGGCTCTCAGCTGGGCGCACACACGTCCTGGTCCCTCTGAGTGCTGAGCAGGGGACGATGGAGTATGCAGACATTCCACGGGAGCAATCACAAAACCAGGTGGAAAGTGGTGAGTGTGGCTGGAGCACAGAGGAGAGTCCCAGGGACCTATAGAGAGGCAGCCCCTCCAGCTGAGGTCTGGGCAGGTGGGCGGGGTCTGGGGAGAGGAACCCCCACCCCACTACCACCTGCAAAGGCCCAAGGCGCAGAGAACTGGTCTTTCAGAGAATCCTCCTTTGCTCTCCCACGTCCCCTATTTTTCCCTCAACTCTGGGTCACTCCCATTTTATTATAAGTGGTGTGCTGTTCCATCTCCCCTCTTAAAAGACCTCCAGTGAACCCCATGCCTACCTCAGCTACATCCCTGGGCTGCTGTAACAAAGTACCACAAACCAGGCCACCTAAACAACAGAAATTTGTCGTCTCACAGTTCTGGAGGCCGAGATGAGGGAGTCCGCAGGATTGGTTTTTTCTGAGGCTTTGACGGAGAACCTGTTCCAGGCCTCTCTCCTTGGCTTGCAGATGGCTGTCATCTCACTGTGTCTCTGCACTCGTCTTCCCTCAGTAGGTGTCTGTCTCTGTGTCCAAACTTCCTCTTTTCATAAGGACACTAGTCATATCAGATTAGGGCCCACCCTAATTACTTCGCCTTAACTTCATCAGCTGCAAAGACCTTGTATCCAAATAAGGTCACATCCACAGGAACAGGGGTTAAGGTTCAACATCTTTTGGGAGAGGGACACAATTTATCCCACAATGCTCCCTATTTCTCTGTTTCCTTTTGTAGCAAAAAAAGCCCTCAAAAGAGTCAGCCAGACTCAAGGACCAAGCCCGGGGCCAGGTGGTCTCACTCAGTGGTCTCAAATGTCATCTCTTCCTGACGACCCTCCAATTTGTATCTGCAGCCTCAACCTCACCCCAGTGTCAGACTCTTCCTATTCAAGGACAGCACACCAGCGGTCCTTGACTTTTCTCTTTTCCCCTCATGTGTAACATCAGCAGGGATGGCTTTATCTTTGTATCTGTTGCAAATGCCCTGCTCTGGCTTCCTTCTCACCATCACCACTCACTGGAGCACTGAAGGAACCTCCTGACTACAGTCTCCACTGCACCCAGGTACTGCTCCCCACACGGCAGCCCAGGGAATTCATCCCTAAGGAAGTTGTCTGTGATGTGAGCAAGAGGGTGTGCCAGGACCTAGCTCTCCAAAGGCCACCTTGCTTCAGAACATGGCCCTGTGTCAGCTTCTCCTGGCTTCCCCAAACAGCCCCTGTGGACACTTGGATTAGTTCTAGACTGAGTCTCAGCCCCTCGGCCTTACATCCCATTCTGAGGGTTCTTCTAGAGCTCTGCCACCGGCCTGTCTCTGAAACACCGTGGCCCTTCCGTAGGCCCTGATCAAGCTTAACGCCTTTCCGAGACACGAGCCCACATTCGCCCAAACATCAATCAGTCCTGCCTCTCTCCACCTCAATCCCCATGCCCCCCTCACCAGCACCTCCCACTGCAGACTGCAAGCCAGGGGATGGGCCAAGCCTACCTGCCCCTCTCATTCCACTTGCTGGCAGCCCTGATCTGCCTTTCTCCCTCCTCCACCTTCCCTTCTTGTAGCTCCCACCCACTCCCACCCTCTCTTCAAGACTCAGACTGAATTTAAGTGTTTGCTGCTCCCTCTGCCTCGTCCAGTTGACTGGCCTGTTTCCTACCCTAATTACTCAGGGAGTGTCTTAGTCTGTTCGTGCTGCTATAACAAAATACCACAGACTGGGTGGCTTATAAATAACAGACATTTATTTCTCACAGTTCTGGAGGCTGGAAGTCCAAGATCAGGCTGTCAGCATGGTGGGGTTTTGGTGAGAACCCTCTTTCAGGTTGCAGACATCTAACTTCTCCCTGTGTCCTCACGTGGCAGAAGGGTGATGGAGCTCTTTGGGGTCCCTTTTATAAGAGCATTAATCCCATTCATGAGGGCTCCACCCTCATAACCTAAGCACCTCCCAAAGGCCCTACCTCCTAATACCATCTCATTGGACACTGGATTTCAATGTATGAATTTGGGGGGAACATAAACATTAAGCCCATAGCAGGGAGTCGAGTGTAAAGGTGACATTGCCAGGCTCTCCAGTCACATTTGAATCCCAGCTCTTTTATTAACAGTGTGACCCTGGGAACGGGCCCTCTTAAACTTCTCTTGGCTTCAGTTTCCCTCCATCTATAATAGAGCTAATTATAGTTATATGAAAAGATACTCGACATCATTAATCATCAGGGAAGTGCGAATGAAAACCACAATGAGATACCACCTCACACATGTCATGTTGGCTACTATTTAAAAAAAAAAAGAAAAGACAATAACTGTTGGCGAGGATGTGGAGAAAAGGGAACGCTTGTACCCTGTTGATGAGATTGTAAATTGGTGTAGCCACCATGGAAAATAGTATGGAGGCTCCTCAAAAAATAGAACTACCAAATAATCCAGCAATTCTACTTCTGGGTAATTATCCAAAAGAACTGAAAACAAGATCTTCAAGCGATATGTGCACTCCTGTGTTCATTGCAGTATCGCTCACGATAGCCAAGACATGGAAACAACCTAAGTGTCCTTCAACAGATGAAGAGATAAAGGCAGTATGGTCTATACATACAATGGAACACCATTCAGCCTTCAAAAAGAAGGAAACCTTGCAATATGTGACAACATGGATGAACCTGGAGGACATGAATAAATTGTGCTCAGTGACATTTGAAAACAAATATCCTTTGCCTAAAAGCTTCCTGCTACCTAGTCAAGCAGCAGTTTAGATGTTGGTCCCCACGTAACAAGACCACAGTACGGGCCCAAAGAGGCTGCTTTCCTTTGCAGAGCTGAAAGCCAAGCACTGACCCCGGCAAGGGGGAATATAATCCACTCACTTCTAGCAAACCGTGGGAACAAGGAGGACACAGGTGTGAGAGGAAGCCTGTGAAGGTGGTCGGAGGACAGATGTCTGCATCCAGCCAGGTCTGGCACTGTCGTCCATGGAGGTTTTACTGGAAATCATCAGATCCGTGGACACTGTATTACTGCTTCTCAGAGGGCAAATGTCACACCAGCTGATCGGAGCCATCGAGGGCCTCTCAAACTTCCAAACAGAGCAATCCATCTCCCTCCCAGAACCACGAGTTCTCCTTGGAGCAGACCCTGGAGGCCTTCAATGCCAGGCCCACGGGTTCCCAGGGTAAATTGAACTGTGTTCAAAGACCCCAGCGGCCCCACAGCCCAGGCCGCCCGGTCCCTGTGTATGTGTCACAGGCCATCACAGGTGTGTCGGTCATAGAACAGATGCAGGAGGACTGGCACACTCATCTCATGCTAGTTGATCATAAACCGAAAAGACTACGTGTTTGCTACACTCACATATACACATGCACATACACGTGTATGTGTGTGCATATGCACATGTGTGTGCATACTACTCATGTACACATATGCACATGCATGCACGTTTTTCTACCTTCATGTTTTACTCACAGAACCAGATGTCAGGTGCACTGTCATCAAGGCCCTGTCATTGCAGATGAGGACACAGAGGTCCCAGAAGCTCAGTGATGCGCCAAAAACCCCCAGCGTGACAGCGAGCGTGGCCTGGAGCTGCGCCCTCTCCCCATCCAGTGCTCTTCTGAACAGCTCCTACTCCTGCTTGTTTGCCCACACTCGCTCTTCGGAGTTCCTACAGAACTCTGAGCTTTCTTCCGCCAGCACCAGCCCTCAGTGAGCAGCCTACCCTGACTCCCAGCACACGACAGGCTGAGCCCCGCCGGAGAGGGCTGACCTCCTCGCAAGAAGTAGCAGTGGCCTTCTGTGGCCAACATCACTTGGACCCCTTGGCACCAGGTCCCTGTAGTGCTGCTTCTCAGGGCAGCAGGGTCATGCTTCAAGTGTGGCTCTGCTTCTTATACTAAAGAGAAAAGTGTTGGAAGACAGACGCTGCCCTCAATCTTATTCGTCTGGTCCCCATCTTCCCTGGGGTTTCTATAAAAAGCATGTGCCTGCACCTGTCTCTCAGAGGCCAGGTCAGCTTCAGGGTCACCAGGGCACCTGGCCGGGCTCCAGCATGTGCCTGGAATCCCCATGGGAGCCCTGTGTCCTGGAGGAGGTGACTTCCACACTCTCCTCTTCTCCGAAGCCACCTAGACAGCTGGCATCCGTCAGAAAAAGAGCTCCCAAGCAGGCTCTGCTTGGAGGAGGGAGGCATCTTCTGAATGTAAGGTGATATCTGCAGGGGAGACCTGAAGAAGAGGCCTGTCAAAGCACTGCTTTTCTCTCCAGGCCTGGTGAAGATGTCGTCCCTAGTGAAATCAGAGACGAAGGTCATGAGAGCTGGTTTACAACCTTCCCTCTGAAATCCCAGCAAAAATACAGCCTATAATTTATCCTAGGGAATGCTATCAGACAAGGAGACACAGCTGGATCGTGTGCGCGCACCCGCGTACTCGCCAAAACCAGTCCAGGACCTGTTTTTGTAAATGAAGTTGAATTGGTACATCGCCACACCTGTTCATTCACATATTTTACAGATGATCCTGGACCACTTTGGAGCTATAACTGTGGAGCTGAGTAGCTGCAACAGAGACCGTCTGGCCACAAAACCAAAAATGTTTACTAGCCAGCCATTTACAGAAAGTGTGCCAACCCCCAGGTTCAATCATGACTCCTGTCTGTGCAGCAATTCAGACGACCATGTCAGCCTGTAACATGGCTGTGGGGAGCTGACACGCTACATTACTAAGGAAGAAACTCAGGCAGAAAATGTTGGCTTAGTCCCATTCTTAGGCCGAATGTTTTCTATAAAAAGAAAATACATTCAAGCAAGTGTGCATACTTATATAGAAAATACATCTATTTCCTCTAGAAAGTTATGGGAAAAGGGAGATAGAGGTGATTTCTTAATTTCTTTTTTATATGTTTGATTTTTAAAAAAATAATTACTCCTTACTTTTTCATTTAAAAAATAACAATAAAGTTCTGTTTGTTCTGGAATAAAACTGCTCACATCCCTCATCCCCACCCCCTAATAGCTGATGAAGAGTGTCAGCGTTCAGAGGGGCCAGGGCTCAGCTGGGCTTCTGTGAGTGGGGAGCCAGGCCAGGCCCCAGAGACAGCCCCTGGGGGAGCAGACCTCACCGACACCCTGGAAGGGGCCTCAAGCCTGAGCAGCCCCTGCTTTGAGCTCCTCCTATGACCCCCACATTTGGCGGAGGCCCAGGGCGGCCACAGGGAGACTCAGCACCCAGCATGGCCTCCACTGCACCCACCCTGGCAGAAAAAGAGTCAAGGAATTTTCTCCTGAGTCAGCCCTGGGCACACAGAAGTTGGGCTGGCACGAAGTGCCCAGTCTCTGAGGAGACGGAAGCACGGTGTCCAAACATGAATGGCTTATTTTTAGAAAAGTCTACCCTCGTGCCCTGGCCTCACTCCAGGGCAAGAAATGGCATTCCCTCTGACTCAACTCCCCTCATGGACTCAGTTCCAGGGCATCTGGGTAGTCTCCCCTCACTGACGGGAGCCACGGGTACTCCCAGTCCTGCAGAAAAGGCTCCACAGCGATGCTTGAATCCTTAGGGCCGTGTGCAGGCTGCTTCTAGAAGAAAACAGCCATTCCCTTCATAGTCTGTGCTTTGAGACAGAGTGTAGGACTTTCCCACTAAACCTCCTGGGCCCCATTTTCCCAGCAAACGTGGGACCATCATCAACCTTCCTCTGTGGTTTGTCAGCCCAAAGCCTCAATCCGATAGCAAATCCAAGGAAACCAGAGGGCTGCCTGCTCCCTCCTTCTCTTCCTCTTCCCGTACAGGGGGCTGAGCCCCAATTCTGCAGCCCTGGTCCTCAGCTGGGCTGTTTCTCAGGCATTTTTCTGTCTCTTTAATCAGGCCCCATGCCACGTCCAGTGGACTAGGAAAACAAAGGGAGATACTGTTTGCTTCCAGTACAGACGTGAGAGCCCATGTTCTGCTGTAATTCATTATGTAGGTTTGACAGGGAGAAGTGTCATCAGTGTGAAGAAAACAGGGCCGAGTACAGACGTCTTGCAAGAGAGGATCACAGACCTAGTGGGTTTGAGGGGGTGGGTGGGAATCTGAGCGAGTGGGGGATTACTGCCCTTCCTGGGGCTAGCAGTTCCAACATTCCAGAGGTGACAAGGATACAGCTGTCCCTGCCCAGTTGTCCCCATGTGATCAGAGTTGCAGGTGTCAGTTGTCTCAAAGCACCAAGATCCCAGGACCTGCATGTACACACATCTTTGGAAAGAAGAGCCGTCTGTTCTCCTGGGATGGCACCTGGGTTTCTCATTTGCTCCTCTCCCCCACGTTCTACCTCCTCCATCTCTGGCTCCACTGGACAAGCCAAGGCCTAGCTGGGTGGGGTCAAGAACTTGCGCTGCCCCTTCTTTTGTTAGTAGGCATCACGCCTCAGCATTTATTCATGCCCTGAAGTCTAGCTGTTGCGGTTGGTCTAGCGACACATATCCTGCTCCACCAGAGCTATTTGCCATGGAGAAAGAATCCTCTGCAGGCAGTGTCTGTGAATCACGGCTTCCCCAGAGCCCTGTCACCCAAGAGGGGCCATCATTCACAGGCGGGTTTGGTCCTCAGGGACATGGGAGGGTTGGCCGATGTTACCTATGCTCATAAGGCAAAAGGGCTTCTCACAGTAAATGGGAACAGCAGAACTCTCTGGATCTTGCCCTTGGTTCTCTCCATTGGCCTTTGTTCCTCATTTAGGGGTCTGACCTCTTGGCTCTGCCATCTGTCTTTCAGATGGTCAGTTCTACCATTTGAATGGGCAAGACTTCCTATCCCCTTGGCTTGGGCAAGGTGCTCCTCGTCTAGGAGTTGTTAGGAGTCCCCGGAGCCCTGGACCCATTTCACTGCATGGGATGTGGACTCACTGTGGAGAACAGTCGCTCAGGGTCCCTTCCAGGCCATTCACACTGCCCCAGACGACACAAGTGACTCACTTCTCTAAGATTCAATTCCTCATCTGTCCAGTGGAAGGGTTAGAGTGAATATTTGTTCTGTTTCCATCAGCTCTAGCATACTAAAAGTCTGATTATCTGGATTTTCACACTTCCAGACAAGATCTAGGTCCCACTCAACTTTCACATGAGCCATCATTTTAAAGCCCTCAGAACCAACCCTGACACTTGCATTTCTTCAGTTCTTGGCCACCACGCTCACGTGACCCTCATCACCCCTCGATGACATGAACAGTAGCCATGTTACAATCACCCTTTGGAGATAAAAACAAAACAATTTGCCAAAGGCCATGGAGCTAACAAATAGCAGAGCTGGACCTGGTCTCCAGACAAATTCAGCATTCAGCAGCTCCATGCCTCCCCAGGTGTATCTACGCAGCTGTAAACAACACCAGCCCAGGGTGGAACCTCCACCTGCTGTAATCGATGGATGTTCAAGTGCTTCTGCTGGACTGGAGAACAAAACAAGAAAAGCAGGAAGGTCTGTTTTTTCTCCATTTTGGTTAATGAAGTCCGTCAGATTTCATTAGAACCCAACCATCTGACAACCCCCAAATTAAGCTCCGTTTTCTCCATTCTTTTCCTCCTTCTTAGTTTCAGGGATCTGATGGAGGCAGGACCCTATTCTGAGGATACTTATGGACTTGTCCATTTGCAGAGTTTAAAATTCACAAAGGAGCCTGAGACTACCTCCCACACTCCCATCCGCACCCCCAAAGAGGGCAAAGGAATAGCAATGGTATAAACCATTGCTTGGGTTTAAATTGGTGCTCTCCTCTAGCCCCTCATTCTCATGTCATAATGGGCCAAAATCAGGGAGAAGGGGACATTCTCTCCATGGCCCCCATAAGCCAGGTGTCTATGAAGGTGACAGGAGATATGGGGGTGGAGAGGGCGGTCTCTGTGTCTTGTCAGAGTTAGAAATTGCCCAGACCATCAGTGTACAGCATCCATCCTTCATCCACTGGTCCCTTGGGCTCTGCAGTGGCTCAAACTCGCAAAGACACAGCCTTCTCAAAACATTTACATTTCTGCCAAGTGAAGATTCATGTGCCTTTGAATCCCAAAGTACACAGGTTTTCATGGCAAGATTGAAAGAGGATCCTGGTCATTTCATGAGAAATTAACCAGTCTTTCCAAGTGTCACATCAAGAATAAAAGAATCCTTGTTTACCTATATTTCTTTCTGGAATCCCACATGTATCAGTTTTATCATTTCACTGACAACTTTTGATTGGAGCTTAATTAAGAAGAAATAGAGAGCAGAGAAGGCAGAAAGAGGTCACCAAGGGTTTGAAACAGACCTGCAAAACTTGACAGGACCAAGTCTCATGAAAAAACGTTGTGAAGCTAAACAGACACGTTGACCTCTGCAGGTACTGAGGAGGATGTTCTCTCACAGGAGTTCAGCTTCAGAAATCTTCTGTCATAGTTTAGTGCGGAAAACACACACACACACACACACACTGAGACCCTGCCCCCAATAGGATTACTGATTCTGTCCTTTAGTCATATGCCAAAGGACAATCCTCAATGTTTCTATCCATTAACTGCTTTTGCCAGAGCCAGAATTCATGAAAAGCACATTTATTTATTCAGAGTTCCGCCCATTTTGTTAAATCGGAGTCAGAACAAAGCACTTACCTTCAATATACATGTATACATTAATGAATACAATATTTTTGTATGGCCACCCCTGACCTAGAGATATGATTGGAATCTTTTTTTAAGCAGAGGGAAGATCTGAGAAATTCTACTTGGGTTTTGACTGTTGTTGCACACAGATGTCACAGTGACGATGGCCTGCGGTAAGATGGGTCTCCCTGACTGATGGGTGAGGGGTGCAGAGAGGAGGCTGGAAGTACAGGAGGCAGTGGAAGTACGCTGAGGCGCAGAACCAGCCACACTACGCGGCCACACATAGACACCACCCCCTACAGCTGGAGTCCTTTAGCCAAGGTGTTTATAATAATATGTAAATTCAGGATTGTGAAATTTTGTTTAATTCGGAATTAGAATATGCTACTGGTACTTCTCAAGACCTACAGGAAGCGGCATTCCGTCCACTAATGTGAACAATGCAGATCCGAGTGGCCCCTGTGAGGACAGAGGTGTCTTTAAATAGATTTAAGAGGGCCCAAGGCGCAGCCCGGGTGCCAGCCCTAGGGAGCTGCTGCCTCCGAAGAGCTGAGATTGCCCACAGGAATGCCCGTGATGATGGAATGAAGAAGAAATACTTATTCTTTCGTGGTGGACCTGGTTTGTAGAGGTGACCAAGAGGAGGCAGGAGAGCACAGAGCCTGAGAACATGGGTTCTTTCTGAGTCATGGTCTGCTCCCTGGGAATAAAGTTGTCCCAGGGAACCACTCGTCCCTGGACACACTATCACTTCCTTTCATGCTCCATTGGTGAAAACCAGTCTTGGCCCTGCTTGACGGAGGGATAAGCCGTGCACCAGAGAGGAGGAAAACAGATATTCACAAGCTCAGCCAAACATGTGGACCACCCCTGCCCTGGCTGGAGCCTTCCTCCCCGTGGGACCCAATGGCAGGGAAGTGGAGAGGGGAAGCACTCCGTGTGACACTTCCAAAGTGAAAACGTCCGCATTGACAACTGATCGGAGCAGTGAGGAAACAAGCAGGTCTGCAATACCCCAGATGTCTCCAATTTGTATGCTTGGATATATATATTTATCTAAACGCCAACCCCCCTATTATCTTTGCACCCTCAGTTGTGTCTGCCTAGAATTCTCCCCAAGATCTCGGTTAGGGTTCCTGAGCCACTGCCCCACCAGATTGTCCTACCTGGTATCTTGGCGATGGTACTAATGTAAACTGCTTGTGTTCCAGACGTGTGCTTTCATTATCCAAATCATACCAAGAACGGGATAGTTACTTTCCATCATATCTCATGAGCTCAGCTGGTGTTAAACAGACCTCTCTGGTTTTTCCCTGTATGGGTACTTTCAGTTCTGTTTTGGGTGCCAACCTGTTATTGCTGTGCTTCCTTTACCCCTCGTCAATTTGCTCTCCTACATGATGCGTGTAAAATATCTCCAAATACATGTATTCAAGGAGGTAACACATGGGTGGCCTCGGGGGAATGGAAGTGGGTAGGAGGGCGACTTGTGAACGTTTGCAGTGCTGACCCCCATGAGCAAATGCTAACCCAAAAGCACTTTTGCACAGAGGATTTTGAAGGCAGTGAGAATACAATATTAGCTTGATGGACACATGTCATTGTCATTCATCCAAACACCAAGAGCAAACCCTGATGTGAACTGTGGACTTTGGAGCCTGTGACAAGTCAGAGTAAGTTCACCAGGTGTGGCCAATGTCCCACTCTGGGGGGTTATTGGTCATGGGGCAGCTACGGGGAGGGCAGGGTGCATACAGGGAATCTCTGTACAACCCTCACAAGTTCACTGTGAACCTAAAACTTCTCCTAAAAACGGATTTTTTTAGAGCCAGAAAAAAATATTTTTGAAACAATAAATAATGAAAGGGATGATAAACCTAGCAAGAAGTTCCCGTCAGTGGGGCAGAGCATGGGGCAAGAGGAGCCATCTGCCACCAGAAATAGAATCCGAAGGAAAGAGAGAGATGCTTAAAGGACATTTTTAGGAACACTTGTGGTATCATATGGAAGGTCACCACCTCCCTCCAACCTCCACCAAGAATCGTTCAGTAAAAGTCTACAAAACCCATCAAAACTTTGGAAACCAGTGATGCAGGGAAATTGAAACTCTTGTGCACTGTTGGTGGGTATGTAAGATGGTACAGCTGTGATGGAAAACAGTATGACAATTCTTCAAAAGTTGAACATAGAATGACCATCTGAGCCAGCAATTCCACTGGTATATACCCAAAAGAATTGAAAGCCGAATCTAAAAGATGTTTGTGTACACCCATGTTCATATAGCATTATTCACAGTAGCCAAAAGGTGGAAGCAACTCAAGTGTCCATCCATGGATAAATGGATGAGCAAAATGTGTTACATCCATACAGTGGAATATTACTCAGAAAGTAGAATGGTGGTTGCCAAGGGCTGGAGTGGGGTTGGGGGCAGGATGGGGAGTTACTGTTTAATTGGTACAAGGTTTCCAGAATTCTCAAAAGGAATTCTGGAGAGGGATGGTGATGATGGTTGTGCAACAATGAGACTGCACTTAACACTACTGAGCTGTACATTTGAAATAGTTACGGTGAGCTTCACATTATGTGTATTTTACCTCTATCATATGTTCTTTCAATGTCTTAAAAAAATACTTTGCAAGTCAGGGTTGTGTATGCGTCTGAGTGTTGAATTGCTTGGGGGTGGGGGAGGCAAGGGAGGGGTGACAACATGCTAGCCAAGATTCAAGAAGAGCACGATGGAGCAGTAACATCTGTGTAACATCTCTGGGGCCACCCCATGGCCAGCGATGGGCAATGCTCAGGTGGTTTATTTGGCTCCAGAGTATCCCAATCTTCCTCCAACAGTGGTGCCCACTCCTGACGCCCAGCATGGTATCACATGCTTTCCGGTGGATACGAGGAACAACATACACCATGACTTCTGACATCTTCCCTGTTGTCTTGGAGGGAAGTTTTCCTCGCCTCCCTTCCCATGTCTGCTCAGACATTTAACCAGCAGTCAGTGGTGTGGACCATGAGCCACGCTCTGAGCTAGACAGTGGGGACCAAGAGGTAAGCACGGCAGAGCCATTGCCTGTCGGAGGCTCCCAGTCCAGCAGCGAAGACAGACCAGCAGACGAGTTCCTGCAGCAAAGTGTGAGGAGCGTGATAATGGACAAGCACGAAGAGCTTGTGGACCACACGGCCTCGGGTGGCCAACCTCATCTGGGGGTCATGGAAAGCAGCCCCAGAGAGGGTCTGGTGTGTTTGAGGAACAAAGGAAAATGGCTATGACCAAAGCACAAAGCACGAGGAGAAAGTGAGGCGATGCCTCCCCAGAGGGAGGCAGTCAGCCGGCCCTGAGGGCCACAGAAGCCTGCTCAGGAGCAGGCGGTCACTGTGCCAAGGGCAGTGGCAAACATCTGAAAGTACCCAAACCAAAGAGCGACAGGATCCAGCTTGAAGGTTTGAATGAACCCCGGAACTGCCTGCGTGAGAGGAGAAGGAGGTCGAATGTGGGGAAGGCACTGCGTCCTGCGGCCGCTGTAACAAATTACCACAGGTTTAGCAGCTTAAAACAAAACAAAACTGGTTTCTCTCTCACAGTTCTGGAAGAAAGAAGTTCGAAATCGGTTTCATGAGGTTGAAGTTCAGGTGTCAGGAGGGATGTGCTCCCTCCAGAGGCTTGAGGGGACAGCCCACTCCTTGCCTCTCCCTATCACTCTCACCTCTGCCACCATCTTCACAGTTCCTTCACTGCGTGTTCAATCTGCCTCTGCCTTTTTCCTGTAAGGGCACTTGGGATGCATTTAGGGCTCACTTGGACAATCCAGGATAACCGCCTCATCTTAAAATCCTTAACTTAAACTCTTGTGTATTGTGGGTGGCAATGTAAAATGGTGCAGTCACTATGGAAAACAGTATGGAGGTTCCTCAAAAAATTAAACATAGAATTACCATAGGATCCAGCAATTCCACTTCTGAGTGGATAACCCAAAGAATTGGAAGTAGGGATTCGAACATGTATTTGTATATATTCATAGCACATTATTCACAATAGCCTATGGTGGAAGCAACGCAAGTGTCCACCAATGGTGAAGGGATAAGCAAAATGTGGTCCATCCATACAATGGAATATTATTCAGTCTTAAAAAGGAAGGAAATTCTGACACCGACTACAACATGAGTGAACGTCCTTGAGAACAGTATGCTGAGTGAAACAAGCCCGTCACAACAAGACAAATACCGTATGCTTTCACTCTGAGGTCCCTAGAGTCGTCATGTCCACAGGGACAAGAAGCAGAATGGTGGCTGCCAGAGGCCGGAGCACGGATCAGGGGAGAATGGGGACTTTAATGGGGACAGAGTTTTAGTTTTGCAAGATGAAAAGAGTTCTGGAGATGGATGGAGGGGTTGGGTGCACAATGTGAAGGTACTTAATGCCACGGAACGGCACACTTAAAAAATGGTTCACTTAAACAATGGCAAATATTAGGTTGTGTATTTTACCGCAGTTTAAATGTTTTTTACACTCCTTAGCTTAATCACATCTGCAAAAACTTTCCTACAGAAGGTAACGTGACAGGTTCCACCAATTGGAGCCTGATATTTTCCAGTCACTAGGAGACTACAGCAGTTGTCCAAAGATGGTACCACGGAGGCTTAGACTAGAGCACAAGCAGTGGGGCTCAATTCCAGAGCCGCTAAGAGGCACAGCTGGTGGTGCTTGGGGCAGACGTGAGGGAGGAGGGCAGTCTGTCACCCTGGTTTCTGGCTGAGCACCTCACAGAATTCTGGATGCTGAGACAAAAGCAGCGGGGGTTGGTGGAGTGTTGAGATGAGTGCTAGACATATTTTCGGACATTGACCAAAAGACGGGCCACTGGACAGAGACCTGCCTTAAAGCCCCATGCAAAGGTCTTTGGATGGGAGAGCCTGGGTCATGTTCTACGTCACTGGCATCAAGGGGTCCCACAAGGAAGAGTGACTGGAAAAGACCCCTGTGCATGTGCTGGCCCCACTGCTTACTCTCCCTCCCTGGATCTGTCTGCTACTCTGTAAAAGTAAAGGAAATAAATTGTACAAATCCACACAGCACTGAGTATGCACCCAACACTGTTCCTTATGCTTCACAAATATTAATTCATTTAATCCCCAAAACTCTCAGAGATGAGTACCACTATTGTCATCCCCATTTTTATGGATGAGAAAACCTAAGCACAGAGAGGTTAAGTCACTTGCCCAAGATCACACAGCCACACAGAGGCAGAGCCTGGATTTCAACCCAAGCACTCTGGCTCCAGATTTGGCCATCCTAGCGAATATTCTATGTTGCTTCCTTTTTCTGAACAAAGCCTCCTCCCCAAACCAACTCCAAAGCTAACAGCAAGCACCCCAATAATTAATTCAGCCAAAGTTTCTTACTGAAATCGGGCCGTGTGACAGGTACCAGTCCAGGTGATGCTCCTGGTAAGCACTGAGAGACAGAGCCCCAGGATGGAGACCCTCTCCTGACCTGTGGCCATTTGCCTCAAGATGTGGCTAACTGACCAAGTGAGGACCAGGAAATGTTAAGATCCCTCACTGAGCCACCAGGGTTCCATTCCAACTGTCTGATCACCTTCCAGGAGAGAGGGAGACCCTGCAGGAATGGCGGCCATGTGGGCTGGTGCTGGGGAAGCATTTTGGGAGGTACCTTGGTATGGAAGCAACTAGAAGTTTGTTGAACCACGCAGAGGAGGGAAGCTGGGAAGGCATGAGTTCAGGCCTCAGGCCAGAGGGGGCATAAAAGCTACGGACAGAGGACTCAGACTCAGGCTGGGGAGATGGAGAAAAAGAGGAGGTGAGGACCGCGGCAGTGCCCCAGTAAGAGGCTGACTGTTCATGCCAGCTGAGGCGGGGGGCATCGGGAGGGTGAGACAGTGAGACCAGGCCATGCCAAAGATGCTGAGTGACAATGCTCACAGTCCCCACGGAAACAAGGCCATCAGTGATGAAAAGTCTTACTCTCGGACCTCACACCTCATTCCCCATCATTAAGGGAGCCTGGGCACCAGGAGCTCTTGGAGAGAAGACCCTTCAGATGAGGAAGTGAAGGGGAGGATGACCCAAATGAGTCAGGTCTGGGCTTGGGGGAAAAAGTCTTCATGTAATAAAATTTTAGAACGACAAGAAGAATGGGTGAAAAAAATTACAAATGACTGGAAAAAAAACAAAACAGTGGTTCCCCAAGAGCAGCTGGCCCCTTGGATAGCGTCCTCTAAACTGTCCTCCAGGTCAAATTCAACTCTGTCTTGTTAATGTCTTTCCCACATCACTAAAAAACACAAAATATAATGACATGACCGAGCAGAGGCCGTTTACCCTGCAGAATGCCCCCTAAACCCTCCTTGTATGGTTTTTTTTTCACCAGGGAAATAGGGGATGCCCGAGTTTTAGTCCCCAAACCAGAAAGAGCGTGGGTGCCTCAAACAAAGCAGGGGGTTTTAGCGCAGTCCCCCAGGGGATTCTGGGGGCCTACTTCATCCTCAGTGCTGCCTCACCCCCACCCCGCCCCGCCTCTGCCTTTTCCTCTCTCATCTACTACATCAGCATCTCTCAGTCTTGCAGCCTCACCAACCTCTCCCCTCACTCCTCCATTCTCAGAGAAGGCCTGCCTACAGAGTTCTCATCTCTCTCACCCAAGGTCAAGGCTCTCAACTTCACTGTGCCTAAAATTCTCCTGAGAAATTTATCAAAGCCCCAGCCTGGGAGGGTGTGGGTTAAGGCCCAGAAGTCTGCATTTTTAACAAGCATCCAAGGTTCCCCTAATCCTTCCAGATTTGTGTGTAAACCAGACTCTCCTGGAGGGCAGAGACCCATGGGCTCACACTGGCTGTTCACACTTGCGGTTCAGAAGGCTGCAGGACCCATAGCAGGTACGGGCTCTGTGTTTGATGACCCTTGGAGCAGCTGAGTCTTTGTAATTATGTTCACGTCGCTCCATCTGACACCTCACCTGCCATCTGACGGCTTCCTATCCAGAAACCACACAGTACAGTAAAAAACAGAAAAAAGAAAGCCGTTAACTCCCAGTGAATGTTATTTTTAATGAAAGTGGTGCATTTTGACTCACAATGTTGAAACCAGGTTATAAATGAGTCATCAGTGAATCAACCACAGAGAATCTTTGTGAAGTAGATTTATCGGAGGGCTCTGACGTCTGCTGTCCCTTCACATGCTTCGCAGAGATTCTGTCAAGCTTAGAATTGGTCTGGGGCGTCTACTGCCATGTCAGCTCAAAAGGATGCTGTGTTGTCACCAGTGGGATTCCCCAGCCAGCCGGCATGGCCATCCCACCCACAGAACAAAGGCAGCCATCACTGAGAATGCTTGTGGTTACATCATAGCTGCCGGCTTCCAGGTAGTGACTAGTAGATACTGGAGAGAGATACAGGCCATCTGTTCCTCCCTTGCTCCCAGACTCCTCCCTGATGCTCACATCCTGTCACCTGGTTTTCAAGGGGCAGCCCAGTCTGAGGGCAGAAAAGTGAAACTTAAAGTTGGACAGACCTGGACTTGAGCCCCAGGTCTAACGTGGTGGCCACAAGGACACATGGGACAGCTTCACATTCCTCATGCCTGACATGTAAGCGTGATCAGCTGCCCTGCCTCCCTCACAGGAGTGGTGCAAGGTGCTCATGGGACCGTGCATGTGAAAGTATTTTGAGACTATCACAGGCCATGCTAAGGTAAGCGATCAGTAGAAGATGAAAAACCTGCTGTATGGATAGGCTTTCACCAATTGGCAACTGCTGTCCTTCATCTCTTACCCAGAGAGGAAACGACATTGCTCACCTTTCCCTTCTGAAAACAGGAAATGGAGGCCAGAGAGCAAATCTACCCACAAGTATGCCCCCTCCCCAACCAGCAGTGAGACCGCCCTGCTGCTGAATGGCAGCTCCAGGCTCTCCAGGACACTAGCTGGTAGTACACACAATTCAAAAGACAGAGGACTCTCAGGTCAGGCGACAGGGCAGCACAGCTCCACTGGGCAGGGATCTGCAGCAAAGAAAACTGACAACATCCAGGAAGGGAGGTCAGTCTGATGGGACAATGAATGTTGACCAATCCAGCAACTCAGAGCAACCTGGTCAACCGGGGACGCTGTGTCTGGAGAGCAGGGTCTACCACGAACAAAACTGTGGTTCATGTACAGTAATCGTTTAGGAAATGTTAACTATTAAGCATGTCACACACAAAAAAAGTCCCCAAATAAGGTGAGGAATTCGTGAAATCTGCAAAGGGGAGAAAGAGGGCAGGGGAGAGGTACAGTCAACTGAATGCCCCTCATGTCCAAGATAATGCATGACCAGTCTGATCATTAAAAAGGAAGGAAACAGGTTTTCAGAGTTAGGCAATTTAGCCTTGCATGCCAGCCTCCATTTGCTGGTTCTGGGTCCTTGGACAGGGTCCTGGGACCTCCCCTTCTCCAGTGGCCTTCCTCCCGGGATTGCTGTGAGGGCTAAGCAGAATCACCCATGTCCTATTGGCACAGTGCCTGGAACACAGTTAACACTCCATAAATGTTGGTTCCTTTCTTTGGTGGGACTGCAAAATATGGGCCCGGGTTCTTCCTGTCTTAGTAAACATACCCGTTGTCAGTGGCTTAGCTACTACTCCCATCAAGAGTTGAATTTTATTTCCCTAGTCCCTTGACTCTGTGCTAGCCTGTGTTTTGCTTTGACCAACAGAATTTAGCAGAAGTAACAGTGTGTGACTTCCAAGGCTAGCTCTTTTGCCTGGTTGGAGTGCTGCCCTGGGACCACTATGTGAGGTAGCTGGTCTAGCCCACTGGAAGAGGAGAGGCCATATGGAGAAGTGAGATTCCCCCAACTGAACCACTAGCCCCAGCTGCCAGACATGTGAGAGAGGCCATCCTGAGATGACCTTTCGGCCCAGCTGAGTCTCTGGCTGAGTGAAGCCACATGAGTGAGCCCAGGCAATATCATCGGAGAAACTGCTTCGCCAACCCAGATAGTCATGGAAAAATAATAAATGTTTGTTGTGTTAGGTCACTAAGCCTTAGGCTGATTTATTACGTAGCAAATTCTTACTGAAACACCTTTCCTAACCCCACCTCCAAAATGTCTTCTCCCTTGGGAACTCTTGGATTTTTCTCCTAGCTGCACCTGGCAAATTTCTCAATGAAAAACCAACTGAGAATTTATCGGGACCAGGAGCTGTGATCAGCCAGTCATGAAGTCATTTTCACGCCCACATGTTCCAATAGTTTGTCAATCAAAAAATTAAGCAGCTCCCACCAACCTAGGTTGGTAATTAGCAAGTCTGCCTGTGCCACCTTAAAGATACATCACAAAGTCAACTACTTATCCCCACTTGCAGCACAACCTCCTGCCTGCGTAACTGCAGGAGCCGCCTAATTAGTCACTCCCTTCAAACTCTGGTGCCCTGCACATTACAGTTCTCCACAGTGAAACTACAGGGATGTGTGAAGGGTATTCATTCACGGAACAAAAATTTATTTATTTTTTTTTTTTTTTTTTTTTTTATTAATTATTTATTAGTTTCAGGTGTACAAAACAAGGTAATACTTAGACGTTCATCATTTATATCCCTCATACTGTGAACCCCCCTCCCCCCATCCACTATCCCTCCGACCTCACACTGAACCATCACATTATATATATAAAATTATAGTTGGCATTCATTAATGTTTAGCTTCTGATGTACAATGCCATGATCAGGTATCCACAGTATCCCTGAGGTGGTCTCCCAAATAGGACGCATGTCCATCGAATACCCAACAAAATCTTTACAACATTATAGAATACCTTCCCCAAATTAATTTTCAAAAGAAAAACACTGAGGCCATCTTGTGGTTACCAGCTGCTTCCAAATCCCTTCACCTTTCCCCTTATCCCCAACCCCCTCCCACACACCCATCTAACCACTCTCGGTTTTTTCTCTGCGTCCCCAAAACTGACTCTGATTAGTTCATTCACATAGTCTTTTCTTTAGATTCCATATATAAGTGAGATCATATGGTACTTGTCTTTCTCTTTCTGACTTATTTCACTTAACATAATGTTCTCTAGATCCATCCATGTTGCTGCAAATGATAAGATTTCTTTCTTCTTTATGGCTGCGTAATACTCCATTGTATAAATGTACCACAGCTTCTTAATCCAGTCATCTACCGATGGGCATTTTGGTTGTTTCCATATCTTGGCTATTGTGTAAAGTGCTGCAATAAACATAGGAGTGCATACAGATTTTTGAATTGGAGTTTTGGATTTCTCCGGGTAGATGCCTAGGAGTGGAATTACTGGATCATAGGGTAGTACGGAACAAAAATTTAGATTTGACCAGAAATAGCTACCTTTATGGAATTTACATTCTAGTTGACATTTTAAAAATTAGTAAAGAAATTAATAAATAAATAATATCTGGTGATAAGTGCTAATAAAAAAATGAAGCAGGAAAGGTGGAGGGGGATAGGTAATGTTGGAAGGGGTGCAATTTTAGATAGGATTGGCCAGGGAAGGTGACAAGGAGACAGTGATTTGAATAAAGATCAATGGGAGTATCAAGGGTAAAGACCCTGAAGCAGAACCCCTCCTGACAAACTTCAGAAAGAGTAACGAGGCCAGTGTGGTGCTCGTGTAATAAGCAAAGGGAGAGTAGTATGAGATGAGTTCAGAGAGGTCACAGGGAAGAGAGGCAGAGAAAGTCAGATTACACAGCACCTCAAAAGCCAATATAAGGACTTAGGCGTTTGCTCTAGTGACATGGAGAACCACTAAAGCATTTTTACTAAAGTGGTGACATGATCTGATATACATTTTATTTTAATAGTACCATTCTGGATAACAGGTTGAATATGGACTGAAGGAAATTCTGAGATGATGCCTATGGCATGATTTTTTATCTTCCCAAATTCCACCATGAAAAATAGATAGCAAAACCAAAAATTCATGGGCAATATGTACCTCAAAACTAACTGGCAAAGTATTTCCATGATCCCCAAGGTGTAAGTGGGTGGGGACAAACCACCAATAGAAATAACAACTGTGCAAGAGGAAGCAAAAGAGAGAATCAGAAATCCGACAAACTGGAAAATCCCCAATACCAAACAGGCATTTGGTGGAAAGCTATGAGAGCCAATTTGAGAACAGAAGCTGACATTGGAAGGATTTTGCCCACTCGAGGAATGGCTGAGTTCAAGGGTTTGCAGTATAAGTCTAAAAGGACTAGAGCTGTCTGTGACAAAAGAAAAGGCATCTGAAAAGGGTGAGAGGAACAAAGCCTCAGAAAGTAAGCCACCATATTCTTGAACACCCTAGAGCAATGAAGTTAGAGAAGCCACGTAGAACTACGTCTTCTAGAGATTCAGAAAAACTAATTTCATATAAATTTTCAATGCAAAAGAACAACGCATAAAGTTATTTAGGAAAAAAAGATAAAAGTTGTAGAATCACATCCCTACAGACCATAAAACATGCCAGAAAGACATGCCCACAAAAACAAATGAAGTCTACAACTTATTTCCAAAAAAAAGCTAAAAGAACAACATAAATCAGAGCTACAAAAACTCAGAAGTAAAATGATAGAATTCAGGGAAGTATTAAGAATTTTTTAATCATATCAGAAATTAGATCAAATTAAAAACAAAACAAGAGTATTGACATTGTGATATAATAACAAGTATATATTTTATCATATCCAGTCCCTGCACAGAGCTCCTGAAACCTTTGAAATTTCCTGAATACTAAGGGTGAGAGGAGCAAATTTTATTATTCATAATAAGCCTCTTTCAACCATATCTGAGTTTTTGCTAATGAGGTAACACTTAGGGGCCCATAGAAAGCCTCAGAATGGGATCTGGTTGCCAGAAGAACCAACCATGTGATTAGAGGTTTGGAACTTTCAGCCTCATTCTCCAACCTCCAGAGAGGGAAGAGGGGCTGAGCCAATGATTTAGTCAATCATGCCTACGTAATGGAACCTCCATAAATACCTAAACCTAAACAAAAGAGTTGAGAGAGCTTCCAGGCTGGTGAAAACATCCATGTTCCAGAAGGTTGGTGCACCCCAAACTCCTGGATCCTTCCAGACCTTGCCCTATATACCTCTTCATATGACTGTTAAGTGTTTCCCTTGGTTCCACGGGCAAATTCCATTTAGCAAATTCCATATAGCAAATTACAGAACCTGAGGGAGGAGAAGCTCATGGGAATCCCTGATTTGTAGCCAAATCAGACAAAAGTGTGGGGACCCACTATTTATGATTGGTATATGAAGTGGGACACAGTCTTGTGGGACTAAGCCCTTAACCTGTGGGGTCTGCACTATCTCCAGGTAGTGTCAGAACTGACTTAAATTATAGGACATCTAGCTGGCATCCACAGAGAGCTGGAGAATTGTTTAGTGTGGAAAACCCACACCTATGGTGTCAGAATTTCCTTATGAGTCAGACAGGATGTGAGAGAAAGACAGGAGTAAAAGATGACTGGAAGAGCCAGCAGGATGGGGTTGCCATTTGGTGACATTGGGTAGACTGTAGGAGGAGGAGATATGGGACAGGGAACAATGTAATAAGTAGAGACAGATCTCAGCAGTAGTAAGAGTGCATAAACCCAGCAAGTAATGCCTTAAGAGACGTAGAAAATATAAAGGAAAAAATTAAATCAAAAGAAATGAAGAAAGAATGAAAAGGGATTTGAGACAAAATAACAAACATAGATGATAGCAAAGAAGATCCAACATTTATATAATAGAAATCCTTAAAACAGAAAACCAAAGCAGAGAACAAAAATTAAAAACTACAACCAAGAAAATTTTCTGAAATTAATCAAAAAAATTAAACTACATATATCAAGTCAAAATCAACCCAGAACAAGTAATACCAAACTATATTCTGGCAAAATTTCTAGACTTTCAAGAAAAATACAAAATCCCTTGGACATTCAGGCAAAAGACCAAGTGACTTATGGGAGAGGAGGGGATGAAGAAAAAAGAAAAAAGACCAAGTGAGTTATAAGGTAAAGAAAATCAAGTTGTCATCAGACTTTTCAACAGCCACACCTGTGCTGGGAGAACGGAAGGAAAAAGGGGATGATGGAAGCAGGGATTGCAGAAGGAAGCAGAACCAACAGCATTTCGTTATGAGTCAGACAGGATGTGAGAGAAAGACAGGAGTAAAAGATGACTGGAAGAGCCAGCCGGATGGGGTTGCCATTTGGTGACATTGGGTAGACTGTGGGAGGAGGAGATATGGGGCAGGGAACAAGCTAATAATTCACACATGTTACATTTTAAATATCTATTAGTAATCCATGTGGAGAGCTGAGTAGGCAGTGATACAAAGAATCTGGGATTAAGAGCTGAGGTCTGGGTTCAAAATATGTATTTAGAAAGCTATATAGAAGCTATTTGAAGTCATGAGAGTGGATAATATCAGTGAGGGGTGAGTGCACAGTTTATTTCCCTGTCCAAACCCTCACATGGCTTACAATAAAACCCAAATCCTTTACCATGGTCAGCAAAGCCCTACACATGGCTCCCTCTCATTTCCTGTCACTCTCTTAGCTCTAGGCCCATGGGCCATCTTGCTGTCCCTGGAATCATCTCATTCCCATCTCAGGGCCTTTGCACTTGCTGTTCCCTCTGACCGTGATGTTTGCATGCCTGCATGCTCCACCATTCAACTCTGCTTAAATGTCAGCTTCTCAGAGAAGTCTTTTGACACTCTGTCCAAAATATCTGCCCCCAACCACACCTGTCTCACTCCCTAACCCCTTAACCTACTTTATTTTTCCACCATTTACAGTTTGCCTGTTCCATTTTCTATTACTGCATTAACAAGTTACCCCCAAAATTTAGTGGCTTAACACAATCATCTTATTATGCACATGAATTCTATGGGTCAGGAATGTGGACAGGGCACAGAGAGGAGGCTTGTCTCTGCTCTACAATGTCTGGGGCCCCAACAGGGAAAACTCAGAGGTTGGGTGTGACTCAGTAGTTAGGGTCTGGAGTCATCTGAACCCTTGTTCACTCATGTATCTGGCATCTGGGCTCAGAGAACTCAAAGAGTAGTAGTGTGGACCTGAGGTCTCTATGTGGCTTCTCCACATGGCTTGGCTTCATCCCACCATGGCAGCGACAGCATAGTCACACTTTCTACTTGGTTACAGAAATGCAAGAACACTGTCCCAGCAAACAAGACAGCTACATTGCCTTTTACGACTCAGCTTTAGAAACTGTACAGTGTCACTGCCTCCATGCTTTATTGGTCAAAGTGGCCTGAAGTCTGTCAAGAGGAGGGCTATAGAGTCTATTGCTTAATGGGAAAAGAATCAAAGACTTTTGAGTCTACAAACTGTCACATTGTACACTGAGACATTCTCATTGTTGAGCTATTCTTCCCAAGCCTGTTACCAGCTGCCTAGCGAAAGAATTGTCTCCTTAACATTCCTCCGTTGGCCTGTGAATGCCTTGCTCTATCTCCCTCTACCCTAACTATCTGAATTCTCAGCTGCTCCACTATATATCAAAAAGAATCCACTTAATATAAGATCCTGGTCCCACAAAATGGGGAATACAGTGTCCCGTCTTTAGAGCAGGGCTTCTAAATCTGTCAACAGGCCCTCCATGATGGATGGTCCATCTCCAATTTACAACCTGGTCCCTGTTAATCCTCTGTAACTTCTTGTCAGGACTCCTTAAAGGGATGAAATATGTTTCTGAACATTGAGAAAAACCACAAAAACACAACAGAGGAGTTATTAAACAAGTTCACAGTGGTTTCTTCACAATGCCATTGGATTGAAAATAATTGGACAGAAAAAATTAATTCCAGACTGAACTGAGTACTTATTTTCCTAAATGGAAAGAAATGCTTCTCCTTTCACCATCAAAGCCCCTAAAAATGCCACCAAGATTGTTGAATAACACTAGCTTGAGACAGGAAACCGAATGACTGGAAATGCAGCCGCTCCTGGTTTATTCACATTTACAGCCACCGATGACCCTTCAGACTGAGTGTACTTGATTCCCAAGAAGACCTACTGAACATCTAGCCCTGGATTTTGGACGCCTCATGTTGCGCTGACCGACGAGAATTTCCCTTGGAATAAACCTAAGGCTGGGCATGGAATTCTGTGAAATAATGGGACAAAAACAGGCAGAGGGAGATCAAATGAAGCAAAACAAAGAAAGGGAAGGACCAGACCCCACAGGCTAGGACATGGCCAGGGCTGTCTGGAAGCAGTTCCCAGGCAGAAACCACAGTGTGATGAATCAGTTTCCTTGGACATTGGGGATAAAGAGTCTGCTGTAGAGAGAGTGCATATTTATTCAAGGAATAGCTATGAGAATTGCATGGGCAGCAGTGGAGGGGGGTGTGTGGAACATGTGGTGGGGAAAAGCCACCATGAATTCCCAGTCTAGACACTGAGCCCATAATGGCCAAGGAGAAGCAAACTACCTACAAGAAAGGATGTGTTTGGGAGAAACCAGTGGGCCCGGCTCTGATATGACTGGTTGTGGTACCAGAGCCAGATGTTTCAGACAAGTCTTTAAAAACCAGAGAGGAGAAGACAGAGATGATTTTAAGACAAATGTTAATAGAAGCACAAGTCTTCCTTTCTATCCTTCAAATCAAATTCCATTATAAACAATGCCATAAGAAAAGGTCTATGCCTCTGAATAGCAAAGGTTTCCAAGAATTAGAAGAAAACCCCTGTGTGAAGCAACACAATTGCCATGAACATGAAAGACACGTTTAGACAGCCTTGAATTACTCAGGACTATCATTAGTACTAAAGAGTGTTGAGACTGGGACACGCATCCCATGAGGCATCGCGTGTTGGCAGAGAGATACCAACACGTGGCCAGCAGGAACCTACATTTCACACTTTTAAAAGATGACACTTGGGGTGGACGGGTGGCTCAGTTGGTTAGAGCGCGAGCTCTGGGCAATGGGGCTGACGGTTCGATTCCCACATGGGCCAGCGAACTGCACCCTCCACAACTAGAATGAAGTCAATGAGCTGCTGCTCAGCTCCCTGGTAGCCAGATGGCTCGGTTGGTTGGAGTGCGTCCTCTCAACTACAAGGTTGCTATTTCGACTCCTCAACTCCCGCAAGGGATGTTGGGCTGTGCCCCTTGCAACTAACATGGCAACTGGACCTGGAGCTGAGCTGCGCCCTCCACAACTAAGATTGAAAGGACAACAACTTGACTTGGCAAAAAGCCCTGGAAGTACACACTGTTCCCCAATAAAGTCCTGTTCCCCTTCCCCAATAAAATCTTTAGAAAAAAAAAAAAAGATGACACTTTTCCCCTCTTACTACCTACCCACCCCTCAAAGGTACATTCCAACTGTTCTTTTGTGACCAGCCCTACAAATGTCTGACAAATGCTTTTGGCCTTAAGAATTAGGGCTCTAGGATACTTTCCTTTGAAGTGTTTTTATACTGAAGAAGTAATAGCTGTTCATACTTGTATCACATTTTTGTGCTTAAGAGGCATTGTTACTTGATTCAATTGATTCTCACAAAATCCATGTGAGGTCATATACGTGTCCTTAGCCAGAGCTCTTCTCTCTCTCCTTGAAGAGGAGGCATTCGGAGAAAATGAAAATACTCTCCCTCTCTGGCTCATCCTTCAAGAAGATAAGTAAGTTATCGTGGCCCTAAGGGCATAGTGTCACTTTGGTGGGCAGAAGGGACCACATAGCAGGACTGTTGTGAGGGGATCCAAAAAGGGAGTGAGCTAGGATGGGGAGAAAGGACTCAGTCTCCAGGTCTGGGGGCCCATAGATGGTTGGGGGCCCGGATGTTCTGAAGGCAGTGCCCATGAGACAAGGAACAGTTCGCAGGGAGTGTCACACACATGTCCTTGTTGTGGGGTGGGACCAGAGAGCCAAGCCCAGCTCTGAGAAGGGGAGGCAGCTGCCCCAGTAGGAGCCCACCAGGCTGAGATGAGATCTGTCTGCCTTCCCCTGGGTAGGATCAAGGTACTGCCAGTGCTTCCAGGCTCCCCACCTCAATACCAGTCCTTGGCCACCCACAACATACCAAATATTTGTGAGTTCTAGTGGGAACCTGGACACTCAATAAGGAGGCAAGGAAGAGCTCCCATTCCTGTTCTTTGGGGCCAGATGGACACACTGGAGACCACCCGAAGACAAGAACAGATGGGAGTAGACCCCAGCTTTCCATCATCACCATCAGCAGCATCATCACCATCACCACCATCACCACCATCACCATCACCACCATCACCACCATCATTATCATCATCACCACCATCACCATCACCACCATCACCACCATCACCATCACCACCATCACCACCATCGCCATCACCACCATCATCACCATCATCACCACCATCACCATCATCACCATTACCACCACCACCATCATCAGCATCATCACCACCACCATCATCATCATCATCATCATTACAACAGGTATCATCTGCTTTCCAAACATTTGCTTTATGCCACTTCACTTTATGAAAGACCTACATTAGTACGTATTTCCACTAACTGAAAGAAATCTGAAGAGAATTTTCATTTTTATGAAAAAAGCTGAAAAGTGAAAATGGTGCTCAGTGTCATTTTTGAACAAGCTGAGCCATGACAGAGGCAGCAGCACCCCGCAGCAAGAGCGCCCACCCATCTCCTTGCCAGGAATCACACTCAGCATCTCAGTGTCAAGCCCCAGAGCTCTGAGCTGTGTCTGCAAGCATCTGTGCTTTCCCTCTATTTATCTTGTGCATTCCTGCTTTTACTATACATTAGTATTATTTTAGGTTTTGTGTGTTAGTTGGTGTGACTTTTTAGGTTAGTTTTTGGGTCTGTGAACGCTCAAAAATTTTTCCATAAAAATGAACGATAATTGCTTCTTCGCTTCACACCATTTCAACTTACAAAATGTACATAGAAATGCTCTACTTTCCTTTAGATAGCAGGAGAAACCTGTTTTATTATTATTATTATTATTATTATTATTATTATTATTATTACTACTATCATTCAATCTTTACTGATAAGTTGTTAAGGCCCAAAGAAGTTAAAGGATTTCCCAGGATCCCACAGTTGGTGAATGACAACTCCAGTTCTCTGACTTTCAGGGCCTGATAATTTTTTATACCATTGCCTGGCTCCAAGAGTAAATCATTCCAACCACTAGAGTCTCTGTTTGTTCACTTAAAAATGATGGGGACCTGTACCCTTCCCATCCCCCTGCTACCCTGACACCATGTTTCTAGCCTATGGCCCTGACCTGGCAGAGGTCAGCATGCTCACTGCATTTCTCCTGCACAATGAGTACCATCCCTCTGGAGGCCCTTTGGCTTCCTCTGAATAGTGTTTTTTTGGTCCCTGTCATGGGCTTGCTTTACAAGGTGAGAGACCTCTTTTGCGTAATGAAGCCCTTTAATACTGAAAAAACATTAAGCCTTTGCTTGAAAAGAGTCCTGGACAGACCCAGCTTACACCAAGTCCCCAGAAGCTGACAGCATTTCCAGGCCTCCCAGGTGCAGTCACCCAGAACGAGTTTTGGAGGAGAGGGACTATTTTGTGAGCAGACAGAAGAGCCCTCTTCTCTATTCCGCCTGTGAAAGTAGCAGCTGTTCTGTGTTTCTCTGCCCAGGAAACTAGTGAACAAGTCAGAGAAAAGCAACAAAGTGATTAATGAGCTAGAAAAGCCAGTGGCGGCCTTGGGGGAACACTGACAGAGCTGGACGGGCATCATGTATGGGAGAGGAGCCGCCACAAACAGAGAAAAGAACTATTCAGCTGGGCCTCGGGGTATAAGTACTCTAGGAGTAACGGGAGTGAAATGAACACAAAAGTGGAAAAAGTGTCACCTGACTATCAGGAACCATTCCCCACTAGGACACAGGGATGGAAATCATGCTGCTTTAGCTGTACCATGGAGGGCCAGAGCTTGGAGAACAGAGTTTCATGTAAGCTAGTAGAGCACGGAGAGCTAGGGAGAACTCCTAGGGTCCCAAAGAGCAATAGCCCCCGAGGAATTAGATCTCTGGGCAGGGGCGGCCAGCTAAGCAACCAAGGCACTGAGCTTCTGCTGAGCCAGCTTCCGTCCAGGCTCCAGTACTCCTGCGTCCCATGTTCCTGTGACGGTCACTATAATTTGTCATAATAGCCCTCCCCACATCAACCTTGGGTACAAGTCTGCCTTTCTTGGTCCACTGAAGTCACTGGAACCCATCAGTGAAGTCCCATCCACACCTGTACATCACCACCTTCGTCAGGCAGCCGAACTCTTAAACAAGTGAGGATGTTTGGTTTTAACTCTCCTGGACCTGACACATGTATACAAACACGGGCCTGAAAGCATCCTTGTTCCTATTGTTCTTGCACCCGCGAGCTCCACTGTCCCGCTGCCAATACCCAGGGCTCCTCGGTGCAGTCCAGGGAAATGGACAGGAGGGTGGCCAGGCGGCGGCAGCCAGAGAGGGAGCCGCTGTGAAGTCTGGAAGACTGACGTAGGCTGTCGCCGAGCCTTTGCAACAGCCTCTGACCCCAGACACCCTGGCCTCTCTCCTTACACACCATCCGCCACATCCACTGCTTCCACCTGCTGCCTCTTTGTCACTGTCACCTCTGAAGTGGCCGCCCAGCGTGGACCCTGAGCTCCGCCACACTCACTCCCGCTCGTGCTGGCTTCTGAAAGGCAGTGGCACCATGACAAGGGATATTTTTCTTTCAGTCTGCACCCAACTTTCATACTTGACAGTGTTCTCAAACCCAGAAAAGCCTTCCGGGGGCTCCGATCAAACCCATGAGGTGTCCTCTCGGGGACAGGCTCACCTGGGAGATGCCTAGTTAGGGATGATGCTCCCAAAGCTATGGGACTCCTCACTCAGAATCCTCAGCCTGGCTCTTTAGAAAGTTGTCCCATCTTAGAAAAGCCACTTAACCTCTCCAGAGGTCATTTTCCTTGTAGGACACTGCATCTCCCACAATTCTATACAGAAGACATGAATAATTTTGTACAAAGAAAATGTGCACATATTACCACCTGGGATCAGTGGCAACAGGAAAGCCCTCCTCTGGCTCAAAATGCCCACCCTCCTGTCAGTATGGTGAGTTCTGGTGAGGACTCTGCTCCTGCCTTGCAGACAGTCACCTTCTCACTGTTTTCCTTGGACAGCAGAAAAAGGGAGATCGTCTCTCTTGTGTCTTTTCTTATAAGGGCACTAATACCATGACCTAATACCAACCTCATGACCTAATCACCTCCTAAAGCCCCACCTCCTACCACCATCACATTAGAAGTTGGGGTTTTAATATATGAATTTTGGAGACACATGTACATGCAATCCAGAGTGCCAGCTGATCTCTAAGACTTGAAATTCCTTTAAAGGGAAGCCAGCTTTACATTCCAAGGTTAAACACAAGGTTAAACCAAATCCAAATGAACCCACTAAAGGTAATAACTGTCTCTGGATATCAAGGAGCAAACCCCCAGTGGGAGGGCCCACCTGTGGGGAGGAGTGTGGAGAAGGGAGAAGAGGCAGCAGGATTGACAGCTGCAGACAGCAGAATGGAGGGTCACAGGGACAGAGTGCAGCTCTGCCTACTTCACAGTTGCCTCCAACCCACTCTGAGGAAGGGACCCAGTGACAATGGATCAGCAGAAAGACACAGCAACTTCTCACCCCAGTCACAAGAACTGTCTGCTCCTGGCCAGCCCCTGAAGTGGGCAGCAGAGCCCATCTGAGGTTCTCTGCTGCTTGGGGAGAGGGGCCCTAGCTGTCCTCACTTGAGCAGGAGCAGTGAGGATGGTGCCTGTACCCCAACTTAGAAGAATAAAAACAGCTCTGGAAGCTACGGAAACCTCAGGGTCCCTCTGAGGATGAGAACAGGTAACATTGTTCAGGGATTGTTCAGGAAATGCTGCTAAAAGCAGAATTGAATTCTCGCCTTTCTGGGGCTTGGTGGCCCACACACACACAGCAGAGGAACACACCTTGGATATGCGAAAGTCAAATTAGTGGTTAGTCTACTAGGCTCAAGGTCCTTGAGGAAAATGGCCATGATGCTTCCGGAAGTGTGGAGTGTGGGCACACTGCTCCAATCCCACCATTTCATAGACATGGGGAAGTGGAGGCTCCCAAAGAGAAGCGAGATGTCCAAGGTCACACCTAAACCAGCTTCGGCAGGGACCATGGCCTTCCTCTGCTTCCTCCTGCCACCACAGGACCTTTGTGCACACTGGACTTCCCCCTCCCCTTAGGTTAAAGCTGTGTGGCCTCCGTAGGACAGCTCTGCTCCTGGAAGCCACCTTGAGACAAGCATGTGTGTAGGGGGGGAGCTGGGGGTGTCGCAGAGGGTGCTCCTGCAGAAACGTCAGCATCTTCACATGGCGTTTTGCACTACTGCCCTTCTCACAGGGCCCCACATTGGGTCTCAGCCTTGCTACACGTCAGAGTCACCCCACACTTAGAGATTCTGCTGTAATTGTTCTGGGGTGCAGCCCGGGCCTGGGGTTGTTCAAAGCTGCCCAGGTGAGTTGAATATTCTGCCCAGGAGGAGAATAGCTGCCCTGAGCATCAGGTGAGCATCAAGAGTGAGTTATTTTATAGAAACTTTTTACTGAGAGTCTCCCATGTGCCAATCACTGGATGAAGTACTATATGACTTGTGTCACTGAAGTCTCGCCAAAGCTCGATGACATAAGGGTAATTGTCTCCATTTTACAGGTGAAGAGAAGCAGGCTCCGAAAGGGAAAAAGTCACACAGCGCATGGTGGCAGGGCCGGAGCAGGTCCCCAGGCAGCTCTGCCTCCAAAGCCATGTCCCTAAGCATTCTAAACCATGTGCCCTCTGGGTTTCGGTCGGGCGGACAGGGAATGCCACACTTCACAACCATGAGGATATAAAGTGTGGATGTGCCACCACCAAGCAGCCAACGTACAGAAACACATTTTGTTTCTGATGTCAGACCCTGCAAATACCCCAGATAATGCCTAAGTGAGTCCCTCCATAATGTAAACAAACTATAAAGTAGCTTCTAAACAGACCAGAGTCATGACTGCACAGATCAAATTGGGCAATGAGCTTCCCGAGGGCAGCACTGCTTAACTGACTCCCTTCTGCCTACTCTGTACAAAATCACGTTCCAGTTCCCATGCAGAAGCTCTTAAAACCTGTAAAAGGCAGGTGCTTGTGCCAGGTGTACAGCTGGGTCTCAGCCTTGGTGCCTCCACTCACGTATTTATTATGAATTTCCTGTTTAATTTAGTCCTCACCAGGAATCAATGACCTGATTAGATCTAAAGAGATTTAAAAGTATTTAATTAATAATATCTTACATTTATATAGTACTTTGCCATTTTCAGAGTATTTCCACATATCTTATTTCACTTGTATATCAGGTATTACGTGTGTGTTAAATTTCTACAGATATATATATTGACTGCTTGATTAAAGTCTTAAAAATGCTGTTTAATTCATTATCACCCTCTAACACTGTTTTAAATAAGAAAAATTAAATAAACAGATAGAAACAAGAAGTCTCTTATGGATAACAGCATATATCCAGGAAGTTATCTTTACGAGATCGGCAAATTAGTGAGCATAATTAGGAGCTAAGACATGTTTCTATTTGGATTTCCACATCCAGCAATAAATATGGCAGACTTATAAGCTGACCAACCCGATTGCTGAAAACAACCCAAATTATTGAACAAAGTATTTTTTAAATAATGAGTTTTAAGTAAAATTAATTACCTAGAGAGGACCAAAGCCAGTTTCTACCTGGAGATCACTGGCCACGCTCAGTAACTGAGCTCTTGTTCTATAGGTCTTGAGAAGTACAGGAAGCAGGACACACGGTGGAAAGTCTAATAAGAAACATCCACAGCTCCTTGCAAAGCTGGCACATCCTGAGGGTAAAGGTGAACTAGACCTGGGACTGCAAAGAAGCTTACTTATCTTGATCCTTGGCACAGCATAGAAGGAAAAAAGTTTACCCTGAAAATCTGCAACCACAAGCTAGCCCCTACAGGGTCTACGGTTTTAATCTGCCCTGCTAACCCCAAATAACTCAAGCTAGGAATTTACTGGTCCAAAACACCTTAACTGAAAACTTTGTTTACAAAGAAAGACCTACTCTAAATTTCTGGTTCTAGGTAAGATGGAGTAAGCACGCTTCATACTGTCTCTCCCGCTGAATGCGTACACAAAATACGCGGGAAACTGAGGACTCTGGAAAGTAAACAGACGTAGACAGATTGGGTAAGAAAACCAGAATTCAAATTCCTACAAAACTAGGGAAGAGTGAGTCATTTTTCGCACTCTGGTCCTCCCACTCCTTGGCCCCAGACATGAGTGCAAGAGTTTGTGGCAGAGTAGGGGAGTAAAGCCCCAGATTTCTGGCAGGAGGGCTGAAAGGGGGTGGGGGGGCCAGGGAACAAGGAAGTAGTGAAGAGATTGTGGCAAGGTAGGAGCTTGGTATGGCCAAGTGACACCATAAAGTTATACACGAACTTGCAATTTTAGCAAAAGACATAAATTTACAGAATCAATAAGCTCAGAAAATCTCAAACAGAATAAACACAGTGAAATTCATGCCAAGATTTCACATCATAATCGAACTGCTAAAAAATAAAGACAAAGAAAACATCTCCAAAACAGCCCAAGAAAAGTGATATGTCCTACAGAGGAACAAGAAATCAAATAACTGGATTTTTATCAGAAACCACGGAGGCCAGAAAAAAGTGGCACAGTATTTTTTAATGCTAAAAGAAAAGGACTGTCAAATTAGAACTCAATATCCAGCAAAAATGTCCTTCAGAAAGGAAGGTGAACTAACAGACATTCTCAACTGAAAAAAAAAGTAAGATTCACTAGCAGTGGACCTGCTCTAAACGAAATTCTTCAGACAAAAACCAGTATTCTGGCTACCAAATGAAAAAAAAGGGAAAAGTGTATTTATGAGATGTGTAGGTAATAGACATTTAATTACTGGCCAAGAAAATCCCAAATGATGAAGACTAGTTGTCGCTAAATGTCATTTTTCCCTCAGCAGAGGAAAAGAAATTGAGCCCACTCCTGTTTGTATGCACGGAAAAAAAAAAAAAAAAAAAACAACGGGAATTGTTTTTCAAGAAAGAGAGGGTAAAAAAAAGGCATTTTTAGAAAACCCAGCTGAAAGAGTTTTCCACCAAGCAGACCTCTGCTCGTTTTAGAAAGAAGTGAAATGATCTCAGAAGAAGAAGGTCTGACGCAGGAAGGGATGGTGAACAAACAAATTGGTAAACATGTGGGCAAATCTAAATAAAATTGAAACAATGATAACGATGTTCAGTTAGTGGGGTTAAAATAAAACAAATCGAAAGAAGCATACGTGACAGTAGCACACATACATCAGGAACAAACGATAGGAGCTCAGGTGTTCTAAGGTCTTTGCATTACTCAGGAAGAAAAGACCGTAGTTAACTTTAAATGTTAAAAGTTCAAAGTTAACTATTAAAATAATAGAAATAAGAAATATAACATCCAAACCTGTGGTAAGAAAACAATATTCATTCAATCCCTAAAAAAAGTCAAGAAAGATGGAAAAATTAAAGAAAAAAATGCAGGACAAAAATATCACAAAAGGTGGTAAAAAATAAATCCAAAAATAATACATAATTACAATAAATGTCAACAAACTAAATGCTTCAGTTGAAAGACAAAGATTGTCAGATTGAGTATTAGACATTAATCCAGCCATGCGATATATAAATATATCAACTATATTTGAAATATATCAACTAATATTTATATTAGTTGATACAACCAAAATATACAACTAAAATATAAAAATACAGAAAGAGTTGAAAATAGAAAGGTAGAAAGCGATATTCCAGACATGCCTAATAAAAAATTGTTATACAACCAATCGGTTATATAACAATGTGAACTCTAGGCTTTGGTTAAGATGGGGTTAAAATGGTTAAGATGGGGGCAGCCAGTTGGCTCAGTTGGTTAGAGTGCAGCGCTCATAACACCAAGGTCGCCGGTTTCAATCCAACATGGGCCAGTGAGCTGCGCCCTCCACAACTAGATTGAAAATGACTTGATTTGGAGCTGATGGATCCTGGAAAAACACACTGTTCCCCAATATTCCCCAATAAAAATATTTAAAAAGTAAAATAAAATAAAATGTTAAGATGGTAAATTTCATATAAAGATAGTAAATTATGTGTTTTAATATATTAATAATTAATATAAATTATAATAGACTTTAAGGCAAAAAAAATTTCTAGAGATAGAAAAAGTCAGTACATAATGATAAAAGGTACAATTCTGTACTTGTACCTACCTAGTAAAAGACTCAAAATATATAAATGAAAAATTGAATGAATTACAGAAGAGACAAAATCACCAGGACCATAGGAAATTTTAGTGCATCCTCTCATAGAATGAACAAATGAGAAGTCAAGAAACATACAGCATATTCTAACATCACAATTAACAAACTTGATCTAAGGGATCTATACAGAAAACTCACACCTAACAACTACATATTATACTTTTCTTCAAGCACATACAAATATAAAAATAAACCACATACTCAGCCATAGAGCCGGTTTCAACAAATTTCAAAAGATCAGTATTTACAAATTCTATTTTTGAACTACAATGCCATAAAGTTAGAAATCAATAATAAAAAGACAAATAGAAAACTTAAAATGTTTAGAAATTAAGAAATACATTTCCAAAAACATGAAGAAATAAAATGCTCAGAAATACAAAATAACAAAAGATGTGGAAGTCTTTATGGAAGAAAATTATAAGCTTTCATTGAAAAATATTAAAGAACTAAACAAATGAGGAGAGATGCCTTGTTCCTGGATTAGGAGACTCAATATTGCAAAGCTGTCAATTTTCCCAAAATTAGTGCACATGACTGAGCAAAGTGATGGCAGAGGCCCGAGATGATTCCCCACGTCAAGAGAACTATGGGGAGAGAGGTCAGCAGGGGACTTCAGAAAAACGCAAGAAAGTGACCATGACTGAGAGTCAGCTTTCATCTTTTTTTAAAGCACCAATTTTCAGGTGAATTTTAAGGGGCTTTTGTTTAAGATGCCAGATGTTTTTCTAACATAGTCTTTTGTTTGCCCTGTTCTGTGTGTTTTGTTTATGTTTAGCTTTTCTCTGTGTGTATCCTATCTTCCGTTTACAAATTGTACAGGCAGAGCAGACTATAGGAGTAGTCCAAGACTGCTTGGGGGCATGAGGGCAGGGCACAGAAAAGAAGGAAGAAAGTAGTTTATATACTATGGATAGTCATTTGCTAAGGCTGTTGTAACAAAGTACCACCAACTAGGCGGCGTAACAGAAATTTATTTCCTCACAGTTCTGGAGGCTGGATGTCTAAGATCACCTGTGGGCAGGGTTGGTTCCTGCTGAGAACTCTCTCCACGGCTCGCAGATGGCCCTCTTCTCCCTGTGTCCTTACATACTCTTTCCCCTGTGTGCATCTGTGCCCTAATTTCCTCTTCTTATAAGGACCCCATTCAGATTGGATTGGAGTTCACCTCATTTTACCTAATTATTTCTTGTAAGATCCTGTTCCCAAAAACATTTTGAGGTCTTGGGGTTAAGACTTCAACTATGAATTTTGGGGGACACAATTTAGTGCATAACACCAGGCGTCAGACACTTTATAGACATGATTTGAAGTAACACCCCCAGCAACACCATGAGACAAACATTACTGTCCCCATGTACATACAATGAAACCGAGGCCCAAGATGATTAGATCAGTTGACCACCAACACACAACTAGCAAATGGCAGAAGACATGAGTCACACTAGTTCTGTCTGCCCCAGCCTGTGCAACTTCCACTGCACCACACAGTCTGCTAGGACAGGGTAGATACAAAGTGTGAGGGGCAGAGAGCGAAGGGGAGAAGGTGATCTCTCATAGGCTGGCACTAGGGATCACACTGGCACTGAGGGTCACATGCCCAGGTGCAGTAAGCCCCAACTTTTCCTTCCCACTCACCTGTCCAATGCCCATTGTGTCTCCTTTTCCACCAGATCAGCCCTTGATTGTAACTATTGGCAAGAATTGGAGAGATGCCTTCTTTCTAGGAAGGAGGGGACTCTGTGGAAAAGGTGGGTCTAAAAGGAGCACAGAAGGATGCTCAGAGCAATGGAAACTCCGGGTCTGACTTACAGTTGTTGTGGGAAACAGCTGGGAGGCTGGCGCAGGACTCTGAGAGGGAAGAAGCCTGTAGAAATGCCCTGCAAGTGGGAAATGGGCTGTGAGTGGGGAAGTATGGCCATACCCACTTCTCTCCCTGGAATTCAATCCCAGCCTTGTCCAGAGTGACTGAGTTCAGATCAGGGTTCCCAAGTGTTATGAGTTGAACTGTGTCCCAAAAATTCATATGTTGGAGAGATCCAAGATGGTGGAGTAGATAAACACTGTGCCTGCTTCCTTCTGTAAACACATTAAAATTACAATTAAATTATAGAACAATCAACCTAGAGAACCATCTGAAGTCTGGCTGAACAGAAGTTTTATAACTAAGGATATAAAAAAGAAGCCACCGTGAGACTGGTAGGAGGGGTGGAGATGCAAAATGGGCTGGCCCCAAACCTCGTGTGGTGGTTGAGTACTGTGAGAGATATCTTGGCCACAGAGGTTCCCCCCAGCCCCACCCCAGGCTCTCCAGCCTAGAGTACTGGTGCTGGGAAGAGGAGTCTCCACAACATCTGGCTGTGAAAAACAGTGGAGATTCCAATCATCCATGAGATGGAAGGCAGCAGGAAACCCAGACATCCTCTTAAAGGACCGAACACAGACTCTCTCACTTGCAGACACTCACCTTGGGCTCTGGCAGAGGGACAGTAACTCAGTGAGGGGAGGTGGGGGAGGGGGTCAGAGGCATGCAGGGAGCAGACTGAAGTGTGTGGCTTGAAGTGAGGGCTGGAGGACAGTCGACATTTTCCCTGTGTGGGGTCCTGCTCCCATGCAGCCAGCAGGCAGGAGCCATCTTTACTGTATTGAGCCCTCCCCTACAGGCCAAATCTGAATCTGATTGATCTGGTGGGCTCTGCTGCTCCACACTGCTGACTTCCTGAGACCCTGCCTCATGCAACTCTCCCAACACCAAAGACACTTTCTCTGAGAGCAGCCAGCTCCACCCACATTGCACTCTTTCTTGAAAAACTATCAGAGTCTACAGGATCCAGGTGGGCAGCAGCTGGCCTGGGTGTGCTCTGAGACTTTTGCTGAGTCGCTCCAGGCTCAGCACTGGCACAAAACCAGAGTCTACATTAACCTGTTGACCACAATTCTTCCCACTCTAGTGACTCACTGAGACCCTGCCTCACCCAACTTGTGTATCATACGAGGATTTATCAGGGGCTGAACCTTAAGGGAGCCAGCAGTGGTAGCAGGCCTCTGGGTGCCCTGGCTTTTTGCAGAGCTACTCCAGACCTGGTACTGGTGGCAGCTGTCTTCAGTTCACAGCGTGGCCTCTCTCATATGCCTCCAGGATTAGCACAGGCTGTGAAAAACCGCAGATCACTTCGTAGCTCCTACCAAGTAGTCCCGGCTAGTCACAGGCAGGGGATGACCTGGGCCCTTACTAGAGCCCCTCACAAGAAGTGCTAGAACCAACATACTTGGAGGTTAGCTTCAGACCACAGCAGAGCACCAACCAAATAGTACCACAAGTGGCACACACAAAGGGCGGTCTTAACAGGCACCAGAGCCTTGTGGGGCAAATCTCACTCAGTGGGATAAGCCCCCCACACCACAGGCTGTAAGCTGTGGACATGGCCAAACCCTACAGCCAATCAGGCTGAAGGTCAATCCCACTCACTGGAATGCCAATAGCAACCAAGGCTCAACTATAACAGGAGGACATACACAACCCACCCAAGGGACACTGCTGGAGAACCTGGAGCAAATGACCAGTGAGCCAGTGTGTAATGCAGGGTCTCTGATCCTGCTCCCCACACAAGAACACAGGATATGGGGAGCCAAAAAGGAACAACAATGGAGCCATAGATAGTGGAGTCATACTACTATATTCTCGCTGACGGCTGGGTTGGAGACACAGGAAGCAGGAGCCCATCCACTTCTCTGCCAACCAACCAACCCCCTAGCATAGCCATGGCAGTTATATTAGTGGCTAATGGCTAACCTGTAACAGCTGATGGTCACTCAGCCACAGCAGATGGTCATCTTATTACAGCTGATGGCAATCTAATAACCAAGCTGGCACCTTTCCATGTGAGGCCGAGAGCCTGGAAACTGCTCTCTGGGACTCTGTCACCACACAGTGCCAGAGCCCCACAGAGCACCTTCTATATAAGGCCATCAAGCCAAGACTAGGAGACATAGCAGATGTACCTAATACATAGAAACAAACAGAGAGACAGCCAAAATGAGGAAACAAAGAAATATGTCCCAAATGAAAGAATAGGACAAAAATCCAGAAAAAGAACTAAACAAATGGAGGCAAGCAACCTACCAGATAGAGAGTTCAAAATAATGGTTATAAGGATGCTCAAGGAACTTAATGAGAACTTCAGTAAAGAGATAGCAAGCATAAAAACAGACATAGAAATCATTAAAAAAAAAAAGTTCATTCAGAAGTGAAGAATACAATAATTGAAATGAGGAATGCACTAGAAGGAATCACCAGCAGACTAGATGAAGCAGAGGATCGAATCAGTGATTTGGAAGATGAGATAGCAGAAAACACCCAATCAGAACAAACTCATAGATACAGAGAACATATTGATGGTTGCCAGATGGGAGGGGTGTTGAGGGTGAATGCAAAATGGGAAGGGATTATGAAATACAAATTGGTTGTTACACAGTAATCATGGAGATGTAGGGTATAGCATAAGGAATATAGCCAATAATATTGTAATAACTATGTATGGTGTCAGATGGGTACTAGATTTGTTGACGTGATAGATGGGAGGGAGTTGGGGGGCCAGGTGGAAAAGGTGAAGGGATTAAGAAGTACAAACTGGTAGTTACAAAATAGTCATGGGATATAAAGTAAAGCACAGGGAATATAGTAAATAATATGGTAATAACTGTACAGAGCCAGGTAAGTACTAGACTAGTCTGAGAGATCATTTCTTAGATAAATGTCTAACCACTATGGTGTACACTTGAAATTAATATAAAATAATATTGAATGTCAACTGTAATTGAAAATTTTAAAAAAGGGGGGAAAAGTGAAGTGGAATAGAGCTCCACATTTTGAGGTATAAAACAAGTAAGTCATGGAGATGTAATGTACAGCATTGGGAATATAGTCAATAATATTGTGATAGCGTGGTACGGAGTCAGATGGTTGCTGGACTTATCATGGTGATCACTCATTTAGGTATATAAATGTTAAATAACTATGGCATAAACCTGAAACTAATATAATATTATTAATATATTAATATAATATAACATTATAATATGTTAGCTATATTTTAATAAAAATATTAAAATTAAAAATAATGTTACACTGAAAAAATTCATATGTTGAAGCCCTAACCCCCAGGACCTCAGAATGTGACTGTATTTGGAGACAGGGCCTTTAAAGAGGTGATTAAGATAAAATATGGCCATTAGGGTGCGCCCTAATCCAGTATGACTGGGGTCCTTATAAGAGGAAATTTGGACACAGAGATACAGAGAAAAGAGCTTGTTAAGACACAGGAAGGAGACGGCCTCCGTGTATGCCAAAGAGAGAGGCCTGAGAGAAAATTAATTTCTGTTGTTTCAGCTGCCCAGTTGGAGGTATTTTATTATGGACACCCAAGCTGACTCCTATCAGGCTGAACACACTAGAAAAACCTGACTGCCAATACTGTCCCCAAATCTTCCTCCGTTTCCCCCTCAGAATTATCTGAATAAGAGAGATGGGCCTCCTCAGAAAAGACCCTCGTCTGTGCCAAAGACATTCTGGCCTCTGAGAGTCAAGAATAAGGTGAATTAGAGAAACTATGACAAGACTTAAATTTCCTATTGAGTCATTGGTGGGAGTTTTGTGGTGGTAAAAGAAGGGGGAGGAGAAAGGTTCAGTAAAGAAAAACAAAATCAAGGCTTGCTGATCGATCCCTGAGCAAACTCAGCCGATGATGAGTCTGTCGTTTGAACAATATCCTTGCTGATATTTGTCAGTTCCTTCTTCTATGAACTGCAGATTTCACAGCTAACTCTGCAAACAAATGTGTTTCATGTTAACCAGCATGCCAGTCCTTAGGAATTTAGCCCAGTCTTCTGATTTTTCATTCCCTGCTCTAGCAGCCAACAGACAGGTCACTTGTCCCTGCTAAGGTGGAAGAAGGAGATAAAAGGATTTATTGCCTGAACATTCCAGAACCTTCCAAACAAATCTGTTCCACTTTTTTTCTGTAAAAGCTGGCCCCACATCTGAGAACTGAGGAGATCATTTTCTTTCCAGACCAGCTTATCCACTTCGGCTTAGTTCACTCGACATTGAACCCTTATCAAATGACAATCTGCAAGGCACAGAATAGGAAATTTCTAGATCAGCACACCAGTTTGCAAGTTGGAAACCCAACGCCTGACTGGGTCTGTGTCATTTATCACTAGAGTTCCATGGTCACATTGCAGCCCCTGCATCTCTGTAGCTCCTGCTGGCAAGTCCTTTGTGTAAGAATTGGGTTTAGCACTTCAGGGAATGGCGCAGGCATTGGGCCACAGCAAAGGGCCACAGGCAGCACCTCCACTGGGCTGTCAGCTCAAGAAGGAGCCCTGTGCTCTCCACAGAGCGAGGCCCCCAATGCCAAGGTGCCAGGATGGTCAGGTCCAGCATGGGCTACAATCCCCCCCAGGACCCCTCCGTGGGATACCTGCACAGGCCACGGCGAGCACCACCTCCAGGGCCACTCACTGCCCCAGCAGCGTCTGCCACTGGCAATTCCATCCCCAAGGTAATAGAATGGTAAGAACGACATGTTGGGCGCCAAACTACTTTTGCTGTGAAATTTCAAAGCAACGAGAGGTGTTCACAGGAGATGGCCACGACACACCTCCCTACATTCTGCCAGCCTCCTCACCTTCCTGGGGGTTATATACAGAGTCAGCTTGTTGAGAGACAGGATTTTGAAGAGAGGACTTTCTGAGAGGAGCATCTTAGGAGAAAGCTGTGCTTCTTGAAGGACAGGGGGGGCTGCCTCTCACCTCAGCCATGTTGGGGTTTCCATGAAGCTATGGGAGAGTGACCCCGTGAGCTGAGGGCAGGCAAGGCTAGGGTCCCTTCCCAGCCAGGAGCTCGGAGGAGGGGTCCCGCTGCGGTGGGCTGAGTCAACGCCCAGGATGTCCGGCTAAGCCCTGTGTCCTGTAAATGGGACCTTATCTGGAAAGAGACTTGGCAGTGTGGTTAGGTTAAGGGTCTTGGGGTTAGGAAGAAGGTCATGCTTTATCCAGATGAGCCTTAAAGGCAACTACATGTATTCTTAGAAGAGAGTGGCAGAGGGGGACCTACCCACACACAGTAGAGAAGGCCGCAGGACCAGAGAGGCACCGGCTGGAGTGAGTGACGAGGCCACAAGCCAGGGGTTGCCGGAAGCCTCCAGAAGCTGAGGAGGCAAAGAGCAAATTCTCTGCTAGAGCTTCCAGGGAACTCAGCTTTCCTAACCCTGATTTTCCTGATGCGGTCAAACTGATTTCCGAGTTCTGTCCTCAGAATGGTGGGAGAGTACGTTTCTTTTATTTTAAGCCTTTGAATGTGTGGTAATTTGTTCCAGCGTCCACAGGGAACTAACATTCAGGGTAGTGAGACCAGGAGCAAGTACTCAGGTTGGGGTGCCCTGCACCCCATAGTTTGTCAGGGCAAGTGACATGTGAAGGTGACAGCCAGATGTGGGGACATCCAGTGGTGTAACATTTCGGGGGCTGACTACCGGGGCCACCTGGGGTGGGGGAAAGAGATCCCAGCAGCAACAAGCTAGATTTAAACTCAAGAGAAAAAAGTCACAAGTGATCAACCAGCAGAGGGACCCCCCCCCGCCCCCCCCCGCTGGGTCAAAGCAGTCCGGACCCTTGGTAGGGCCCCACCCAGCAGGACAGTCAGCCTGACAGCCTAGGCAGGCTCAACAGATACAAAGCCAGCTCTCTATGCGCCCTCTCAGCTCTCCTCCCCTCCCACTCCCCCACCCTGGCTTCCACCTTGGGGAACAGGGGGAGTGGGTGCAGGTGTCCAGCAGAACAGCACCCCTCCCACGCCAGCTTCCAGCCCCAAGCAGGCTGAGGCGGAGCGGGAGAAGAACAGATGTCAAAGTTTAGAGTTTTGACTAATATCTTGGCCTGGACATCCGAATTCCAAATTGAGGCTGTTTTCCATTTAAAGTGACCTTAGGACAGAGTGTTTCCTAAGAGGAGCAGCAAATCAGAACCCGCCAGCGTTGTCACCCAGGGCCAGGGAACATGACTGCTTCTGACCACACATCAAAGCGGCAGCATGAGACCAGAACCAAAGCTGCACGGGGGGCCGTGTGTGGCCAACCCTCACTGCACAAAAGCTGGTGACGTCTCAGAGGAACCGAGAGAAGCTGAGTGCCCCCGAAAGGAAAAGATGTAAATTTGTTTTCAGAATCACTTTTAAGCTTCCTGAATGGAGCCCAGCCTGGCATGACTCGCAGTGACGTCAGCCCAAGGCAGCCATCTCAAGCGGCTCTGGGCTTCCTCACCCTCAGCCCCTGGCACAGAAAATGCTGCTTTTGTTCCACAGAAGATTAAAAACATTTGCTGCTGCCTCCATGAGTCACAGCCCCTGTTATCACTGAGCCAAGGGTCCTTAACCTCACCTCAAAACCCAGGAAACTCACAGAGGAGGCCAGAGACAGGATTATGCCTCAGCTGCGACCCGGCCCAGAGCCCGCATGCCATCTGTGCCCATTCTCCTAGGACAAAAGGCAACGGGACCTATAGTGCACGTTTGGGGCCCTCATAAAAGTCTCAAAACACGGTTACCTGCATGTGAGGGAGATGGGGCAGGAGTCACACAGACCAGGATAAATGCCCCTCGTCACAGGTCTTGCATCAAAATCGCAAAACCAAGGTGACAAAACACCGTCTCTGACTCCTCCCGGGTGGTGCCAGGGCTGGTGTTGCTGGTGGCCATGCTGGCTGTCGTGTGGCCCATCTTGGACCTGAACAGAGACTCTGCCCTGCTTTGGACCTTCTGGCCCCTACGAGCTTCCAAACCCAGCAGATGTGGCTCCTGCAGCACAGAGCAGGGCCTCTTCTGGGAATCCTGGCGGGGTGGCTCGCTCATCAGGCGGGGAGACGATTCCACACCTGTCCACAGTGCTGCTTAGACACATCCCTTAAGTGACTGCTGTCTGGAACATTCGTGAAAATGCTAGGGGACAGGAACGAGTGGATTCTTTAGTCCCAGGATTCTTTAGTCTTTGTTTAGTCCCAGGACAGAATGCTCTTCACTGACTAAACCATGACTTGGGTGTAAGAGACAGAATGTGAGAAAGGGGAACAGGCTGAAGGGGCTGGAGTGTCCTGACCCTCCTCTCTGGGGTACCTGCTCCCCCCTTACCAAATGCCAACAAGGGGGCACTTTATTAGGTCCTTATCTGATGTCCTGGGGTCCCAGATATTGCTAAGTGATCTAAAGATTACAGTGAGCTCCCCTAATCTAAGCTCCAGAGACTAAGCTCCATGCAATGCGTGACGACAATTTGTTCAGTGGAATGAGAAGTGCTTTGCCAGGAGCGCTGCTCATTTTAGTCATCAATCAATCGGAAAGAGACCTCCCTCATTAAAGCACGTGGTGGGGTGCCAAGTGGTGCAGACTCCAAGAGCACGTGACTAGGTGAGAAATTCCCACTTCCCCATTGCCTGAGTTCTAGTCATAGTTTTACACAGTTTTAGTTGTATGCAATCCTTGGGAGTCATCATTTTCCATTTCTTAATCTATACAATAAAGGAATCCTGAAAAAACTGATGGTTGCTACATGGAAAGGGGGCTGGGGATGGAGAAGAAGGTGAAGGGATTAAGAAGTACAAATTGGTAGTCACAAAATAGTCACAGGGTTGTGAAATAGGGTATGGGGAATATAACCAATAATGTTATAAAGAATATTAGGGTGTCATACGGGTACTGGACTTATGGGGGGTATCACTTCATAGATGATATAAATGCCTAACCACTATGCTGTACACCTGAACTAATAACTAATATAAAATAATATTGAAAGGCAACTATAATTAAATACATACATGAATATATATGTATTTATATATATATATATATACATACAAACATATAAACACATACAAACATACACACACACTGGGGGTGCCAAAAATGTAAACACATTTTAAGAGATGTTATCTTTGCTCAAGCAGTAGTTTGCCATCATTAGAAGTGTCTGGACGCTGATGGGAACCACTTTGAGCACCTCTTGTAATTGCAGAAGTCAAATGTGACTTGTATTCATCTTTGTTATCGGTATATATTGAGTATTACAATTAATACAGTTTTTTCCTTAAAATGCTTACATATTTTTGGCACCCTCTCTCTCTCTCTCTCTCTCTCTCTCTCTCTCTCTATATATATATATATATATATATATATATATATATATATATATATATATATATATATATATATACATATATATATATATATACATATATACACACATATACACACACACATATATATATTCATTCATGGGATGTAAAGTACAGCATAGGAAATAAGGTCAATGACATAGTAACAGCTAGCTACTGTGTCAGAGGGGTAGTAGACTTGGTGGGGTTATCACTTTGTGAGGGGTGTACATGTGTAATCATTATGTTATTTTGTACACCTGGAACTAACTTTTAAAAGGATAAAAAAGAAAGAAATTCTGTGTGTGCATCAGAGGGCTTCCTGGAACCGTCTTAAAGGAATCCATGCCCATGGATTGGCTTCAGGGGTCAAGCTGGCATGGAGGAGGAGTAATCAGCAACCAGTGTGTGGGCATCCGTGCATCGAGGGAGGGGGATGGGAAGGGAGACAAATAAAATGGAAGCAGTGGGCAGTGCACTTAAAACTCTTGGTATCTTTGCTGTCATTGGAAGAAGAAGGACACTTTCTGGCATATCTTTCTGGTGTAGATCAGGAGTCAAAAATTCAGTGTCTGCAGGGCCTGGACAGTAGAACGGTAGTGGACAAGATGTAACCACAGGGAGTGAAGGGACAGGGGCAAACTGGCAAGGGCATGCCCTGCCTGAAATGATGCTGCCATGTGCCCTTAAGGGCTCAGCAGGGCAGATCAGATTGTTTCTCAAGAATGTTAGAAATTTAGATTTGTTTGTGAATGCTCCTGATTTTTAAAAATTGACTAATTTTTTAAATTAACACCATGGCTGGTTAAGTTCTTCCCGAGTTGCCAATTTGTAACCTCAAGCGTAGATGGTGAGGCTTATTTCAGAAAGAGCTTGGCGAACCCACAGCGCTAATGAACAAAGCTAAATTCAGCCCCAGCCTCTGCAGATGGGGCCTCCTTTGAAATTAGACCAACGACAAGAATCACCTGGAACTAGGTGATTAAATTTGAATTTTAGATAAATAAGGAATACTTTTTTAACATAAGAATATCCCAAATTGCATGTGAAGTTATTATTTAAAAAAAAAAAGTGGGCTTGCAACCAAGATGGTGCAGTAGGTAAATGCTGTGTTTACCGTTTCTCACAACCACATAAAAATTACAACTAATCTACAAAACAACCATTATTGAGAATCACCTAAAATCAAGCTGAACTGAAGCCTTTCAACTAAGGACGTGCAGAAGAAGCCACCTCCAGACTGGTAGGAAGGTGAGAAACACGGTAAGGGCTAATCCCACACCCGCATGTGACCTTTAAAGATCAGGAGGGCTATTTTGGCGGTGGAGGTCCCCCCACCCCCTAAAGGAATGACAGATACTAAACCTACCCCTGCCCAGGTTTCCAGTGCCAGGGAGAGAAGTCCCCAAAATGTTTGATTGTGAAAAACAGCGGAGATTGTGACTGAGTGAGATAGTGTGGCTGCACTCAGAGGCGCTCCTCTTAAAGGGACTGCATGCGGACTTACCCACTAATGGAATCACTCACTCTGAGCTCCAGCGCTGGGGCAGCAGCTGGAAAAGCAGCAGGGACAAATGGTGGGGAATTGAGTTGTCTGGCTTGGGACAGGGGCTGGAGAGGTGGCCTTCTCCTGGACGGGGGAGCTGGTGGAGGCCATTGTTTCTTTGTTGAGCCCTTCCTCTTCCCAGTATGTGAACACAGGTGGCCGCCATTTCTGAGTCTCTGCTGTTGGCGATTTGAGACCTGGCCCCACGCAACTTTTGGGCACACCCAGGCTGCTTTCAGTGGCTTTCTCATGCAGACTGCCTGATTTGGCTCAAACTGCAGACTTTTCTAGGGTCCCTCAAGGGTTCTCAGAACCCAGACAAGCAGCATCTGGCTTAAGCGTGTCCTGTACCTCTGGCTGAGCAGCCCTAAGCCGGCAGTAGTGGCAGCTGGCCTTGGTTCATGGCTTTCCTCTCTGGGTGCTTCCAGGCACAGCACAGGCTGTAGCCGTGTGCAGATTTCTTTCTGGCTCCAGCTAGGTGGCCCCAGGGTTGGGGTGGGGGGGGGCACAGGCTGTGGCTGAAGGAGACCTACAGCAGATCCCCTCCAAGGTGGTCCTGGGGCTGGCGTCCCCAGTGGCCAACTTCAAAACGAGATGGAGCACTACCTAGCCACCTCCAAATATGACACACCCAAGGGGCAGATTGGGCAGGCACCAGAGTCCTGCTGAGGCAGATCCTGCTCTGTAGATTCAGCCCCTGCACAACAACTCTTCCCCTATAGTCAAGGTCAGTCCTCAAAACCAGTGAGTTCAAGGGTCAGTCCCTCACATTGATGTGCAATTGTCAACCAAGGCAACTACAAGGGGAGGGCACACACAACCCACACACGGGACACACCTGGAGAGCGTGGCTCAGGTGACCAGGAAGACTGTGCCACTGATCCCCACAGCACACCTACTACATAAGGCCACACTACTAAGATAGGAAGACATAGCAGCTCTACCTAACACATAGAAACAAGCACAGGGAGGCAGCCAAAATGGGGAGACAAAGAAACAAGTGCCAAACAAAAGAACAGAACAAAGCTCCACAAAAAGAACTAAGCGAAACAGAGATAAGCAATCTATCAGATGCTGAGTTTCAAATGTTGGCTATAAGAATGCTCAGTGATCTCATAAAAATGGAGATGAAAACCATAAAAACCATAAAAAAGAACCAGTCAGAAATAAAGGATACAATAATGGAAACAAAGAATATATTACAGGGAATCTACAGTAGATTAGATGAAGCAGAGTGTCCAACCAGTGATATAGAAGATAAGGTAGCAGAGAACACCCAACCAGAACAGCAAAAAGAAAACATAACTTAAAAAATTAAGGAGAGTTTAATGGGCCTCCGAGACAATATCAAGCCTACCAATATTCGCATTATAGGGGTAGAAGGAGAAGAGAGAGAGCAAGGAATTAAAAACCTATTTGAAGAAATAATGACAGAAAACTTCCCTAACCTGGTGAAGGAAATGGACATACAAGTCCAGGAAGCAAAGAGAGTCCCAAACGAGATAAACCCAAAGAGGCCAACACCAAGACATATCATGATTAAAATGCCAAAGGTTAAATACAAAGAGAGAATCTTAAAAGCAGCAAGAGAAAAGCAGTTAGTTACTTACAAGGGAGCCCCCATAAGACTGTCAGCTGATTTCTCAACGGAAACTTTGCAGGCAAGAAGGGAGCAGCAGGAAATATTCCAAGTGATGAAAAGCAAGACATACAACCAAGATTGCTCTACCCAGCAAGGCTGTCATTTAGAATTGAAGGACAGAAAAGGAGCTTCCCAGACAAGAAAAAGCTGAAGGAGTTCATCATCACCAAACCAGTATTACAAGGACTCTTAGAAGGACTTCTTTAGGATGGGAGGGGGGTTAAAGACAGGTGAAAGGGGAAGGGATTAAGAAGTACACATTGGTTGTTATACAGTAATCATAGGGATGTAGGTTATAGCATAAGGAATATAGTCAACAATATTGTAATAATTAGGTATGGTGCCAGATAGGTACTAGATCTATCAGGGTGATCGATGGGAATGGGGTTGGGGTCAGGGTGAAAAAGGTGAAGGCATTAAGAGATATAAATTGATAGTTAATACAGTATGGGAAATATAATCAACAATGTTGTAACGATCGTGTAAGGTGCCAGATGGGCACTGGAATTATCAGGGGGATCACGCCATAGACTGTGTAAGATGTCTGACCAATGTGCTATACACATGAAGAACTGACGTAGAATAATACTGAATGTCAACTATAACTAAATATATAGGTATATATAGTCACAGAATGTGGAGCACAACATAGGGAAGGTAGTCGATGGTATTGTAACAGCTACATAAGATGTCAGAGGGGGAGTAGCTTGGGAGATGGGTTATCACTTTGTGAGGGGTTTGAATGTCTAACTATTACGTTGCTTTGTACACCTGAGACTCATTTTAAAAAAGCATTGTTTATCTGAAATTCAGTTTGAATTTACCTGGGCATCATGCATTTTTACTTGCTAAACCTGGCAACTCTCTCTGGAATACCACCCCAGCCAGAGTGGAGTCACTCATGCTCTCCAGCTCTAAGAGAAGCAGGCTCCAGCCTCCAGGACACAGGAACACAGCCCTTGATGCAGATTTCAAAGGAAATGACAAGTGTGAGTGCCTGAACACTACAGTGACAGACTAGGTGACCTACACATACATTTTAGCCTTGACGTCAGAGGATGCATGTCCCAACCCCTAGAGCCATCCCAACCCCTCTCCAGTTGTGACTTCTTTGTCCCTCTGAACCTCAGTTTCCTCATCTCTTAAATGGAGACAAAATTCCTATCTCACAGGATTGTCACAAGGATTAATTGGGATACATGTAAAAGCATATCACATAGTATCTGATGGAAGGCAGACACACAACAAATGTTTGTTGTGTGCTAAGTGAAATTCTCCAAACTCAGAATGACTGTATTCCAACGTCATCTATCGCCAAACCAAGACCCATCTATTGAGGGTCACATGGGCTACATGAGAACCCCACTATGGCCTGAGATGTCTCTGGGGGATGGGGGATAGTCAAGGTGCTGAGCTCTTGGTGACCATGGGGATACAATTCAGGGAAGAATGAGGCTCTGGCTTTCTACACTTGGGGGCTGGAAGTCACGTGTGCTGACTCCACCTTCCTTTTTTTAATTTAAAGAATTTTTTTTAACTGAAATACATTTGACATAATATTATGCAAGTTTAAGGTATACAACATGTTGATTTGACACGTTTGTATATTGTAATATGATTACCACGGTAGATAGTTAGCATCTCTGCCATGTCACAAAATTATCATTTCTTTTTTGTGATGGGAATGATTAAAATCTAGCCTCTTAGCAACTTTGGTGAATATGATACAATAGTGTTGTCTATATTCACTGTGCTGTGTATTAGATCTCTAGGCCTTATTTTTCTACTAGTTGTAAGTCTGTCACCTTAAAAACCTTTCTCTTATTCCCCTACCTCCCAACCCCTGCTAACCACCATTCTACTCTCTATGTTTTACAAGTTTGGCTTTTTCAGATTTCACATATAAGTGAGATCATACAATATTTGTCTTTCTCTGTCTGACTTATCTCACCTAACATAATTCCCCCAAGGTCCATCCATGCTGTTGCAAATGGCAGGATGATTTCCTTCATTCTCGTGGCTGAAGAATAGTGGATTGTACCACATCTTCTCTATCCATTCATCTGTTGACAGGCACTTAGGATGTTTCCATATCTTGGCTATTGTAAATAATGCTGCAATAAACATGGGAGTGCATATGTTGCTTCGATATCCTGTTTTCATTTTCTTTGGGTATATACCCAGAAGTGGAATTGCTGGATCGTATGGTAGTTCTAGCTTTAATTTTTTGAGGAACCTCCATACTGTTTTCTGTAGTGGCTGCACCAATTTACGATCCCACCAACAGTGCACAAGGGCTCCCCTTTCTCCACGTTATCTCTTCTTGGTGATGGCGATTCTGACAGGTGTGAGATGACATCTCATTGTGGTTTTGATTAGCGTTTCCCTGATAATTAGTGATGCTGAGCATCTTTCCATTTATTTGTTGGCCATTTGGATGTCTTCTTTTTAAAAAAGTCTGTCTAGTTCCTCTGCCCGTTTTTTAATCAGGTTGCTTGTTTTGCTATCGTGTTGAATGAGTTCTTTATAAGATTTTGGTATTAACCCTTTCTCAGTACATGGTTTGCAAATATTTTCTCCCATTCTGTTGCTTGTCTTTTCATTCTGTTGATTCTTTTGCTTTTTAGTTTGATTTTTGCTTTTGTTGTTTGTGCTTTTGGTGTCAAGTCCAAAAAATCATCATCAAGGCCAATGTCAAGTAGCTGCTTCCTTATGTTTTCTTCTAGGAGTTTTACAGTTTCAAGTCTTATGTTTAAGTCTTTGATCCTTTTCAAGTTACTTTTTGTGGCTGGTGTAACAGGTCCAATGTCATGTTTCTGCATGTGTCTGTCCAGTTTTCCCAGCACCATTTGTTAAAGAGAGCGTCCTTTCCCCACAGGGTGTTCTTGGCTCCCTTGTCGAATATTAGCTGACCACATTAAGTCTGGGCTCAGAATGCTTTTTAATTTGTGCTTTGCACTGTTCTTCAGCAGCATGCCAACTGCCGCAGGTGGTGCAGAGGTGGGCTCATGCACTCCGAGTGTTCTTTGAGGGGCTCAGAGAAACCCAGGAGCAGCCCCAGCCACCCGCCCACCTTTGGAAAGCCAGGCCCAAACACACAACAGCTGGGAAGACTTTGAGCATTATAAGGCAAGAAACAGAACCTGGATCATGAAGGCCTTCATTTTATCTGATTTCTTCCCCAGACATCTTAGAGGATGACAAAGGATGTATGTGTGTGCTTTCAACACAGAGGTGCCATTGCCACACGCTTATGAGACACACACACACACACACACACGCTGAAATACCTCTGAGGGAGTTCATTTAAACCTGCTTTTCTTAGAAATAAAGTGATTGTATTAGTTTGCTAGGGCTGTGTCTTAGTTTGTTTGGGCTGATAAAATACCACAAACTGGGTCTCTTATTAACAACAGACGTTGTTTATCACAGTTCCGGAGGCTGGAAGTCCAAGACCAAGACACCAGCAGATTCGGTGTCTGGTGAGGGCCTGCCTCCTGGTTTGCAGATAGCTGCTTTCTGTCTGTACCCCCACATGGCATAGGGGGTGAGGGAGCTCTCTGGGTCTCTTTTATAAAAGCAATATAATCCCATCCATGAGGGCCCCACGCTCTTCACCTCATCACCTTCCAAAGGCCCCACCTCCTAATACCCCCACATAGAGGGTTAGGATTTCAGCAGATGGATTTGGGGGGACAGAAACATGTAGTCCACAGCACCGGTTGACCACTAAGATTTTAAATTCCTATAAACAGAAGCCAGCCTTTCATTTCACAGTTAAACATAAGGCTTAGATGCAAATGTAACACTTTTTTCCTGTGAAACTCAATTTCAAGGTAGCTCTAAGGTAAGAATAATTATACCCGGCGTCTGTCCTTGTGTTTCCAGGCACCTTGATGTAGTCATACCCACACCACTCCCACCCAAAGGCCCACCAATGGAATCAGCCTCTTGTACAGGCAAAGGAGACTCAAACATCACTCTGGAATCCAGGGTCACTTCTAGATTTCTAGAAGCCTGACTGGGGGCCTCAGGCCCCTCAGAATCAGCCTGACTCCTTCCAAGCTCAGCCTCCAGGAAGGGGCAGGCACTGGGCTCTAGGGCATGGGGGTGACCGAGCTCTCAGCTGGGACCCCACCTCCACGGAGACAGCCTTTCTTGCTCTGGGCCTGGGTGTCTGGGTCACCAAAAGGCAGACAACGGACTTGACAGCTCTCACTGATACTCTTTTATTATTATTATTATTATTAGTTTCAGGTGTACAAAACAATGTAATAGTTAGACATTTATCATTTATAGCCCTCACACCATGATCACCCCCTTTCCCCCATCTAGTACCCCTCTGACATTGCAGACAGCCATTACATTTCCACTGTCTCTATTCCTAAGGCTGTTCTCCACTTCTTGTAAATATATATATAATTGTAGTTGACATTCACTATTGTTCAGCTTCAGCTTCAGGTGTACAGTGCAGTGGTCAGGCACCTACATCATCCCTGAGGTGTCTCATTGATACTCTTGATGGGTGTTAAGAACCATGTAAAGACGTGTACAAGTGCTCGATGGAAGTGAAAGCTGGACACAAAGAATGTGACTTAAGCTGAGAGCAGGTAGAATTTGGTTCAGTCATAAGGAAGGATTTCTAGAAAAACTTTCTTCCCTCTTTTCTTTTCTCCCTATTTCCTCCCTCTCGGGTCTTGGGTAGCTTGTGCTGGCTGCTGGAATCAAAATGGTCAAAATGGAAGACCCACTCCCTGAGAGTCCTCATTTCACTGGGCCACACGATACCCCAAAATAATCCCCCCACCTGTGATCCTGGGGTAGCTGCCCACACGCAGAGCACCTGGACGAGGCAGTCCCGCTCTCCAATCAACTGGAACGGAGGATCGTGCCATCCTGCGACTGCAGCTCAGGCAGATGGTCTAGATGCTTCCCCAGGCCCTGGGCAGGCCTCTCCCTCCTTAACGGGAACAGAATTGGAGGCCCTTCGGCTGGACCAATTCTAGGGTCGGTGAGACCAAAGCTCTTCCTGACAGATTGGGAAACTGAGGACACCCGGCTAGGAGCCAGGCCTCCCCACTCTCCCCCTCAGGCCCTCTACCACAACAAAGTCGATTTTCCCTGCCTAGCAATTTAATTTATGAGGGTTTTTTTATGGTAATGAGTTGGAACTGAACACACACTGAAATGCAGCGCAAATCACTTCAAGAGCTGAAAAATGCTAATCTCCCTCCAGCATCTCCAGCGCCATTGCCTAAAACTACCTGCTCCAGCAAGGTTCCCGCGGCTTAATTATTGCTGCCGAGGAAATTGAACTGATTTGCATTAACTTTCATCAAATGGAAACAGGCAATGTCAGTCCTGCAGAAGCAGGCCTGGGTCCTGTCGGCCCCACTGCTGGCAGATGAGAGGGACGAGGCTTGGCCCGGCCACCATGGCTTCTCTCCACGAACCACACACAGTGCCTGGGCTCCTCGGGCACCCGCGGCGATCTGGTTACCTGTTCACCTGTACTTCTCACATCTGACCCTCTCGGGCAACAGTAGTGTGAGGCCTCGGCCTCAAGGCCCGGGATTTAATTGGGCCCATTTGAAAAGGTCCATCCAGACCTAGTGAGTTTACAGTCAAAGCCACATTTCTTCCCCTCGTGTTCCCGGTTTTTTACGACTGACTCCAAACGAACTTTCAAAACCTGGCACGAGCCAGCGCAGCCTCTCAGACTGCAAGCAGGCCCGCTTTTGAAGGCAGCGGCGTTACAAAACAGAACCACCTGCATTAAGGGGAAGCGGACACACTCGCTGTGTAGGGCTGGCCTGGAGGCTCTAAAAACGGAGTCCACTGTTCTCATGTTACCGGTGTTTGAAAGCTCAGGGTTGTTTGTCTGACTGTGTGTGGAACAGGCACCTCCTACTTCTGAGAAAAGGAAAAGTATGGAATCCATCCTTTGATATGCAAACGTGTGTTTACTCAGGTGAGGGCTGTTGTGACAGACGCTAAGGCCAGGTCCCCATTCTGCACTTCTTCTTTACTATAGTCTCCCTCTTTCGCCGGGCTACCCAAAGAGGGTTTAAAAAGGAAGCTCTGCTTGCACACCATGGCTGGTCCACAAAAATCTTTCACTGAACCATGTTTTAACCAAAAAAGAATATTATTATGTTTGCATTGATGTGTGCGGACTGTTCAGGGTTTTTGATGATAAGGGCATCGAGAGTTTTACATCTAGGAAGAGCCTCGATGACGCCAAGTATCTTCATAAGTGTAATAAGTGTTTCATATTTATTGATGACACACCGGATGTGACTGCATTTTCACACCTACCTGGGCTGAGCAGCTGCACTGAGGGCCCCTGACTTGTTCTTCCGCAACACTTCGCTCACTCCCTCCCCGCAGTTGGTTCTCACAAGTTCTCAGGTGGGACCTCCTGAGACTCAACTTGGTTTACACACCTGGCCTTAGTGGGACACCTGGCACGGTAGGTGCTCAGAACATCAGGGCAGGAACAAGTAAGGAAAGGTGTCTATGGGCAGACAGAACAGCAAAGTTTACACCGCAGATAAAGCCAGGTTGGGAAGAAGGGCTGCTGCCACCCGTGAAACCCCGCAAAGGAAGGACAGTCAGCAGAAGGTGACCGCTGCTTGTGAGCAGAACGGAGTCAAGTGTCTGCGGAGGAATTTGGCACAAAACGTGGGGCTTATTTTATGACCAGTTTACAGGGATCTTCCTGGGGGAAATGAGGACGGTGGACAATTCAGGAAGGGGAAGCCGTTGCTAACTTGGTTAGCTAATTGCACAGTCACACACACTGACTTCAGGACGAAGTCCTCAGTGCCCCCAGCAGGTGCGGTGGAGGCCAAGAGCAGCGCTGGGCCCATGTCATTTCCTTCAGAAGCTGCTCCAGCTCTGTTCTGGGTTGTACACCTATCAAGTTGCTGATAGTTCTGTTGGCTTGTGCAGTGGCTCACAGCCATGGTGAGTGACCAGGCTTCTAGGGTGTGTGATCTGCCTGTACCGGGAGCAGCACAGAAGGGACCTGCCTGCCCTGTGGTGGCCCCCAACGCTCCCCCAGCTCCCAGCCCCACCCCTACCACCCCGCTACCGCCTTTCACCCACCTCCATCTCCCACTCCCATCCAGGAGTTGCTGACAACTGTATTGACCCAAATAGAGACTACTTTGTGGGCTCATCTTTGTGGCTCCATCACATATCGTACCTTAGACATCTCCAAAACAATGCTATTTACCTCCCTCAACCATGGCTCCAATGAAGAAACATAGCTGTAACGCCCTTAACCATTGCCAGCCCAAACTGTATCCTGGACAGCGTTTGCCATTATAAATAGCTCTGCACACAGGCACACGTCACAGTCATGCTCGTGGCTAAGAGCACAGGTGCTGGAGGACCCATGATTCACAGAATGCTCTCGGCTGTCTCATTCCATTGGATCCTGTTTCCTTCGGTGAACTGAAGCTCAAGAGCTCCCGTCAGTAAATGACAGAGCCAAATCAAGCTCAGGTCGTCCGACCAAAAAAGGACACGTGGGAGTAGTCACCTTACCCCAGAGTAGGGGAGGAGGCCCTGTAATGTCTTTTGGGGCCCCGTCGACTGTGCTCTTTGTGAAGAGGCCTAAGGACCAGGACCAAGTACTTTGGCTTCTTTGAACTTCCCTGGAATGCATGAGGTCTCACTTCCACACACTTATTGAGAATCCACTATGTGCCATAGCCCACGCTGCGTGAAAAACTGGGTTGTACAAAACACCTTGCCCTCAGGGTGTTTGCAGTTCAGCGGATGAGAGCAGCAAGACAACAATGACAATAGAGTCATGGGCAAAATGAGAGAGGTCCATACTCAGCTCAGAGGAGTGAAACTGGTTCTCTGTCAGGGAGGAAGTAGTCTTTTGAGGAAGCTATAGTGACACTGGGTGAGGGGTTTGCAGAATGAATAGGAGTTTATCAGGTAAAGGAGAAATCGGGAGTGATCCCAGGCAAAGGGACCCATACCCATCAAGGCAGAAGCCATGAGCAGTGTGCAGGTGCTGAGTTCTTCTAGATCCCAGAGTGGCAGAACACGAGGCCAGAGACATGAATGGGGTCCCGGTCACAGAGCCAGCTTTGTATGCCGTGCTCAGAGCTCAGGTGGCACCTATAACTAATTAGGAGTCATGGAGGCATTTCAACGGAGGGCTACATGGTCAGAATTCCACCTTCAATAGTCACTCACCTCACAGTCTGGTGAGAGTTTCAAAGGAGAAGAGATGGAAGCAAGAAAACAAAATACATCAGCTATTGGCATAGTTCAGGCAAAAGAGATAGGAGCCCAAAAGAGTGGGGCGCCTGAGGGGAGGACTGACTCAGAAGACAGGCTGAGTAGAAGGGAAACCTCACCTGTGAGGTGGAGTCAGGAGAACGCCCAGGTTCCCTGTCTTGGGCACCTGAATGGACCGTCACACCCCTGACTGGTGTGGACGTAAGCAGCCTTACAGAGGAAGGTGGTGAAATTTTCCTTGCCATCTTGAATTTGAGATCTCTGTAGGACAGTCCTGTGGAGGCGTCCGTCATGCTCCTGGAAATGTGAGAGTGTGGGAAAAAGAACCGCGTGAGCAAAGACAAGGGCCAAATGAGTACCCTTAGGGAGGTGTTTTCTGTGGTGTGGTGGAGGAGTGAACAGAATAAAGAAATGAAGACAGAGGGTGTGGACCACTCCTACGTTGGCTAACTGTGAAGAAAAGGAAGGGCCAGGGTCTGGTAGGATCCCAGAATAGGCGTCCTAGGGATGTGAGGCCCAGATGCAGGCGTGCTGGCCGTGAACAGGAAAAGCGGCTTGTTCTCAGTTCCTGGCATGAACATAGAGGCAGATGTGTGAGGGCAGAGGTGATCAGGCAAGTTGGGACAAAGGGGGACAAAAAGCTAAGAACTGTGTTTTGTTCTCCAATGGAGAATGAAAGGCATCTAGGTGATTAGGTTATGTTTTAAAAATGACCAGGTGAGGGACTCTTCAGAGAGATAAACTGATTCTAAGTGTATTGGAATCACTCCTCTCCACATGGTATGTATATACATTGATTATACACCAAATACCTTGGGGAAAAGTCATCTTGGACCTGGCAACAATGAATTATTTTACTAAGGTTCCCCTAACCCATAAAAACGACAGGTTCCAGCAGATAAAACCACCAAACATCAAATGCCATGTAGACTTTGGTTACCCCTACTGAGAATAATTGAAATCTGTGAAAACGTAACATAAATTGCTGCTCCTCTGTGTGTCTTGGTGTCTGTCCTTACAAATGCCACCAAATCCAAGAACCAAACACAAACTTCAACCGCCGATAGCAGAAGCGTCCCCACCATACAGGGCCAAGTGAAATGCTTTTGGAGACAGAATTTTGAAGGCATTTTGACAACTTTGATGTGCTGAGAAATTTCAAACTTGAAAGAATAAGAGACAAGAAGAAATAAACGTAACCAGCATTTTAAAGAATCAAGACATCAACTGCTCATTTGACCAAATGGAGACGTACAAAAGCCTTGGTCTGTAGGTGAACAACCCACGGCTCGGGCTTTTCAGCCAACCCTGAATGAGAACAGGATTCCTATGGAAGGTGCGTGGTGAGAGAGTAAGTGAGGGCCCCATTCGTCCAGCGCCCCCTTCCGCATAGCATGGTGCAGGCGCCATGCAGACAGAGGTCCCCCTGCCCTGAGCTCGCTCCCTAGATCATGACAGCACGCACCGCACAGAGGCACGGGAGGGGTAAATGACATGGTCCACAGAATATCAGTGCTTGCTCCAGAGTGTAGCAAGGCAGCCCCTCCCACTGCTGAGAAGAGGAGGTCATACCTGCCACCAGCAGCATTTGGGCAAGAGGGAGAGCTTGAGGGGAGCACGGACGAGCATGCCACCCGGTACCACCCGACAGCACTTCTGCTTCCTTTGCCTGAAGGGTTTTCATGGTCAAAGCAGGGTCTCTGCTCAGGCTGGACGCTGGGCCCCAGAGCTCACTGCCTATTTACCCTCGTAGCAGGGTAACTGGGGACAGGGGGAAGAAAGGAAGACGCTTCAGAACTGTGGTTGACTCCTGGGAACGAGGAAGCCATGGATACGCCCCGGCTGGCAGCCAAGAGGCAGGGTGTCACGTGGGCACCAGAGGGCAACAGCAGAAGCTGAAGGCTTGGGTGTCCAAGTGAGGAACAGTCTGCTCTTCCCGACCCCATAATTTTGCTCTGCAAAGCTTCTTTGTACATCTTGAATTCAAAGCAAGGGTTTGGACAAAAGAGAGGCTGTTCCATCGGAAGGTGGGTTCTTGTCGGAACAGGTCAATTGCGGGAAGGGCAAGCAGCCCTGGAACGGGGCTTGCCTGCGGACCTCAGGCGATGGCGGGGCCCCGAGCACCTCCCACTCTGAATCAGAGGAAGGGCATCCTGCCACCAGGACCAGCTCCTCTGCCACCACAAGCCAGGCCTTTCTCTTTCCCACGTTCCTGGGTTGAGAAGCAGGTGTGGTACATTGCGGCAGACTTACATCAACGAAAAACACATTCCCGGCTCCTCAGGTCTCTTGGCACATGCAGTTTCTGAGGCTGAATTACACCTGACCTCCAGTCAGTACCTGTTTACTCACTCCACTCTACCCTACCCCTTTAACCCCCCTCCCCTGCTCCCCTGCACAGGAGGAGCCTGCAGGGGTCCAGGAACTCACAGGTGACCCTTGCTGGTGATGGCACCAAGCATGGCCCTGGCAGGGCACCTGCTCGTATAAACCTGCCCCTCCTGGTGCCCTTCCCCATGTCAGCTACTTGGTTATATTCATTCATTCATTCAAAGGGTAGGTATTGTGTGCCCCTGGCCTAGGTTCTCTGCCAGGTGTCGAGGGTATAAGGTGAGCGGAACGAGGAATGGTCCTATCCCTCATGGAGCTTACCCTGGTAAGAGGAGACATCAGAAACAAGCAAGCAAACAAATGAATAAGCTAGCCTGGTAGTGATAAGAGTGGCGAAGAGCTGATATATATCAAGGAGGGCCTCCCTGAGGAAGGGACATCTGAGAGAGGCCTGAATGAGGAACAGCAAGGACGTGTCCGGCTGTCCCCTGAGGAGGAGATGGCGGCCTGTGTTCCCAGTGTGAGGTGAAGGCCCAGTGAGACCAGGCACTTAGCTCCTCCAGCACGGCGAGCACAGCCCGGAATACTGGGCAGCAGTGTCCAGGCCTCCACGCCAGGATGGCCCCCACCTGGGGGGGCTTCCTCCTGAGGCAAGCACCTTCATAGATAGCAGCGTAGGTGGAATGCTCCAGACGCCTCACAGAAAGAAAGCAAGACAGCCTGCTACACTAGGAAGAGAGGTTAGGTTGTCCCTATGAAGACACTCTGGGAGCTTGCAGTTGGCCTGCTTTCCTCAGGTGACAGCGGAGGGTCAGGAGCTGCTAACCCTCCAGTCACAATTGTCACAGCATCCAGAAGACTTTAGCCAGTGATGGCAGTCAGCCAACTCCTATAAACCCCTCCTATGACCCGGCACCCTCACCCCCCTTTGTGGATGAAACCCCCACATATCATTTGCTTCCTTTGTCAGAAGAGGGGCTGATTCAGGTGTGGCCAGTCTCCCCAGTGCTCTGGACTCCTGGGCCTGGCTGCCTCACACATCCGCCTTTCCAGATGCTCCCCTCCTCTGTGCCACATGGGAAAGGTGCCAGGCCAGACTGCAGGCTTGGCTCTGGAGCAGCGTGCCTCCCTCCTGAGTGTCACAGCTCCATGTGCTTCCTGAGGTGACGAATGACCTTGATTCATATTGGTGAAGTCATGGCTTTCAGTCTCAACCTCCTCATCCACTGGTCACGTTGCAACACAGCCGTCTGTTGAACAGAACTAGTTCCCAGGAGCCAGCTCAGGGAATTTTGACCACCTCCCAGGCTGGGCAAACAAACTCAGAGCCACACTCAGCACAGGTACCCAGAACCGCCTTGGCCCATTGCCACCAAAAGCATAATAACAGGGATGTGGGAAAGTGGGGAAGTAGAGGCCAGAGGACTGGGGCTGCTTTCCAGCTCTCCCTTTATTGTGTAACTGTGCACAAATGACTTGACCTCTCTTAGTTACTGCATCTGCTTCTATCAATCGCCAATCGTGACGAGCGCTGTGGGGAGAATCAAATGAGGACATGGTCGTGAAAGCACCACTCGAGTGATAGCAGTTCTGTCTGATTGAAAAATGGGCCATATGGGTGAGCTTCTGAGTTTTTACCCAAGGAGTTTGAGAACTGATGCCCCCGAATCCATTTCTGGGATGTGGGAAGACAACTTCATAATCCAATGTTTCCAGTATATGGGCAACAAAACTTCCTCTGTGAAATCCAAGATACACACCCCATGCCACATTGTTCAGTGGAGTATGTTTATAATAAGATGACAGGAAATTCCCACATGTGTAAATATCAGAACACATGCTTGGCCCCAAAATAATTCCTTGGAGACCCATGGTTGGAACTTCCATCGCACTTGTGGTTCCGAGGTGACCCCGCAGGGAGACACAGAAGGTGGGCCACCAAGGACTCAGGCTGTTGGCTTTGATGTCTTTTGGGAGCTTCCAGTTCATACTACGGGGAAGAATGAACAAGTCCTTCAAAGCTACAAACTTAGTCAGTGGCCACAGAGAGCCCTGGCGCTCCTGCCCCATGGACCCCTCTCTGGTCAGTGGCTCTTACTGCCCACACAGCCCCGTCCTCTTCAAATACCTCTTCTTAGAAGAAACTGTGAAACTCTTACCATTGCATTTTATCAACCAGAAGAGAGGCAGACGTGGGTCCTTCCTCACCTGCAGGTAATAGGATCAGCCTCATTATGGTGCCTCAGGTCAAGTGAGCAAGGACTTGGCTGTGAACGGCGGTGGGCTGGATTGGAAAGGACAAGAGGCTGTCTGCGGAAAGCTGCCCATCACATCATGTACACCAACCGTGGCCAGTCTGGCCCACTTCGTGAACCAGCAGTTACAGGGACCTGCTCTGACTCACAGGGCCGGAATATGACCCTTTTTGCAAAACATGGGGTCTGAGCCCTGGAAAGCCGCAGGAGAGCTCTCCACCCTTGTCCACGATCTGAGAGGGAGACTTGAAGAAACACTGATGCCCAAGCCACCTGGACATAGGCATCTCACGTCCCATGTCCAAGCCCGTCCTGTCCTGTTCCCCTCTCAGCCTCCCCCGCCATAATCCACAGTCCGTTGCCGGCTCAAGCAGACACCTCCACATCTTCCCGAATGACTCCCTCCTTCATGCCCACGTCAGCCCATCAGACAAGCGGGCCAGTGCTACCTCTCCGGGCCGCCTCCCTTTGCACGCACAGTCCCCCCGGGACCCACAGCCAGCGACCAGGTACCTGCTCACCCCACTTCATCTTCTGTCATCAGGCAGGAGCAGCATTCTTCTCCCTAACCTCGAACAGGCCACCATCTTTCCCCTTTCAGGGCCTGCACACAGCTGTCCCCTCCCTCAGGAATGCTCCTGCGGGTCTGGCTCCTTCTCATCATTTGGGATTAGCTCGTGTAGACGCCTCATCTGCTCCCCCATCGAAAGTTGGTCCTCCTCTCCCACCTGCCCCTCTTGCCCATGTCTGTCACTTTATGTGTTTTACTCTCCTCATAGCACATGGCACTCTCCAGAATGATATCTTCTTCACGTTATGTGTTGACCATCTGCGTCCTGTGAGCTCCCTAAGTCCAGGGAATTGTCCCCCCGGCACCGGGAACAAGTCCTGGGCCAGCCCAGGGTGCTCAGAAAGTCCTTGTGACCACTCCCGAGAGTCCAGCAACTTCAAGCAAACTAAGCTCGTTAAAGTCCTGACACCTCCTGGGTCACCAACAGCCAGTTTCAACACCTCAGACCACAGGCCGTGACCCAATTTCTGGCAGTATCAGAGGCCCCTCCATGCTGAGGGAGAAACCCTGAGCCTCCTCTACCTCTAGAGGCCACCCCTTGCCCCCAGGAGTTGGGTACAGAGCAGAGCCAGGCGGGGAGCCCAGTCCCCCACGCTCCAGAGCCCCGGGCTGGACAGCACCCTTCTCCCTTTCTTGGCCTCACCACCTGGCCGGGCAAGCTTTTCAATTTGCCCATCTGTAAGACAGAGACAAAGAATGCTTTGTCACCCCACCTACTTCTCACGGGTGTTATGAAACAACTATTTGCTCGGAAAACACTTTGAGCAACTTGGGTAAAGGTGCCCGTGGCTGCAGTGACGCCTGCTGCACCCGATCCAGGCCAGAGGGCTGTGCCAGCTAGTTATCCGGTCACCGCCTTGCCTGCCGGAGGGGTGGGTGGCAGGAGGCGCGCAGCCTCTTCTGTGTCACCGAGCTTGTGTCACTAAAATTGTTGGCCACGCTGTGGTCCCAGAATATGCCACGAGGTGTGTGTGGATTCCTGGGGCCGCCTGACCCACTGATTTCAGCAGAATATGAGCTCTCCATGGGCCTGGACAGAGGCCACCGAATGCCAGCCTGCCCTTTCGCCAGGAAGGAGAGCTAAGGGTTACGTAGGGATAATCTGCCCGAGCTCATGCCCTGTGGGGCGGGGAGCTGGGAACAAAGGAACGCTGTGCTGGCTCCCAGCCTGTGGAGGGCAGATCTTAACCTGCAGGCACTCAGGTGCCCTCACCAGCAGCAGTGGCAGCAGCCACGCCGTTACCGTGACAACCATACTCTGCCCCCCAAAAGGGGACAGCCCCAGCTCTGAGCAGACCTATGGCGGGGCTGCCCTGAGCATCTTGAAGCTGAGAATAGGGAAAAGCCCAGACTCCAGCCATGTGAGGGGCCAAGGGGCACGGCTGCCCTTGAGTCAACAGTCAAGTCTTTGCTTCCGACTAGATGCTGGGCTCCAAGCCCCAACAGGTCCCTCCCTGCGGCCTCCACCCAGGGCTGCTGCTGCCCTAGCGGGTGGCGAGGCTTGAGCAGGCAGTGAACAACAGACAGCATGTACATTTAATTATAACTCGGCTAGGGAAGGCTGGCTATATACAGCATGTCTGCCTGTTACTAATTATATTTATTTTCAAACGAAGGGGGGAGGGGGAGGCATGGAATCTTCTGAAGATGAGTCAGAAAAAAATCTTCATTGTTATGAAAGCAGGGAAATGTCTCCGGAGGGTGTCTGTAATGCATCGCTGTCACCTCCTGACAATGGAAAACCTGAGTGCTCAGCAACCATGCTGGTAAACACCTCATGGTGGCTTTCCTGGCCCAGAGTTCCTTCAAGTCAGTGCCTGAACTGCGTGCCAAAGCACGGTCAATGTGAAAGGCCCTCCCGGACGGATCGGCGCTTTAGAGCCTGGCGGAGCGTCCCACTCCTGCAAAGACAGGCCGGCCGGCATCTGCTCTCACCTTAATGGCGAGGCAGCCATCCAGCTGAAACACAGCGAAGGTTTTTCCCTCATCAAAGGAAAAAAGCATCCTGACCAGATGGCCGGAATGAAAAGGCTCGTCTTCAGCCCCCATGCAGCCAATGGTGTTATTAATAACAACACCACGAATGCCACAAATCAGACAAGAACACCTAGAAACCCAAAATAATCACCCACATGCAACAAAGCCGTCTGCACTTTGGAGGCAGTTAGATAACTGTGCCATCTACTTTCAGCCGGACGTGGGCCTCACACACATGTGGCCTCACACCCGTGTCTGCGTGTATATCTGTGTGCGGAAGGAGCACACTCTTGTTTTAGGGCACCTGTTCTTTGGGCCCCTCAGCCTGGCAGTCCCTCCGCCTTCAAGACAAATGTCCTGCCCTCCTCCCCACACAGACACCCATGGGGTGAGCAAAGGGGACTGAAGGTGACACCTCCACCCAGGAGAGCCATTCAAAGTGTTCAGAATGAGTTTTCCAATAATTTGTTAAAGAGTCACACTTGTTTTGTTTGCTTTCTTCCAGGAAGGCTGCACTGTTTTGGAAAAGGGGAGGGAGGGGAGAAAATGTGAGTTCATTTCCTGAGTCTTTGAAATCTTTCTCCTTAGACAGCACTAAGCAGCAGTGGCCGGAGAGCACAGCAGTCTTAGGTATGCAGCACGCGTTAAATGAAGACCGCACTCGTGCCCACGCATGCTCTTCACAGGCCGTCCGCAGGCCTCCTGGACTGAGCCATGGGACGGCGTGGAAGGCCCTGGGAGCAACCGGCTCTCCACCTCCCTCCCAAGAAAACATTTTTCAGGCCAGTTGTTTTTGGAATGGTTTCCCTGTCTGTCCAGGAGAGGCTGGATTATTAACTCAGTTTATCTGAAAGAGAAAACCGAAAATGTCCCTGGTCACTGATTGTTAGAGACTCGGGAGAGGCAGCGCGCAGCCAACACTTGTCCAAGTGCTCGTTCCATAAGTTTTTTTACCCATTTCGTGTAGGAAACCCATGAAGCAGATGGCGGTGTGCCCATGTCACAGGCAGGGCTCCGGGAGGCGAAGCAGCAAATCCCAGGGCACCTCCCCCTCCCCCACAGACTCAGCCATCTTTCCTGTCACGTGCTGTCTAGCCATCCGTCCCTCTCCTTCACTGCTTAGTCAGCCTCATACACAAATGGTGTTTGTGGAACGAGTTGGCCCATGTTCATCTCCCCCAACCAGGATGAAAACACCATGAAGACAGGGCCTGGCTTTGTACACAGACGACGCAATGGCCGGCACAGAGCCTGAGCACGTAGCTTTCAGCATGTATTTGTCAGATGAATAAAGGAATGAATGAATGAACAAAAAGCTTATGGCCAGAAGGGAAAATGAAGGCTCAAAAGAGAAGCATGGAGGTCTCAAGCACGCCAGCTGACGCAGCAGGTTCATTTTGGATGAAACCAGTGGCACAAGACCCCCACCTGAGGAAATGCCATTGCCTGGAGTGCCTGGCCACTGGCAGTGATGAGGCAAGTCCCTGCATTTCCTGTGAAACTGTGCAGTGTGCACAGGGAGTGTCCCCCAAGTAGATGGGGTCCAAGCACCCTGGGGACAGACGGACACTCGGGAACTGAGACAGTGAGTCAGGACACAGTCCGGCCTGCCATGAGCTCCCTGACCAGCTCATGGATGAAGCCTTGGTCCGGTTTTCAGAGCAATAGCTCCAATTCTGGTTTTCAATTACAGCCAGCCTCCAAGTTTAGGAGACTGGCCACCGAGAAAGTCTCCTTTCTCCTCACCCTGGCTTCCCCTGCTTTCTCTCCTCCAGGACCCCAAAGTGACTTCAGTGACAGTGAGACCGAGGAGAAGAAAATGGACAGAAGGACACGCAGAAGGGGGGACTGAAAGGAAGGAGGGGACCTCCTGCCTTCCTTACCACCCTACAGGTGAGATTTGCTCTCCACAGGCTTGTTCGTGGTTTGCAAAAGCATTTTGGGTTTGACCCCCAACACCAGGACTTCTGGGAAAACACAGGCCCGGCCCCCGGAAGGCTCCCAAGCAGCAGTGACAGGGCGGCCAACCAAACAGCACAGCCCCCAGCCTCCTCCTCTCCACCTGAGGTCTCAGCACAGAGGCACCGACCAGCTCTTGCCACTCCTGGGTCTGCAGCTCCTACAAGTAGATGTGGGGAAGCTGGGCGGTCTCCACCTCACTCAGAGCCAATTCCTCCCTTTGGCCTCAATTCCTGGTTCTGCTGGGTTGAGGTTTATGAGAAAGTGGATCCAGTTTCTAGGAGAAAGAAAAATGGGGAACTCATAACAAATCCCCATTAGTGGGTCCACATTCTGTTCCTGGGTCATACAAAGTAAATGTTGAAAATTGGACTCAACACATCTTGCTCTCCTCCGACAGGTGGCCCTTGGAGCTGTGGCCTATATGACGACTCCAGGCCGCATGGGCCAGGACACACAGCAGAGAAGACCGGGTGACACAGGATTCGCTGGTGGAGGTGTGCCTTCCACCACAAGCTCTCTCCAAAGGGCCACTTGGCTCCAACATATCATATGACTTGTTCTTAGAGTTACATTTTAACTGACAAAGTTTAACAACAACTATGACTTACGGCCTTCTAAAATTGGCAGCAGAAAAATGAACCGAGGAAGTAATGGAAAAAAACCACAAGTGAAGCCACTCTGTATTATGCACAATTCCTGTTGAGTTTTTTTTTCCTTTCCAAGCGTGTGTGTGTGTGTGTGTGTGTGTGTGTGTGTGTGTGTGTGTGTGTTCGAATGGTAGAAAATATTTTCCAGATACACTGTCCTGGCGTTCCCGAGCACATGTTTATGCCAAGTTTATAAAAAGCAGCTGCAGACAAGGTTGACTGAAAGGATTGCTCTGCTGTCTGGCTTCCAGAAGGGCCTTCGGTTCTCACTCTGTCACCAGGACACAGATTTACCTCCTAAAATCCTACCCTTCTGCATTGCGCACCTGAAAAAGGACAAACCCATGGCTCGCAGTGACCTGGAGAAACACTGGCCTCCTGCTCCTCTCAGCCATCACGTCACACTTGTGATTTGCAAGGTGCTTTAGTGACATGTGCTTTATCATTTTTAGTCATACAAAATCCTCACAGAGATACAAAAAAGGAAAGTGTTCCAAGACTCATTTCACAAGTATCTGGATAGAGCAAAGGGCAGGGTGATTTGGGCATAATTGGTGGAGATTTCTGAACCTGGGGGGGCCTCTGTGGGTCAGCCTGGGTCAGACTGTCTTTCCATCCTCTCGCTGTGGGTTCAACAGACACCGTTTCCATTGGTCTAGACTCTCCAGCCCCTTCCTTTCACCCCGCCGCGCGGGTTCCCCCCACTTCGGCTCCAGCCTCTATTTCTCCTTTATTCACCGCCCCCACCGCCCCCCCACATACACCCTGGGAAATCCCGAGCAGCTGTTCACCTGCACTCACGTCCAGACTCTCACTGGCCTAGGTGGGGACTTCACTTCCCTCCCTCCCCCACATGGGCTTAATGAAGACAGTAATAAGCTGCCATGTAGCTTTGGGGGGGCGGGGGGGGGGGGAGTGACTAATGGTTAATCTCAGGAAGGCCCTTTGAAGGTGAAAAGCGGGTATTACTCATGGGGTTGGAGGCTCGCACCTGCCCCAGTCTGGGCCTGAATCAGCAGAGGATGACCGCCCACCTGCAAGCAGGCTGGGCCAGTGGGAGTCCCTGCTCAAGGTCAGGTTTGGCCAACAGGAGGTGTGTGGAGAGCGCATCTAGCATATCAAGGGACACCAGAGGTGTCTGCGCAGGTGCTATGTGGGCCACTCCGTTTGGGAGCTGCATGTGTCTCATAGGCAGTCACACGGTTTAATAAGCCTTGAAGTAACTCTGCCAAAAGGGCAGACTATCAGTCAAGACAGTATTTCCTGGTTATTGTTTCGGGGAAAATGCTTTTCACACAGCTAATTGCTCCCAAGCATGGAGTTTTCTCCTTCCTCTGGAGGAAGGGAGCCGAGGGCAGGCAACTTGGGGGCACCACTATGACCAGGTGTGAGGGGAGACAGCTGGGCTTTCTCATCCGCTCCAGCTCAGGGTTTCCGCAGGCTGCCCATCCCCACTAAAGAAGTGGCAGCAAGAACTGGGAACCAGAGGCCGAAACAAGTGTCTGAAGGAAAGGGTCCTTTGTGACCAGACCCCCTTATCCTGGTCCAGGGGATTGTGACACAGTGGCAGCTGGGAAGCCCAGAACAGGGAGACTTTAAGCCACACAACCCAATGCCAGGACTTCCTAAGAGGCCCATTTCCTGCTCGGCACCGTCTCCCGGCGACCCCTCTGCACAGCCTGCGCCCCCTCTCACTGCTGTGTTCTTCCTTCTTCCAGAAAACAGGTCAGGCAGCCAGGATTTCAGGCTTGCTTTCTTAGATCTCCTGGCTCTCATCAGTTTTTCTCCTCCTGCATGTTACCTGGAAGCCTAGAGGCCCACCCCAGACACACAGAACGATAAAGGTCCAAAAAATGGGATGTTAGGATGGGAGATAATGGCAGGGAAGAGGGCCAGGGAGGTGGGTGCAGGGGTCGGGGGAGCAGAGCAGAGGAGCCGTCTATGAGACGGTTCTGTTCGGTTCGGTCTGGGAGGAGGCGGCTGGAAAGGAGAGTTGGGATCAGAACGGGAGCTGTGCCTGCGGAGGAGCCTCTTTTCTCCAGTTCTAACAGCGCCATCAAGTGGGCTGCGGGCAGGCGCGCGCCGGGGCCGGGGCCGGGGCCCCGCGGGGAGGAGCCAGAGCTGCGCAGAGGGCGCCCTGCGACTGCCGCCGCGGTCACCTAGCCGGTCACCTTCCGCAGGACGGCCTGCAAGGAGGTGGGACGACATCCCCCCAAGTAGAGTAAATAATCCTAATGGCTACGGGAGATCAAGGGGGCCCCGCCCCTGCAAATGTGCTTCCGTTGGCCTCTGTCCACACACGGGAGCGTCGCTGGGAGGCGTTAGGACACAAGTCTCAGTCCCACTGAGACTGTGACCAGTGACCAGAGAAGGCCTGGCTGTGCCGACCCCCCCCTCTGCGTGGCAGGAGAGCCCCGCACACCGGAAGCCCGCCCGGAATCCCTCGGGCTACATTTCTGGCATTCTGCGAACTTAATCACATTCCTTGCTTTTCTTTTCTTTTTTCTTTTTAGCTTCGCAAATCAAAATCAATTCACCTTAGAAATAAGAAAGTGGTTTTCTTTCTAATGAGAGGAATTTCAAAGAAACAAAAGAGTTTCCCGGCAGTTGTGTGTTTGGGTAACTGGGAGTGAGGAGGGGGTGGGGCAGGAAGAGGGAGAACATTCCAGGAGGAGTCCCTGGCCCTGGGGCAGGTGCAAGCCCTGACACTAAGCGGCTGTGTACCTCTGAGGGGGTGACCTCACTCGCTGGCCTCATTTTTCTGTGCAAACAAGAGATAGACCTAGATCCATAGTTTTCTAAATTCTGGTCCTCAGGCCCCGGGAGCAGGGTGCCAGATTGGTGGAACTTTGGCCCCCATCCCCTTTACCTGAACAACTTTGCCTTTGTTCATCTGTCATAGTTGGCTTTTGGGAAAGATCCCGTTTGAACAATGGATTACATAGCATCATAGCCCTTTTTGGGGGGTCTGCCCAGGCCCTGACTTTCAGAAGAGTCCACCAAGCTGGCAGCACTGAGGCCCTAACACTGCATTTGGGCTTCGTGACCGCAGACCCACTGTTGGCACCAGAGATGGACATCTGCCCCAGGTGAACCAACCTAATTCTCCCCCCCCCAGAATTTGAAATTGGGTCAGATTGGGTCAAAGTCATTCTGTTAGAGCTGAGGTAGCCACTGGGACGGCAACTTGGATCACCAGATGGAGGAGCCCAGAGCTCTGGGCACCATGTTCTCCTACAGAAAATTTCTCCTGTTGAAAGTGTTAAAATCTCTTACGATAGCCGAGATATGGAAGCAACCGAAGTGTCCATCAATAGACAAGTGGACAAAGAAGTTGTACATATGTACAATAGAATATTACTCAGCCACAAAAAAAGAATGAAACCTTAACATTTGCAACAACACTGATGGACCTGGAGGGTATTGTGCTTAGTGAGTAAGGCAGACAGAGAAAGACAAACACCATATGATTTCAGTTATATGTGAAATCTAAAAAACCAAAATAAACAAACAAAACAAAACAGAAATAGACTCATAGATATGAGAATAAACTGATGGTTGCCAGATGGGAGGGGGATTGGGGGACGGATGAAAAAGGGGAAGGTAGTGGTTACCAGAGGGTAAGGGGGGTTGGGGGAGGGAGATGAGGGTAAGGGGGATCAAATATATGGTGATGGAAGGAGAACTGACTCTGGGTGGGGAACACACAATGGGATTTATAGATGATGTAATACAGAATTGTACACCTGAAATTATATAATTTCATTAACAATTGTCACCCCAATAAATTAAAAAAAAACATACAAATGGGTAGTTAGGGCATATAGTCAATAATACTGTAATAACTATGCGGGGTGTCAGGGGTACTAGACTCATTGGGGTGATCACTTTGTAAGTTGTATAGATGTCTAATCGCTATGCTGTACACCTGAAACTAATATAATATTGAATGTCAACTGTAACTGAAAAGACCTAAATTTTAATTTCAAAAATATTTTGTTGTTCATATCTACCTGGACTACACTTTTTAAAATTTATTTGTCCTAAAATCTTCCGCCCAAGGACTTAAATATCTGTAAATGGGCTAGTTCATGCCTTGATCCATTCATCTCTTTTCTTAGATGCTCTGACATATGCCAAAGAAATAAATGGAAAAACTCCCTTCACTAAGGTCTTACAGGGTGGAATTTGAAGAAATTATAATTTTAAATGCCTATTTCCTAAATTAGGTTTTCTTTTTTTTTTCATGTTTCCTTTAAAAAGCTGCTTTATTCGCTTAAGTGGAGAATTTATAAAGTTAACATGCCTTGATCTATTCAAAATTATGATTCCATTATTAGCATAATGACAATTGCTCATGTACAGTTAATATTGCACACATACTGTATCCAAAGGGTTCTTCTTAGATTTAAGATTAAAACCCATAATGCCTTGAATAGCATGATCACAAACACCTACTATTTAAAAATAACAACTATATATGCTTTACAACACCTCCCCTTCTTTCTTCATTCCAAAACTAAATTAGAGAACACACAACAGAGAAAAAGTCACATACTCTCAACTTGAGAGAAAGCATTCACTTGAGTATTTATCAAACTCTGAATCATGACCCAAGAGTAGGCCCTGAAATTGATTTTGTGGATCAGGACCAGCATGTTCGAATTTTTTTGAAAAAATTAGAGTGTGCCACTTCGCAGGAGAGTGAAGTACTTTATATGAAACCTGACTTCGGTTACATAAATGTGTGTGTGCGGGTGAGGCTGTCAAACGCACGTCTCCCTGTGGGGCTCAGCCAGGCGTCTGTCACGGCTCCAGCCTCTCCCTGCCACCCTCCCCTCCTGTCCGCCACCGACCCCACACACGTGCACGGGATACATGCACTGGGGGCACCTCCACATCATTTCACTGCCTTCCCCATCCCAGCAAACTCACAGGGCTTTTCAAGACTGCCCCAGTTGTGACCTCCTCTCCTCAGAGAGCCACCCCTGTGATTGGCCAGGCCTGCCACATTTGATTCCCAGAGCACATCTGTTTGGCGTTTGGGTTTGGGTTTGGGGGAGGGAAGGGGGCAGGTGCCTGGTGGGATCTGCAGAGTCTAGGAAGCTAGGCTTGAAAACCCTGGTCACTCTGGTCGAGCTGCTATCGGGCCCAGATGACAGAGCTGCCCAGTGGCTGCTATTCTCACACAGGGTCCGTGCACATTCCTGGCCCTATAGTGGTGGTCTCTGACAGCCACATAGCAGAGAATCCAGTTGAAAGTGATGTTTTTGCTCACATGACACAAAATAACCATTTTACCTGTTTTTGTCTGATAGGACTGAAGGATGGGATTTTCTTGGCATAGAACAGAGCAGGCTTGCTACTGGAATCATGGACCTGGGAGCTGGCTTCATCTGGCAGGCGTCAAAAGGAGCCTTTCCGGGCCCAACGTAAGAAATAAGAATCTGCATTTTAACAAGACCGCAGAGATTCGTGCATCTGTTTAAAGACTGAAAAGCTCGAATTCAGAAATGCTGGCCCACTAACTGACACTAGCTATCACAGTTTTCATTGGGCAGCAGTGAGAATGTCTTTTCTCGGCAAGCACCACAGCTCACTCTGATTGTATTCCCTTTCCATTACTGTTTTGGCATAAAAATGTGCTTTGCTTTAGGAAGTGAGAGTGATTGTGATTGTGGATGGAGTTTTGTTTTGTGCCATGTCTTCAGTTGGCAAAATAAAACTTGTTTACCTGTGCCAGCCTTGCAATTTTTCCAGCCATGAACCTAAAAGCCTGGGAACAACTAGTAAAAATGAAGCCGGAAGTGTGTCACTGATTTCTGTGTTGTCAGAATTGGAAAGGGGTATTCCACGTTAAGGTATGGGTGCAGCGGTGTTTGCATAATCATTCATAATTCTGGAAATTCCAAGGGGTGCCTACTCGGTTGCTCAGAAATAGAGCCGGGAAGGTAGTGGGCCCGCTTGAAGGCGGAGTTCCAGAGCCCAGGCTTGCCTGCCCTCCAGCACACCCACAAGCTAGCAGATTGGTGTAAGAGCACCATAAGCTTGCAAAAGTAGTACCTTTGGCCATAGCAAAGTGGACATAATGCAATCTCATGAAAATGGTCCTAGCACTTAGGCACTTAAGAACTTTGAGATGACAGCCTTCCTGTCTGGAGCCCCAAACACATCCTGGCTTGTCTGCCCCGACAGCCTTTCCGAAAAACCAGAGGGCCTGTTATGAGCAGGAACCCGGCAGGTGAGGAAATCATGCAGTGGGATAAGCAGAAGTGATTTGCCTGAATGCTTGCAGTGATTCCGTGGGATGGGGCCTGGCACAGTGAGAATGATAGAAGGCCAGGCAGCGAGCAGTGTGGCCGTGTGGCCCTGCAGGGGAAGGACAGGCTCATCTCCCCTGCACGGACGCCAGGCCTCCTGCTGCCAGTGTCCTGGGATTCTCAGCATTCCGAAGCCCGGCAAATGACAAAGGCGGTGTTCATGGCGTTTCAGAATAGACCTGGAAATTTTAAATGTCAAAATGAACGATATGGAAAGACTTGTGGGAGAAGCAAAAAGGCAGAAGCTGAGCTGGGAAAATGGAAAGGCATGGGGTGCCAGAGGGACCACTGGTTCACACGTCCGTGGGGCGCGGACTCTTTGAATAAAAGGGACACTCAGAAGCAGAAAAACATCTTGAGCTGTCACAAGAAGCAGTGATGTGGCAAAAATGTGAAGATGAATGTGGTCCCGGTGGGGAAAGCTGGGGCACGTGTTATTGATTTTATCGGGGATCCACTGTCTGAGAGGGAAGCATCTGATCTGTGCAGAGATGTCACAAAGCAAGGCGTGCTGTTACCCCAGCTGACCCAGCCCCAGGCTTTGTGTCTGAGGACACACACAGCAGCTCCGACTCACCTGGCATGAGGCTCCGGGTCCCCGGAAGCTTCCACAATGAAGGTCGGATTTGTCACTCGATTGCCACTTTCCATGTGGGCCCCTCTAGAGGAGGGGAGAGTGATTGTGATTGTGGATGGAGTTTTGCCTCCCAGAGCCTTTTACCATGCGTGTGCTGACGTGTCCTGTACCTTGGGGCAGGAAACCAGGGCTGCAGCCGCGCTGCACTCTGCCCTCTGCAGCTGGGGGTCAGGGATGACAGCCACCTCCCTGAGCTTAGTCTCCTCACCTGTGGATGACAGGCGTGGGCTGGGAGTGACGATATCCCCTTTGAATGGCAAGGTTCTATGAGTGTCAGAAATATGAATCCTCAAGTTTAACCTGAGTGGGAAGGCAGCCCTTATGTTTCCACAATGGGTTCCAACTTCCAGAGTGTTTTCAAAAATACCGTTTAAACCTCACAACAATCCTGCAAATTAAAAAGTTCCGTTTTATAGATGAGGAAACAGAACCAAAGCCTTCAGAGCTGGTCAGTGGTCCCTTGTGCCGGTAGAGAATGTCACCCAGCAAGGAGGCCATGGGCATGTCCCACGGTAGGTCTGTGAGGTGGCCCCGGCCAGGCTGGCACCAGGGCAGTGGGTGTCTGGCCACTCTCCCCTGTTGGCAGCACTCCCACACTTTTCTTGCTCAGCGATGCTCCCTGCAAAAGCCCCACTTTGCCCAGGCCGCCTGAAAGTGCTCCCCACTCTACTGCCCTGAAAGCCCCAGGAAGGAGGGACCTGGTCTGTCCTCTCAGTGGTTCCCCAGCACCTGACACATAGTGTCAATAAAGATCTGGAACTGACCACACCCCTTCCGCCCATGCCAAGCCTGACCCTTCCCCTCAGATCCCTGTCTTAGTTCCTGCTATTCCCAGCTCACCCCACCTTGGCCCCAGAGTGGTGGCCAGCTTCACCCTTGTTGGATATGGGACTTCACCCCCACCCCCACTGACCACCCAGCAGCCCAGGCCAGAGCCCAGGGGCCCAGCTTGATGATTGTAGGGAGGAGGGCAGAGAATAGACCCTTGGGACTCCTTACCCTCTGTCATGTCACAAACACACAGCCAGGCTTCCAGGTCAGGAACGGGGACCAGAATGCCCCTACCTCACTCCCTGAAAAGAAGCTGCTGCTGAGACCAGGACGCAGGGCCCTGATGCCGTCATACTGTCTCGCCCACATTCACCACTCAGATAACCGGTGACCTCTGAGGATTCACCCCAAGGCCTCCACCCAACCACCCACCCCCCATCTACCCAGCCTGTCAGTGGGAAAACATCTCAGCTTGGTCATCTGCCATTAAAAAAATAAACAGATTCTTTTTTTAAAAAATGCTCATTTCCTAGCCATCCCCACCCCCCAGCCCCCAGAACACTGAGACTCCAAGGGGACCCAGGACAAGCTGTCACATTCTGTCCTGGTCCCACAGCACCCCTGCCTCCTGCGGGACGGGAGCGTGGGGCGGCTCCCTGTTGCCAGGCGTCTGTTTGGGTTCCTGTCTGAGGCCTCCCAAGTGACCCGTCCCTTGCGTCACCCACTCTGGTGCTCAGCTCCCTGCAACAACGCCAGCTCTGGCCTCTCGGGGAACTCTGCCCACTGGTCCGATCCCTAAGGCCCCCTGATGGGGTGACCTGGGCGACCAGCGCATCCCTCCCGCTCAGCTGAAGTCGCACTGGCGGTGGCGGTCCCCACGGTGTGTGCAGCTCCCGTGGGACCAGAAGCCAGCAGCACAAGCCAGTTGAATACGGTGCCTGGAACACAGCAAACCCTCCCTCAAATAGGGGCCCAGGCTGAAGCCCCCGTTGTTCACGCCTCGGCCCCTGGCTCCCGTGTGTGGCTTGGCCTGTGCACACCTCACGATGAGCATCCGCTTTTATTCCGGGTCTCCGGCCGGGCTGTGAGCTCCGGGAAGGGGAGACAGTGCTTGCTGGGCAGTCTTTGCAGCTGCTGCAATGCCTTGTGCACAAGCAGGCGCACGATAAATGTTGGTGGAGTGATTAAAAGAGTGAATGAAGCACATGAATGTGGAGGTCAACTAACAGGTGCTCAGGGAATTGACGCGGTGCTGACGGGTAGTGAAGCCGGAGGCTGGAACTGCAGTGCCTCGGCCGGCCGCTAGATGGCGCGCGAGCACACCGAGAAGATGCTCCTGAGACAGGCGGGAGGTGTGTGTTTGGGGCAGAGCGGTTTTGAGGATGGTAGCGATTCACTGAAAGTCTGCAAACGTGCACAAATGAGCCAGTCTCAGCGGGACACATTGTATTAATCAGGATTCTCCAGAGAAACAGAGCCAATAGGATATGTATAGAAAAAGATTTAGTACAAGGAATGAATTGGCTCAGGCAATTATGGAGGCTGGCAAGTCCAAAGTCTGCAGTGTGGGCCAGCAGGCTGGAGACCCAGGAGAGCTGGCGGTGCAGATCAAGTCCAAAGGCCATGTTCTGGAAACCCCTTCTTGCTTAGGGAGTCAGGACTTTTTGTTCAGGTCAAGCACTCAACTGATTGGATGAGACCCACCCATATTAGGGAAGGCAATCAGCCTTACTCAGAGTTCACCAATTTAAATGCTAATCTCATCCAAAATACCCTCCAGCTGACATAAAATAAACCACCACACACACACACACACACACACACACACACACACTTTGCACTGTTGGTCCAGAGTGGCACTGATTTTGCATGATTTTTTGCATGATTTTGCTCTCTCGCTCACTCCCTTCCTCTCCTAATAGCCCTGTAATGAGTGAAAAGTGAGAGAACAAAGACCTATTTCCTACCAAAGAAATCAAACATTACATTAATCAGTGTGTTCTTCTCACCTGCACCCCAGAGAAGGCAATGCAGGGAACAGACCCATGGTAGTCGTTATAAGCTACATTTCTGGGGGAACTACCCCTACCTGCCAGCTTCAATATACTGTTAGTCAATGTTTAACAATTAGCTGATAATCCCTAAAGGCTTGTGAATTGACTACAAATCATTTAATTGGAGATGAGTAAGTGGGAAGACAAAGGGAAAAATTTCACACCCTCAGCTGAAAATAGCTAAAATCAGAGCTAGAAAAGAGCCAGTAGCATATTCACTAATTGAATTATGTTTACATTTCCATTGTCAACTGGAAATATTTGCTTGTTTACAGAAAGCCTCCTGAATTCCACGTAGTTGTTCCAGTCACTCTACTAGTCCTGGGTATAGACCCAGACTCAGCTGTTTCATAAATGACCATTTGCTAAGGCGAGACACAAACTTGCTTTAGCTGCCAAATTATTTTCCTTCACTATAAAACTGCAAACAGTACCGCCATCCGTAAAATTACTCATTATTCTCCTGTGTTGGTATTTTAAAACAACTATTCTCAGGAAAAAACCTGTAATCTGTGTTTATGCATTGTCAGTTAGCATAATAAAAGGCCTTTGTTTAAAGCAAAATTAGTTGATTTGTAACAGACCCACACAAACTATTGGGGAAAGAAAACACATCTAACCATATGAGATACACTCTATGGCAATCCAATTTATAAAATAAGGCTTCTAACTATATAATATGAATAGTGACCTTGTGGGGTTTCTGTCTTGGAAGAAAGACTTTGCAGCCTGTCCATTGGTCCTGGAAGAGAAGGGAGGGACATAGCAGCTGAAAAGGGACATACAGTAGGCATGTCCTTCCACCACGACAGACAATCTAGGCATAGTCTTACTAGGTCATACCCTGTCTCCAACAAACGGCAGAAATAATTAAGACCAATTCTGAGCAATGGTCCTCACCTTGGAGATGGAGGTGAGTGTTGCCCACTAATATACGTTCTGTGAGGTAAAAGGAATTCTCAATAGATTATAAAACAATACGACTCCAAGTTAAAATACTAAAACCCAGACTATAAGAATAACACAAAAGAGAGACTGAACAGATTACACAGGAAAGGCTTTAAATCATTCCCTTTCCACAGTCAAATTCTCCTAGTTTGCATTTCCAGGAAGAAAAAAAAAAACTGCTGTCAATGAAAAAGGTGCAAACAGGACAAATCTAGGAAAGAAACTATCCCAAGTAGGAGTAAAGCCAAAAGGGGTCCTTCTTTCCCCCACGACTTGGAACACCAGTCCCTCTGGCTGCATTACAAACTCAAAGCCCAGGAGTGGGCGGGGGGGGGGGGGGGGGGTGGGGGGGGGGGGTTGTCAGCCGACGGCATTTCTTTTCCCAAAGCCCCCGTCAGTCTGGCTCCCCGCTCTCCGACGCCCTTCTGAGTGTCACAGCTGCTGCTGCCCTGGCTGGCTCCTGCGTCATCAAGCCCAGGAGGACGGGGAGATGGTCCAGCTCCCCACCCGCCCCAACAGATGTGCTTCCTCTGGTTGTCAGCACAGGAAAAGGAATTGAGTGTGAAACTCCCAGGATGTGTGACAAACTGTGGTCTGGGAAGAAAAGCTCTGAAAACCTTTCTGATGCAAAAGACATGGTGAAGTGGGTTGCAGTGAGGAGAAGTTTGCTTTCCCACCGTGTGAATGCACTTTCTGCAGTGACGGGGGAAGGCTGGCATCGCCATCGGATCCAGTGCCTCCATCCCTTTTCCAAGAGGAAGCCCAGCGGGCGGTTGGCTCTAAAGGAGAAACAGGACTCATCTCCAGGTCCTCCGCCCTTGGCTTCTGGCTGATCCTCAATGGCAGTAGGTTTTCAGCCTTTGGTTTTAAGGTTAACCACCTCCCTCTAGGAATAGATGGTGAAATGTTTTCATGGCACCAGTATGAGTCCCTGGAGATTCCCATTCAACAGACGATCTGATGGCTCTAAGTGAGACAGGACTCATCTCAGTGGCATGAGAAAAAGGTGAAGACTGCCCAAGAAAGACAAAAATGAAATTGTGAGAAAGGTTGGCGATGAAGAGAGAAAACAGAGAAAGACAGCAAATGACACTGAGACTTGGGATCTAGCAAAGTTTTATCAGAGCTGTTGATCCTTCCTTACTGTTTAATCCTGATGAGTCAGCATTCTGTGAGCAAGCCTTTCCCTTTTTCCTTGGCTGCCAGGAAGCTCAGAGCTAAATTTTGGGTTTGGTTAGAACAACTTTCCTTGACTAAGGTTTCTCCTCCCTGCATTATTGCAAATCCTTTCTGAAAGCAGTTAGGAAGACTGAGCATTTGTGATTTTCTATTCGCTCTCTTTTGTTAACTGGACACCAAGTTCCCTCTAGAAAAGTACCCTCCCCTACACCTAACCCCTGTGCTTGGGGCAGAGGGTCCCGCCTCCATCTCAGAGGTGAGGCATGTAACCTGGACACGAACCAATCAGTTGTTCTATCTCACTTTTCATGGCGTTGGTTTTTAGGTGGGTATAAGCCAATGAGACGCAAAGGACATTTTTCCAGGAATCACGAGAGAGAAGTTGTTCCCTCTAGACTTGAAGTTGGAAAGATACAAGTCTGAGGCCACTACTTCTGTAATGTGACCATGAGGGGGCATCTGCCTGAAAATAGAGCCAAATCTAGAGGGAGACTTGAAAGATGTAGAGAGTGAGAGACCAGTGGCATCTCATCACCGAACCCCAGGCCCAGTCGTCCCTGAAGCCGCCCTGCCTGTGAAGCAGCAGACGCACCTCCCCCACCCGCCCCATTTACATCAATTCAATCTGCATTTGCTATTAGTCACAGCAGAACGTGTCCCAAATGACACAGTAAGTATAGGCAAAAAGCCATACTTTGTTTTCTCTTGTGAGAATAATAGGTGGCGGTGGCAGAAATCTTGAAAAATACAGTAAAGTATAATTAAGAAAAAAACGTCACCCCAAATCCCATAACCTAGAGATAATAACAAAATGGACTTATTGTTCCCCAAATTTACTTTGAAGACAGGAAGAAAACCTCTGTCCATGAGCACCTTTGAATATGTCGGTTACCATGAGTTGTCCTATCGAAGCCACACCGCAGGAGTTTTAGTTCCCTTCTGCTTAGCTTTGGAGGGTGGTTCCAGCAGGCTTTTGACTTAGACTGGAGGATTTTATTCCCCCTTCCAAGTTCAAACGCCATAAATCTGTACTACTAGAAACCAGAGGCGTGGTGCTGGGGCCTTGCCCCCTCTGGGCTTGACCCAGTACCACACGCCTTTTGCTGGAATAGCTGAGCTGGTTGAGGGAGCTGCCTGCCCCCTAGGAGCAGCTGGCCCTCAGGTCCATCCTCCACCTTCCGAAGCCGCCAAACCAGCCGCGTGGCAGCAGCCCTGGACCTGCCAACGCTTCTCTGCAGGGGTCTGGGAGGTCAGCTGAGACCACCAGCCTGCGGCCCTGGTCATCTGGCTGGGTGGACAGCCAAGGCAGGGCAATTCGCTTTGAATCATCAGCACTGTAAAAATTCTGCTACACTTAGTTTTCCACAAAAGCTCATAGCATGTTTTCTGTTACTTTTCTATGATTAAAGTTCTCAAACATACAGAAAAAGTAGAAAGAAGAGTACAGCAAACACCTACATGAACGTTGCTTCAGTTTCACAATTGTTAACACTTTGCTAGCTTCGCCCCATGTATTTCTTTTCTTGCTGAAGTGTTTTAAAGTAAATTATAGACATCACTCTGTTTCACCCCTAAAAATTAAATGTCATATATATGTATGTTTTTATACATAAAATGGTTACTGTAATACATACTTGCAATTATTATTAAAACAGCTAATACAATTAGTATAATTTTCAACATTGTCTAACGTCTAATTCATATTCAAATTTCCTCATATATTACAAAAATGTCTTTTAAAGCTGTTTTGTTCAATCAAGAGCCAGACAATGCATTTGGTGTTATAGCTCCTAAATTTCTTGTGATTCAACACAGCCCTTCCCACTTTATAAGATACTGGCTACTCGAGGGGACCTGGTCCAGCACGATATCCCACCTTCAGGATACGTCTTTTTGCTCCTTCACAATACCATGTTTTTCTTTTAATTTCCTATGCAAACTAGATACCTAAGAAGGACAAAAATAATAGCTACCATTTATCCATTTATCAAGTACCTGCTATTCACCAATTGCTTCATTCATTCATTCATTTCCACTATTTATTGAGCACCAATTAGGACCCAGTTCGAAGCCCTAGAGATACAGGAATGAATAAACTTGGGGTGGGGGACCCAACCCTCACGGAGCTTATATTTTTGTGGAGGAGACAGGCATTACATAAATAAGAACAAAATATACAGTGTGGGCTCTGGAGAAAACTAAAGTGGGCTGGGATCAGCGTGACAGTGGACGTGGTGGGAAATGGCTGCATCATGAGGGAAAACGGACAGGATTTCCTACAGACTGGACGCGAATGTGAGACGAAAACAGGGGTCAGGATGACCCCAAGATCTTTAGCCTGAGCATCCGGAAAGCGGAACGAGACATTAACTGGGATGGAAACGAGCCGAGAGAGAGCAGGTCTGAGGGAAGGTGAAAAGTTCAGTTTGGACACATTAGGTGGGACAGGTCCCACGGCGTGCACGGAGAGACGTCCAGTAGGAAACTGGATTCCTGGAGCTGGAGTTCAGGGGTGAAGTCCAGCCTGCAGACACTTGCTCCGGAGTCCTCAGAATATGGACAGAATTTTCAGCCTTGAAGCTGGATGAGCTCAGTAAGGAGAGAACAGAACTGGAAAAGACTTCCAAGGACTGAGTGCGGGAAATGGGGAGCTAGCAGCCGGTGGAGCAGGGCTGGAGGGTGCAGTGTCCCAAGCCCAGAGGACAAACGGCTTCCAGAAGAAGGGAACAGTCGTGTCTAGGGCTGCTGACAGGCCACAGACCGTGAGACTGACGCTGACCTCAGAACTCAGCACCGAGGTCACCGATTTCCTTGGTAAACAGCAGCCTTGGTGAATGGCTAGGGCGAAAGTCTGAGCGGGGGTCTGGAGAGAACCGGACAGGCAGAGAGTATGGCAGCCCTTGAGAGGTGCTTTGCTAGAACATCAAAGTGCAGACAGGAGGGCCTAGCTGCAGGGGGAGCAGGGGGGTCAAGAGGTGTTTCCAAGGGGAGAATTACACCATGTCTGAGTGCCCGTGGAACGATCTAGTAGAGAGGGGGGGACTGATGACGCGGAAGAGGGAGACGCCGGAGCTCGTCCTGGGTGGTCAGACGGGGACGGAGCAGGGAGGGCTTGGACGCTGGAGTGTGGACAGTTCCCCCGGTAACGGAAACGGAAAAGGCGCGGATGAGGGTACAGACACGCGGGCGGCCTGAGTTAAGTTCCCTAGTAAGCGACAGATCAGGGACACAAGCCACATCTCTGGTCCCAGAAACTATATTTGTCCCCCCACAGCATGGCTGCCCCCTGATCTCTGCACAGTGATTATACAGACTAGGGACGTTAGGATAAAGACAGGAGAGAATGTAATTCAGAAACAATAGTTGGAAAGACTGCTGACTTGCCAAAGAAGAGGTATACACTCGGAGCACGGTCCCCTGTCAGATTCTAATTTATGGGGACCTGAAACAAGACTTGACAAAATGTTGTCCTGCTGCATTTTCCAGGATGAACTTGTCTTTTCCCAAACAAATGTCCCAGCATTTTCATCTTGAGATTGGAATCACACTTCAGCCGCGGGGGACGTCGAGTCTTCAATCCCGGGGTCTCCGTGGTTCGCTCCAGGTCCCCAGGGCCTGGCAGGTGGCAGCGCCACCTACGCCCGCAGGAGCTGCCCGCGCGGGTCGGGCGCTCGGGCCGCCGCCACCAGATGGCGCCAGCGCCCCCTTTCGCTGCGTCCAGCCTGGCGGGGGTGTCGTCGGCCTCCTCACCGCGCCTTGGGTCGCGTGTCCTACGCCCCCGCCCCCACTCGGAACGAGAAGCGACACAGCTGATCGCAAGCAGCTGCCAGGGCGGTAACTTCGCCAAGGGCTGTGCAGAACTTGATGGGAGGTCGGGAGAAAGTAAACGTTTTTGTAAAAATACTACTTAACACATACGTTGCTCGTATTTGCTTCTCCAAAGCCGGGTTCAGCGTCCGACACGCAGTTGCCTCGAGCCCAATGCAGGGACGACGGAGATGCCACGTGGTCCAGCTGGTAGGTGTAAACCATTTCACTGAGGCAGATACACACAGCTCACCTGTTACTGCTCGTTTCATGGTGACACAGGGCACAGACCACCAGCTTACCTTGGATTGCAATGCGAGGCCGTGGCTGACAAACCCCTCCTTGACAAACTTGTGTGCCTGGGAGTCAGTGCCCTAGCTCCGTGTGCGAATACTATTGTCTGTAATCAAAGCAACCCGGACCCCTTTGCAAATCGCTCAGGGAGACGCTTTTCCTTGACTTGAGGGCTATTCCTTTCCCTGTGTGCTAGCGTGGAATGCTTTTCAGCATGGAATGAACTAAACATTTTAAATGGTAAACTGTTTGAAACAGGTCAGAGGAAATATGACTTCAATGGGTGTCTCCAGGCACCGTTGCTCTAGGGTTGATGTGTGCGAAGCTGGCTTAGATGCTTCCTGCAATCACCTTTACCACAGAATCTCAAGTCACTCCCACAAAGTTAATTTTCTTGGCTTTGGGAGAGGCCAGCTGTGGTAAAAGAGTGAATGAAGTACGAGGTCTGACAATCAAGTTCGTGAACTCGTCCTAGAAAAAGTGCTGCACACCTCACTGCTGAATGTCACTATGGTCACCTTTGAAGTGCTCCCCTGGGGAAGATATGCACGGCCGCCAGCGCCTGGCCCACCCTTCAAAGCAATTTTAGAACTTTTTCTGGAAAGGCCATCAGAGCTGTCGTCATATTACCCTTGATGTCCTGAATGTCATCCAAATGTCTTTCAGTATTTCCTTTCTCTTCAGGTAATTAGTCATTGGGGGCAGATCAGGTGAGTAAGGCGGGTGTTCAAATAGTTCTTTACTGGCTAAAAACTCCCTCACAGACAGTGCTGTGAGCTGCTGCATTGTCGTGATGCAAGAGCCAGGAATTGTTGGCGAAAAGTTCAGGTCGTTCTTTTTCACGCAGCCTTTTCAGCACTTCCAAATAGTCAACTTGGTTAACTGTGTGTTCAGTTGGTACAAATTCATAATGAATAATTTCAAAAGGTTAGCAACATCGTTGCAACAAGTTCGTGAACTTAACTGTCAGACCTCGTATAAATGACAAGGGTTTCATGTTGGCAAGTACTGGGAACTATGTCTTTTTCTTTCTTTTTTTTTTTGAGATGGGGCAGCTTCTAGCAGGTTTTATTAGTAAGAGCCTTCCCTGACAGACTCCATCACCTTTTTAATGAATTCACTTCGTTGTTACTGAGGTGCCCATCCCGTGCCAGACCGCTCTAGGCACTACGATGCATACAGCAGCGAAAAATAGTAAAAAGGCACTGTTGTCCTCGAGCTTACTTCCAACTGGAGGAAACCACCAAGTAAGTTTTTAAAACATGCATCCTGTTAAGATGAGGATATTTATCAACTTACTATTCTCAAAGCACTGTGACCTGTGGTGAGATGGCTCGGGTACAAACCGGGAAGCTGAGCCTGAAGGCATTTTAATCACTAATCACTGATTCTGTGATTCAGAACAAGTCACCTGACAGCTCCATGCCTCACTGTCCTCGGTTAATATTCTACCTTTCTCCTGGTTTTGAGAACTCAATCATAAAACACCATACACAAATGCAGGTTTGTTTTTGTTACACTTTATTTAAAGAGAGCCTCAGTTAAAATAAGGGAACACTGGATTACCCATGATTCTTAAAATCAGTGTCAAGACTTTCAACATTAGGCTAGCACTCTAACAACAGATGCTTTCAGTTATTTCTCTGAAGCAAAATCTTAGGAATCCAGAATATTTTCAATTTCTTAAAGGATCACTTGAGGAATGCTGTCGGCGCTGAAAAGAAATCTGAGTTCTCAGTGCCCTCCTAGCAGACAACCTCCCTTGGAGAGTAGCTTAGGCAGGTCTTTCCGCAGGAAAGGACTGGCTTGCCCAAGCATGTGGAACGAAAGCCAGCCCTTGCGAGCCCACGCAGCACCGATATGACCAAGCTCAAGGCTGCGTGGATGAGGTGACACAAGAGGTCAATGGCCTCTCAGGTGTCTTTGTGTGTGACTGTGTCCAACAGAGGGACACTCTCAGGAGGTATGATGAATGTAAGAAGAAGGACACTAGACGTATCCTGAAGGAAGGTGTGCTGTCCAGGCAGCTGGAGGCCTGTAGCAGCATCCCAGGGAAGGAGTCAGGGGGATGACTTTAGTTTCCAACCTCCCCAGTTCCTCCCACTTCCCCATGCACTGCCCTCAGCTAACCCCAACACCTAGACGCTTCACATGAAATACTTTTCCTTTTTCATAGGAAACAGGTAGAATTAATACTATTTTTCTTAAGAAAGGACAAGATCTGCAAGCCCTTTTGCAGAAGTTACATGCAGCAAAAGAAAGAACATGTAAATTCTGCAAATTTCCCACTGCAAGTCTCTCTTTATTTTGAAAGCATGATGGCTAGCCACTTTGTTTCTATTGGAGAATCAAGAGCAGCATACCTTCTTACTGGCCCAAATGGAATGAGACTGAGCCAAAAATTTCTCCATGAGAAATTGTCATATGAAAGTTTGGTGTGAGCTTCTACTCTCAAAGTTAAGGAATCTTATGGCTCAAGAGCGTTTAGGAAGAAATCCCAAGTTTAGCAGAAATGAAAACATTAACAGAAACATCTGAATGTTGCTCGGTGTTGTTTTTGATTAAATAATAAAGGGGTAGGAAAAACCTTTTGGCTGACTTCTCATCCTATCCTGAAACTTCTCTTCGTAATTAAATCTATCAGTGTAAGGCCAAGCCCAGAAAGCAGTCATCTCTAATTTTGTCAGGTTCTAGAATATTTTAATTCAGGTCAAATTAACCAGACTCCCCATCCTCCCTGAATTCAGTTCAATTGATATTTACTATCTGCCTGAGATGCCAGAATAGGTACTCAGAATCCAAAGAATAAGATCCAGCTCTGCTTCAAGAAACTCCTACTCTAGCAGGAAAGCATGTAAGCAAATGATTACATAGTGATTTTACTTTTCTCCCTTTTACAGGTGAGGACCCAAGGCTCAGGAAGTACAGTGTTTCCCCCGAAAATAAGACTGGGTCTTACACTAATTTTTGCTCCAAAAGACACATTAGAGCTGATTGTCCAGCTAAGTCTTACTTTGGGGGAAACACGGTATTTCTGAAAAATCAAGTGGCCAAGTAACTAATTACCTGACAGCCAGAATTCAAACCACTGTATCTGTTGAGACTGTCACTCCAATATTCTAATTGTAGTATCGGTGAAATTGAACTTGCTGAATGTCTAATGTAATACCTGGGGAGTTAAAGGAAATTTGGAAAGTCTTTTGTCATCAAACATTTATTGAGGACATGATCATTTCAGCTAGCCTTTCTCTGAATGTTAAACTTAAAAGTAAGTCATCTGTGAAAGTTAATTAAATTTCAAGTCTTCAAAGGTCTGTATGAAGTACTACCTGGACTGCTGTAGAACGTCCATCTCAGTCAAGGGAAAGGTAAAATACGAAGTACAATCCTGTGCTTTCAAAGCAGTTGGGGAAAAGCGAAGTACAAACTGGTCCCAAGAACAGCAGCCTTAAGTTATAACTACACAGATCTCACCCCCACATTTGACAACCTTTCAAGTAAAGGATGAATAGTTGACTATGACTAAGTTGTTTTTTAAAAACCTTATAAATGCTACTTCAGTGACTGCCAGATTAGCTTTTTAAAATTTTTGCCAACTTGCTAAGCTAGGTGTCAAGAAATATATGAGAAAACCTAAAGATAGGCTCCCTTCTATTCTCAAACTATTATTTCTAATAATCCAGTGACATAGCTTTAAAAACAGATCTTATCACCACTCACAATCATACACTTTCACTTCTACCTTTATATTAATTTCATTGCAAAAATTTCCCAGCCTACCTCTGCCCATTTGGACTTCCATTCATCCATTAAGCATTTATCTATGTGTATGCTGGAAACCAAATGATCCAGACACCATGCCCTTAGGAGTGACCTATGGGAAAGAGAGGCAGGTTACCAAATTATAGTAGGTCCCAGTGCCGTGGTAAGAACATTCCAGGTCTCTATGGGATCTCCAGTGAGGGGCACCTCACCCTACAACTAGGAAGGCATCACTCTCTCATCCTGGTGGTAAAATCAATGAGGGCACTGGACTCAAATGTCTGTTTATCCAGAGGTCCTGTGCACAAGGCAAGAGATGAGAGCGGGAGAGGAAGGCACTCACGGGGGAAGTTGGTTCCCTATGTTTCCGCGCGTTTGGGAGGGGAAATCCCACTGAGACTGCCGGATGGTAATCGAAGCCTTCGTTCTTACATAAACTAGTACCTCCTGCGTCCCACAGTGTGCTGCTTCCTGGCACAAGTCATTGTCTTGACCTGGTCAAGCACTTAAGACGTGTACCTGGGACTGCAGGGCGAGGAACTATCCACTTCGTCTTCCGGCTACTCCAGACACGCCTTGGAGCTAAGTCCCCCTTAAGAAACTCCTGCCAGGCCTAGTTATTTGGCCTCTCCCTGCCCTCTGCTTAGGGAGGTAGATTTCCAGTCTCGGAGTTTTCCCCTGGGTCTGCGTGTACTAAGACAGGACATCTGAGGAGTGAGGTTGGAGAGTTAATTAGGTCAGATTTACAAGGGACCTCATGCCACACGAGAGACGGACATGTTCATTCAGAACAATTCCTCAAGCAGCAAGTGGACCAGAGGGGCTGAGGCTGTACAGTAACTGTAGACAATGGCCTGAGAGTGACAGGCCAGAGAAGTGGAACGGTCTAGACTGGGAGGGACGTCGGTCACTGATGAAGTGGTGAGTAGGTCACAGTGAAGCAGCAGCTGGCTCTGGAGTGGGTTCTGGGGATTAAATTCAATTCCATACATGTTATCTGAAATGCCTGTGGACACATCCACCTGGGCTTGTGAAGGGTGCCAATGAAGCCAGAGAGAATGAAATCACCCAGGAAGACAGACGAGGGAGAATTTCTAGGGCAAAGGGGACTGAGGCGAAAGTTCTAGCAGAGGTCCTCCCTGCCGGGAGGCCCACCTCCCATGGCCTTGGCTCCTGCCCAACGTCACCCCAGACTTCCAAGTGACCTGCTCTCCAAGCCGGCCTTCCTAACACTCAGGCACTGCTCATTTGGTCCAGACTGTGACAGGAGCTGAGGAAGTCACAACATACACTCCTGAAGCATTAACTTTATTTCAGTAACGTGGGAGGTGGCAGATATTTTTATGATAGACACTGAACGATTATAAAGCAGAACAAAAAAACGCGTTTTATAAAGATATGACAAGGTTTCAATGTTTTGTGCTTTCATCTCCTCCTCAGACTCTGTATTCTCACAAGAACGAAGCATCCATTTTATGTGCAATGTGAATTATACAGTCTCCATTTTGTTTTGTTTGCTCATTGTTATCTTTGGTGAAAAGTACCCCCATTCTGTTAAAAAAAAAAAAGTCCTCCCAACTCCTTTATCCTCTCAAATAGGTAGCCAAGTATAGGATAAGTCACCCTCCCTAATACAAATCATGAATCTTACAGTCAATTCATCTTTGACAAAAGAGCCAAGGATTTACAATGGAGAAAGGACAGTCTGCAATAAATGGTGCCAGGAAAACTGGATAACGACACAAAAAAGAATGAAATTGGGCTTTTACCTGATGCCATATATAAAAATCAACTCAAAATGGATTAAGGACATAAACATAAGCCCGGAAACTGTAAAACTCCTAGAAGAAAGCACAGAGGGGGAAACTCAAATTTTGACATTGGTCTTGGCAATAATTTTTTTGAACCTGAAACCAAAGCACAAGCAACAAAAGCAAAAACACACAAGTGGGACTAAATCAAACTAAAAGCGTCTGCACAGTAAAGGAAACCAACAAAATGAAAAGGCACTTATGGAATGGGAGAAAATATTTGCAAACCATGTATCTGATAAGGGGTTAATATCCAAAAAATATAAGGGAATAACCTAATTTTAAAATGAGCAAATGACCAGAAGAGACATTTTTTTCAAAGACATACAAATGGCCAACAAGCAGATAAAAAAAGTGCTTAACATCAATCATCATCAGAGAAATGCGAATCAAAACCTAAGATGTCACCTCACACCCGTCCAAATGGTTACCGTCAGTATATCAACAAATGTTGGCGAGGATGTGGAGAAAAGGAAACCCTGGTGCCCTGTTGGTGGGAATGTAGTTTGGCACAGCCACTATAGAAAACAGTACGGAGGTTCCTCAAAAAATTGAAAATAGAACTACCATAGGATCCGGCAACCCCACTTTGGGGTGTATGTCTGAAGGAAATGAAATCACTACCTCAGAGATATCTGCACTCGTGTGTTCATTGCAGCATTATTTACAAAGCCAAGACATGGGAACCACCTAAGTATCTGTCTATGGATGAATGCATAAATAAAATGTGACACACACACACACACACAATGGAATATTCAACCTTTAAAAAGGCAATTCTGCCATATCCGACATGAATGAACCTGGAGGATATGCAAAGTGAAACAAACCAGACACAGAAAGACAAATACTACACGACCTCACTTACATGTGGAATCTAGAAGAATCGAGCACATAGAAACAAGAGAATGGTGGTTACCAAGAGCTGGAAGTGGAGAAAGTGAGATGTTGATCAAAGAAAACAAACTTTCAGTTGGAAATCACATTGATCTAATGAACAGCATGGTGGCTATACCATGTTTCCCCGAAAATAAGACCTAACCAGACAATCAGCTCTAATGAGTCTTTTGGAGCAAAAATTAATATAAGACAGGTAGTTAATATATTCTCTACACTTGAAAGTTGCAGACTAGATCTTAAGTATTCTCATCACACAGACACAAAGGTAACTGAGGTGATGGATATGTTAATTAGCTTGGTTGTGGTAATCATTTCACAATGTAAATCTTAAATATATACAATTTTTACTTGTAAATCATAGCTCAATAAAACTGGAGGGGAAATCCTGAATCTTCCATTTACCATGCAACATTGGGCAGGTTTTTAAAAAGAGAAATGATTACCTTATAAGTGTAATGAACAAATATATTCTAGAACTCAGGAAGTGTCACTATCATCATTTATGTGGGCCTGGAGCTGCCAGTCCCCAGAGCTTCAGCCTCTTCAAGTCTGTTATTAAAAATGAAGTGAGAAGCAGCGCTGGAGGGGGCTGTCCTGGTTTAGAGACTCTCGTTCTAATCTTGAAGGATAGGTATAATTTCCTGAGGAGCTGACAAATGCCACCATTTCCTAAGCTCATTCAAGTTGGGTTTCTGTACCTGCTACAGGAGTCCTACTTAATTCTGGGAACTGCAATGGAAGCTTCTGAAAGCCACTGTAGGGCTATCAGCAATGGGATATCGAAATAATCATAGGACCACAAAGCTGTCCTCTTCAAACGGTAAGTAGGTATGTGAACACTGTCCAGAGGTCACTCAATCAGCATGTTCAACCTCTCGGAGCTATTGTTATGTGTCACTCTCGGTAAAGTGAAACAGGTTCTGGTGTTAGACCTTCGAAGACGCCCCTCTACCAAGGAACAAAGGACAGCTGAGTGCAGTTTCTACTTCCATATGCAACATAAAATCAGGGCTACATGGGTTTCAAGATCCCAGTGAAGTTCCAGTGGGATCCAGCTGTCCCTGAACGTTCAGGGCACATGCCAGCACGTGACATGGAGACCATGCACACCAGGCATCTCTGCCTTTCCAATCAAGGTCCAGCTTAACCACAGCCTCTTCCCTGCTATTCTCCCACTCGCGACACCCAGCTTGTCAGTATTACGTCCAAGTACCTGACTCGCTTATCAGCATCAGCAGAAATCAAACAGGATTTACTACCTGCACAATGCCTCCTAGACTGCTTCCAGAAGCCTTTAAAAGATGAAAATAATTTTTGTTACATAATATGTATAATATTCTAGAAACGTTGTACCTAAAAAGGGGGAAAAATCCATCTTATTCACCCACAGCAAATATGTGGAGTAAAAATTTTGAAATGCGCCACTATAATGCTTACGGAATGTAATTTCTGCTTAGTTGGCCTGTCTGCTTGATGCGCTAGCTTCTGAGACACTTTCCTCAGCTGCATTTAAATGGCCTGGACTATCCTGAACATAAAGTCTTCATGCTTCAGGTCATGATCAATGTAGCAGCTGGAATTCTAATCACATTTAATCCCATTTTTAGAGTGCTAAAGCACACCATGTGTGACCTTTACATGGTTGCTATTCTCTAATAGGAATTTCCTCGTCATGTTTTTCACGTCACCATTGGGCATCACTGTCTGCCGCACATTCTTGGCACGACCCCAGAGCGGCAGCAGCACCAAAACCTAGGAACCAGTTAGAGAAGCGGAAGGGCCCGTGTTCCTGGCCCAGGCCTGGTGCTCAGCAACCTGCTTTGACAAGCCTTCCAGGTGGTTCTGAGCACGCTGAGGTTGGGAAGCCACCACTACACAGAACCCTCGCCTACTGACAGTAAAACACAGGCTCTTAACCTGGGGTCTGCGAGCCCCCTGAAGCCAAAGGAAAATGTGCACATTCCTGGGGAAAAGCTGCCCAGCTGTCAACACTCTCAAAGAGATGTGAACCTAGAAACGGTTAGGTACCACTATGAGCCACCAAATTCATTAGAACTCACTTCTGCAAATATACACCAAGCCGAAATTTTCTCCAAGCCCTTTAATATTCACTTAAATAGTTGAGGCACAAGCAACAAAACTGCATATTTGTGTTACAAGAAAAATTTTGTGTGATATCTGCATTATATACCAATGATCTCAAAATCTCTACTGCAATAACATTTCATTAACACACTGGTCCAAAGGTTGATTTAACAGGGTCAGAAAGGCAGGCAGGTGGATGGTAAAAACATGACACTTACTGAGGGATAAAAGGACTCAAACATTTACTGACTGCCTACTCTGCACACTAGACTACGTTTTACATGTTAAATGTGAATAGAATTATCTGTTAAGAGACTAGCACTGCTACCACCAGGCAAGCCTGTTTTAAAGGCTCTCTCACTTGAAGTACAAATTGTGGAACCCAACAATAGATCTTTGCCCAAAGAAGCATGCCAGTGTGCACTTATTTCCATTTCCAAAGCCTTTACACAAGTGTGCACAGTAAGCACATGGGAACACTCAAGCTGTTACCACTCTCCTTACATCTTGGGCCGAGCTCCGTTTGGCCAGCGTCACTGACTGTCTGGTCCCACCACCTAACGGGTAACACTTTAGCTGGAAACCGTGTTCAGCCATTATGTGTAGGGGAGAAAATTTTTTTTTTTTTACCTAACAACTAGCTTTCAAAAATAGTACTTCCTTTTAAAGCACCAAAGCCATCGTTTAAATAAGAAAACATACTTGGCTTAATCAGCTCTAATGTGAAGATACCACAGCCTTTTCAACAAGCATTACATCAAATCTGCTTGTTTTTCAGAAAAGCCAAGTGATACCCAACGCTGACTGCATTCCAGTTCTCCAGGGCACAGTCTTCACACCCTCCAAATCTAAGTGAAGGGTGAGGACCCCTTCAAATAGTCCTGGTTTCCTGGGCCATTCTTCTCTTGCTCTTTCCCCACCTGTATCCCCCGGGGCCCTATGTTCCTTCTTCTCTTACCTCAGGCGGCCCCTTCTGATCACCCCCTTTGCTGGGCCACTACAGCACAGAGGACTGTTCCCAATCACTGACCAAACACCACACTGCTTTGGATTTGGGAGCCTGTCAGTAAAAATGACTTACCAGCATGTTTGTACTGGACACCCACCCGCCCACCCCCAAAAGCATGCTGTGTGTAACCACAAAAAGCAGTTTAAAAGCTCAGGAAGGTACAGTCATTATCTGTGTGCGTAACCTAGTTCTAATTTTAAAGATGAGAACACTGGAGGTAAATTCAGCAATGCAACATGACTGGTCCAAGGCTGAGCGGCTCTCTAGGGGCAGAAACTAGAACCAGATTCCAGGCACAAAACACAAGGATAAGGTAAAGAAAAGTTTGTAAGTAAAACTAAAAAGACTAGTACACACAGGAGGTCTTTGTCTACAGATTTTAGACAGAATAAAGGCAACCTGTATGAGAACTGCTGTGTAGTTCAACAGATGCCACTAAGTACCAAAGATCCTTATTCTCGGATCTGATACTGAATCTGTGGCTGCAGATGATGTTACCGTTTTGAGAATAAGACGCCCCATTCCCTACCTCCATTCTTTGCAAGTCTTCAGCCACAGGCTATACCTTATTCATCACAAGATAAATGAATCATACTGAAAGATTAAGGAGGTACACTGAAGATAAAAGCAAAGAAACATTTTTACAAGCATTTCACCCCATTACCTTAAAGGTTAAATTTCAGGCTAATTTACAAGAGTAGTGACAGAATCATGATTTCAGTGAAAATCAACAGCTTTAAAAAAAGAGATCAATTCAGCAATACTAAGCCAGGCAAGCATGCAAAATTCAGAAAAGGAAAAAAAAAAAACTTCAAGGCTTGGTTCCCAAGTAAATATCCCTCCCCCGCCCAGGAGGTTAGATTCGATGATGCTGAACAGAACCAAATAAATCCGAAGCTGAACAGGACACCCTGTGAACCAGCAGACCAACTCAACTCCCTCATCCCATAAAAGAGGAAAGCGCGTGCGGCAGGCATTAACTGTCCAGGCTCCGCCCCTACATTAGGGTTAAACGTGGGTCTAGTTCTCGGTGCCTTGTGCAACTACGTATTATCTAAAATACCAGGAGGTACATATCCAGAACACATTAGGCCACCAATTTAAACAAAATGTTTAAAGACTAATACACAGCGTGGGGGTGAAGTTAATTAATACAGCACAGCAGCACTCTCACATATTTAAGAAGTTAAATGCAAAGAAAGGATCTCAAAGATACTCAGTTTTGATAAACACAATCACGTTTTCATCCAATTTTCTGGTGTGTAGCAAAATGTCCTAGCTTAAAAACCATCCATTCTGCAGCTTTCCCCTACACTTCTTTTGCCTTTCAAAACTGAGCAGTGGGTATTTTTAATGTAAGTAATATGATATTATATGTACATTTTAATTCCACATTTCAGAAATAAACAAAATCCATGATGTTTCGGTAACTCATAGTGTATTTATAAAATGAAAAGCTCTCTATCAAAATACACTCTTCACTGGGAAAAAAATAAATAAAACAGACAAATGGATCTACACAAAGTACAAATCAACTTTGGTAGATTTCAGTGTAGGACAGTCCATGGCAAGCATATTTGCCCTTATTCCCCCAGAGCTGTTCATCTTCCGAGTTAAGATTTTAAAAATATTTTTAATTGAGATTATTATGTTGACATTTGTTTCTCATTCCACATCATCTTCAGCCAAGCTCTGAGCACTTACAATTCTCTGAAAGAGGAAAAAAATTGTTTTAATTTTTTAAAAGTATAAGCATTTAATCAGGATTCTAAGTTCAACCTAAAATGCTCTTTGTATTCAAAGAATCAAATCTTGCTAAAGTTTACCCATTCTGAGATTTATATTAACATTAAACACTATACATTATCTAAGAAAATATACATGACCGTCAGTCTCATTTCAAAAGTCAAATTAATAAAGGAGACAGAACATTAAATTGTGCTACATGTTCGCCAATTACATAACTGAAACCAAAAGGAATTTAAAATCTCTTCTTATTCCCACGTGAACTAAAAATACTGATTAGTGCTAAGAATACTGATCAATCTGTGCTTCAACCACTTCCCTTTTCGGCCTGGAAATGCTCAAAGTCATTATACGACGAAGGAGTACAGTATCCTGAAATTAGCATTTTGAAAACATTTCCAGATGAGACAAGTTAACTGAGTAAAAAAAGTCATCTTTCACAGAGAGGAACTGAGCCTTCATCCTGAATTCATCCATAAATGTCAAAAGACATCACCGTCAGGTAAATTTTCTAAAAGTACTATATACTACCGTGTTTCCCCCCAAATAAAATCTAGCTGGACAATCAGCAATAATGCGTCTTTTGGAGGAAAAATTAATATAAGAGCCAGTATCATATCATATAGCATACCATATCATATATCATACCTGGTCTTATAGTAAAATAAGACTGGGTCTTATATTAGTTTTTGCTCTAAAAGACGCATTAAAGCTGACTGTCCAGCTAGACCTTATTTTTGGGGAAACACTATATGCGCCACTTTTCAAAGTGCAAATAATATTAAACAGAGGATTCCGATATAGACTGGGAACCACAGTAGTGGAAATAAAAAGGACTGAGACTAAATCCTTGGTTTTTCCATCCTCTTTCCTAAATCTTTAGGAACTTTCTTTTCTTTAGAACTTTTCTTTTTAAAAAAACTTTTATTTAAGTGTTTTTCCAGGACCCATCAGATCCAAGTGGTTGTTTCAGTCTAGTTGTGGAGGAGGCAGCTCACAGTGGCCCATGTGGGGATCAAACCGGCAATCTTGTTGTTAAGACCACCACGCTCTAACCAACTGAGTTAACTGGCCGGCCCTCTTTAGTCCCTTTTGTGGGGATCAAACCGGCAATCTTGTTGTTAAGACCACCACGCTCTAACCAACTGAGTTAACTGGCCGCCCTCTTTAGTCCCTTTCCAATCTAGTTAAGATCAGTTTGAAGATTAACCAGTCATTTTACTAATTTTTAATCAAACCAAATGTGGAAATTAACACACGTAACAGACATTCTAGTTCAAAAAGTAGATTCCTTCGGGCTCCTTGGGAAAGATGGAAAATGAACAGAATGCATTTTAATTAACTCCTTAAGTTATGATCACCTTGTATACAAATGGTGTTTTGCACTATTCAATAGGGATTTGGGGATGCAGTCAAATAACTCCAAACTCAAAACCCACCCTGGCAGGAGAGGAACTGGGGCCTTTATTTAGAAAAGTGAGGTCAGAGGGAGGCCAGGTCCTTTATGTCCTAATTTCCAGGGCACAGAACTGAATGCATGGCCTTACAAACAAGTAGGCAGAAAGCTATTATAGTTTCACAAAGTAGCTGAGTGGCCTGAATTGGGCTTTGAATATTACAACCTGAGATTTAACTCTAATAGATACATGAACAGATCCACCTCTAGGGCACAACTGCTCCATCTTACGCCCAGTCATTTGGCTGTTTTTCTATTAGAGAATAAAATTTCAAGCACTGTTATATTGAATAGTATTTTCATTTTATTAATGGGTTTCATGATTCCACCAGGTTCACTAGGCTCATTTTAAAATTCTATATCCCTAAACATTTTAGATTCTACTCACTTTTATTTCATAACATTTCAAATCCTTACCTGACTAATTGTTGGAAGCTTAGTCAGAAGCATCTGGAACACTGGTGGTGGAAGAGTTTGCTGTAACACCTGCAGTAACTGCTGTGGCTGTCCACACACAGCAATTGCATTTGTCAGATGGTCTACACCCTTCTCATATTCACCTGGAAGATTTACATAAAAATAACACATAACCTTAAAAGCCTTTGCCTTTGACAAGAATTCAACCTAAAGTCTTCATTGTATCTATAAGTGATACTGACAAAAATATCAGGCAAGTAAAAAGTTGGAAATAAGCTATGGTACGTTTATATAACTGAATTATTAGGGAGCCATTAACCAGGATGAGTCAGATTCTATGTACTGATACAAAGTGTCTCCAACACATACAAAAGGGGGGAAATTAAGGTGCGGAAACATCCAAGTATGTTACTATTTATATACTCAAGAGTATTTTGGGAAGAGTACATAAGAAGTTGCTAACAATGGAATAGTACCTTTCCATATAAGGAGAGAGAACTGAAAGACTGGGGTGGGGGAGTAAGGTAGAAAGGAGACCCAATTTCACTTTTACCCCCTGTACTATTTGTTACCACACACAAGTCAAGAAAAAAAAATTAAGTGATGCTAACAGGCAAAATGGTCATGCTAATGGAAGTGACAGGAAGAAACAGGTAACAAAACAGTGGTTACCTCTGAGTGATAGGATTTATTCTTTTTATGTACCTACAAATGTCCTACAATACACTACTTTTGAAAGAAAAAATACATAAGGTTTATAGTTTTTGAAGGTTTGCTTAACGGAATTAAGTATCTGCCAGGTGGTCCTCATTCTCAGTTAATTCCATTTTAAGTCAAACTCCAAAAATTGTCCCAAATTCTCAGAGCAAATGAACTCTGCACTGTTAAATATGGTTTCAAATTAAGTATTCTTCTGTACAGGACTTTTCTATGCAGGAAATCCTTTTAACGTACCATATTGAAAACCTCTACTGGAAACAATTTTTTTTCTTGTATGTATGTTAAGTTAAATGTTTACTCCGTGTGGATAACATAGCTGTCCTTGGCCAGCGGCCTTGGAAACAATTTTTTAATCAAGACTATTTTTTAGAGCAGTTTAATTTTAGAGCAAAATTAAGGGAAAGTACAGAGATTTCCCATGTACCCCCGGCCCCCACAGCCTCCCCATTATCAACGTCCCTCACCAGAGTGGTACATTTGTTACAATCAATGAACCTACACTGACACGTCATTATTGCTCTTGGTGCTGTACATTCTACAGGTTTGGACAAATATGTAATGACATGTATCCACCATGACAGTATTAGAGTATTTTCACTACTTTAATTAACTACTAACATTTACCAGGTGCCAGGGGCACTTTTCTTGGTGGATTTTATGAATAGGTTCATATCATTTTCACAACAATCTTTTTTTTAAGTTGGGGAACAGTGTGTTTTTCCAGGACCCATCAGCTCCAAGTCAGTCATTTGTTTTCAATCTAGTTGTGGAAGGCACAGCTCACTGGCCCATGTGGGAATCGAACCAGCGACCTTGATGTTATGAGCACCGCGCTCGAAACAACTGAGCCAACTGCCACCGCTTCACAACAATCTTTAGTTAGTTAGGTAGTATCCTCATTTCATAACTTAAGAAATGGAGGCTTACAGAAATTAAGAAATTTGCTTCAAGTTATTAAGCCCAGGGCCTCTTAACTTCAGAACCACAGCTTATATTACTCAACATCCTCCCTAACTTTTTCTTTATGGGAAGACCTACTATAAAGCAAATTAAGGACACTACAAAAACTGTTGTGCTCTGAGCCTTTATGAAAGTAACTTGTGACTACAAAAAATGGCTTCAGATAGTCCCTACTCCTTTACTTTTTCCCTTACAGATTGGTGCAGTTGTCATATCCTACTACCCCGTCAGGCTTCAGGGCACTAAGTGCGTCTTGGGGAATGCCTCCATCAGACCCCACATGCTTGACTCTGCCAGCTGATGACAAGCATGGGTACTGGGTACTGTCACTGCTGCTCCTGGTGTTCTTTCCAGGATCTTGAATCCGACATGATACTGTGTTTCTTGTTTCACCAACTGGCTGCTGTGGGAAAATCAGGAAACCGCTTGGGTAAAGTTTGAAACTGTGAGGACACGGTTTTTTACCTGCGTAGGGGTAAACGTTTCCAAGACTTTCTTAACCTTTCTGAATCTCCACTACCACTTTGGGAGACTACAAATATCCCATCCAAACACTGGTCGAGGATACCACCCTCCCGACCCCCGTTGTGTTGGCCATTGTCATCTGGGTATGGCAGCCACCACCTTGACCTGCTCAGCTAATTCCTTTCCTGGGGACTGAAATTATGTCACAATGATGCCCATCACAAGAGATCAACCCAGAGTTGTGCACTGATCCAATTGATGGTTGGTGATCAAGTGACTGGCTGACATAGTCAGTTCCTGCTTAGGCCTTAAATCCCTTCCAAAGCTGATCAGCACTGGCCATTATCTTCTACAGATCCCGCAACAATGACAAACAACTCTGTATTTCCAGGATACATTTGGGAATTGACACAGCTTCAATCACATAAACTTGTCATCTTGAGCTCCCTTCATCTATGAGGTGGATGTTGCTACCTTTGCTGACTGCATAGCGGGATCATAGATGTACCTCTTTTGTTAATACTGTAGTCCCCCCTTATCTGCAGTTTCATTTTCTGTGGTTTCAGTTACCTGCGGTCCAAAAGTATTAAATGGAAAATTCCAGAAATTAAGAATTCATAAGTTTTAAAGTGCAAGCCGTTCTTAGTGTGATGAAATCCTGCCTGGGACGTGACTGATCCCTGTCCTGTGTCCAGCGTCTCCACACTGTACGCACTAACCTGCCTATTAGTCACTTAGTAGCCACCTCGGTTGTCTGTCCGTGGTATCAATGCTTGTGTTCAAGCAGCTCTTATTTCACTTAGTAATGCCCAAAGCCAAGAGCAGCGGTGCTGGCAATTTGAATATGCCAAAGAGAACCATGAAGTATATATACGTACAGGAAAAAAAGTAGCATGTCCAGGGTTGGACATAATCTGCAGTTTCAGGCACTGACTAGGGGTCTTGGAATGTATCCCCCTTAGAAAAGGGGGAACAACGGTACCAACAGCATCAAAAGCATCACATAATCCATGTTTTATTGGAAGATCAAATCCAGTGTTACAGAACTGAAGCAGCACTGCCTCACTGCTGAACAGACCTCTCTGTTAGGGGCCTGAAATGTTTCTCTGGTAACTACCTCATGTTCTACACTTAGAGATGTTTTGAATGGTTCTCCTATTCTCTTATTTTTTATCTTTTGTAGTTTATTAGCAACTTGAATACAGGGAACTGGGCCATTTGTAACTCTTTAGGTGAAATTTAGCAAATTCTAATTATGTCAAGAAATTATCTGTTGGGTTTATGGCTTGGTGAACACAGGTACTATAGGAGGCTGGCAGGCCTAGAGAGGGCAGAGGAGCTCCTCATTGCCTCCCACCCTCCACATCTTACCCTGTGCACCTCTTCCATCCAGGTACTCCTAAGTATACCCTTTATAATAAACCGTAAACAGTTTTCTGACTCCTGAATAAGAACATGACCAAATAAGGAAGTGATGATTAATCTATGAAGACGAACTGACTCAGAAAATTTGACATTGAGGTCTTCAAACTTAACAAGGCAGAACTCTACGAGAAGCATTAAAAACCCGACATGAAAGACTCTGGTCTTCGGTATGGGCTTCCGTCAAGGGACTCAACAATGGCTCTACTGCCGGAAATTAAGATGCCACTTGGCACTGAATACTCATATCAGCCACTGAATTTACAGGCAATGAAGGGGATCATATGGTTGCTTGGGGATATTAATCCTGATTATTAGGCTACTGAAGTGGCATGTGTAGAACACACACATCTCAGGGGATCCTGAGACACCTCCCAGTACCTCAAAAGACACTGGAAACAGTTTATAAATAACCACAGCAAACCAGTGCAGGTGAAACCATTTCCTCTCTGCACTTGCAACTTGATCTCATTCACACATCCTGAGATGAGAGTTTGCTCCGTTAATGGAATATATGCATGGACGAAGGAGACCTTGTCAAGCAACGAAGTTCACTGTCCAAATTGCTTATGCTTTCACCTGGCTTACTCTGATATTGACCTTTTCCCTAATTCTACCTCTGGCTGGGTTGGTAGTTTCCACCAGAACAAAGGCAGCTTGGCAGCTGAGTTGCTAAGTAACTCTCTGGCTGTGTCGGGTTGAAGTGTGGAATGTGAACTTGGAAAAAAAGACCAATTCTTCCCTGTCCCTCCTTGACCTTCCCCCACCACTGTGGGTAACTAACTGTCCTTCTCAATCTGGATCTAACAGCTCAAATCAGACAGACAGACGGCCATAGTGCTAGATCTCTAAGATAACCCAAATATAATTAGGAGTAGACCCCATTCTAATATCTTAATATTAGTAAATTAAAAATAATTTTGGGGTATTAGAAGAAAATTTTGACAGTATAAGTAGACATTATGAGCACGAAGAACAAAATTTACTTGAAAAATTTTCTGAATAAATGAATTAGTTCTATTTGTCAATCTGATCATTTTAAAATTTCACATTAGGAATTTTTTTTTACATATTGCACAATTGACTACTTAAAAGTAACCTCATTTGTAGAGATTACTTATCTTCTCAATACCGTATATCAAATAAACTTAAAACTCTCAAAATATATTATGGACAATGATAATCTACAACAAACATTCATATCTAGACCCTGTCCTAAATAATTTTCACATTAAATGCCTAAAAGCTTGTCTTGAAATACAGCCACGTGCTGCTTAGTGACAGGGATCGATTCTAAGAAATACGTTGTTGGGCAATTTCATCGTTGTGTGAACGTCAGAGTGCACTGACCAAACGTGGATGGATCGCCTACCACCATCTCGCCCTATGGTACAGCCTATGGCTCCTGGTTACTGTACTGAATGCTGCAGGCAACTGTAACACAATGGTAAGTGTCTGTGCGTCTAAACAGATCTAAAGGCACTGTAGTTTTATACAATTGGCAGCCCAGATTTTGTAGGGGAGAAAAAAGTTTAACAACCTGTATACGTCCTGCATACATGAGACACCCAGGGAAACTGAAGAACATCACCAACAGGGCTGAAGCCACCACCTTATATGAAATCCCTTCTTCAGCAGAAGATCAATGATAAAGTTGGAGATGGGGGGAGTCAGTCATGGGAGTTGTCCTTCAGCATTGATGAGTTTCTAGAGCTAAGCTCATCCCCCTTTGCCCAGTACAGGGAGGGAGACTCCCTTACAAATGCAAATCTTTTACAAAGGGCCATTTCTACTTGGTTTTCAGAGTTTCTCCCATGTCTGCATTTCTTAATATTAACCAGCCTAAAATAACCTTTATGCAAAACAGACATTTTGGGGTGACAAATTGTTCTCCTACAGTTTACAGCATCACAACACCACGGAATCACAACAAACACGTAATGCATTGAGCTACTAACAAGATGGTACGATGGCTACAAAAGTCACCAGGCAATAGGAATTTTTCAGCTTCATGATAATCTTATGTGACCACTGTTGCCTATGAGGTCCATCCTTGAACAAAACATCATGTGATACATGACTGTAATAAGAGAACATTTTTAAGACACAACCATCCTGAAACCCGGCCCTAATGCTGAAACCAGACCCTAATAGTTTTTTTCCTTTTTTTTAAATTGTCTTTTAAGAGATAACAGCAGCCCTCTTTCACAATGCCCCAGAGACCACTGGATCAAGGATCAGACTGGTCCCAGGGGCTCACCCAGGCACAGAGAGCCAACAAATTAACTCCAACCGACCCTGACAAGTGGCAGGAACGAAAACCTGCCTATAGGTGGAACCTCTGTGCACAGACTGGTTGCTCACAGACAGGAGTATTCAGAAGCGAAGAGCGCCAGGCACAAGGATCTCACCAGCAGACCTTGTCAACTTGGAATTTCTTTACGCTTTCTCTCACCTTTCCCATTCCTCCCTTAGATGGCGCAGCTCCAAGACTGTCCAATCAAGACTCCCAAATTAGAATACATAAATATGTACAGTTTCTCCTTACCTTTATCTTCTAAATTTACTCCAAGTTTCCTTTGGGGAGATTGATCTGAGCCTAGTCTCCTTGTTTGGCTGCTTGATGAATGAAACTTTTTCTTAGTGAAAATCTATTGCCTCAGACATTGGTGTCTCTGTGCTCAATGGGCAACAAACCAACCGACTTTTTTCAGTAATAACAAAATGAAAAAACCCCTTATCACTATAAATTTATGTCAGGGTGAAGAATTCTACCTAGGTTTCTAGTCTTTTAATGACTATTAAAGAAAAAAAACCCATCGGCCCAAAATGGCATCAGTTGTGCTAAAAGCCCAAGACACCACACCTAGATTTAGTACCTGATGTAACTGCAGTTTTAACAACTCCCAGAAACCATTTTAATGAACCAGTCTGAAATTTTCTGATCTAGAACCAAGAAGGTAATCGGTCATATAGGCTCTTCTCCATCCTCCCCCGCAGAAAAGATAATCTACATAATAAAAAGCCTTCCCCTTCTCTTCCTCCAGAGAAAAGATGTCCCCAAAATATTCCTTGCTTTGCTTTCACTAAGCGCTCCCGTGCCCCACGCTGCTTCCTATAAAAACCTTCTATTTTGTACTCTCGTTGAAGTGAGTACCCTTCTAGTTGCTAGATGGCATGCTACCTAATTCATCAATCACTTCAAAAAGCCAATTAGATCTTCAAATTTACTTGCTTGAATTTTTTTTCTTGTTTTATTTTCATGACTATTACCTTGGGCTAGTAACTCTTCACCAAGCTGTATTTCTTCAAGGAAGAATTTCTGAACAGCTTCAGCATCTTTAAGGTCAGGCAACTGTTTGGAAGTAGAATATTTAATAATTGATAATAAAATTATGCCAGGGGATATAACCAATACATAGAAAAATTCATGCCACTAAAAATAAAACAAAAATTGAAAAGCTCGTTCTAAAAAAATGTACTTTCAACAGCACTCACAGGGATTAGTTGAGTATCTATCTACATTGAAATGAATGCAAGAGAAAAAACACTTATTGATCAAAACTGGTATTTGAACGGTTCTTTTAGAAAGCTGTGAGCCAAACCTAAAGTGAAAAAAAAAGAGGGGGACGGGGGATACAAATATCTCTACCATAAAATATGTACTTCACCATTTACACTATTTTTTTTATCACATTATGCATTTTTATGCAACTGTAATCAATTTGTTTTTCGATCCCAATATTATTTTGTATACATTTTACATGCATCTAAAAGATTATTTTAAAATGGCAATAGAATATACCATTGAAAAATATGTAATTGCATAATCATTATGTATTTATTGGGCATTTGAAGTACTTCTAATATTTTTTGCTATTATAAATATGTTAGTACAATTACAAGCAGCTTTAAATGTTTGTATTTCTGCTTTTGTTTTATATTTTGTTACACATTACCAAACTAATTGATTATAGTAACATATAATGCCACCAGCTATTTGGCTGGTTTTTTAAAAAAATACAAACCCACTACTAAAAAGTTCCTTTTTATTTAAAACCCTAGAGTTCTACTAATGAAGTTTATGGGTTTTTTTGATTATATTATGTACACTCCTATTATCCAACATGGGTGAAAAAATTTAAATTTCTGAAAGTGAAGGCATTTTTCATTGACTATCCCAGCATACAGCCAGAATTTGATTATACCTGAATCTAAAAATACAGATATATTATCTTTTTATATATCTGTTTTCCTATATCCTTAAAAAGGCTACTGAAAACATAATGAACATATTACATTTCAGAAAGGTAGTTTGGACATGACAGAACTAAGTGGTTGTCTCCCAGTTTCACTTCACTATTATCATGTCCAATCAGTTAGCTGTGTTGATTACTCAACTGTTTCAAAATAACAAAATTAACATTTATTGATTTAATTTTCTTTGTCTCAACAAGCTTTAAAAAGAACCACCTACCGATCCAGCAATCCATGTCCTGGAAATCCAGACAATGGAATAAAAAAGAAAAGCTATGTGTACAATTATTAACATTTACTTATTTAACTTATACGTCACAGAACATTTTTTTATGAAGCAGAAAAACCTGTGTAGTCATTTAAAATAATCATGAACACAGGATCTATAAAAAGAAAAAAAATGAATAAAAAGATTTATATCACATTTACACATTACAACTAGCTAAAAATTTGTCACGTGATGGGAATCTGGATCAGAATAATCTTATGTATTTTTTGAAATAAACAGCATGTGGTTCTTTTAAAGGAAAAAAATATTTTATTTTGAAGCAGGTGAGGAGTGAGAAAGTTCGAACCTTTTGGTGTAAATGTCTTCTGGAGACTATCGTCATATTGACCATTAAATATTGCTCGGACAGTGAGTTGTCTGCTGTTATGACCAACAAAGGGGCCATAACGAAGGACAGGATAATCTATGACTGTACTCAATTAACTATTCCTAAAAACAACAAACTATATTTTAAAATAGAACATCAATGTCCAGTATCAGTTTTCTCAAAATACATATTTGAAGTAGAGTTTTAAATAATTATTTCTATAAAGCAGGGGTGTCCAAACTGCGGCCCACGGGCCAACTGCGGCTCGCGATCCATTGTTAATTGGCCAGCAGCAAATTCCAAAAATATATTTAGTTTACTTAAATACACCAGGTGAGGCAACACGTACTTCACCTCGAGTGAGTGGCCCAGCTGTTTGTGTATTTTACCACATATGGCCCTTTCACATATGGTGAAAACCGTTGAAGAAAGTTTGGACACCCCTGCTATAAAGTATATAATACAAATCTAAACAAAAAACAGATTATTACCTTGGAAAGTCCAGCTCTCTCCTTGGCAAGCTTTTGTTTCTTTCTTCCTGCAAGAAATGAAATATTTTTATTTAATCATTATTAAAAAAGGAATCAAAAGAAGTCTACCTGCTGAGGCAATCATTCATTCCATTTCCAACACATTACTGACTCTTGGGCTCTCTGCTTCTCGGGTCTCTCCTTGTGATTTGTCAAGGTCACATGAACAGTACTGTTCAAGGAGCTTTGGGCAAAGTGACATTTCTGGGCAAGATCCTTTTTCTTCCTCCTGGGCACCAGGATAAGCCATTTTACAAGATGGAAAAGTTTTAACAGCTGAGTTATCACCAAGAGCAGACCAAGCCCTCACTCCCCACCTACACAGGACCTGAAACCGGAGCATGAAGCACCGCTGTTAGGGAGTTTTATTACCGCAATATAATAGACACTGTTTATTGAATGTTGAGCACTGCCTGGCATTCTTAAATGGGAGGAGAGTACCAGCATTTGCAAAAGTTTTCTTAAAAATAAACAAATGTAGTATTTACATATTTGGCAAAAAAAGGGAGGCAATACAGCTAATACTGCTAAATTCTTAATTCAACTAATGCTGGGTAGTTAAGGGGGGAAAAACCCTCTGATTACAGTCTGTAAGTTGTTTTGTTTTGTCTTGTTTTTGCTATGAAACAGCAACAGTACATCTCAGGAATAAGAGATGTTTAAAATTTTCATCATCACTTAGCCCTTAAAACCAAACAACAGGATATTAAGTCTTTAAATTGCCAATTCCCTGTACACCCCATGAAAGGGTGTTGGCCCAGAGGAAGCACAGGCTTGTTTCTATGCCAGCTCTTCCACTTACTGCAGGCTTGGCCAAGTTACAGGAAACTGTGCCTCACTTTCTCCACTGGTCCAATAGTTATTTTAAGGATGTATGTGTTAAATGTACGTACTTTTTAACAGTGCCCAGTTTGTAACATGTCATGTAAGCATTTGTTATTGATATAGTTCAATATCAACTTCTCAGCTAAGGAGCTGTTAACTACCTAAAGTCACTAAAGACTACCAATGACATGGAGAATAGCCATGTGGCATAGCTAAGAAAGGTAAGGCTCTAACACTTACTACTTGGATAACCTTGGGCAAATAAATAAATCTCTTAACTCTCCAAAGATAAGGCATGTTTAACTTTACCACTGTGAGAAACAAAAGCAATAAAACAAGCAAATGTCCTCCACAAATCCAAGTCCCAGTGCAAGACTGAAGAGGCACTGACCTGTCTGCCTATTAATTTAACTATGGTCAGGGAGCCTTCTTTTCTTACCTAACCTCACAAAATGGCTTTAACTACACCAGCATCTCTTGCCAACCCTAGCCCCCACAATAGTTAAAGTTGATCTTACTTATGAATTTGAAAAGACTACCTATTTTTCTAACAAAGTACCTTTCCCAGGTGTTCATCACTGGGCAACTAACTGTGGGGGAAAAGAACACATATATTCTACCCTCAATCTGCTTAAGGGTTTCTTTCGTTTGGCGGTCTTGAGGCAGAAAATAACAAATTACTTTATACTGCCTTTATAGGCTGTAGAAGTGAAGACATTCCCATCAAAATAAAAAGCACCTCAGAAATCACATGGCAAGTTTGTGGAATAAACATAGAAATACAATTTGCTAAGCCAGAATTTATGTAAAACAACAAAAATGATAATGACACCCAGTAGAAACTTAGTTTCCATTACAGTTCTTCTGTGGGGTGGAGAGGAGTGTGTGATTGTTGCTGAACGTGATACAGTTACTAACTTTAAAAATTGTTTAATTGCTTTAAATTTCCAGCAAAAAGATTAAATTTCTGGCTTTAGCTTCATAAGACAATTAACTTGTTACATTAACTTATTTTCAGGCATAATATCATATATAGGTAACCCCTGTATAACATGGCACTTCTATGACACAGTTTGAGAATTGGGGAAACCCTCATACAACACAGCTTTACTCTAACACGGTTTGAGAATTAGAGAAACCCCCGAACAACACGGAACGTAACAAGAGCTTTTAACAGCAAAAGATATCTCATTTGAAATTTTTCATTCGAGCATGGACGTCGTGTCAGATTTGACCTCAGAATTTTAAAATTAGAATTTTAAATTCATTTTGTTCGTGGAGTATTAAGTTCATATCTTGTCAAAAAGAAAACGCCCTCGGTTAATGGTACTTAATAGTGATGACGAAGAAAACATTATTTAATACATATCAATATGTTACACTTTTGGTGAAAATTGCTTTAATAAAGATATTTCTCTTAATTATAAAAATATAATAGTACGTTTTTTTAATTTTTGGAACCTAACCCCTTTTTGTACGAGTTCTTTATTTCGTATAACATGGATTCGCATAACAGCGTTTTTAAGGAACCTAACAACCGTGTTATATGGGGGTTACCTGTAGTATCTCTGTAATAAAAGGTCAGATGGTAACAGACTGGAAAACCAACAAGTTACGCATTCCATCAGCAAAATCAGGCCTTAACTCAGTATTTGCTAGAAATTAGTCCCAAGTGATACTATGTAAACCTAACAAGTTAAATTTGTTTACTTTTAAAGAGACACATAAAACAGCTTACAAAAAGCCCCCAATTTTAATCATTCATATAGCATTCATTCAAATAAGATTACTAAATATATTTTAAAATGATGAATCAGTTTATACAGTACTGTATGAGAAACACACCTGTAGTTAGCACTATAATTTGGAAGTCAATTTTCACTTATTAGTGATTAGATTGATAAAAATTATGCCTTAAGGGGCCTCATAATCTGCTCTACTGAAAGAAAAAAACATTTACAGAAATTAAAATCCCAGCTCTAACTTCAAACCTTATTTTAAACAATTTAAGCCTCTTTTCCTTAAAAAAAAAAAAAATTAGGTAAATTAACAAGCCAAAATGACCGATTTGAGAAACTCTGTAGATGTAAATATTCTATTGGAAATCAGACTAGAAAAAGTAAAAATTAACTAAACTGAAATCAATTTAACTCCACAAATGCCAGGCATCCTCAAGTTCTTAAAATCAGCTAATCGTTAAACAGATTACAAAACTATGGTGAATTAAAGTTTTAATTGCTTAAGAAAATATCAAATAAGTTATATTTATAAACAACCTCTAGCATTCATCAGTTACCATGTGCCACAGACTGTACTAACTACCTTGATTATACCATTTTACAAGAGTGAAACTAGAACTTGAACTCAGTTTTCCATACCCAGCTAATAACTCAAACCTGACCACTGAAATGGTTAAGGCTCAAGAAAAAAAAATTATGAACTGAAGATGATGGAAAAGAATTTTGAAAAACAGATTTCTTAATTTGTCTAAAACGATAGTTTGTATGATTTCTTCAACCAAAAATTAGTTTTCTCAAGGTTTTCAGCAACAGGACTGCGGCGTTTCCTCTTTAGGATCAGTCCCGTCTCACAGAGCTAAGCACCTGTAGCCCCCCCCCCCCAGCTATTTTTGAAGCTATAGAGAAATGATGTAAATTCCAGTAGCCACACTTACAGCCAGCACGAATGGGGGGCCTCGCCTAGGTCAGGGATGGTGGTGCACACTTCAAACATCTTACTTCATCTTCACAAAACCCACCAGAGGCAGGTGGCATGACCTGATTTTACACACTGAGAAAATGAAGATTCGGAAAGCCCAAGACTACACCGCTGATCTGCGACTAACCTGGGCCTGAAAACTCAGTGTCAAATCCAAAACAGTCTGCTTTCCGTGAGTCTACTTAACCATAAACTAAATAAATTAAATTAATCTCTATACCTCTGCCCTCCTAAGGCACGAGTGGGCGTTCGACGTCACACAGTACGAGCCACGCCTGCTCCAAATGGTGGTCACGAGCCACATGTGGCTACTGAGCACGTGCCATGACTCATTGTAGCTCAAGTGAAGAGCAAGTACAAGCAGGAAACAGGATGATCGCCTCCTGGTACTTTCTGGGCTGTAACAGCGCACGTATCAATTTTAACTTAAACTGTTTCGAGTCGGCAACCTAGCTGGTTACAAAACTATTTCTCATTGCAACAAACTTACTCTTGCATTGTTGCAAACGAGTATGCCTGTGCAACGCACAGAGCACGGTGGCCGTGGTGACACCATTCCCTCTTCCAAACGTCTCCCAAAACATGTCGCAGGCAGGAAATAAGACTGAGCCACAGAGGCGCAGCCCTTTGGACTCCCCCGCAGTTTCTGTAGCATTCCCTCATATCTTGGAAGCATTTAGCGCGAAGCCGCCAAGAGGGTTTAAGAATGCAACGACGAGGCCGCGCCGGGTTTGCGGACTAAGTCTCACGCCAAAATAAAAAGCACAACTTTCCCGTTAAAAAGCAGAGGTTTTAAAAGGTCGATACAAAAAAGACCCAAGACCCCCCCCCGCCACACACACAATTATACTGCAAACGCGAGGGCATTCACACCGCAAAAGTGGGGAAAACAACGGGGAAATCGCCCCTCCGAAATGGAGGGATCGCGCGGGGCACAGCGCCAGGAGCAGCCCGCGGCGCGCGGCCGCCAGGCCGTTACCCGCACGCGGCCGCACGCCGTCCCGGCCCGCCGGCGGGGAGAAGGCACACGCGGGCGGCGGCCGCGGAGGCAGGGCGGAGAGCAGCAGGCCCGGGGCGGGGAGCCACTCACGTTCTCGCAGTCGGTTCTTGAAGTTGGGGTCACTTCGTCTCTTGCGGTCGAAGTAAATGCAGTACCCGATGAAGAGGGCCCCGCACACACCAGCGGCGATGGCGCTGTTCCTGCCCACCATCTTCTCCCGACCGCGGGGCAGGCTGAGGGCCGAGAGAGAGCCCTGGCGACGAACCCTCACAGCGGACACCGCCGCTCAGACTGACGCCCGCTGAGGGAGCCGGAAAGGCCGGGCACGCCACTTCCGGTCCGTCGCCCGAGGGCCCCGGGCCGTCTGCGCAAGTGCCTGAGTAGAATCCCGGGCCGTCCGCAGCAATGCCTGCACGTGGGCGCCCGTGGGGCTTGTCTGCGCAGAGGGCTCAGGCGCAGTCACTGCGGCGCCTGCGGCGGTGAGCACGTGTGGTGCCCGGATGTTGCGAGTGCCACGCACTGCGTTAAAAATGAGCACGACGCCTCGAGGGGCGCGCGTGGCCGCCGTGCACAGATTCACGAGACTAGCTGACGCCGGGCTGTGTCAGAGCTGGAAGGTCGTTGACGGTGAATGCTTCACTTATTTTTGCATAATGTAGGCAGCCTGTGACTTGTTTGAATTTACCTGAATATGCTTTTCCAGTTCAGGCACAATCCATTGTGCGAGCACCACGATCTAGTGATTAAATTGCCAAAGAACGTCACAACTCCGGTATCATGAGGCGTGGAAGAAAATTAAATGGAACAATTGCTGGACAATTATAACCGGTAGAAGAGATTAAAGGGAAAAGAATAGAAAGGGTGAGTTTTTAGCCACAGAAAACACGGTATGTGTACTTTAAATTAAAAAAGGAAACGTTGGGCAGAGAGCAGACGTACGGGCTGAGCTGAGTGGCCTGTCCCCGGGCGCGGGGCGTCCCCCCGACCCTCGAAGGCGGAGGCCGAGCGCGAGCACGGGGCGGGACGCTCGGGGCGGGTGGCGGCAGCGCCACCTGCGCTGGAGGGGGCGACACGAAGTGCAACCTCGTGGCCTCGCAGTGAGATCCGAGGGAAAACTGGACACAGTGCTCAGTAGTCACATGTCAGTGTGCCCCGTGCTAGGACCCCGAGGTGTCCCGACTCCACGGGGAGGGGACAGCAGAAGCCCCTCATTGGGACTCACCCAGACATCTCCCTATGCGTCTTTCCCTTTGGTGGGTTTTGATCAGTATCCTTTTGCTGCAATCAAAGTAATCGTAAGCACAGCACATTCCTGAGTCGTGTCCTTAAAGGGAATTATTGAACCCGAAGGGGTAGTGGGACCCCCAAATTAGTAGCCAGATGCTCAGAAGAATGGCCTGCAGAGACCCCCCTCCCCAACCTGCGATGGTGTCTGAAATGAGGGCAATCTTGTAGGGGACTGTGCCCTTCACCTGTGAAGTGTGACCTAACTGGGCAGTTGGGGTCAGTCGTTACTGTAAGGGTACCATGCAAACATAGCTGGAGGCCCTAATTTAGTCCATGAGCCAGGAAAGCCCTTCTGCTTAAATAGTAATGAAGCTGAGACCCAAAGGTACATGAGCATTGCCTGGACTGGGGGGGGAAGGGGAAGGACTGCACACAACAGAATGACGCAAAAAGCTTTTCCATATTTTACGTTCAGATTCTTCCCATCCCCAAAAGTTGTCAGTGAACGGTAACCTACAGAGGTTATGTCCTGAGCCTCAGGTGTGTCTGAACAGAAAGACTTGTCCAAGGCCATACAGGTGACGTGAGGCCTAGAACTCAACCCTCTTGAAAATATGAGATTATATGGCCACTAGATTATGACATTAACAAACAACATGCTACTTTTCTGTCCCTGAACTGTGTGTACTAAATACGACATAAGCATTGAGGTCACTACCATGAGGTTCAATAGACCAGGTAACATGTTTATATAAAGTGCAGTTAAAGCAACATCCACGTGTTTGAAACCCATAACCACTCTACATTTCTAAGTATCTGTTGTAAAACACCGGTAAGCATAGACTCCTGGAACAGAAACAGCCTAGCATGCATTTATGAGTGGAAGCATTAGTGGGTTGTGGAATGACCTTAGTGGATCATTACCAGTGTTTTTAATGAAGTAGAATAAAAAATATCAGACACCAACACTTGCAGTAAGGTCTGGTACTGTCACGTGAAACTTTTGTGTAAATATATCCACGTTTGTACTGGTCACAATGTAAAATTAAAGCTATTGTAGATCACAGTCAAAAAAATGTGAAACCACTGGTCTAGTCCAAGCCTCTTATTTCACCAATCAAGATATTCAGATAAAGAAGTTGAGAGGCTTGTCCAAGGTCATGTGTGCACAGCCACAGAACCGGGTCAAGAATCATATGCCCTCACACCCTAGAAACCAAAAGGAAAACTCTGTTAAGGACACTAAAATTATATAAATTTATATATACTATACAGCATACATACAATATACACTAAAAATAAAACATATTCAGTAAAATTATATTCTGTATGTATCTATAGTCTATATAGCCTATAGATGATGCATCTTTACATAAATTTAACTGGAAATATATGCAAAAATGCTCAAGAATTATCAATAAGTACTGAATCCTACTTATGAAAAGCAAGGTTTTAAGCACTAGAGAGGATACTAAGCCTCAACTATCCTGTGCCTGCATACTGGAAAATGGATCTCTCTGCTTCTATAGAGCCACATTGTAAAGGCCCATTAAGTTTTCCTTGTGCTACTCCCAAAAGACAGGATTTTAAAAATAATCAGTAATGACTCACTGACCCCAACCCCCTTGTTCACCGAAGTAATATAATGCATGTATCACAGATCTGCCTGCATCAGATCAGGCCCCCTGTTTTACTCCCACTCCCACTCCTGGATACAGACCCAGTTTAGTAAGATCTGTGAGTGGGAACAGCTATGTCATAAGGTTAAGTCTCAAGGAATGCAATGGTATTCTTAACCCTTCTTAAACTTGATACATTGTAACTTAATTACCAAATTTTATCAATGTTTCCTTTATGGTTTTTTGAAAGATCGTTTCATTCTCTAAGTACCATTAATTGAAAAATCACAAGTGTTCCTGGGAGAATATTTTTCAAATTAAAAATAGAAATAAAAGGAGAAATCTGCTTTATAGCAAATTTGCCAAGGTTTCAATAACTCGTCTAATCACTGGTTAAGAATAAGAAATTAAAAAAAATAAATAAATAATCTTTAAAGTCTTAACAACAACAACAACAAAAAAGAATAAGAAATTAGAGCAACATTTCACATAATGTGTCATATTCTTGTTGGTTAGTTATGTTGATGAAATGTTAACATACACCATCCATAAAAAAATCCTGAAATTCGGGCAGGCCTGGTGGCTCAGGCGGTTGGAGCTCTGTGCTCCTAACTCCGAAGGCTGCCGGTTCGATTCCCACATGGGCCAGTGGGTTCTCAACCACAAGGTTGTCAGTCCAACTCCCACAAGGGATGGTGGGCTGCGCGCCCTGCAACTAGCAAGGGCAACTGGAACTGGACCTGGAGCTGAGCTGCACTCTCCACAACTAAGACTGAAGGGACAACAACTTGACTTAGAAAAAAGTCCTCGAAATACACACTGTTCCCCAATAAAGTCCTGTTCCCCCTCCCCAATAAAATCTTAAAAAAAAAAAAATCCTGAAATTCAATACATGGGTTTACCACATTTTTATTACCAGTACTCAGTGGAAAAAAGAAAGCTTCAAAATGCTACTTCTGTTTTTTCTGTTTCTTAGTTTGTCCACTTTTTTTCTGTCCTTTTTTTTTCTTCTTGACGAGAACAGCTTTTTCTCCAATAAATAAACTTTTAGAATGTCCTACATTTTTGGAAGCAAAATTAAGTCCCTTCTTAGGTTTACTGACGTTCTTCAAACTGGGGTTTGAATTTTGCTTTAATTTTTCTTTATTAATAGAACGCATGACTCTGAGTTTTCTTCCCATCAGTTCAGAATTATTTAATTTCAGAGCAAGATGAACAGCATCTGTATTCTGTAATAAAAATCAATAGATACATTTCAACCAAAATCTCATCTGCAAAGAAACTAGTAAAATTGCAACTTTAATGGATTAGAACAGTTTTTGACTTGCACATAGAAACCAATCCCATTTCCACATCCAGTAAGCCCAATCCCAGTGTTCCAGCAGCTGTGACTGCGGTCTCCTTTTAATCACGCTCCTCACACATTTTCCCCAGGAAGCACTCAAGCTGCCTTGTCAAATATCTAGCTAGTGGAAACTTTGTCTTACAGTGATAAGTCACAACCCAATAGGCTTCATTTTGCTCACTGTAAAATGGAGTATCAACTAGCTACATCAGTCATATGCAATCTTTTAAAGCAATGAACATGCTTTTCAGAAGGCTCTTCCCACTGTATCAGATGAGAGCAGGGAACTCACTAGTAATGCTGGAGTACATGCCTTGTAGGGTTGTTTAGATCAAAAATTCTATGCTTCTTTTACTCTAATATAGAACCAGTAAATGCTAACAACCCTGAATATACATGAGATTTTTTTTTAAAGGACTACAAACTTGTCAAGTAATAGAAGACAGCAGAGAAATAGTAAGATAAGTACAATACAGTAATGGTGGACACATTAGGTTGTGACAACCTTTCTTAAAGCTATCTGGTAATACATGTCAAGAGTCTTAAAAATGGTTACATATCTGGTCCTAGTTAGTAATAGCCCATTAAAATCTGTCCTAAAGAAGTAATACAAAAAGGCAGGCGAACACCTGGAGGAAAAAACATAACCATTCCAATTTCATTATTATAGGGAAAAATAGAGAACATTGCCAATGTGCAACATTTGGTAAACATTAGGGAAAAGGCAGTAAAAGTTACGTTACATTGCTCAATGGAACATGCTTACACAATAGAAAACATAAAGCAGGTTGCAAAATTGTATGTTCACACATATAAGTTCAACTATAAAAAGAAGGCACAAGGAGAAACTGAAAGGAAATGTATTAATGTTGTGGAGGGAAGAAAAACTCAAGGGCCACCAGACAGTAAATATTATCTAATAGTATATTCTACTAATGTTAGGCATGAAAAGCTGGTTAATATTTAGTGAACTGAACAGAAACAATTCTGTACAAAGATGAAAATTTTCTTCTACCCAAGTGAACGGTCAGTTCTTTTCTCCATTTTATAGAATGTGGAGATTCAGAGTTAATACCTTTAATATCGAACATCTAAAGCGTCATTTAATAACAATGACATGGAGAAACGGGACTGGAACATCTGATTGGGTGCAGCTGTAGCAACAGCACTCTATTATGGCAGGGGATGAGTTTCATTTCCTTAAGATGGAACTTGACGTTGACAGGGATAGTTATGTCTGAATGATGAAGCGACGGTGACAAGCCCGCCTGGCGCATTTCAAAGGACAGTGACAATGCATTAGTCTCCCATACCTCGAAGAGCACATAGCCAAACCCTCTGCCGAGGCCTGTAACCCGGTCTCTCACGATCCTTACTGCCACGATACTCCCACAGTCCAAAAAGTGGTTTTCAACTGCAGATTCTTCAATTTCTAAAAACAAATTCAACCAAAGTGGAAGCAAAGCCTGGGAAATGCCTTAGCACACTGCAGATGTTTAGTGACATAGCAAGTTCAGCAGCTCTGTGAAAATTACTCAAGTTACACTCCTTAAAGTTACTCTGAAAGCAAAACATTAAGTTACTACTCAAAGGTTATTTCCATTATTTTAACGATAAAACAGGTACTTCATTTATTTAAATAAACTTACTGTATGGCAGATTCCCCACAAACACTGATCTCTTGTCCCTCTGAAACACAAAGAGAGTTAGTAAAAATCACTCACTGGAGCAGAAGATGGAAGTCAACCTAAAACCCAGCCTTTTCCTCAGCCCACACATCTGACGGGTCTCCGTCTCCTGACAACCACACGCCAGTCCCTCGTTTGATTCTGTTCCTTCCAGGGTCTTCCCTGCAACAGTGTGAGTGACAGCCGTGGGCTTTTGTCCACAGCAGCCCTGCCTGACACCTGGCACGAAAGGCACGCTCACGAAAGGCACGCTCTGCGGAGAGTAAGGGCCAGACAGCGAGTATTTCAGCTTTGTGGGCCACTCACCTCTGCCATGAGAGCACAAAAATACCTAACCTAATGAGTGTGTTTGTGTGCTAATAAAACTTTATTAAAACAAAAACAAAAAACAGATGGAAGGTGGATTTGACCCTCAGGCCAGTCTGCTAACCTTTGGCTAGGTCCACAGTCGAAACCAGGGATGTAAAGGAGGCCTTTGTCATTTCTCAGCGATGTCACTCTGACACTGACAGTAATGCACTCTGTGCTTCTGTGGTGAGCTCTTACAACCCATCCTTCATTCATTTCCAGAGACCTTTGTAAAATGCAAACCCGATCGCGTCACTGCGCGTTTAAACTTGTGAACAGCTCCCGGACAAAATCCAGACTCACCGTGGCGACCAACAGCAACTCTTACGAGGCCCTGCCTTACACACTACCCACTAACAACTGTATCAAGCTCTTGTCATTCCCTCAGCAAATTCCTTTCGGTCCCCACCATTTCCTCTGCTTTTCCTGTCCAGACATCCTCATCATCTTTAAAAAAGTTCTTTTTTGCCTAGGTAACACTGATTCATCTTGCAAGACTCATAATAACACTATTTCTCCTGGAAACCCTCCTGCGTCCCTTCTTGCTGGCACTTCCTCAAGTCAAATGTCCCATTCCTGTGCATTTATCATAAAGTGCTGTGAGCAGCCCAGATGCTGGTCTTCACCTTTAAACTGGGAACTCCTAGAGAACTGAGACTATAGCTTAACACTGTAGGCCTGACACATAGTAGGGACTAAAAAAAATATTTAATGGATAATTTAACTTTCTAGATCTCAGTCTATAAAAATAAGGTGTTTTCCCAGATGATTTCTAATATACCTTCCGGCCCAACTCTCTCTGGCTATTTAATCTAATGGTGGGGATGGGGACCACGTTCCAGAAGCTAATGTGCCTAAAGTCCTGTGTCATTTTGGCACCAATGCTGTGACCACAGAGGGCAAAGGCTGTTCCCTTCTGTGCTTCCCTCATGGCTCACTGCTGATTCCTCTCCTCTCCTAGCTAGAGCTCAGAAGAAAACATTTCACTCTACAAGACTCTAGTTAAGTTCTTTAAACAACTCACGTACTACTTACAGATGAGGTCTCCGATGCCAGATCAACTCTAATACGAAATCCATCAGCAATTTGGGCCCCATTTCTGTTATTATACATATGAAGGGAAAATGGCTGTTAAAAATGAGCACTGAGTTACTACTATATTTGCTCTAAAGTGAAACCAAAGACAAAAATACACTCATATTTATTTAAATATAACTCTGTTCAAACTTCAAAGAGATAAGATTACCTGCTCAATGCTTTAGTAGCAGCAGTCTCATCCTTAAACACAACATAAGCATTAATATTTTTCTGATCAGGATGCATTTTACGTCTACACCAAAAAGAAAAAAAAGTCAATATAAAATTTGTTCATGTTAAAGTCACTAAAATAAACACAGCTTGTTTTCTACTTTTAATCAACATATAGACAAGAATTCCTGGGGAAGTTTAATCTATTTCAATAAATATTTAGTAATAACTCGAAAATAACACACAGACAGGTCTTATATTAATTTTTGCTCCAAAAGGCGCATTAGAGCTGATGGTCCAGCTAGGTCTTATTTTCAGGGAAACACGGTATACAGATTTCTGCCGAAACATGTAACCCATTCTCTTACTAGTCATTACTGTGAGGGGGCCACCTGTGCAATGCTGTAGGCTACAAACTATAATCTTAGTTATGGCTCTGTATCCAACACACACATAAACAGATGTGAAGGACAACTTGATTTTTCCTTTTTACTGTAAAAGAAAAACTTCACAAGCATGTATAATTTAGTGAATTATTAACAGGTCAGTACCCTTCAGCCATTGCCCACTCCAGAAACCTCTGTCTACGGCCCTTCCCAGACTGCAGCCCCACCCCTCCCCAAAGGTAAACCTTTCCCTATTCCCACTTTTAGGCACCACTTTCCTGCATGTTGATGTGGTTCTACCACCCAAAGTGTCTATTCCTAGACATTATACTTGGACCGTGTCCATTTTCCCACTTGAAAAATCTTTTGAATCTTGTTTAATCTACAGGATTCCCCCTTTGTCTCTCTCTATCTTACTGCTTGACCCACGGCATTTCCCAAAGCCCAGATGTTGCTGATCGCAGGCTCACACTGCACTTCAACATGTATCTCTGGCCTCTGTATTTCTCGCAAATTGGAAGCTGGATACAGAGCTTTATCAGGCCTGTAGGGAGTGCTGTGTTCTTTCAATGGGAGGCATGTTATCACTAGGTTTCACTCTAATACAGTACACTATCCAATAGTCTCACACTGATACAGCAGCTATGACCTGTTGAATGCCTAATATAGGCATTTCATGTATCTCATTTAATCTCCCATCTCCGACATGGGTGTTCGTTTTCCGATTTTATGGATAAGGAAACTTGTCCATAAAAGCACATGACCACTATCATGAAGTAAGAGAGGCCGGCCTAGGACTTCAACTAAGTCTGACTGACTCCGGAGCTCCTACTCGTTCCACGCAACACACCGCTGCTGACACATCTAAATCCAACATGTCCTAGTGTAACCACAGTGTCTTAATCTTTGTGTCACCCCAAATTCCTATGTTGAAATCCACTTACTGCCCAATGTGATGGTAACTGGGGGTGGGGCCTTTGGGAGGGGCTTAGGTCTCATAAAGGTCCTCGTGAACAGGGTTAGGGCTCTTTTAAAGAGACCCCACGGAGCCCCTGGCCCCTTAGGTGATGTGAGGACACAGTGAGAAGGGCTGGCTGTGAATGAGGAAGCGCCCTCAAGGACACAACCCTGCTGCGTCCAGGTCTCAGAGGTCCAGCCTCCAGAACCGTGAGAAGCGTCTGTTGTTAATAAGCCACCCAGTCTACGGCACTTCGTTACAGCAGCCTGAATGGATTGAGACGAACCCCAATACAACATAAATAGAAAGTGACTTTAAAAAACCTGAATAATGGTAGTGTGCTGTTAACCCTGTATGAAACAGTGTCCTTGGCACAGGGACGACCGAGAGCCAGCATGCGGCTCTGCCCCTTCCTCCCTGGCAAGAACATGTCTGTATCAAGCTTGATGGAGGATTCTGACCTAAGGAAATCCAGACGTTACTGACATCTATAGTTCCACTCCCACCCAGAAGGGAGAAAGCCAGGAAGGGCATCATTCCTACCCTGAACAGGAAGAAACCAGATAACCTACAACACCCTAACTTCTGTTGAAGCCATCAGAGAGCTGCAGTCCAGGGGAACAAAGCAGCTTGGAAAGTGAGAAAGGACAAGCCCAACTGAGACAGGAGGCGGCCCTGGGTCACAGGATGGGCCCCAGACAAGCACAAGGGAGCAGGAAAGAGTTCAGCTATGATTTTACTGAACTGCCAAATCCAAGTGTGGGCTGGGCCTAAAACGGAATCCCCAGAAGCCGCCGACACAGGATGTGCGCCCACTCACAGGCTCCACTGCACTGCCCTCTGCAGGGGTCCCAGGGAGACTGAGGGCAGCTGGGTGGCAGAGAGCATCCCTGGGTCAGGGCCTGGAGAGCAGAAAGGCTGGAGCTGGTGTGGGGCAGACACCACCCCTCCAGGATTCCTCTCCCCGTGGAGGAGGAGGCTACGCAGCTGGGGCAGGGGCAGCAAACCCTTCCCCTGCCAGGGCCCCTGTGGCCAGAAGGGAGGCCTCCTACCACGGGGCAAGGGGTGGGAACCGTTCTCCTGCACAAGACCCACCAAAGGCACAAGGCGGAGTTCGGCCGATCAGGAACATGTCTGAAGCATAGATATGAGGGCCTGTCTGTGTCTAAGGCTGGACCAGGACAACAGAGAATCCCACTGTCCCCACCAGACCGCCTAACAACAGCACTCTCTATTGGATCTACAGTAAAATTTAAAAACTGGAGCAAAACACCCGAAACATACGTCAGAAAAAGATTTTGCATCCAGAATCTATTAAAAAAAACACCTCTTGACAACTCAATAATGAGACAAAGAAGCCACTAGAATGAAAATGGGCAAACTTTTTGAACGACACTTCACCAAATAATAGCCCTATAAGCACATGAAAAGATGCTTATTATCTTTAGTCATCAGCAAAATACAAATTAAAGACACAAGGACAAAGCTTCAGAATGGCTGAAATGACACGACTGACAACACCCAGTGCTGCTGAGGATGTGAAGCAAGTGTGTTCTCACACTGCGGTGGGATTGTAAAATGGTGCGACTGTTTTGGAAAAGCATCTGGCAGTTTCTTAGAAAGTGAAGACACACCTGCCATAAGGCCCAGCAATCCCACATCTCCAGGTTTCTCAACAGAAATGACCTGTACATGAATGTTTTTACTACCTTTACCCATGATAGCCGAAAACCAGAAACAGCCTGACGGTCCACCAGCTTCCACATCCTGGGAAACTACTGGGCAACAAAAAAAACAAGCCACCGAGCATCCAGATCTCAAAACCATCAAGCTGAGCAGAAGTCAGACAAGAATACATCCTGTATGATGAGACCCTTTACATAAAATTCTAGAAAATGCGAACTGGTATACAGAGACAGGAAGCGGCTCAGTGGTCGCTGGGGATGGGGGTTGATGAAATGTAGGGTGATGCAGTATTCAGGCGCTTGACTGTGGCAATGATTTCTTGAGAGCATACAAACGTTAAAACCATAAAATCATACACTTCAAGTATGTGCAGCTTACTGAAAGTGTATGATACCTTACTACAGTAGAAAAAAGGTTGATTTTTTTTTTTTTACCATATTAAAAAGCAAAAGTTTTACATGGCAATACCCCCATACGCACAACAAAAAAGCAAATGAAAATAGGGAAGAATATTTGTAACTCAAACCACAAAAGGCAAATTTCTGTAACACTCCACAGATCAATAACAGAAACAATTCAACAGGAAAAAAAATTGAGTAAATCAAAGCAAGAATTCAGATTAAAGGAGGCACCAATGACCTGACTACATGAAAGCAGCTCACTCATAAGAGAAATGCAAACGAGCAATACCACTTTCACCTATCGAGCTGCTTTTAATCCAAAAGCTCAAAAACACATTGTTGGTAACAGTGTGGGAGTGTAAGTAGGTTACCATCTCTGTGGGAGAGCACTCAAAACTACAAAAGCAAATACCCTGTTTGACCAAGCACTTCCGCTACTAGAAGTTTATCCTACAGATAAATCTGCACGTGTGCAGATTACGAAGTATAAGGTCCCTCACTCTAGCATTACTGGTAACGGCCACAAGAATGGAGAAACCTAAGTGTCCATCCGGGAGGGTTTGCTAAAACAAACTAGAGGACACGGTGCAGAATACTAAGATGCTCTGAAAAAGAACGGGGAGGCCATGTTCACCCCGATCTACGTAGACCTCCAAGTTACAGCAAGTGGGAAATGGAAGGTGTGGAGTAGCACACTTTGGACACCAGTGTCAAACAGTGAGGAACATATGTGAGTATCAAGTGGTACATGCAAAAAATGTCTCTAGAAGGTTACACAAGAAAGTGAAAACAGAAGCTGCCTGGAGCAGGGAACCAGCTGGCTAGGAAAAGGTGTAGGAAAGGAACTTTTCACTGCGTACATTTTTATATTTATTTATTCTTAGCCATCTGCTTAATTACTTATTTAAATAATTAAAACATTTTTAACTGGGGGGCCGGCGGGGGGAGGCTGATGGCGATCACAGTGAGTGAGCTCCATTCTTCTGGCACCCAAACCCCTCAGCACTGCTGATACCCACTCCGATCACAACTTTTGTTTCTGCCAACACCTCGATCCCTGGGTCTCAGCCTCACACTGAAGTAAAGTCCGTATGGCCCAAAGAAGATGGGCTTATCTTACCAGGTTTTCCACCCCGCACAGCATCTAAACTCCTTGCGTACAGGACAGCTCACATGTTTGTTTATCTCAACAAACATTACCGGAATCAATAACCCAGTTATCAAGTGCTCACTATACACATGGTGCTGTGATGGTTATGGAAAGACTGGCAAAGAGCTGATCTGCCAAGAATTCCCAATTAGAAATGAATGTAGGGATGGACTCACCAAGATGTCCAAAGGGACTGCTGTTATTCAAGAATCCTGACATAATAGAATTCCCAGAAATGGTTATAAAGAACATTACTATATTTTATCTAACGTAACTATCTCTACAGAGATCTAATGCAAATCTAATGTATATATAAACTATGTATCTCTGCTTGTAAAATCCATCATTCCACGTGCCCTAAGAAAGAAAAAACACCTAAGATTGGGAGACTAATAGAAAACCCAGCATAAAACTGAAGGTAAATTAAAAATAAAGGTTGTACGCCTTAAACTTACATAATGCTATATGTCAATATTTCAATTTAAAAAATAAATGAGAAATAAAGGGAGAGGAAGAAAACTTGCATGTCTCACCCTTGGCACTAGGCAGAAAATGGTGACAGGGAAAGTCCCCCGAGAACTTGAACCACCAGCTGCACTACCAGTAAGGTCCCCAACCCCGCAGAGAGACCCTGAAGAGGACGTGGATGGCAGTTCTCCCAGGGGATGAATGGAAGCAAACGGGATTCTCTCTGGAAAAGCCTGACCGGCCAACAGCAATGATTTTATAATGCATAATCAGGCGCCCTAATTTTATGATGCATCTTGATTTCAAAAATGTTAAGATACGGGGAAAAGAGTGCCTTAGAAATGATGAATATGATATTTATGATTTATAATAGAATATTTGGATGCCAAACTTGCTTCTCTTCAAACACTATGCCCAATTAAACATCCTTGAAGTTTCTCATGGCACCTCTTCTAGTAAGTTATTTTACAGTACTTTCTATGACTACAATTTACATTAAGGCCTAAAAACAAACATCTGACAAATTTATATACTACTACAGACATAAGGAAACAGTCAAGCATGATGTATTATTCAAATATAAAAGTTTCTGAAGTTAAAAAATGATCTCAATTTTAACTAAAATGGAAGAAAGTTTAAGATACTCCCTTTATCTAACTATAAACTTACTTTATTGCTGCCAACTTTTTGGACAGAGTTCCCTCTGCTGGAATCTTTTAAGAGGAAAAAAACATTAAAGAAAATTCATTATTTGAACTATTACTTCAAATTATTGATACTTTAATTATTTGAATACTAAATATCTAAGTGTAATATAATGTGATTAAAAACACTAGGGAAATACTGAATCAGAAACAACCATTTTGTAATGATTATGGCGGGGGGGGGGGTCAAGCAGGAGACACAGGAAGAAGTCCTTTAGGAAGATTAAGTCGACAGTGGCACATTGGACAAATTTGGGGTAGATGGCAGGTAGGAACAAAACAGGACTCTGCAGCTATGCTAACAAGAAGTCATGAGCACTTAGGTGGAACAATGGAAAAAGAAAAAAATGACTCATCTTAGGAAGAAAGCACAGTTGAAAAACAGGCAGGGTTGATAAACAGTAGAGTGGGTGGGACAAAGAAAAGGCAAGGCTTGTAGCCTGGTGACCCTAAATCATATAGAAAATCAGGAGAAGTATAGGTTGGGATGGGGGCTACATGGAGGTAAGTACAAGCATGCTGAAATTTGGGTGCTGACATGGGGAAACGGGACTCCAAAGTGCAGACGACATGTAGGTGATAAAAGTGAGAAACAAATACCACAATAGAAACTATGGAGACTGTGCCAAAACGTTGGGAAATGTCTACTTTTAGAAAAGTGGGCACATTTGTCCTCTGGGAACACCTGGCAATGTCTGGAGATATTTTTGGTTGTTCCAACTGGGGTGGGCAGCGTGCTCCCAGCACCTAGTGGGCATGGGCCAGGGATGCTAAACATCCTATAACGCACAGGGCGGCCTCCAGAACAAAGAATCATCCAGCACAACAGGTCTATAGTATCAAGGTTGAGAAACCCCATTATAGGGAATCACGTGAGAAAGAGCAATTAAGCGACAAGGAATAAACATTTTTAACACATTTTATATTCTAATACATACTATCTATTCTAATACACATTGATTATTAATACGTTAATTGGTCTACAGAGAGCTCAGTTGGTGAAGTCAGATACCATTTATTTCTATAAAGTTTAATCATTGAGTTTTTAAAAAATATTTCATCGTTCTATGCTTAAAGCATAAGTACTGTTTGCAGGAGCCATTCACAGACCTCCATATTGAAAGCCCATAATTCCAGAAAAGATATTCAGTAAGTATTAACGTTTCTGCCTACTCAACTGCCACAGCAAAAAAAGTTACCCATCCACCCTCCAAAATAGTGTTGGCCTTAGTAACAAGGATGTCATTTTACTATGTGAACTCACTAAATTATTTAACAAAGACAAGAGTCAGCAATAGATACTAAGGGTGACTCTTCTCTTGGGCTAGATTTGAACCTGTTAATTCAAAAGGCTAAAGTCAAATGCTCCTCCATCTCATTAATACCAATAAGTCTGATTTAAATGTAATACGTTTTAAGATTATGCAACTTTAAAGGGGAAGAAAACATACCACGCAACGAAATCGTACAGATTCTATCTGTCCATACTCTTTAAAAAATGACTTCAGCTTCTAAAATAAAAAACATATATACTTTAGTCCGCTTTCAGAATATCAAATAAATACTACAAAAAGGAATTATGTGAAATTATCTGATAATCTTTTACTGCCAGGTTTTAAGAACATTTCAAGAAAAGTAGATGACTACTCAGTTGGAAAACAAAAAAATTTTACTGAAATTTAGGAAAAAAGCAAACAGTTCAATTCCAAAGGTACACAACATTTTGGTCTTTTAATCTTTGATAATCTTTACCACATGTAAACTAAGATTATGTATTCCACAGATTCTCTCATCTTTTCACACTGGCTTAAACCAGAAATGAATTTTAAGGATGTTTATATCACTATGAGAAATTTCCTAACTGTCTGGAATTAGGACCATAGGATTGAAGAAAAATTTAGTGTGAATTTTATATTATTCTTATGACTGGCTCAGGATTTGAAGAATGTATGTTTTACAGCTAGAACTATAATCAATTCTAATTCATAAACCATGTATTGAATGTGTAAAGCACCACCACATACTCCCTTCCTTTGAGACCCTTATAATCTAACAAGATCAATAACCAAAACTAGGCTACAAATGTGTTCTGTTCTACAAAATAATCACAAATAAAATACCAGGAGACAGAAGTATAAGAGGGAAAGGGGAAAACCAGGAAGTTAAGTTCTTTTGTACTATTTTGTTTTTAAGGAACTAGAATGTAAACTGTCCTTCAAAAGCAGGATTTTGACCCAAGAGACTGCCAACAGTGAACACAAAGAAAGGAAAGGGCTTGTTTTAGTTTAGTGACACCCGCGCCCCCACAGTGGAGGAAACTTAGGATGTATTTATTCGTTTACACAACAAAAATTTTGCCCCCTCTACCATGTGCCAGGCACTGCTTCAAGTGTTAGGGAAAGAGCAGAGAAGGAAAGAGATAAATACGCCTGCACATATAGGGCTTGCGGTCTATTGGCATGTAACAGGAAATAAGGCCGGAAGAAAAAACCAGACAGGGGGGCACTGCAATAGTTCAAGTAAGATTTGCAGAAGCCTTAATCAGCGCAGTGACTATGGGAATGGAAAGGAGGGGTGGATACTGGGATCAATCTATAGAATGGTTTATGTAGTCATTTATAATGAAGTTATGTCAATATAACTTATTATGTGTTTATTCAATAAAGGAACAGTAAACAAAGTTATGAATTATTAACTTCTCTGAATCCTTACAATAAACAGATTACACACTCACCTTCTTATTACACGTGACAGGCAAATTCCCAACAAACACAGTTCTCTCATTCTTTAATCTCTCTTCTTCTTGGTTGATCTGAATTTTCTTCCTTTGATTTATAACTGTGTGATCTACATCATCAAGTGCTTTTTTATCTGCTACTTTCACATCAGATTGAGAATTTTTCCTTTTCTGCCTTTGTTTCCGGTGAATTTCTTCTTCTAAATCAGCACTTGCTAGAGCATTTTCTCTTTTTAAGACAAAAGACAAAAATAAATAAATAAATAAATAAATAAATAAATAAATAAAAGAGAAACAAAAGTCATGGAAGTCAGTTCCTGCATTTGACAAAGGACAGTGATCAGAAATACTTCCCAACCACTTCTGGCTTTCCTAAAAACTTACCATTCACAAATATATTTAAATTTTAAAAGTAGCATTATCAAAAAGTAACTAGTACCTTTAGAAAACTCAAGGGTTAGAAAAAGTTAAACTCAATTTTTGAAGATATGTTAAAACTGCCAGGTAACAGTAAACACCAAAAGTTCATTTGAACAAAAACTGCTTCATTTAAAGCTCTTAGAGACTTAGTTTACACTCTCCCAATGCCTAATTACATTTTCTGCTCTAAACCATAATCTTGCAGCACTCCCTGGGGTCTCTAAAGATTAAATATGCCTGCAAAATACTTACTTTGTAAAGCAATCTGGCCAATAGAAAAATCCAGATTTCCTACTTACAGTTCTGTCATATTTAAAGGGCTCCTTGTCAAAAGTAAATTCTGAAATGTCAAATACAATATAAAGTGTTGATGCACATGCATAAAGTGAGGTCTGAGCATGAGTCCCACTAGATAACTGATCTGGGATCTTAAGGAGGGGAGAGAATGGGGACTAGGAGTCATTCATTATTTCCTTGGTTCCTATTCAGTTCTAGCCTCTGCCAATACAATTAAGGGCCTTTCAATAGTCCAGTCTCTGAAGAGACAAGCAAAGTTCACAACAAAATGGTAACATTTTATAACACCTGGTGTAGAAACATAAAAGAAACAAGAAAGGCTTCACAGAGGAAAGGCAGTGTGTGGCACAGCCAATCCTCAGTAAGTGCTGACCACTATTATTCCTTCACTAGAGCATAAGCTCCACTAAGGAGCAGGTCCATGTCTAGCTTTTTGCTCACTATGGAATGAAAGGAAATGAGACAGTTTGGAAAGGTGGGAACCAAGTCAAGAAGGACCGGGCATGCCATGCGAAAGTGCTGATTTATCCCACAGAAGAGGAGGAGCCACTGAAGACTTTGAGAATGTCTAAAAAAGATCATGTGGACAGCAGAGTGGAAGTTAATTAGGAAGGGGACAAGACTGGACAAGGGAGACCAACAGGAGACAGTTACAATTGCATGTCATTGAGAAGACAACAGACCAGACAAGGGAGGGGATAGACCGGGGAATACCAATAAAAGACACAATTAAGAGACAGCATCATCAGGAGCCTGGCAACCGATTTGACATGCAGGGAAAAGGAGGAGTGTGAGATGACTCCCAAGTCACTGGCTCAGGCAACTGGAAGGCTGGTGGCCCCAATAGTGCAGAGAAACAGGTTTGATGAGGATGAGCTCAGTCTGAAGCACTCTGAATTTCATGTGCATATGGAATTTCCAGGTGCAGAAGCCAATGGGCAAACAGATACACAGGCTTGGAGATCAGGAGATCACAATGGTGGCTCATCGGCACAAACCAGATGACTCAGAATGAAGGATGAACGAAGGTCATAAGACGACTTGAGAATAGAATCCTGAGGAAAATCAACACTTACGGAGCGGTCAGAAGAAAAGGAACCGACAATGCGGAGAAGCAACAAACAAAACGAGAATCAGAAGAGATTGTTATCAAAGAATCCAACAGCTTCAAGAAGAAAAGCAGCTATGTGAAATGTAAGAGAGGACTCGTAAGACAAAGTCTGTATTGCCTATTAAGTATGACAACTAAGTCGGGATGGCTTCAGTGAGCACTGTTTCAGAAACATGGTCAGATAAAATAAAAACAAACAAGATTGTACATGCGTGCAAGAGAAAAAGGATCACGAAGAGAGCACACACACAGAGTTCTTTTTCTAACATAACAGCGAGACTATGAAGAAAGGGATTGAGGAAATGGTGCCAGAGACACATGTCCATGGACAGAGTTTTGTTTGGTTGGATTTCTTTCTGAGATTCTTGAGTACGTTTATATGGCCGACAGATGAACGATATAGGAAAGAGGAGTAAAGGAATACATCTGATGGCATAATCCCTAAGGAGGCAGAAGAGAAGGTATGTGGTGTACACAGCACAGGTGACTAAAATAATCTGGGACAAGAAGACAACTTTCTCTGAGAAAAAGGGGAAGAAATTAAAAGATATGCATAGATATGAGGTGTGATCAAACAATACAGTAAATGTTTAAACTAAAAAAATTTATGACAATTAAAGACACATTGCCATTAATCCCCCACAAAATACTCCCCCTCGTTTTGAACACACTTATCCATTGTTCTTGCCACTTTCTGAAGCAGTTCTGGAACTCCTCTTTCGTGTATTTAGTTGCACTGTCCTGGCTGCCTCGATGTCCTGAATCATTTTAACTTTGCGGAAGAGCCAGAAGTCGGATGGTGCCAGATCCAGTGAATAAGGTGGATGAGGATACACTGTAATGTTTTTATTTGACAGCAATTGCCATATACCAGAAGCGATGTGTGACACGGAGCACTGTCATGATGGAGGATGATTTACGACACACTTTAAAACACACCTTCTCTCAACCGTACCTCACACCCAACTGACTGCATGGAACAAGTTTAAACTTATCACGCACTGTTACTAACGTTTGACGTGCCTCTTCCTGTATTAAAGATCCCTGCCTTTCCACTGGATGGCACTCAGCAGCAGCATTCACTATTTTTTTTATCACAAAGCTCCGTGTCACACATCACTTCTGGTACGGCAATTTCTGACAAATAAAAACATTACAGTGTGTCCTCATCCACCTTATTCAGCGGATCTGGCACCGTGTGACTTCTGGCTCTTCCCCAAAGTCAAAACCACCATGAAAGGTAAACGTTTTTGAATAGATTCAGGACATCGAGGCAGCCACGACAGCGCAACTAAAGAGACTCACGAAAGAGGAGTTCCAGAGCTGCTTCAGAAAGTGGCAAGAAGGATGAGATAAGTGTATTCAAACCGAGGGGAAGTATTTTGAGGGGGATTCATGGCAGTGTGTCTTTTACTGTAATAATTTTTTTAAATTTAAACATTCATCATTTAATGCACACCTTATACATTAAATAGGATAAAAAGCAGTAGTTCCCAACAGTTAGCAGTTGATAGCTCTCTGAATAGGTAGCAAGACCACTTGCTGTGAGACAGAAGAGAAATAAGAGATTTGAAGAGAATGTGGCTTGATAGAATGAAGAGTTAACTCAGTGCCGGTACATCTATTTGGATCTTGATTCAAGTAACTAAAAATAATTAAGCTAATGGGGCAGATGTGATCTCTGACCAAGTATGTTTAAGAAAACCAAACTCATGTTTTATACACATGCTGAAGCATTTTATAGATGAAACATAAGATTTAGGTTTGCTTACAAATAAGGAGAGGGGTATGAATGGGGTAAAGATGAAATGAGATTGGCCAACGCGTTAATAACAGCTGACGTTGGGTATACGCGTGGGGGTAGCGGGTGGCCCTTATCCTTTCAACTTTTGCACGTGCATGAGATTTTCCATAGCAAGAACTATGAAACGAGAAAAAAGTAATACGGATATTGCAGGTATAAGAATCGCAATTTCTTTACCTCTCATTTCTTTAATCAACTAAGAGGGAATTTTACCAACCTGGTTGCCAACTTTTCGTCCGCATCAGAAAGTTTCTTCTTCACTTTCGCTTTTTTCGCAGGTGCTTGCAAAAGTGGTCTTTGCATGTGGGATGTCCTTTCTTCTTCCTCATCCCGTTTCCTTTTTCTGGTGGTTTCCTTTTAACAGTTTGAAGGTATGCATGAGACCTCATCCTTTTTAACCGTCTAGCGGCCTTCCTAAGCATCTTTCCTCCCTTTCTGGTACGTGCAGTAATGAAAGGTTACCTGACATTCACCCTATTCCCCCCTTTGGATCCGCGCCCCGGGAGGCGACTCCCGTTCTAAGGCTGTTCCAACGGGCCGCTCGGCGCAGAACCGGGTGACTTACTGGCGGCACAGGCACGTACACGGGGTGCAGCCGAGGCTCCACGGCGCTGAAGAGGGCGGCCAGCCGCCCTGGGCCGCCTCCCGAGCGGCGCCCGCCTCCCGAGCGGCGCCCGCCGTGGGCTAAGCTGTCGGAGACCTGTCCCACGAGGTAGTCTCCGGCCGGAGGCCCGCCGCCGCCGCCGTCCAGGCGCTCCCTAGAGGCCGACGCCAGAGACTCAGCAACCCCGCGCCACCGCTCACCGGCCCGAGCCCAGCAGAACGCGCACTCACCCCTCCTCCGCACTCTTCTTTGTCCTTCGTTTGGTCTTCCTGGCCAGGGCCATTCTCAGGCCGCAGCCGCCGGCAGCCACAGCACGCGCGCCCGCACTTCCGGCCCGGCGACTTCCGCCGAGACCCACGCCCCTTCCGCTCCGGGGGCCGCGGGGGCCCTGCGGCTGCGCGGGGGGCGGAGACGCTGGCGGCGGGAGACACCCAGTGACCGGAAGGGGCTGCGGCTCGGTGCTCTTCCTGGTTGCGTTTGCGGGAACCTAGTTTCGGGAGGGGAGGGTCTCCCGACAGTAAGTGAGGCCCCACGTATGATGAGAATCAGCCAGGCCGGGAGTGGGCTCAGGCCCAGCAGAGGGCGAGTGCGCACGAAACCGGATTGTTGGAGAGGAAGGAGGTTGTCAAGGAGCTGGGTTGCAGGGATGCGGGTGGAATCGGTGTGACGGTACATGGGACTTCGTACTGCTCAGGCAACTTTTCCGAAATTGCACATCATTTCAAAATAATGTTAAAAACAAATAGTTGGCAGACCACAGCTCCAGCCTGCTCTGCCGGTAACAGTAGGTGCTTGGCCCTCAAAACTGCTTATCTGCCCAGCTTCCCAGACTCTCCTTCCAAACCCTTACACTCCGACCTGCTTCTTTTCACCACCTTGTTATTCCTTATTCTTGTTCTTCCTTCCCCCACAATTGCTCTCGTTACCCCTCCTTTCCACCTACAAAATTGTACCTATCCTTCAAAGACCAGCTCAGATACTATCTCATGGCAATTTCCCAGCATTTACAAGAGGTATCATCTTGTTCTAAGCCTCACGTATTTGCCTTACTGTTACTCAATCCCTCTAGATGTATTCTGCATCCCTATTTACCGTGACTGAATTTTGGTAAATTGACTTTTAGGTGATAAAAGATAAATACTAGATTATAATTAGATAAATTGAATTCAGTAGCTTTGGTGGTAAAATAGGATTTGACTGACGCTATGGGAACAGACTTGGCTTTTCTAAAGTTGCTTAAGAGAAGTCACTGGGAATATATGTGATCTTTCATAGATCACTTTAGATAAATTCATGGGGGAAAAAAATCCAACGTTTGGCTCTGGTTTTGATTTCTCAGTCCCTTATTTTGGTTTGCCCTAACTGTGACCTTGTGGTATTGCATAAAGATGAGAAAAAAATCCAACTGTCCATATTTGCAATTCAAGCATCTCCATCTGTCCTATACAGTCCAATGAAGACATTCTCTTCATTCTTCCCGCAGAATGTCTCCCAATCCCACTGCCTAAAGCTAACCCAAGAATCACCTCCTATCAGGAGCACTGCTACCTCATCACATCTGGCCTTCCTGATTCTTCCTCTCCACTCTGTCCTGCACATCCCATTTCAAGTGGCTCTACCTTGCATGTAAAGGTTTGCATCTCCTCTGTCACCATTGCACATACACTGGCCCCTTCAAATTATTAAGCACTTGTTTTCCCTGCCCATATAATTTATTACATACCTTTCTCTCAGATATATTACTTTCACAACTAAACCATGAAACTATTCCTCCAAGGGATCATATCTCACATGTATAAAACCCATCATGTGACATTAGCCAAAAATCCATAAATAGTTGGTTAAAATTAGAAGGTTGGAAAAATGGACTCACAATGAAAGGCAGCACACACTTTTTGAGGAAAATAGAGTAAAAGAGGCTGTGGCTAGAAAGTTAAAAAAATGATCCCCACTGCTGTTCAGAACCGCTTAACCATTTAGAGATCACTTAACCCCTTAGTTTCTTAAAATATAAGGATTCTTTTCACAGAAAAATACAGACAAAAACATGTAAGTAATGTTAGGGAGGGATTTCATGGAATCTGCACCATCTTCCCCCATCTCTCCAAGTTAAGAGAATTAACAAGATCTCACCCTCAGTTTAGTATTCAGTAGGAAAAAATGATTTTGGAGAACACTGTTACAAACATATCATTTTTTTATAGATTGTAAACTAGGTTGATAAAATGAAGTTTGGGTGACCAGGAGAAAACGTAAGCCAATTTCTAGTAATACCATGAAATTCTCAGGCTCCCCAGAAGCTAGGAAGAAGTGAGAATAGGCAGGAAGAAGGCAGGGAAGCCCAAGGGTATAAACCTCAACTCCAACAAAATTTGGAATCATTCTCCTTTAGAGCGCTGTTTGCGTAACAAAGTAGGTGATATTAATAGTTCATTGAAAAATAGGGTTTCATGATCGGGTAATATTGAACACAGTCGGGTAAAGGGAGTTGGCCAAGTGTCTCTTCACAGGCCTTCTTCAACTTTTTAATATACTAACACAATCTCTAAGAAGGGAAGGTGCTATAGACAGTATTTCCAAAGTACATTTGACAATGAAATCCCAGAGCATTTCTGGGGACCAGTAATTTAGGACCTTAGGAAGCACTAAACAGATTTTAAAACTCATCTCTTAAACCAATTTCTGTGAAAATGAAGTCATCTCAAAGGTGCTTTAAAAATACACGTTTGAACCTTTTAGGCCTTAAAAAACTTTATTTTCTTTCTGTTTTAAAGACAAGATATTTTCTTGGTAGCAAGTTCTTTAAACGGGGTAAAAAAAAAAAAACCTAATTATTTATTTTAAAAGGTATGAAGTAAGCAGTGGTTCTCAACCCAGATGCATAATAAAATTACTGGAGACCTTAAAAAAATCAGCATCCAGGGACCATCCCAGACCAATTAAACCAGACCAATTAAATACAACAGTTTGAGAGTGGGGCCGGAGCATAGACTATTGTTTTAACAATGCCAGTGATTCCAACATGCAATAAGTAGAATGCAATAAGTAGAATGCAATAAGTAGAATGCACTAACAGTATGAGAGACCTGCAAAGGTCCATTTAAAGACCCCAAAAAGTGGGGGACAGGGGAGCAGCTGCTGGTAATGCTTTCAAGTGTGTTAAAGAAAAAACAACTTTGATTTTCTTCTCTAGACGAATCTCCAAGTCGTAAGTATTCATGTTCAGACTCAAGCAAAACAGTATATGCAAAGATGTACAAATGCCTAATAAATCCTGTATCTGGTTGCTGGACTTTTAAATTTTATAGGTAAAATATTCCATTTTTTGTATGTCAGTTAACCCCCTCTTGACAATACATGCTGGAGATATGTGTTCCAATCAGTCATCACATACAGAAATGAACTAAAATTACTTAACCTTTTAGAAACAAAATCAAGGATTCACAAACTATGGCATTTTATTTCAGAGCCTTTGCTTACATTTGTACAGTATATTACATAATTCTTCATTGTTTGCAGATCCTAATATATACTTTATAGCTTTTGTTCTATAAGCTTTTTCTTCAACGTTTTGCTGTCAACAAATCTTTACAGTACTGTACAAATTTGAGTAACTTGAAATCATTTTCAACAAAATTAGTTACTGTAAGCACACATTACAAGACTGAAAATGCTTTTCTTAGAAAAGTTGAATGTAAAGAATTCTGACACGTTAGCATCTAACAACAAAACGCTTCGAAATTCTCACATGTCGTATTGCCAGAAAACAAAGAAAACATGCCAGCCCCATTCAAAAAAAGTACACAGAACTACAATTAAAACAGTAAAACAGTCTGTACAGTAAAGTACTGTGTATTAACAGTGCCAGGTATTAAATAGCTTGAATGAACACATCCGCAATATACAAATGTCTTACAAAGGTGTAGAATTAAATACAAGTGCCAAACAGAACAGAGATTGGAATCATACAACAGAAAGTCAGTACAAGTGAAAACAATTTTGTGTTCATTTTGGATTTTTATACAAGGCATTTTATTTTATAGGCCTACCACCCGGATTAGCTATTTATACTTAAAATAACAACTATCCTTTTGAGACAGTTCGTATCAACAACCTTGAACCATACTAATACAGTTTACTTGTTCCTGAAGTCCTCTTGTTGTAGCTCATAATAAAATAAGCAATACAAATGAATTATCTGTATTTAAGGAAAAGAAACATTTACAAGAAAACACAAAAATATAACTGTTATAATTCATTATGAATAAATATACACTTTGAACTGGCTAAGTACAACCTTTATACATTGTTTAAGATTTAATACAGTTTATTAGCCATTTTCTTTTTTCACACAATGTATTATATCAAAATTAAAAAAAAATACTGATTTATAGAAAAATGGCAAAGTACAGTAGTTCCATTCCAATTTGAAGGGGCATGAAAAGCCACTGCAAGACCTTTTAGCCTAATTCAAACCTGTAAACATGTTCAGTCTTTTTTAAAGAGAATCTAATATTTGGTTAGCAGGATTGATGTTTGATATCCTGTTAACTGCAGGTTTTGAATTTATTACATGTGCTTGACTTATACAATTAAAGCCACCCAAAGGTGACTTGCTTTAAAAAACAATTAGCTTGTACAAATGAAAATAGGTTCATATTTTTTCATAAATAAATGGAAAAATATCAAATGCTCCAGCTTTAACAAAATACAAGGGAATACATATACAGTAAGTTATCTTACCATGTTCTGGCCAACCCAATAACTATGCTTACTGTATTGTCTCTACAGGCAGTGAAAAGCCTCCATTTGCCACAGTGGAAGGCCTTCAAGTTACCAGACACACAATTCCCAGACAAGTTGGAAACAATTATTGCTTAAGGAAAAGCAGTTCATTGTACTTTTTCTTCATAAAAAAAGTGCACTTAAGTGCCAAGTCAGCTTGTCAAGAAACAATTTTTAAATATAAAATAGTGCTTGTCTGATTTTTTTTTTTTGTGCCACTGTGCAGTATAAAAAAGACGTGGCCCTCAACAGCCATTAAGTGCAAAGTGCTTTAGCAAGTCCTGCTGTCACCTGCACTCAACTGACATTCCATTTTGTGATGAGCTGGACATTGATGGTTCAGCTAAAGTTAACATAACAGCAGCTGTTATGGAACTGGATGAAGGTGAAGAAGAGGAGGAGGATGTAGCAGCACCTAAGGAAAAGGGAAACCAAATCAACAGCTGAATGAAACGTGTGTACAACAATAAGTACAACACTCGTCCTCTAGACTAAAATTCTGCTGTATTCTCCAAAATCATTTAGCTTACAAGAGCAGTCAGTTCTCACAAAATCATGATGTAGAGAAAGGAAAATCTAGTGTATCAAGTAGCTAGACAGTGTCAAACTACAGAAGTTATGAAAAAGGAGAGCCCAGGAAATGCTCCTGCGTGGATCAACGAGGAAAAAAAAAATCGTGTGCTCTCTATTAAGACATAAAAATAACATAGAGAATAGACTTTCTATAATAATAAAACAAATGTCAAAAAGAGGTTTGAATCCAATAGGAAAGAAATCTGTATTCCACCTAATAATCTTTCCCCTCCTCCTAATTCCTGTATCTTTCTATGTCTGGAGTTTCTTATGAATTTAAATGGCGACAAGAATGGAAGACTAACAGCTTCTTAAAGTTAAAACAAAAGGGTACCTAGCTCAATTACTGCATTTGACATAGCTGACCACTCTCCTCCTAAAACTCTTTCCTTGGCCATCTTTTCATGGTTTTCTTCATTGCAGGCTACTCCTTCTCAAGTCTTGTTGGTTTTGGCTTCTGCTCAGCCCTAGCTCTAAAAGTTGGTTTACCCTAGCTTTCCTTCTCTTCTTTACTACCCACATTTCTTTTCTAGGGGATTTACTCAAGTATTGGGGCCTAAAAAAACCAGTTGCAGTAACTATTGTAAAGAGATATGCAAATGACTTGAAAATTGTATCTCTAGTTCTGACTTCTCCCCTGAGCTACGCACGTACATATCCTCCTGTCTGCCTGACATGGCCACTGGGACGTCTGATAGGCACTTCAAAGAGTAACTAACATGCCTAAACCAGGATGTCTGATCCTTTCTGTGCTCCACAACCTATCTATAACCTTGTCTTTTCTAGGTCTTTCTCATTTTCAAAACTGGCACCAAGTATTCACTGGTTGCAGCCAAAACCCCACAAGTCCTCCTTAATTCTCTCTCCATCTGCCACATTTAATCCATGAGTAAGAGCTGGTAACTCAACATTCATTGCTCTCCACCTTTACTGAAACCACGCTGGGCCAAGTCACTATCCTTCCTACACCTATTGCAATGGGCTCCGATTCACACTGCTTCAACCATTGCCACTCTAGAGTCTACTTTCCATATGGCAGACAGTGTGATCTTTAAAAATAAATAGTCCCATCATTTCCTTGTTTAAAACGTTCAAATAGCTGTCCATCTACTTAAAGTCTATACTCCTCATCCTGGCCTACAAATTTTGGCTTCTGCTTACCTAGCTGATACTTCAACCACATTTTCTCACCACACTGGTTTTCCTTCTGCTCCAGGAAGGTACCAAGTGCCTTCCCACCTTAGACTAGGGGTGATTTTGCCCCCTAGAGGACATCTGGCAATGTGTGGATACATTTCTGGTTGTCACAACTGAGAGGTGCTACTGGCATCCAGTGGGTAGAGGCCAGAGAGGCTGCTAAATATCCTATAGTGCACAGTACAGCCCCTTATAGCAAAGAATTATCTGGCCCAAAATGTCAACAGTTCCAAATTTGAGAAACTCTATCTTAGGGAGTACTTGCTGTTCTCTCTGCCTAGGACCCTTTCATGGACTGAATTGTGTCTCCCCAAAATTCTACATTGAAGCCCTAACTCCCAATGTGATAGTATATGGAGATACGGTCATGAGGGAGGTAATTAAGATTAAATGGGGTCATAGGGTGAGACCCTGATAAGACTGGTGTCCTTACAGGAGGACAAAGAGAAACCAGATATTTTATCTCCCTGTTGCACAGAGGAAGGGAAATGTGAGGACATTGCGAGAAGGCAGCTAACTGCAAGCCAAGGACAGACACCTCAGGAGAAACCAAACCTGCTGACACCTTGATCTTAGACTTCCAGCCTCCGAAACTGTGAGAAATAAATTTGTTATTAGAACCACCCTATCTGTGGTATTTTGTTATGGTAGCCCGAGCAGAGACTAAGACAACTCTTCTCCCTCAGATTCACTCTATTCTCTTCACAGTGCTTTTTACTAACAGAAAACTTACTAGGACTGTTTGGGGGTGGATGGTATGCTCCATGAAGGTGAATATTATGATTTGAGATAATTTTTTCTTTAGACAAATTTTTCCATTTTATAGATGAGGAAAATAAGGCCGAGAGATTAAAGAACAGACATACAGACATACACTCATGTGAGTCAAACTGTAGAGTCATAAACTGCTTTATGTTTAAGTAAAGTAAGGTAAAAACACTTACTTTCTCTCTCTTTCTTCTTTAAACGCTTTCTCCTCCGATCAATGGAAGCTACTTCAGATTTTAATGACAGATAATGTTTTCTGATTTCTTGCAGTTTTTCTTGAAGAATTGTGATGCGTTCAGCACTTGTCATATTTTCTAGGTCCGCTGTGAATTTAAAACTTTCATTAATATGTATTTTTGAACAAAATTTTAACATATAAAAGAGACAACATATAATGTGGTTATAGAACAAGGTCAAGACAGGAAAATTAAAAATAAGGCTTGTATATATTTGTTTCTCTAAGATATTTTTTCTAGCCTAGAACAATGCCTGGAGCATAATATATGCATCATGTTTGTCAAACAAATGAGTGTGTAGAAATAAAGACCTTATAACATAAGCATATATGCTAAAAATTCCACATTCATGTACAGTATCACCACAACATATCATTAAAAATCACACTTGGAAAAAAGACTGGAAAGACATCAAAATGTTAAATTGTTAGTTTCTGAATGTCAGGACTGTGGAAAAATTTTTCCCTTTGTTCTTATTTACATTTTTTGAGTATGCATAATTTTTAAATTGGGAGAAAATTTTTCAAAAGCTCTACAGCAATTTTCAATATCTTAAAAAATATTTCCCTGTGTGACAAACTCTGGGGTAGTCTCTCTTTTTTTAAAAAAAACTTATTGTGGAGCGTTCTCATATATACAGAAATATATATATCTATATCCATATACCCATCATCCAGCTTCAGTAATTAGCAATTCATGGCATCTCATTTATACCCCCATCCACTCCCCAACTCCGACACCAGATTATTTAAAAACAAATTTCCAACATCATATCAGAAATACCCAATGTTGATATTTTCCTCAATTGCCTTAAAATTTTTCTTTTAGCAATTTGTTTATTCAAATCAAGATCAAATAAGGTCTCTACAATGCAGTTGGTAATTATGTCTCTTAAGTTTGGCTTTACCCTCTTTTTCAGATATATAGCACCAAGAGTTACTAGGATGAAGTTTCCATGGATTAACTATCAATTCAATATATGTCACTTACACATCTGAAAACTCCATTTGTAAACTTTGGGTAATCGATTACTGGGCTCCTTGAGATCAGGATCCTTATCACCATTCTTCCCACATTTTCCTGGAGACTGCGTCCTTGCAGGAGACTTGGTACTATGCGACTTCATCCCCGTGGAAACTGATTTGACTGGCTGAGTCTTAGTTACACTTTCACCAGCAGAAAGTTCTTCACTATCGCTACTATTCGCTGAAAGAAAAATAAAAAGAAAAGCATTAGAAAACAGAAAAGTAACAAAGAATTTGTCATAGATTTTAGTGAATGATTTAAAATTAACCATTACAATTTATTACTACAGTAAAGAACTTGCTTTATAGATCCTGCCTAAAAACCTGGAATACCATCACATACAAATGCACCAGCATCTCATTTAAGAAAAACAAGAACAGAAACTCTTCTTACCTGAATTGCCAATAATATATATTTTTTAAAACAAACTAATCTTTCATCATACCTGGTAGACTGTCAAATGTATAGTATTATCTGAATGGCTTTTTATTCTATTATGTTAATATACATAACACAGAATACAACATCTTTTAACATGACTCATAGAAACTTCTAAATTTTAATATTCTACATTGTATACATGTAACACTTTCCTACTCTTTGGCCAGAAACAATAATGCATAATCATCGTATTAAATAAAGAATTCTTCACGAATAAACTCTAAACACACAATGAATTTCTTAAGTAACTCATATCATAGCTTGTTGACTAAAAATAAACCATCAGTGTTATCCTGGTAAATATATTCAGTAATTTATGAAGAATTCCAAAGTCTATGTAGTATTATGTATGCTACATCTGCCTTTGCTGACTAAAGCCTCAGTACTAGAACAGAAATGCTTACTTAACACCTGGACAGTGTACCATGTGACTAAGTGATGGCATTGATATTTCCATCAATTACCTCTTTCTGGATACAAAATATTATTTTAGATTTCATGAGAGTTAATTCACTTCACTAAATTATTCTCAGAGAATTGTATCCCATTCTGATTTACCAAGGTGTAAGCCCAATAATTAAAATGGGAGAATACAATCAACAGCTATATCTCTAAACCATATGAATATGTTAATTGACTTATTGAGAGGAGCCCTCTTAGGAAAGCCATTTAAATGGGAAAGTCCTGAAGACAAAAACATCGTAATGTAATATTATAAAAACACTTAAATTATCCTGTCAGTTATTCCAAATAATTGATCAAATTGGCATACATTTATTGATTCATTTAATAGCTACCAAAAAAGAAAATACAGTTAGGCTCTCAAAGCCTGAAAAGTACTCCAAGTAGGAAAGGTACATAGCAGCTCCTCCCACTGTGGTGTTTTTGGGAATAAAGAAACTCCACCACCTCTTACAACACATTTCTTAAGCGAATCCCCGCCCAGTCCCCCCACTGCTGCTCTGGAACCCCTGGCAACTCCTAGCTAAGCCCCCAAGGCTTGGCCCCACTCTGATGCAGTGGTCTGCCTCAGCCTGGCTTTCATGGCCTTGCTGAGCACAGCCGCCCGGGGCCCCAAGGGACGCCATATTCACCGCCTGGAAGTCATATGGGCTCAGCAGAACCTCGGGGAGCTGGCCGCATAACCCTTTTCTGCACTGAAGTGCAGCCAAGCCGGCCGATAGCAAAGGTCAGGCAGTGGAGGTGGCAGGAGTCTCCTGGAAGAGCAGCAGGAGGTCAGTGTGGGGCACCTGAAAAAAAATTCTTTACATATTTTCTGCTTCTCACTTTGTCTACAAAAGAGAGATAAAATGTGCAGCTCTCAGGAGAAATACAGTCTATATATTCCTGTCGGTCGATGGACACCCGAGTCATTGCTGAAGTTAAGTCTTGAGTTAGAGCACACTTAACCAACGTATGTACCCTTCAAAGCTACTCCTGGGCACGTAGTTTGGGGTACCAAAAGTAAAGGTAGTAACTGGATTAACTGTTGGGATTACAGCTCTAAAGCTATCTTGATTGTTCTCTTCTAGGCTGGTTTTGCCTTGAAGAATTACAAAACAATCAATTCTATTGTAATAAAAATAATTGATAATTGAAGCATTTCATAATATGTGCTATATATAACGGCAAGTGGAAAGAACTATGAAATATAAAACTAGCATAAAGATGTTGATGTTAATATTATATTGGCTGTTATTTTAGAAAAGATTACCTGCTCATTCATCAGCAATCAATACCACTGCTGACTAAGACTGAATTGCTTAATCTTAGAATTTACCTAGGATCAGAAAACTTCTGTGACTTTTTTGAGGGTAGTGACAAAATTAAAATACTGAACTATCCCACATCCTGAATATCCTTTTATTAGTGAGTAAAAATAATATATCTGCCACAGTTTTTAAAATTATAGTTGACATGCAATATAATATTACTTTCAGGTGTACAACATAGTGATTCAACATATATATACCTTATGAGGTGTTTACCACATCCGCCATCATTTTTATATTTAAAAAAAATTAGAGGTTTCACACTTACTGCCTTTTCCCTTCTTTTTGTTGTTTACCACTGTTGCTTTATGGCTTCGTTTCTGCTTTTTGGATGCACTTCCTCCTCCCTGAGCTTCTTTCACTCTTTTCTGACCTGTACAGGCTACGATGGGAAAGAAATTATTAAGTAACACAAAATAAAATCAAGCTTTTCCTAGGTATAAATTAATTCCACGTTTTAGAAGCACAGGACAATTTTGCAACTACACATATTCTTTATAAGATTTATGAATTGTAGAAATTATAATTTTAAAAATAAATTGTCATTAATGAGCTGAATTATTGCATATAAGTTAGGTTTTTAAAAAGCAAATGAAGTATGAACATGCTTCTTAGAAAAATCAGCTATAAACTAAAAATAGTTTTCAATGTAGTATTGGGAGTTTATGAGTCTAATAGTAATTCAATAATAGGCATATGCTGAAAATAAAACTGAAATTTATTAAAATTCAGTAAAACCAAAATATTAAGATTTAATTACTGGTTAAAATATTAATGATCTGTCTTATAATGATATTACTTTTTAAGTGGTATCACATTAATGGGATAAATTTTACTAGTAATTCACACTTAGTTATATTACAAATTTATTTATTTTAACGATAACTTAGTTCCCAGGGCATACCATTTACAAATCCAGCAGAGTAGTTCTAAGAAATGTTTCATCTTCCTGGTAGGAAATTGTCCCAAAACATTACAAATGTCTCCCTTTTCTTCAAGGACTACCCTAGTCCTACTTCTCCACTAGCCTTGTCTGATGTCCAGGCTTCACTGATTAATCACTACTCCAAACTGCAGTTTCTATACATTTTTCTGTATTACTAATTTGGTCCTCAGCATCTACTGGGCCTCTGTATCTTTCTAACTATATGTATTTTCTCCCAGACTATATAGGAAACTCTTTTTCCAGAAACGCATAAAGTCCTATTCTATTCAGTTCCAATGTTGGATAATATAATGACATGATATAATTAATATTATAAAAGTATGCCATGTTTGCTACAAGAAAGTTTCTTAGTCCTGTTATCAATGGTACAATCAACCTTGAGTATTTAAGACACGGCTTCCATGATCAAAAATGGAACAGGCAGTTACCCTAAATTTGGGAGTAGTTCTCAAGTTCCTTACTTTTTAACCTAAAGATTAAGATTCACTAGGGCAATACTGACCTAGTCTATCAGAAGACAAGATAGCATAGCTCTTTAAAAAAAAAACTTTAAGCTTTCATAAGATATGAAGAACATGATACAATACAACCTGTTAAGAATTATAGTTATTAAAACTTTACATTGTTGTCAAAGCCTTTCTAATTATCTGTGATGAAGGCTTATTCAATTCTGAAGATTATTTACGCCTGGACAATTCAGTTCCATGAGATAGTATATCACATGGACATATATGTTTGAATGTGAAAAAAACAAAAAATATCCCAATTTAATTGCAACTATATTTTTTATTTAATATTTATTTTTCAAAAAAATGTTTTAAGTCAAGATTTGAGTGATAATGTCATGCCAATTACATCTCAATAAAGCTGACCAAAAAAAAGATTTTTATGAAAAATCTTGGACTTAACTAATCTGATCCAGATCACATCTCTTTAAGCTTAGCTCAAAACCTACAGCTAGCATAATAAGACTTGGTATGTTACATAAAATACATACCCTTGTGTTCTATCTGTACAACGGAAATGTGTTTCAAAGCCAAGTGTCAGCCTAGAATATACTGATTTAAAGACACCTGAATGGAGTAGTTGATAAGAAAAATGATGACAGAAGTATAGCTATGGCACTATCAAAAGGTTAGTACCTTTTGGGAAGTACTAATTTGAATTTCCACTTTTAAGAACTTCACGGAAAATCAAAAAAGTATTACTGTAGGTCATCAACATACACATCGGTCCTTCAATTTGGTAGCTACGCATCTAAGAAAGCATCAAATTCCTTTACAAACTCACACAAGTTAGTCAGGCTTGAAAATCAGTTTGACACGGTTGTCTGAGGAAAGCAGTGCCTGGACAGTTGGTTGCTCCAAACCCCTACATACAGTATTTGGTTAAGGGTGGAGGGGTCTGTCAATAAATCAAAATCTTTGTGAGAAACTGTACATTACAATTGCAAAAACAATGTTACAGAAATATATTTAAGCTGCTCATGCCATAGTCAACCGGTGTATAATGAATTTTCAAATAGGTCTGGATTTGGGCCTGGGTACAAAGGACATTAAGTCCTTCTCCAGCTCTGAAATGCATTCCACTATTCATTAGTCAAATTACCTTTCAAATATCCATTTTTACCACGTTCACACAAGTATTTCACTTAAAAACCTCATGTTCTAATGAGAGGTGCTGAGAAAGCAGACTGCGAGGGGAAATCCGACGATGCGGCCGCAGAGCCTTTGCTCCTCACCTTTTTCAGGGTGCTCTGGCTCTGGCTGGTTACTACTGCTGGAGCTCACACTCGCGTCAAAGCCTGCTGGCGAGCTGTTCCCCTCCGACTGCAGGTCTTGGAGCTCCCCTGCAACACTATCCACCTCGATTGTGCTATCGGTTTCACTCTTGATACTTCGGACCTCTTCTTGGTTTGGGGCCAGCGCTTCTGATACGGTTACAGAAGACTGCTGCCGACCAGCTTCCGTGACAGTGACCGAGGAAGGCGATTCGGGGGTGGTAGGAGGGGTATTTAGCACTGAATTACTGCCACTACTTGGAAATTCCGCTTTTTTGTCACTGGCTACCACTTTATCCTCAGCAGGCTGACTGTCTGCAATGGCCGGTGGTGGCGTTTCTAGCTCGGCACTGGGTGAGCAGCTCTCCTCCTCGGCCACGGTCTGCAGTGACCCCTCTGCCAGGCCCTCCTCTGGGGCAGGGTGGGGTGGCGAAGCTGCAGCCTCAGTGTCAGAGTCTGAAAAAAGCTCCTTCAGAGTTTTTTTAGGCCACTGTCCCTGAATACTTGACCACACATCTTTTCGATCTTTAGCTCTGCTGTTCTGAAGTCTTTCATCAGAGTTATTTAGAAGTTTTATCCTTTTTTCTGCCACTTCTGAAAATCCCGAATAGAAGCCAGTTGTCCGTAGCGATTTTCTTTTTTCCTCCAAACCATTGTATTTCTTAGTTGGTGTCAGCTTTGCTTTCGATTTTTCTTCTTCATCTTCGTCTGAAGAGCTGTTGCTACTGTTTTCTATGCAAAGTGATTCTTTGTTCTTGGCCTTCTCGTCCTTTTTGCTGGGTGATCCAGTTTTTGAACACTCCTCTGTATTGCAGTATCTTCTTTTACCACGTTTTACTTGTGGCTTTGAAGATTTATCTGTGGTGTCCTTCTTAACATCCTTTCTCTTTTTTGTGACTTCATCTTCTTCATAATCAGTATCTTCAGATAATCCTTCTATATCTTTTCTTAATCTCTCTGGAGATTTCGATGCTGGTTTAGATATTACCAAATCGGCGTGGACCTTGTTTTCTTCTAGCAAAGACGAACTGTTCTGCTCTTCTTTTGAAAGGTCACTCCTGGGGTGCGTTAAATGGTCAGCCTTACACTCCTCTTTTCCATTGCTGTCCATGTCGTGCGTACCTGTCTCATCCTCCTGCTCACTGTCTTCAGCAGAACTTTCAGAAGCTAGAAAAGAAGAAAAACAATGAGTATGATAAAACTAGCAATGCTTTCTCTGTGCCAGGCATTTTATATACTAGCTTCTATATTTATACACCCTGGTTGCCAGGTTTTATTCTGTTGTACAAGTGAGGAAATGGAGCTGCAGAGCTAAGACACTCCTCCAATGATGAAAATGTCCTATGTCACGGGGGGGGGAGGGGGCAGTGACACTACCATATACTTTTGTGATAACTCATCAAATTGTAAACAAAAAAATTATGAATTTTTATTATCTGTAAATTATACCTCAATAAAGCTGATTATAATAAAGTTCTCCAATTTATAAGCAGAAAATAGTGGAGTAAGGATGTAGTACCAGGCAGTTTTTCACTCCAAAACCTGTATTGTTATATAAGCGTAGCCTTCATTTTCAATATCGCAATAATTATTCAAAGATTTTGTGAATATTGGGTTTCCACAATAAATACTTAAAGAATGACACAATTAAGTAACTGATAATCTTATATAAAAATATTTATAGAATTTATTTCTTAAAGGTTATAGTCAATAAATTCAATTACGTATAAAAAATGGGTTTTTGATTTTTACATAACGTGTATTGAGAAATTGCCCCATACCAGGTACTTTGATGGGCTTTGCATAGATCATCTCATTCAGTCTCACAATAACCCTGTGAGGTGTATGTTGTTATCAGCCTCCATTTTATAGTTTAGGAAACTCCGTAGCCTTGTGACTTCTTCAAGCACCAGAGTACATCAGAATGACACTAGGTAATTGCAAGGCTCAATCACAAAAGGCCAGCAGTTTCTCACCTTGTTCACTGGACCTCTCTCCTAAAGCCCTTAGAGAGATTCAACCATCACAAAGAGCTCGAAAAAGTCAAGATGAAATCTAATTGTAAGTCATTTGACTCCAGAATTTAGAATCTTAACTGAAACACTCTACTGAGAAATCCACGTAACATATATGGTTAAAACAAATTCAAACTCATAATAAAGCACCAACAGTTGTTCTTTTTCTTCCTTCCCCATCCTCTAGTTTTATAACTAGTTCTTCTGATAGTTAATTATCATCAATCTCTTAATAATATTCTATGTGTTGATTTATGAAGTTTAGCCTTCTATAAGCAGTGAGAATTTTCTCTTAATACCCCATTGCCCTTTTGCCATACTTTCTATACGTTTAGTTAATTAAATGGAGTATTTATAACATGTAAATGTAGCTCCTTGGAGAAATAAATAGTATACTTCCTTTCTTGTACAGCCTTTTATTTTTCCAAGTTTCCAAAAGTTCAGTTCTCCACGTTATGTCTTCCTTTTTCATGTCTTTCACAAATTTATTTCAATGACTCCATTAAGTCAAGCATTCTATCCGGTTCCCTTAGTCACCAAATCTCTACCTTGGAGGCCTATTTTCTGCTCCAGTAGCTGGCTGCTCTTGGGGTCAGCTCTAACAGCCTCATCCCAGAATCCCCTGCACTGCCTTCTCTTGACCTAGACTCACAGTTAAATAAATTTCCTATCTTCTTTTCGGTTTATTCCCATATTGCGATGGAGCACATTATCTAGTAGTTTCCTAAAACAGGTACATGGCAGATAAACACTCTTAGTCCCCCCCATGTCTGAATACTTCCTTACCCTCAAACTTTATCGTATAAGGGCTAGTTTAATCAGGTACACAATTCCAGGTTGAAAATTACTTTCCTTCAAAATTTTGAAGACACTGCTCCTTTGCTTATAGTGTTTAAAACACTACTTTCATTTGTCTTCTCATTCCTGTGTAGTGACATTTTTATTCTCGCTATTTTATAATTTCATAATAATGTACTATGGCATGGCTCTTTCTTCATTACTTCACGTGCATGGTGAGCTCTTTCTATTTAAAGATTTATGCCTGTCAGTTTCCTCTTTTAGTTACTTGCTAATTTCTCCTCCCCTCAAGTCTTATTTGACGCTAGTGATATATACATGTATATATGTACATATACATATGGAGAGAGTGAGAGGGCCAGCACTATATATAACTCGCTGAGGAATAAGGTACAAATCAATAAATCAATAATATAGTTGTGAGACAGCTCATAAGAAAACCCTAGCTGGGTTTTTAGTTCTCGTTTATTTTTCAAAAATCCAATTGCTTTTCACAGTTACATATAATTAGATATGCTGTCTTCACGGCTTTTTGTTTCCTTGTGCTGTTTGATATGATTTTAGAAGCACTTCTAGTGTCTCCCCATTATAAAACACGAAAGGAGATATAAACATATGAATATATTCAAACAACAGTGGTCTGTGTATGTGGTTACTTGTTAATTTCTCCCCCCTTGTTTTCACTGTTCCTAGATTGATACTCCGTGTCACGTTTTTCTAAAATTTCCATCACTGCTTTCTTGTACTCTCTGGGAGATTTTCTCAACTTTAAATCCTAAGTGGTCTACTGAATTCTAATTTCAACTTTTAATTCCAAGTTTTTTCTTGTTCTTTGTTCCTTTTTCATTACATCCTTGGTTTCAGATACTTACAGGTTCTCTGAAATTATTTAATAATAAGAAGACACAGGTTCTGAGATTACTTCATAATCAAAGAGCTAATTAATAGCTCATTTCTGTTACCTTCATTATCTCTCTCTTCAAAGGCCATTTCTTCCATTTGTTTTAGTTTCCATCTTTTATATTGGAGCCCTCCTTGATTATTCACATTTAAGGATGACCTACTAAAACTTGACTGGCACCACTCTATTGACAGAACTTATTAATGGATATGCTTTCTATTAGATGATTCATCAAGACTCTGGTTCACTCAAGGGGATGTGCCAAAATGTGGAAGATTGTTCTCTGGAGATATTCAATTTCTCCACAGAATTTCAACCACCATCCACCCACCTTTCTCATTCTGTTCCCAGCCCATCTCATGCTGAGGGGAGAAATTCCTAGCTATCTGTTTTCTACACTCACACATGGGATCAATTTTTTTATATATATGCATATAGATACACATACATATTCACATCAACAATCATATTCTACCTGGAAATATCTGAAGTGTCTTGTATTTGATCTATGGTAAAAAAATAAAGTTTACCAAGGAAAAGAGAATATATGAAAAGAATAATTGATATGTTAATAATATGCCAATATGATGTTCACTGTTGAATGGTTTGCAATAGGAAAAATAATGGAACTAACTTAAATGTTTTTTATCATCAACAAATTAAATAAAACAAGTCACATATAAAGAATCAGGAATTGGATGAGCTTTGGACTTCACAGAAACAACACTGGAAGCAAAAGCAATTGAACAATACCAATAAAATAATGAAGAAAAAACTTCCAACCCAGCTAAATCACGAATGGAATAAAGATATTTTCAGATGTGCACAGTCTAAAACATTACCCTTCCCCTTAATCACTTGTTCCTAACAAGTTACTAGAGAGTGTGCTCCACCACAATGACAGTACACCAAAGAGGGTGAGAAAAGACATGAGATCCCCAAAACAAAGGAATTCCAAGGACTACTTTAAAGAGAGGCCTCTCAAATGGGGTCTCCCCCAGAAGAGAGCCTTGCACCAGGGGTAGAAGGACAGCAGTCCAGACTAGTATAGTATTACCTCTAAAGAAAGCCACATTGAGGGCTAGCACCACCAAGATGCCTGTTGGCCCCTGTGGTCTTTGAACTCAGATTCTTTATGTGTATATAGCTTGTTTTAACCTTCCAGCTCTTCCCACAAAGGGCCATACCGGGATCGGCTGGCGACATAATTTTACCCAGCAGAAACATTCTCATGACCTACCCCTGATTGGTAAGCCCAGGATCAGAGAAGACAGAGGTGACTTAGCACCCCTTAAGTATGTCGCTGTCGGTCATCCACTATGACAACGTCTGGTGTTTTGGGCAGTGAGCCCTGGTGTTTCCCAGACCTCCCGTATGACCTTGCCCCACTGAATTCCCTTTGAGAGGCTTTTATAAACTCTCAGAGGCTGAATATAAAATCAGAATATGACCTGGAGACTATTCGGATAACATTCTCAGGGAGGCTTCATCTAAGTAGAAATATCTTTTCTTACAGATAGCTCGGCTTATGCTTGCTACTCAGTTTTTAGAAAAACTAAACAATATCCTCTTTAAGAATACATATATGTTTAATACAATTCTAAAGAAAAGGAAAGAAATAATTATACTAAAATCTGGATATTAATTACTTCTGGAGAAGATGTTCAGAATTCTTTTCAGTAAATACTATACGTTGATCACTGAGATAGACATAAAAATGTTCATTATTATTCTTTAAATTATATATATTTTCCATATACTGTTCTGTATGTGTGATGAATTAGAAAATTATGAAAAATGAACTTCAGAATATTTATAGCATTTGGTTTATAGAATGAGTTCATGTAAATATCCGTCTGAAATAAGAGACAAGAAACAATTTCCATTACACTCAAAATAAAACCCAAACTCTCTTAGTTATGAGAAATGTAAAATCTTTTTATGGAGATACATTCTTTCACCACCTTTGACAGAGCAGATCCCCTCCCCACCCCTCTTCCCTGCCAGACAGATTTACTAAGTCTCCCCCTCCAGTCCTCATCACTTTGTTATTTGATAGTTGCATCCCATTCTGCCTTAAATATTAAGCAGTAATGCCATCATAAAAGAGAACATAATAAACACACTCAAGACAAGCAAAGTTAAATATTCTTTACAAAAAAATTCAATATAATTTTATAGTTTGGTATGTCATAACATAAACCATGCTTTATAATGGCAACAGAAAAAATGGTACCTGAAAAAAAGTATAGTTACTGTACAATAGGTGAAATTTTAATTAAAATTTAATGGTGCCCTTGGATCTACTAATAACAGAAATATTTCTAAGCCTCAATAAATAGCTGATTTTATTTCAAAGAATAACAGAGCCAAAACAATTCTGGTTCAATTAAAAAACAGAATTTGATAATGTCACCAAATTACCTTTTTAGAATTTTGATTTATAAAAACTAAAAACAAACACTTGTATACAACAGGATGTTTGCTATATTTACCTTGAAGTCCATTAAGAATAGAAGTAATTTCTATGGATTTAATATGAGCTGTATCAGAGTTTTTGGCATCAGTAAGATCCAGCTTAGATACCATTTCAGGAGATGAATTTGTCTGAAATGGTGGTTTTGACAAGCGCCGAAGTTTACAGTTTTTAGGAGAGTATTTTTCATCTTTGTCTTTTTCTTTGTCTAATTTATTCTAGGTTAAGAAAAAATATCTCATGTTAGCCATAATTTTTCATGAGGCACTATTAGTAACAATGTTAATATTCATTTTAACTCAGTTATAAAATATATTATTAAATAATACAAAAAGTATATAAAAAGCCCCTCAAAACAGCCAGCCATATTTTCAAGTTATTTAACAAATACTGCAGGATGAGCAAAAAGTTTTTGTCTGATATTTATATTTACATAGTGGAAATAAATGAACAATCAGATAGGTAATTAAGATTAGCAAACCTCCATACTGTTAATAATTGGTATTACAACTTCTTCAAAATTAAATCACAATAGGCTCAAATATTCGTTTAAAAAAAGAAACTCAATTTCAGTCTGGTAATTTTAAAATCTGGAACATTCTCAACATAAAATGTGGGTTAGGAATGACAAAATTCCAAATGTCTTCATTCAGTTGACAGCTGGGAGTAACTCGACATAAATTGTCTGCTGTAAAGTCAAGTCGGAGGCAACCTTCCTGTCTCATTGATAAATTCACGTTTTGGGGGAAAACTGAGAAATTTTTTCCAATTCTCTGTTTACAAATAGACAGGCAGAAGCTAACTAATATACTTCCTAAAAACTATTTTGAAAATTTGTTCTTAAAATAATTTATAGGAAAAATAATTTAGACAAGTTCTCTACATGATGTAGCAGAAAACAATTGTGAAGTCCTGTTACACAATCAGACTATAGAACCTGAGTGACTATCTTACTATTCTCCAAAAATGGTACACAGCTAGTAGTATCACTGTGGACACACAGAAGTTAACTCATTACGCATAACAGAAGCTTTAGGGTCATGGTTCTCCTACGACCTGCAACATTAGCATCTTCTAGTAATTTATTAGAAATGAAAACTCCTGGAACCAGACTCAGTGCTAGAGAATCAGAAACACTGGGGATGGGGCCAACCAACCTGAGTTGTACCAAGTCCTCCAGATGACTGTGCCAGATACGTACTCAAATGTGAGATCCACGGACTTAGGAATCGGGGCTTAATACTCAGAATGCATTGAGAAGGCTTCTGTGCAGGTAGACTACCACAGCCTATTGATGATTAGAGCTGTTCTAATTTTTCTACTGCTGCCATTTCATCACTTCATTGCTTTATACCAGAGGTCATCACACACCTCTGAAGGCAGAAAGTCTACCCCTCTCAAAGTTCAACTACGGCTTGTAATGGCTGCCAGAGGACAGCCTTGAAAATAGTGGTTCTCAGAGTCAGATGAGATAGAGTGGGGTGTACAATATCAAATATTTTCCAGGAAGCTTTTTCAAAATTCACATGCCTCTTTCCTTATGACCAGGAGTTTTACTATGCCTGGGAGAGGCCAAGAACTTAACTGAGAACTAAATGAGTATTTAGAAAAAACTCCCCATATAATATTCTAATATTGCTTCTCCCATCCCTACCCTATCCTCTACCTGAGAAATACTCCTTTTAAACTTGCTTAGTGTAAGGAAATTGGCTTTTTAAGTGCCACACACAAAAAAAATTTTTCTAGTGGATAAAAACAATGCTAAATATAGTATGATTTCTATACTTTTCAATAAAGACCAAGAGTTACAATGAAAAGGGCTTGAGAAGGCCTCAGCTCTAGCTACCGGGTTGCTATGCCAAAACTTTAAAAACATGGATCCAATTTTACAGTGAGAAAGAATAACCAGCTCAGGAGAAACCTTTCACTATTTGGGATCACTAGCTGTAAAGTAAATAGCTCCTCACTTTTAATACGAAAATTAAATTTCAAGTATACCATTCAAAATATTACAGAGCCAACAAAAGGACAGAAAAAGTTCTAAAACCTAGTTAATGGTCTACTTTCTAATAACACATTAAAAAGACTTAGCCTTAGAAAGAATAAAATTAGGTCATACCTAAAAGTAACATTAATTTCCATACAAGCGGCATCTATGGAGAATGCACTAATAGGGCCGTGTGAACGTGTCCTAAGCCCTATGTATCCAGTCAAGTAAAGATGAAGAGAGAGGGCTCTCCTCTGCCTTCAGACACCTCCTTTCCTTCCTGAGCAGTTTGCAGCTAGTACAGTAACCCAGGGCTCCAGGCCCACTATTTGTAGGCTCCTAGTTGGAGACCAAAAGCGGCAGGACATGGTTGAAGTGGGTAAGTGAAATCTGGCTGGGTGGACTTCTACAACGCTGATACTTAAAACTGAAAAAGCCTCAAAGATCATTTAGTACTGTTTCCAAAATGCCTTTTCATAAGCTGACAATATTAATTGTACCCAAATCTAGTTTTTGATCAATTTGCTATTTCAAGGGAGTATTTCCAACTCTACTAACACTAAATGCACACACACAGTGAATCATTTGGTAGTAAAACTTCTTTATATCAGAGCTATGATGAATAGCAAACGCTTACCTTTATTTTCTTCCGATGTTTTATCTTTGGCACATTTTTATCAGCGGGTCTTACTATTTTATCTGCTTTAATCCATTCATCATATCTAAGATTAAAGGAAATTAATATAAATATGCAAAACACATACCATAGAAGTAACTATGCCACATTAAAGAGAAACTCATAAATAGAATAACATTTCAGAACTGGAAAGGACCCTGGAGGTCATTTAATTCAACTTCCTGCTTTAATGCATAAAGCTCCCACGGCCCAAAGACAGAGGTGCGTGACTTGCCCAAGGACATAATGTCAGCTAGAAAGCAAGATGTCTTGACTCCTAGACTAGTACATCTTACTCTGCTACACCAAAGAGACACCAAATCTGTACTGTAACTATTAAGAGAACTAACAATATTTCCTATGCATTTTAAAATTTACATTGTATTGTTCTTAAGCAACAAGTAGGCTTTTTTTTTCTAGATAATCAGGAAGCTAAGGTAATATGTTCCAGTTTTAAATGACACTGTGTGATCAAAGAGCATAGTATTATAATACTACAGACATAGAATTATAACACTAAAATACTTATGGACAATGCAAAATCACCTAGAAAAAATATCTTCTCATAGAATACTAGGAAAGCGTCACTGTGCCAAGTTTTTCAGTATTTGGAGATGCTTCCTACATGTACAGACAGCTGAGAGTCAACAGCTGGGATGGCCCTGCCACTCTGCTGATAGTCTACATGATTTTACAGGGTGCAAATTACTACTGATTGCAATAAAACTATCTCTTTAAAGCAAAAAGAATGACAGTTTATTTTTGTAAAAACTCAGCTAGAAAGAGGAAACATTACAAAGAAATTAACCGCTTTTTATGTTCAAGTTACATACATTCATTGTGGAAAATGGAAAACTCACTGACATTTTTAACTCCAGAACATGAACAACTGATAATGAGCTTTTAAATTAAATGTCCTCATTATTAGAGGCACTAAATGAAGTAATAAAGGCCCTAAGTCAGGAAGCAAATGACTTGGGTCATTATGTGACTAATACATTACATTCCTGCTCCAGAGTAGGCCTAGACGGTATCTGTAACATTGCCCAGCAGTTATACTGGCGGAGCAACCTCTGGCTGCAGGAAAGCTCAGTGCTCAAGCCCCCAAGGGGGGGATGTTTATATCTGCTGGAAGCTGTTGAGGCCACAATGATAATTGAGAGAATGGGGAAGGAATGCAATGAGTTCTAGGAAAGTCTTTATATAATTCCTGCTAACTAGTTATGTGGCACGGTCAGGTTATTCTCAACATCAGACTTAGTTTATTCGGTATAAGAGTGCATTTAAAACAACAACAAAAAAAAAAACCTGTATATCACATATGGTTTTTTGAGGATCAAATATATGAACAGTACTTTGAAACTTTTAAAGCAAATATTATTCTTCTATTAAACACACTCCTTTCGGTATTTATACTGACGCAGTAGCACCTACCTATGTATTTACAGTACTTTTAATTTTCCCATGAATACTGAAAATTGCATTATGCTTGAGAAGAAAGCAATGTATTTCTTTCCAAAATTGAAGTGAAGGTGAAAAATAAACAAAAAAATAGATCCGCTTTCTGCAAAGTTGAATGTGAACTCCTAGAAGTTGCACCTACTCGAATAGTTATGAAAAGCAATGCTACGTACTTTCTTTGGAAGAAAACAAAACAAGCTTTCTATCTTGTTATGAAATGAACTGAAGATGTGCATGATGGCTACGTGTAACACCAATGTAAGCTAAACAAAGATACAATAGTTTTTTTCCACCTTTCTTAACCAGACAATCTATTATGTAGTTTTATAATACCAGACATTTTTACTATCAATAATACTACTACTTAATTCAACTTGGGTTTTTGACATGAATTTTATTTCCAATTAGGGGTAAAACAGTAACTTTCAATGTAAGACTAACACCATGATAGTGTACATTTGTATATTTTACATAGAACACCAAACACATCAAACAAGCAAAAAATAGTTAACTGTCTCCATAGCTAAAATGTTCACTGTGGTAGAGGAAGACTTCTTTATGATTCAGAGATAATATTAATATATGCTGCTTAAATTCTCTTCGGAACAAGGTAGAAGGAACATATACATAAACAAATTAGTGGTTACTGGGAATGGTATGAGCTGATGCCCACTGCCTAAGCTCTACCAGTGTACAGATGCTATATGGTTATGATAAACATTAACTTTTGTGGCTGAAAGCTTTCTGAAAGGGTTTATTGAGCCATATGCTAACCAGGAAAAGGACCAGGTCCTGGGGCGTGGAAACTAAATCACCAGCAGCAGGGATGGATGGAGAAGACAGCGTATCCACCGTCCTGGGGCGGACGCGGCTCTTTTATACAATGAGTTTGGGGAAGAAAGATGTCAGTTGTTTTGAAAGAATTTATATCGGCTGTAGATAGAAGAGGGGGGACAAGATGAAGTGAGGCTACTTTTGGGATAGGTGCATAGCCTATAAGAAAGAAGAGCTTGCTGCCTTTTGGATCCGTTGTGGACAACAGCCCAGAAAGTTCACACGTGGTGGCACCTGGTGGTCAGCTATTCCGCTACTTTCTCTAGATAATTGGGGAAATAGCCACCTGAAAGTTCATTCAAAGTTTCAACAAATATTCAGGAATATTTTTTGGTTTTGACTATAGCTGTTAACTGATTAACCTTTCCTGTCTCTTACTTCCATCATCTGGCCTGCTGTAATTTAGGACATCTCAGAATTTTCCACGTTAGTAATCATTTTCTCCTCCACTATAAAGTAAAAATGGTATGAGAGGACTGGTCATCAGAACTGAAGTAGTGAATTTTGATGTGGAAAAGAGGGTTGGACCAGGAAGGAAACAAACAAGAAAAATTCTGGAATTAGATGAAGCAAACTACATACACTTCTAAAACACCTGAACAGCAGTGATCAAACACTACATTCTTACTATCCCGGATAACAATTTTGTTTTAAAATTATAAAATATTCTTTATGGTTTTAAGAGATTCCTTGGAAAATTCTTTAGGTATGTTTCCTATTGGAATAATTACATGGCAACTTATGGGTCTATAAATATTAACTAATATTATGACTATTATTTGCCTCTTTCTATTCTACTTTCTCAATGTTTTTTGTATGTTTAGGCATTCCCGTGTTCTGACATTATTCTTTTGGATTTTTTTTCTTTTCTCAGCCAAATTTATGCTCTTTTTATAAAATGTAGTAACACAATATTGTTATTGTTATTATAATTAACAGCTTCTAGAACTAGAGCATGCCTTAAAAACCTATCAATTTATTTCACAGATTGAGAAACTCAAATCGTGGAAACAAATTGACCTTGCAAGCTACAGGCTTGTCAAAAAGCACTATGTGGCACATTAGCAGAGAAAGGGAAATGGACTGCTTGTTAAAACCATGTAATAGCAGAGAGATGGTAGAGGGCCTGCCAGGTCCTATTCAGAGTAAGCACACAGAAGAGTAACAGACCAGTAACTGAAAGCCTTATTAAAAATGCACAGTATGAACCAACCCACGATGGGGGGAGAATGGGTGAAAACAATGTGTGAGAATTTTGGTAAAGGGAGCTTTTTTTAAACTACAAATGCCCTTACCAAACACAGGCTGAGACCACTGATATAAACATTAACAAATATTTCAAAACTTAATGAAGTTCTAAATAGTACTTTGGTTGCCTGATTAATCTTACCAAAAAAAAAAAAAAAAAAAGATGATCAGAAAAAGACCACTAACTATAATTGACACTGTATTTTAAAAATAGGAAATGTTTTGTCCCTTTATGTAATTATTTATTAGAGTGTTATTCAACTGTTCTATTTTCTTTACAGAATGCTTTCAAAGAACAGAAAGGAGAGAAATAAATTCATGTGGGGGAAAAAACTGGTGCCCCCAAAAATTACCATTTCCTACAGACACTAAATTATTTAAAACCTCGGTCAATTTAATTTTGATGTTATTAATGCCATTTAAGTAATGGAGGCAAGATTAGTTGGTCAAGATCTCCAATTCCCTATCAAATACCAAAAGTAAAGACCTGAATAAAGGGAATATAGTTCAGAAATACAAGAAAAAGCTGCAGTCAATCCTGTTTATTCTATATAAAGTCAGACTTTTTATACAGTAGTTAATGTATATTAAAGAGACTACACACTACTTTTACTTTAGGCATAAGAGATCAGAAAGTCGTCAATGAAAATAGAAAAAGGAAAATTTAGCTCAAATTCAAATATCATGAATAACAAAAAAATCGAAATTACTGGGAAGTAACAAAGAGCAGAAAATTGCAGCTAAAAATAGAAGACTACAAATATTCCTCAATTTCTCCTTGGAGTACCAAATCAAGGAACAGATCCATTAACCCCTCAAAATAGATTCTTAAAGAATGCAAGAATCTTAATTACTAAGTCAAATATACATTTTTTCGTTTTATAATGCTTCCAGTACTTTCCTCACACATCCCCAAGTACATGGGCATGTTGTTCTTCCCTCAGCTAAAATGGGCGTCCCTGCACAGGGCTCTCCAATATTGCTGATTCTTTTGTAAGTGCCACAGAGGGAATTGAGACAGTAGAGTGCACGTTTTGATGGGGTCTCTCTACTGCGTGGGAAGAACATTACGTAACAGCTATTTAGGGCAACAGGTCTTCAGAGATACCCCTTTCTTGGTAAATGCCTAGATTCCTTAAGGATAGCAGCCCTGTTGCTGTCAGCCCTCATGCTTTATGGTAATATAGCTTGAGAACTAGGAAGGAAATTTAAACTAAGTGGTTGGCCTACGAACAAAATGACTTGCAATTTGAGATCCAAGTAATAGAGTTTTATGAGAACGTTTGAGGAAAATCAGGTAGTTTGGGTTATTGCTATAAACTATCCTCCTGCCTTTACCAGGACTTCAGCTTCAGAAATTATGATCAGAAGAGAGTAATTGGCTGCTTGTGATAAAAGGAAATATAGCCTGCTAGGAAAAGAGGATTGCTAAATTCACTTAAAAACAAATACTTAAAAACAAGACAAATATTGAAATAAATATTAAAAAGAAATTTAAAAATTCTTTGTCTTAAGAAAATGAAGACTAAGTCTGTTAGTGATTAGACCATACTTTTTCCACTCAATTATCAATAAATTCATTGTAATTAATGCATAGAATTTAGTCAAGTATCTTATCTGATATTTAACTAAAGTACTACGGAAAATATCTTCAAAGTATAATAAATACATGACTTATCTGAGAGTATTTCTACTGAGATCATCTAACATTCAGCTAACGATGTATGAGCAACTCATTTAACTTCCCAAGGTCTGCTCCTTCACCTACATAAAATGAAGGAGCTGCACCAGAGGGTCCCTGAAATGAAAAATTCTGTGAAACTCCGAGACTAAAAGTATGTACAAGGGCTGATTCACCCGACAAACTTGCTGGGTACCCATTATATGACAGGCTCTGTGCTGGGCCCTGGTATTCAGCAGTGAATGCAGCACAGCTCCTTCCCTCAAGGAGCTTACAATTAAACAAAGACAATACTGAACAGTAATTACAAAAGGAACAATACAAACCTTCTGAACCTTCTGAAAGAAGAAGCCACATAAATATCTGAATGTTTAAAATGTGTTGAATTAAAATATTTACACAAAACTAGAAGCATCCATTCAGAGACCACAGCATACTTGCTCTCACCATAGAAAAATAGAGTTCCAAAAGAAAGCTTTGATAATTTTTGTGTGGATGTGTTGGCAAATCATCTAAGAAATCATTTAGCAATAATAAAAATGGAAAAGAACGTTAGTGAACCAAGTATAAGATACCAAAATGGTTACCGTCCCCACATCAGTTCAGATTTTGGTTCTTCTTAAACCCAACTAAACCACTTGCAAGGAAATATTATCAGCATATATAATATATACCCAAAAGACATAATCTTAGAGATTAAAAAAAACAGTAATTATATGTAGAATAAAGGTATTCTAAAAATAATATCATAAGCAAAACAAAACTGACGTAATACTTAAAAACTCACTATGTGAAATATGATACAGATTAAAAAGATAAACTAATAATCAACCATCGATTTAAGTAAAATAGTAAAATCATTTGTATTTTGTTTTCTGTAATGGATACTCACTTAATAATTGCTGAACAATACATATTTTATATCTTCCTGACCTATACACAAAAAAGTTAACGTATGCCATAAATTTAGCTTTTAAAATCCTCACATCTAAAGTGAAAATTTTAAGCTATCTTAACAAGGAAAGGAAGTTGTCCCCCTTAATTAAGGAACCATGGGAAACAAGGTATGACACTGTAAGGGGCAAAAGACCAAGTATGATGAAAAGCGGCACTAGTTATTAATTATAAACTTTATAAGCAATTTTACCAATATTTACCTCCTTGCTGAATTTTTTATAATATCTCAATTTACACATATTCCTAATCTGATAAAATATCTAAAGCATAATTTATGAAAAGACCCACTGAACACAATTTAATGCTTTGAGTCATGTACTTAAGATATAACAAAACAAAAAGTATTGTATTGCTGAAAAACTGTAATTGTAATGCCATTAACATTTCATATTCCCACCTCATATAACACTTAAATCCCTATCAAAGACACAGGAATGGTGTTCATCACAATAAAGAAAATAACAGAATGATAGAAACATGAATATTATATAGCATAATCATATTTAAGATTTGACACAACCCCTCCCCCAAACAATGGTATAGTAAATATATCAATTGGTTTTCCTAGAGAAATTAACTCTAAAATGAAACAAAGGTATAGGTCTTTAGGCAGAGGTAATATGTAGTGTTAAGAGTACATCACAGAGCAATGTTATCAGGCTTTATTTAAAAAATACTGCAAATGGTTAGCAACTGTAGCACTCACTGTATTTTGTGACTAAGATATTGACTTTAAAAAGTACCCCAAAAGTTTATTAATAATTGATTAAGCTTAGGGGATTAGTATTTGTGCACATTTAGACAAATATACTGAAGGTACCTGCCAAACTACAAAACCACCAAATGGAACAAATCCAAGTTTATGTTTTACATTAAAAATACCTGCCAATCCACAAAAACTACTAAATGGAAAGGTCCAATTTAGTAAATACTCTAAGTTGAATACACAAAGAAAGAAAAGTCCATTTGAGTGCAAAGATACCTGAATTACTAACCTCTTTTTTTCACAAAATGTTTATTTTCACTTGTACTGAAAAACAGTCAATTCAAAAGTCACTTTTTAAGTAAAAATTATTATGTCCACCTTATTCACTATTTTTAAGCTTTGTTTTAAATTTCTTTACATATATGACTATCTGATACAAAACATTTGCACGATGCAAAAGAATTTTTCACACGAGTGGGAACACATAGCCTTTTGACCGCTACAATACTTTTTAATTTTAATATGCTTTAATCATAAACATAAGTGAATATGCTAGAAGACTGAGAGAAAGGTATGTGGACCTTTAACAACATAGAGGTGTCAAGAGTAGAATGGAACACAGGAGGAGGAGCGTGCAAAGGGGTAGGAAGGCTTGGTGAAAAAGCTTAAGGACGATGTCCCCTTTTACCCACTAAAACAAATTTACAGATATTTACTGGGAAACCATTGTCAAATGCTCTTCACTTATAGTCCTTTAACTTTCACACTATAGAAATAAAGCAATTTCCTAGATTAGCTTGCTTTCCTTTCTACCATTACCAGAACAATTACTTCAAAGAGTAGTTTCTCACTCTCAACCCCATTTTGGCTGCTAATCAGGAGATGGGCTCTGTCTATGACCCAAAAAGGTCATACAAAAGAACTGACTATCATAATCATAGTATATAAAAATTAACTCAAAATGGATCAAAACCTTAAATATTACAGCTAAAACTGTAAAATTCTCAGAAAACATAGGGAAATTTTCATAACACTGGATTTGGTAATTTTTTTTTAGGGTAAAACACCAAAAGCACAAAAAATAAATTGGACTTTATCAAAATTAAAAACTTTATCCATCAAAAGATACTATCAAGAGACTGAAAAGACAATTCTGTGGGTTCACAGAATGGGAGGAAATATTTGCAAATCATATATCCGATAAGGGTTAAAACAGAGAATATATGAAGAACTGCTACAACTTTACAACAAAAAACTAACCAATTCAAAAATGGGCAAAGGCCTTGAATATTCAGACATCTCCCCAAAGAAGACACACAAATGACCAATAAGTACATGAAAATATGCTCAACATCACTAGTTATTAAGCACAGTAAGACACCTACTACGTTCGCTATATTTTTTGAAATGAAAAATGACAAATGTTACCAAGGATATGGAGAAATTGGAACCCTAATACATTGCTGGTAAGAATGTAAAATGGTGTAGCCTCTGCATGACATTCCCCAGGAAATTAAATGTTACCATATACAAAAGAATCAAACAGGCTCCAGTGAGAGCCAGGCCATATCTGTCCCAATCCATTAGCTTCTATATTCTATAGGTAGAACTTTCATAACCCAGTCTTTTGACTTGGATTTTAACTTCTGCTCTACTCCCATTCTGTTGCCAGGAGGTCCAATTAAATTGAGTATTTGTTTACTAGTTATCACATGCCAGGCATATACTGTTCTAGGTGCGGTAATGGACATTAATGGAATGAATATGAAATTGGGATATTTTTCCCCCATGTTTTAAAATTAAATGCACTTTCATAATGTGAAGTAATGTGGTCATGATATTGAAAGCTTGAACATTGGGGAAAAAGAAAAACTACCCACAGTCCTAGGTTGAAATTATCTAGGAGATCAAATCCCTTTGGCTCCAAAAAAAATAATTTAGAAAAATTCAGTATCTGAAAAGTGACTCAAATTTGAACTGGAAAAATAGGAATAGAACGCAAAAAGAAGTTAAAATGGATTTCAGAAGCATAGGAGAAGGGAATAATGAAAAGGGAGAAAACATACAAAGAAAAATGACAGGATGTAAGAAACAAATGATAGGATAATTGAGGAATGATCTCTTAAGCTTTAGAAAGGCAGAAAAGGGAAATAAAACAAGAGAAACAGTTGCAGCTACAACAGCTGGAACCCAAGTAAAAGTACCACAGAAGGAGCGATCAGCTGGAACAAACCCACTGATCATGCAAAGTAATAAGAGGTCAAGAAATAAGGATGGAATCCAGCTAGTTGTGGTCACGGTGACAGTTTTGGAGGTGTGGTGGGGGAAAAAGCCTTGTTGGGATGGGTTTACACTAAAACAAGAGAGAAACTGGTTAACAAGTGTACATAACTCAAACAGTTTCGCTGGGTGGTAATGGAGCAAAGAAATGGCAGAAAACTCAAGTAAGTTTCCTTTTGAGGGGAGAAATAACTGCAGGTCTCTAAGTGGATGGGAATGACTGAGAACAAACGCAGCAAGAATCTGATGATAGAAAAAGGGAGAAAATTTCTGGGCTCAAGTCTTTATATCTAGGCAAGTAGGTATGGCAACTAAGAGACTGCCTTTAGACAGGAGCATGCTGAGTCACCTATGGCTGAAGATGAGAAGGCGAGAATGTGACAGCAGATGCAGGTAATGAGGTTTGTAGTGAAAGTGTAGAAGTTCTCTTCTCATTTCAATTTTCCAATGAGCGTAAAAAGCAAGGTCACCAGCTGAGTGATGATGAGTAAGAGATGCCGGGGATTTGAAGAGATAAGAACAGCATGAAAAATAATTTTTCTGTAACCATGTATGGTGATGGATGTTAACTAGACTTATTGTGGTGATCATTTCACAATACATAGAGAGAAATTAAAACAAGTAGAAGAAACTACTATTAAAAATTACTGGAGCATGACTATAATTTTAAAAAATGTATGGACATGTATTTTTAAGACTAAAAGAGAACATACTACAATCTTAATAGTAATCTTTTTACTTTTATATATTTCCCATTTTTTAAGATCGCTATTTTTAGAAGAGTTTAAAAATATTTATAAAAAAGCAATGACTTACTCCAAGCATGTGGCAACCTAGTAAATTCTAGTTTTGGATAATAGTTTTATATATGGTCATCACCATATCTGAAAAATTCTGCAGCAGTATTATACCATTTATAAGTCATTATATGTTTTAGGATCAAGAGTTCTGGCTATTTCCAGTGAAATTAATGTAAGCATGTAAAAATGTCTTTTTCCTTTCTTTTTTTAAGGATGGCACAGCTAACAGTGGCAGCCCATGTGGGGATCGAGCCAGCAACCTTGGTGTTATTAGCACCACACTCTAACCAACTGAGCTAACCAGCTGCCCCCTAAAAATGTCTTTTTTTCTCTCATATTAAAAACAAATTGGGTCGAATACTATCCTTTGTTCAACAAAAATTAACATTTTCCAGTTGTGAAATAGGGGCAGAAATAAAAATTACATTAATGCAAAGGTTTATACAGCACTTTTTAGAAAAAAGGAATAATGTAGAACTTACAATAAAAACGGTATTTTTTTAAAACTAACATTTTAAGAAAAATTTATTTGTTGGAAAATGTTTCAAAGCAAACAAAACTCACATAAATAGCTCCACATAAAATATTCCAAATTTCTATTGTAATGAATGGTTGCAACTGAAGATAAATCTATTTTCATGAACCTTCATGCATAAATCTTCATTTCTAATTTCACATCTCTTAAGTGTAAATTCAGAGATCAAGCTGAATTTCCCAAAATAAGAAAAAAGTCATAGAGCTGATAAGGATTTGTTGCAGTCCTGATTAGATTAGCTTCAGACCAGCAAAAATCACAAATGATTGCTTATTCACCAATAGGACTCTGTTTTATTATTGCAGAGAGAAAGAGGAATGCTGTTATGTTGACTATAAGAAAATTAACTGCTTAATCTACTGAAGGAAGTACAGTTGTTTTCTCTATGATGCTGGAGAGATCCAACCTATAGGTCTTCACCAAGATGGTAAGTTTTCTTCTTTTCAATGTTCATACCAAATGCTTGAGTTGTCAGGAGTAGATGGCATCCTTCTCAGTGACACAAGCATGTCTTGTTGAACTAGGCCTCGTTTTCCTTTCCGTGTTATTAAAATGTGAACGCCTCAATTTAACATCTTGCCTTACCTGACCCACTGCCCTATCAATTTCAAAGCTAAAATATTAGATGTTCTTTCTACCCTATAAAATCCAAGTGCTCCTAGGGTAGGATACTCTTTCCTTTAGCCAATCTTTCCTTGACAAAACAGAAAGTTGTAACTGGAGAATACTTGTATGAATGTCTCAATTCTTATACATACTAAGCCTCTTCTGTTTAATGAGACAATTAATAAAAAATAATCAAGCCCTGACTACAGTGAAAGCACCTAAATTCTATCCATTCATCACAGAATTAAAAGCATTTTATAAAGGCTACTAGGAAAACCGCCTTCTTATGTAAACTAGCAAAATAACTAAAAGAGAATAACTGAAAAGAGAGGGTAAAAGATGATGTGGCTCATCTATCTTACGGGCATTACTTATTAATTTTTGCTGATTCAATTTTTTCCTAATTTTAAGCTAACATATTCAACATTTACATTTACATCCTGGGCAAAAATGAAACTCCCTCTACATTTATATTTATTAACCTCATTTAATAGTATTAAAATGATTAAATATCAAAGACTGGGCTAAATGTTCTCATAGTAGCTATATCTGACATTTCAAGTATCTTCCTTTGAACATGATCATTAATAGCCAGCCCTTCGGGTGAGAAAAATCATGCACCACAGAAACAGCGTAAGAACCAACAGCCAAAAAGATAAATTACACACGATGTTGAAGTGATAGCTGGAAAAGCTTGTTTCAAGACAACACTGATGATAGGTATACTTAAAATTCAAAACTTTTTTAATCTTGTTGGTTAGAAATAATAAAGAACAAGTCCTAAACAAAACTCCTGAATATTTCCTTATGACTTAAGTTGCTATTTTCTTCCAAACTTCAGAATGGATGAAAATTGTACTTTTCTTAAAATAAGAAAGGTAATCAGATTAGACATGCTTCTAGAGCTTCCTATTGCTGCAAGAGGACAATACAAAATGTACTTTTAAATAAGTATTTTTTTAAGAAAGAGAATCTGCGATGTTTTCTTAGTAACTTCCCAAACAACAGAATACAATTTAAATTGAAAGCATGAGAACTGTATTCCTCCTGAAGACACTAGACACACCATGAAACCACCACTTAAAACTTCTATGTTTAACTTTTCAAAGGCTACAACTCTATCATACGCTATATTTGAAATACAAACGTCAAACATTACAAAATGAATTAAATTTTTCTTAAAAGACATCTAAATGATCAGATCCCAAAACTTTGGATAAAATTCAAATATGAACTTTCTTTGGATAAGCCAAAGGAAACTTGTGTAGGAAGAAAACCTCAGTCATTGAGCACAACCTAAAACCGAACTTCAGTCTTGCCTTTCAGTTCCGGAAGTTCCTTAGGTAAGGAGAAGCCAGAAAGTGCACTCTATTTCAGTCAAACTGACTTGCTTACATTTCAACCATAGTGTTTCAGGCATACCAATAAATTTCGGAGGCTTCTGAAAAAGGCTGTAATGTGGTTGCTGTTGAAGAGGAGATAAGGCCTTGAAATAGCTAAAGCTTAAGAAATCTTAAACTTAAGAACTTTAAAATCCCTGCCTACTGAAGGAAAGGAACATGATGACTTAAGATTACAAAGAAGAGATTACTATGGCAAGGTAGTTGAAAATGCAAGAGAGCAAGAAGTCTGATAATTGACTTAGAGTCATCAAGAAGCTCAAATCTTTCACCTTTTAAAGATTTTTCTATCATTTCACTAATAATGTTTAATCTACATGTGTAACATAAAAAAATTAACTGTAGACTTCAGTTTTCTAAACACTAAGGACACCTTCTACGTATTGAAAACAGGAGGGTAGGAAGTCACTAAACGAGGCATTTACATGCTAAAAACTATGTATTTTTAATATGGTGCTATGACCTCAATTAAAATACTAATAAGCCTATAATTCGTTAATTAAATTTTTAAATAGGAAATTATTTTATAAGTGTTTTTAGGTAGCAATCACTAGCTAAAACTCAAGTTACCTCACATTCCATCCGCAGTAATGCACCAAGTAAAGGACCTCTCCACCTTCGACATCAGAATCTTTAATACTAGCTTCATACATTTTTTGATTTTTCCCTCGTCCATACCGCACTTGGACTTTCATGCCTGGTGGATAGCATTCAAACTCCTCTTCCTCATTGTCGTCATCATCATCTTCATCCTCTTCTTCCTCCTCCTCCTCCTCCTCTTCTGCTTCTTCATCATCTTCATCTTCCTCTTTATTCGTTTCATCTCTTGAAAGGTTTAAAAAATTGCAGTTAATAAAAGACACTTCATAGCTTTTCAGTTCCAAACCACATAAACTGATAAAAATTGTGGCTGTGATTGTTCCGGGAACAGCAGATTCCACGTGTATGAAAATCTGATTTTAATATTAAAAATTAAAACTGTATAAGACGACCATGGTTACAGAAAGATACACTTAGAGAAAATAAACACTGGAAAATAAGTGCATTAAAAGAAAATCTCCAACAGTCAGAAGAATAGAAGTTATGCTGAACAGCAAGAAACTAGCACGATCGACTATAACAATTCTCATGTTTTATTATGAAAGTGTTTCACATCTCAGTTGACAAAAACAAAAGTCATTATACCTCATGACCATTTTCTGACTAAAAATTCTTTTTCATTCAAATATTTCCAACCTCAGGATGTTTAAAACAAAAATTTTACTACACAACGGTTAGTCTTAACCTTTAAAGGTACTCCAACCAAATTTTCAAGTGTTTTACTAAAGTAAACTATTATTTTAGTTTTCCAAGGAATATTCAACTAACTTCACATTAATATCACAGTAAGTTTTTTCTCTCTATTCTTCTAAACGTCACCACAATTTCTGCTTTCTTGACCACGTATTTACTGAAACTCTTCTCTACCAATTCTCTCAACTTTAAAGTTCCAAATGAAACTAAAAGTTAAACCACTCAGAAGCGGCACTGCAAACATTTTGTTCTCGATATCATGTACTTTCTGAAATTGAACATTCAATTCACTTTATATTAGGAACAAGTCTGTATTAAACAAGTTGGAGAAAATCTCAAATTATCAATCTTTTTAAGCACTAGAATAAAAAAAACCTTCAGCACAAAATTCTCGACTATATTTAGTTAAGTTTGTATCTGCTCTGCAGTTATGTCGATACTTATTACAACAGTTTTCTATTAAAAAGAATCCATCAGTTTTACAGCTGACAAATGAATAAACACCATAAAACAGAACCAAAGGACCGCTAAGTAATTAAGCTTTAACAGCTAAGTAATTAAGCTTTAAAAGTTAATAGAAATAATATTTATATAAATATTAGTATACCTCCACTGATCATTTCTAATATGCAACATTTTTTGAAATAACATATTTTATCATTCCTAACTATGCAATTATATAGGCAACAAAAATAATCTATAGTGATACAAGTAGCGCTTTAATGCTTTTTTATTCTCCTACCACTTTCCTTCTATATAGTGAGGCGGAAGGGATGAAGGAAAACGTAACAGACTTGTGAAATTAAGTCTGAGTAGACAAAAGTACCAAATGTGTCAATTTCCTCTAAAATAAATCACCCAGTCTACAAGATTCTCAAGAATTATTCCTATTTTAAAGAGTCACCTATAGTCAAATGAATAGGTACTTAAAAATTAAAACCTAAATGAAATCAGACGTAATCTGAGATTAAAAAATATGAACTCTTGTATTGAAAATACATTACATTTCTATGAAATAATTATTAGTACAGCTAAAATATCTAAGAAAGTATGAGTATTATGGATAATAAACTATTAACAAATTTAAATGTTTTATGTGTATAAATATATATGTACTACTCATATACAAAAATTAAAAGTTAAAATATCAGGGAGAAAAGGAAGTGTACTGGGGTGGCCACAATAAGAGATTTATTATGCACTGAAGAGATTTATCATGCACTCCTGAATCATCATGTAAAAGAGGAAATATAGAATAAAAAGTAAATTTTTTAAAAATTAAAATAAACTCTAAGCTGTATCTTACATTATACAATGTGTTGCACACAACTGGTAAATGTCAATAACAGCAAACACAACCCTACTTTAAGTGATAGGCAGGATGATCTTTATTTAATCTGGAATAAAAACCTAATACTCTGCATTAGTAAAGCAATCAAAATTAAAATTTCACATGTAATACCAACTTCAGACCCAAACCAAATGAAAGTCACATAAGTAATATACTGAAGAAGCAACACAATTAGTGGCAAATATTCTATTTCTTTCTCTAAGAATTCAGTGGCAAAATCAGAGGTAATAGCACTATTCCAGGCAGGACATAAAATGCCAAGAATGACAGCCTCTGAAAATATAAAATCCAACCAGCATACAGGTTAAAGAAATTCTCTCTTTCTCTCGCTCACTAATATATTTTTAAAAACTCTATTTTGGAAAACCAAATGTACCAGGAAGGATTTCTCATCTGAATTCTCAAAGAAGTATCAGATTTTCCCAGTTTGATGCTACACTCCTTACAATGAAACAAATTAAAACAATAAATAAAAGCTACGATTTATTAATATTTACCATGGGCCAGGCACTGAACAGACATTTTAGATAAATTAACTTAAAAATCTCCCATACCTGGAATATGGAGGAAGGACACTGAAAATCTTGGAAGTAGCTAATTAAAGTTTACATACTATAAAAATACTTATGTATTAATTCTTTATGGTTGTAGAATTTTCTCTTGCACTGATCTAATAAAATTCAGAAATCAATATTGGACATTCCTAACACAAAATGCTTCTAAAGAACATCTACCAAATTAGGGCAAGCCAGGCAGGATAATTTCAGTTTGTGGTAGGATACATTTATAGATATCTGTAGTAAGTAAAAATGCCATATAATTGAATAATTAAATGAATTTATAAAAAGCTACAAAATACATTTTATACTATAAAATAAGCTCTTTAAAGTATCCATTTGAAAAATTAAGATAATTATTAGTAACAAAGAGAAAATACAGGCTTATCAGAGTGCCTTCCACACAGTAGCTGCTCCAGAAATATGTACAGAGTTTTTTTAGGCAGAAAACTGAATCCTAAATTTATCAATTGTTGAAAGAGTCTCCAGTAGCACCACGGAATACTTCAAATATACATTTACAGACAAAGAACTCTAACCAAGTATAATGAACACTTATAATGTATTCATCTAAACCCAGTTTTTTTTCTTCCATATTTATTTGCATGCTGAGGCCAAAGTTTCAAAACACTAAAATGATCAAGAGATTTTGGGCCAAAAGCTGAATACTTACTAAGTTTCTTAATAGTTGAAATAAATTCCAACAGCAAGAAGGAATACTTGAAATAAAAATTAGTACACACAGATATATAACAAACACCTTTTATGATATTCATCTAAGCGTGGGTTTTTTTCCTCCTCCCTGCTTGGCTTCATGCTGTGGGCAAATTTCAGAAAACTACTAAAATGATCAAAAAAATATTTAGCTGTACTTATCTAAATGGATCACTAACAATGGGGATGTTTATGATTTTTAAACCCTCATAAACAGGATGAGACACCAAAGATCACCTATAAAATTCCCGGGTCCACTGGTAGTGCATAAATTACATTGCTAAATAATTCATCATTCCAAACTAACCAAAACAAGTAAATAAAATGCAACATAACAATTTTGGTCTTTTAAAAATGAATTATTAGCACTTTTCCATTCTTATTTTTTGCTAAAGAAATAAATACAACTCTCAAAGTCTATAGCCAACATGCCATCTACAAAACATTGGAGAAAGCCATCTTCCCAAATGTGTATTATCTGTTTACTCAGCAGAGCTTAATGCAGTAAGAAGTACTTTTCTCAAGTTCAAAATTTTATGAATTTCCATGATGAGAGCAAGAAGAATGAATTAAAAATATCCTTTGCTACAAATTTAAATTAGCAGGGTCTCTGAATGAGGCAAATGCTATTTATGTAATAAATGCAAATCATTCAATTATTCTGTATTTTGTCAATCAAATTTAGATTCATACATACACACACATACAAAGAGCAAATTACAAAAATTCACTCAGCCAAAATGCATCTAACCAAAAACGAATTTCTTACCCAGATTTTGCTTTTTCTTCTTCAGCTTCTACCTTTATGCTGAGGGATTCATCTACCCCAGTTGTCACATCATCTTTATCTTCCAGATTTTCATTTTCTTCTGTTTTTTTCATGTTCACTTCTTTTTCCTGATCAGTTTGTGTAGGTATAGATTCTAATAAATTCTTTTTACTTCCCTAGAAAAAGATCAGAGGAACTAAACCAACAAAAGTAAAAACTGTCAACCTAATTCCATGATCTAATTGTTAGCAAAAGGAGGTCTAACCAAGCTAATATTGAGTAAGTTATTAATTAACAAACTCCTACCGTTCCTACACTAGGCAAAAATAGCAAACAGCTATTTTAAACACAAAAACAGCACTTACTGAAGAAAATGCACAAATAATAAAATATAAAATTATACAAAAATGAACTATAAAAACTTTACAAAGGATGTAGAAAATGTACCAAAGAAGGCAAAGGATATATATGATTTACCGGAGAGGGTTTAATATTTTCCTTTCTTTCAATGTCATCTTCAGTAGGCTTTTCTTCTTTTGGTACTATCTTCTCCTCCTCTTCAATCTTTATTTCTTTGATCTCTGGTTCATTTTCTTCCTTAACTTTTATTTCTTTTACATTTTCACACTCCTTACATGGTTTGTTAGCAACTTTCTCTGGCAATGCCATCTGAAACTCAATATTGGCCGATCTACAGTACTCCTCAAAACCATATAAGTATCTAGAAACATGAAGAGAAATTACATTTGGGAAAACATTTTAAAATATTACTGTAGTGACTTTTTTTGAATGCGTTCATTTAAGTTCTCAGATACTGAGTCATATTAATATTTTAATTTATTCTAGTTCAATTCTTCCCAATCTTTTTAACCTAAACAGAAACATATTTCAAAGAAAGAAATTCACTAAAAAAAACTATGCTAAAAGTGAAAAGACAGTCATAATCTTAAATATAGTAATGGCAACAATAGCAGCTATTGAAAGTATTAATAATAGCACTTATTTGTTAAGCACTTCTTATATGCCAGGCACTGGGCCTCTTAGTACATGTGAAATCTCATTTAATCTTCATAGTAATCCTATGAAGCAAACAGTATTATCCCATTTTACAAACGAGGAAACTGAGGCTTAGAAGAACAAACAAATGGTCCAAAGGCACCACAAGCCAATAACTGGCAGACTCAGGATTCAAATTTGGGTTTCTTTGACTTTTAAAACTTCAGCATTTTAACTTCTACATAGCACTTTTCAAATGTAGTTGGCCACAAAAACTGTCTTCACAGGATCCCTCATAGATTGAATATTTATAGAATACACTCTAGAAAATGCTTTATTATAGAGTGATTAGTAAAAATTTCTGATTTCTTCTTAGAAGAAACAATTAGCCTCAGTTATGTGATGAATTCCATCCTGCTCTCTACATAAAATACTGCATAGCTATATCAAGTACACTGACTTACTTTTTATAAGCACACTTAACATTGTATCCTGCAGCTGAATTTAAGACAGGAATGCCAAGATCTTGGTAGACTTGCTTCCAAACAGCTCCACTTTCAATCTAATGGACAAAGTGAAATGAAAACTCCCAAATTAAAAGGTAGGAATATAATAAAATTTTGATAAATATAGTATATATAAATATATATTTACTGACTCTAGTCTCAAAGGAATGAAAAATACCAATCTCAACATATTCTAAATAAAAAATTTGGTTTACGACAATATTTTAAAGGAAGTTTTAGTATTCTAACAAATCTCAGAGAATTACAAATGTTGAAATATTAGACCATTTGACTAATAAACCCTGCTATAGTAAATAAGAAAATAACCAAGTTCCTAAATCAAAATTTGTAATGACAAACAGATATTTTTAAACGACGTATCATTTGCCATAAAACTTACAAGCTAATAAATCAAAGCAGTTCTATGGATCTTACTAAAGCATTTTATTCTACAGAATGTTTTTCCCTGTCTTAATCAAGTACCATACATCCTGACAACTTTTAGATAATTTCTTCAGTTCAACAGAGATTTTCTGCATGTTTATACATATACAAACATAAATTATATGTTTTATATGTATCAGGGGCCGTGGAAGAAATTAAGAATATTAATTAGGAATATTTTTAAGAAATTAAGAATATGAAGACAGATCCCTGCTCCTAAGGACTTTATAGTCTAGTGGAAAAGAGACATAGGAAAAAAAAGAATTGTCACTGATGGTTTTACTGTAACAGATATACATACACAGGTGGTTTATGAAAGTTTGACAAACAATGTTAAGTCAGAAAGCTCATTTTAGAAACCTTTAAATTTAAATTTGGTCTGAGGAAGCCAGCTCTGTTTCTAACTTGTACTTTCCATTTCTTTTCCTTCTTAGACTGTTTAAATGGATACTTTTAGATGAGAAAACATGTTGCCTGAAAAACACGTTTCACTTTTGAATGTAATACTTACATTATCAAATCCTCCAAGTTTGTGTACAAGTCTGAATAACTTAAAGAGATTCAAATTTCGATATCCAAGCACAGGTCGTTTGTTAATTGGTGTTCCTGTTAAGGAAAACACAAAGTATATTAAGCTACATTTTTTAATTTAAAACTTCAAAAGATTTAAATATTACCATCAAATATAGTGTAAAATATATATATGAGAAAAAAAATCCCTTGTTAATCAAAAAGATGTCTACTACTTAAGCCAGAGTACTACCACTACTTTAAAATTTCATTAAAATTTTTTTCCTCACACCAGATTTTTGAAACCATGCATGATTTCATGCCACTTTCATTCCCTTGATGAATAAAAGAATAAATACCAAAGAAAGCAAAATAAAATGCCAACAAAACAAAATTTTTAAAAATCAGGGAAACAAAGTTTGGTAGAACTGAAGAAAGTGTTGGGATAACTGATGGGCCACTCCTTCGCAATGAGTTATTTTTATACTTCTTTGTATTTTACTAATTTACTACTACTGTAAGTGATTCTATCCATTTTTTTTTTATACTAACATGGGGGGAAAAACTCAAACCTTTAAAAAGCGGTAGAGGAAATAATAGGACAGAGACACGCAACCTATGGCCCTTTCCAAAAAATATATGACTGGCATAATCATATTTAATCACTCTTTTCTAATATTAGATTTTGTTCATTTTCTTTACTTTTTTATTTATGTTATCCTAAGCCTAAGAAACAGCCTACCCTCTTAGGCCAAACCTCTATTCATACAAAGAAATAACACAGGAATCAAGGACATTTTATATTACAGAATAAAAAGATAATTACATTGTAGCAGCCACTATCGTTTATGAGAACAAAAGACAAACAGCGAAATGTATTCATTTAGAAATACAAACAATGATTTAAAAATCATTAATTCCTAGAGTATAGTACTATTTCCAAATATTATTCATTCATTTCTCGAGCTAGACAGCTTTCTGCCTCTCCCTATTTCCTTCCCTTGCTAGCATCTTCCCAGGAAAGGAGAAACCATACTCTGAACAGCAAATAAGCAAGAGAGTTGTTACCGGAGGACGAGGTCCATCACTGTAAATGAAAGGTTAGCACTCATTTCTCTTTCCCCCAATCCTTGCATTTCTTTAATGACATTAGGCAGATTCAATAAGCTAAGCCAAGGTTCACCTCGAGACTTTGTCACCGTTCTATTTCTGGCTCTCTATGGATGGGTTAACTCTCTCCTTAGTTCTGTGTGGCTGGGTCACCTTAGAGTGTGGTTTCCTCTTCCTATTCTCAATCTCTCTCACACACACACCCTAGGCATACACACCCTAGGCAATCTCACACCCCCACCTAGGGAATCTCACACTCCCCCAGGCAATCTCACTCACCCCCTAGGCATACCAAACTGATTTTGGAGAAGGAGGCCTGTACTAGAGGCATCTATGTAGGTGCAAATACAGTGTCACTATGATTCCATTCTACTGCTGTTCCCTTGTATGAGTTCTTTGGGGTCCCACGGCTGAGGGGGTAGATACACAAGACAGAATATAAGCATTTATGGAAGCATGGCCACAATATTCAAAATACTGTCCGATTCCTCTTTCCAGTTCCTATGTGACAGAGCTAGGTGTACGTAATACTGGCAACCAAAAAGACATCCAGTGATATAAAACTTACTAAACAGAACTATTATTTTTAAAATATTAACTATATGATAACTACAAAACTAATGCTGAATAAAAGAAAAAACACTCACCTCTATCCTCCATAAATTTGTACAACTGCTGAAGAAAATTCTCCCTTTCTTCTGGAAATGGTTCTATTTCTTCCTAATTTTAGTCACAGAAGAATAGAGTATTATTTTCCTCAGTGAAGCATTTTAATAATGCAAACAGATTTCCTACCAACAGCAAAGACTAATACTAAAATATTTCAAAGGCTTTTTAACAAATAAAAATTATTTCTTAATACTAAGCTGTTCAAAACTGGAAAAGTCTAGACATTTTATGCTTTATAGACGAATATGTCCAAAAAGGTATCTCAATAGTGACAACCACAATTGTAAATTCTCATGTAAAAAATGAAACTAGCAAGATGGTTCATGAACTTTTTACCGGATAATAGATTCTTTAAGTTAGGTTCTCAGGCTCAAGAAGACCTACTCTCACTTGTATTCAACTGGGTCAGGGTTTAACATCAAAACGGACTCTATTATTGCTCCTCAAGGAACGATACAAGAGTGGATCCCATTAGCTCTAACTACAAATATCCTTCCTCACACAGAGCCCCACTGTATAGGACTTAAGCTTATAAAAGCAGTAAATGTGGGGAACAAGCTTAATCTACAATACCTGAAGATTCAGACTTAGGAAAATCTTCAAGTACTAAAATAGTTCACCGACTTATCAACTACAGGGGAAGGACTAGCTTCTTGCTGCTGTGGCCAGGGCTGTGGCAGTAGGGAGTGGGCCTGAAGCAACCTGCTAGGAGCAGGGTCGTAGGTGAGACTGAGGAACTCGCCTATTCAGTGACTATCATCCATTCAACAAACATTTAATGAGCACCAGTAAGTGTAGGCACTGTGTTAGGTGCTGAACCAAATGAAAGAAAAATAAGTGATGGAGCCTGCCTTTACAGAACATGATTAGGAGTAATTGCAGAAAAGTGACTCCAAATATACACCAAGGCTTTACAGTAACTCTAGCTGAGGCAAATGTATTAATATTTCTAATATTAAGTCAGGAGCATACTTGTCAACTTACAGTCTACATAAATCATTTTAATTTTAAAAATCATGTGTCTAATGCCATTGTTTGAATGAGATTTGCCCTTTTAAAAGCTAGCAGAGCAGAGAAGGCAAGTTATAAACAAAAACCCAGGTTGATAAACTATTGGGTTTGCTACTGTAGCTGGGCAGAGAAGAATGACAATTATTAATTTGCTTGTATTTCTCAATTTAAACATGGTCCACGTACGTTCGGTTTTGGTTAGATAGTCAGATGTAAGTCTGAGTAAATTTATTTTCAAGATATTATCTTAAATGTCACCATGGTACAGTATCTGACTTTCATAAACTGCCAAATTTCTTCCTGTTGCAAAATTTTAAGTGAAGTTTATGTTTAACATAAGAAAATATTTAAAAACTGGAAACCAGATTTGCTTTTACAAAAACATTTGGAAAACACAAATCCAAACAACAAAAGTTTGGTAACTAACATTTATATTAATCATCTGTTACATGTTACACACTATGACAGACACTATCAGTGTGAGAACCAGTAAGACCATGTCTGTACCCTTGAGGAGCTTACAGATTAATAGGGGAGAAAACAGACATAAATAAATGTATGTATTTGAACACGAACACACACACGTACAAGGAACAGTAGTTCAGACTGACCAATGGAGTGATTAACTTTCCTGAGGTGAGAAATGAGATGGTTCACAGAAGGTTTCCCTTTACAACAGTGCCTGAACAGAAAAGCGTGCCAGGCTGAGTAGGGGTGGGAAGGGAAGGGCACTGTAGGCAGAGGTACTGGTATGTGCAAAGGTATGTAGAAGGAAGGTATGTGATTTGATATTGCTACAGCATAAAGTCCCAAGTGGGAGGCCAAAGCAAGAAAGGTGACGGGGGAAAAAGGCAGGGGCTAGAATACAAGTGAAGTTTGACCTTTAGAGTGATGATAACCCACTGAGGCGGTTTTAAGCAAGGGACTGATTTCTCCTTTTAGCATTTTAAATAGAAAAGTCAGTGGGGGTGAAGACTGAAGCCAGGGACAATTTTATACTACACATTGTCATTACGGATCACTGTATCATAAAACGTAACTCAAACAATCCTATTTCATTAATAGTTGTTTACTACAGTTAAATGGCAGAATTTCATAACTTACTTAAAATATGACATATTGACATTAACTTATTATTCTGAAAAGATTAAATGCAATTCACCCATGATCAAACATAGTAGCCTTCACTCTCTGTACCTCTCACCCGATTACTTTCATGAAGTTGTTCAACAAATCAGTAAAGAGTACAGTGGTACAATGTCACCAATAATATCATAGACATCTTTTCTTGGTACTTGTCACTGCTAGACTTGTCACTAGCTACAATAAAATCTAAAACTTCAGCTTCCTGATCCATATAAACTCAACAGATGATATATTCTATGCTCTTTTAGGTATGTCAATAAAATATGTAGCTGTAAACATTGTATGAGGCGACAGCTGTCTACATGATGGTGAATTGTACTTTTGCTTGATTAGGTGGGTATTTCCTTAATTATCTGATAAACCAAAAACACAGCAAGATTAAGAAACATTTGTAAGGTTACTGGGATAACTATACTTAATATTTTTTCATTTCACAAGACCATATTTTAAGGTAAGCAAGAAAACTACTTTATTATGTTGAGTATCACAAATACAATTTCATTACTAAATATTTTTTTACTAGTTTCCAGTGTACAAAACATAGTGATCAGACATTTACATACCTCCTAAGTGATAACCACAATAAGTCTATTACCCATCTAATACTTAAACTTGTACATAGTTATTACAATATCATTGACTATTCCGTGTCATACTTTATATCCCAGTGACTTTTTTTAATCAGTTGACATTCCATGTTATATTAGTTTCAGCTGTACAGCACAGTAGACATTTATATAATTTATGAAGTGATCTCCCAAAAAGAACAAAATATTTTAATAGTAAAAATATTTGTGATTAATGATTTACACCAAACCTAACTCACAAAGGAAACCCAACTGTAAGTTTTAATTTTGAAAGGCAAAACTTCTTTTACTTACCTCTTCTTCACTGCTGTTGTCCTCCTTCTCTTTTTCATCACCTTCTTCCTCCTCCTCCTCCTCCGCTTCACTGCTAGAGCTATCTTCTTTCAATTCAGTCTTCCAGTTAGCAGGAATAGCTCTACTTTTGTGAAATTCAAGTGCCTGGTCAAAGGCTGGAAAGAGAGCATCAACTGTGGGAACTGGAGAAATAAGACAACTGATTTGTCTAAAAAGTATTAAGCAAGATAAATGAAAACTACTGTGCTAATACTGTTAATACTGCTGGCATTTGCTGTGTGCCAGGCACAGTGCTAACTGTGACACTCTAAAGCATCGGGCACCCATTTTATAGATGCCAGATGCTACCAATGGAAAGTGATTTAGGTTCAAACAACTACAAGAGAAAAGCGCTTCTCTTAAACAAACATTAAGCATGTCTAGTAAAAACTTTAAGACAGGTAAATCTTTGTTTATCCAACAAATAGTATTATATACCAAGCACAAAGCCATTGCAATGAACATACAATACCTGAAAGTATACTATAAATATGTTCTCTACATCTCTAGTTAAACCTGAATTATATTATCAGTTAGCTTCAATTAAAATTAGCTAGACAGTTATCCTCATTTTACGATACATGGAAATAAATTTGTTATGATTTTTAACCAGTTTATATAGCATACTATTGGATTTGATGAATATAGGCAAGGAGAAAATAAACAGCTATTTACAATGTCAAAAATCAAGTAAGGAATGAAGTTTAGCACATTCCTCAATAAAATGTAACTACTGTTATATTATGAAAAATGAAATTCAAGATTAATTTGATTCCAAAAAAAAAAAAAGATTAATTTGATTCCTATTTCTACCATCCTCAGGAACTAACATTGTATTTAGAACGCAAAAGCTACACTATAATAGCTGATGTTATAGTTCTTTTCCCCTTTTAAATTACTGCCACTGTTAACAAAATAAAGAAAGAAAGAGGAGGGGCCGGCCGGGTGGCTCAGGCGGTTAGAGCTCCATGCTCCTAACTCCGAAGGCTACCGGTTCGATTCCCACATGGGCCAGTGGGCTCTCAACTACAAGGTTGCTGGTTCAACTCCTCTAGTCCCCCAAGGGATGGTGGGCTCCGCCCCCTGCAACTAAGATTGAATAGGGCACCTTGAGCTAAGCTGCCTCCTGGATGGTTCAGTTGGTTGGAGGGCAGGCTCTCAACCACAAGGTTGCTGGTTCGACTCCCGCAAGGGATGGTGGGCTGCGCCCCGTGCAACTAACAACGGCAACTGGACCTGGAGCTGAGCTGCGCCCTCCACAACTAAGACTGAAAGGACAACAACTTGAAGCTGAACAGCACCCTCCACAACAAAGATTGAAAGGACAACAACTTGACTTGGAAAAAAGTCCTGGAAATATAAACTGTTCCCCAATAAAGTCCTGTTCCCCTTCCCCAATAAAAATCTTAAAAAAAAAAAAAAAAGAAGAAAGAAGAAACCTATTATAACAAAGGACACATTGGTTTACAAAAGTAAAAGTCAAAGGAAACCAAGCATAACTTTAAAGACAACTTAAAAAAAGTTTTTAAAGAGCAAAAGAGAATTTAATCTTCAAAAATACTTCATCAGTTTTTAAATTAACTACAATTTATTCCAATATTACCCTTACCTTGTTTTAATACAGCATCAGGCTTTGGTGCAGTGTCACTAGTAATTTCATGGACATCCTTTCTTGGCACTGAAGTACTGTATTTATTTATTTTTTTTAGTTTTAAAGAAAAAAACACAAAAACACAACAGAAATTATTTAAGAGTTTAATTATACCTAATGAAAATACTGGAGTATTGACATTTACAATGAAAGTGATTGTACACAAAGTAGCAAGCCCCAAATAAAATGCTAGGTAGGATGTTAAAATATGTAATCATCTACAAAAGGACCCCACCTTAAGAGATGTTTTATAAACAGCGTATTCTCTAATATCAGGGTTCCTGGATAAAGCAATACTGAAAATACTGAAATACTAAAAATAATAATAAAAATGTTGGAAGAGCAGAATGCATCAATCCAATAAAAAAGAAGTCAAACAGTAAGAATCTGCCATTATCTTGGAATAATCAAGAAAATGTACTAGTTTATAATATAAAAGCTCTTTTTGAAAAACTTAACTGGAGTTTAGGCTTATTAGCAAAAATTCTAATATACAATTTAAGTTCTTTCAGGGAACTCCCAATTATTAGGAGGGGTCAGATGCAAATAACTACAAGAGGTTCTATCATATATGGCACACATATTTTCTATTTTACACTAATAAACCATTATTCAGCTTTTCTGCATTTGTTATGTGTCAAGCAATCAATAAGAACCTAAAAACTATTCCAAATACATTTTCAGCTTGCCTACATTTTTAACTCTTTAAAAATTTCTAATACATATAAAAGCAGGTAGAATAGTGCAAATGCCCATGTATCCATCACCCAACTACAATAATCATTAACTCGCAGTCACTGTTTCATTTATACCACTACCTAATTGCTCCCATCCCAACTGATTATTTTGAAGCAAATTCCAGATATTATATGAATTATGAAATTTCAATATGAAGCTTTAAAATTGTTTTTAAAAATATAATCATACCATTATCACACATTTAAATATTAACAAGTTCTTAATATCATCAAACCAGTATTCAATTTCAGTGCTAAATTTCTCTCATTATCTCAATTTTGTTAAACTGAGTTTCACAGATTGTTTTTAAAAAATCTCTTTTCAGAACTTGAAAACCCAGGCACCAATCTTAAACATGATGATCCTTTTAAGATATAGTCATCCCAATAAAGCATAGTATAAAATATATGGTTTTTCTAGCCACACAATTCTTTTAAAAACCATAGAAATTCATAACTAAGAAATTTCTACATGAAAACTCACTTTCTTACCATACCCATTTTAATCCTCAGACTACTGTGGAAGTCAAATGTTACACAACAGGTATCACTACAACCATTTAGACATAATTAAAAATATTAAAATATTCTAATTCGACATTTGAGAACAATAAATATTAACTAATATTATCAATCAAGTATTAGATATGATAGATATATCAAATTTGCCTCAACAAATTACCATGTATTATACAAGTAAAATTGACAAATTAGACAGTACTGAGTCTAGTTTAGAAAAGACCAAAATGAACAAAGACATACTATAAGAAATACACTTAATAATATGAAAAATGATCATACTTTGAAACATTCTGAATGATAAAACTTACAATAGTAATGTCACTAGAAATAAAAATTTTATCATTTACCACCCAAATTTGGAAAAACAGCCTATTTTTCATACCAAGTGAATTATACTTACAATTTGCCATCTTTGAAAGACCGAACAAGAATATTATCTTTTTTCACAGCAATTTCATCACTACAATCAGGACAAACCACCTTTAAAAAAAATGTGAAACTATTATAACTAAAAGTACATATACAGATAGTGACTTAAATATCAACTATTTAAATCCTTTTAAAAAGTAGTTTTAGCTTAGTTTAGAAACTAATTTTAGTTTGAGGACAAACAGATACATATACGTGTGGGAACACAGACAGGTAATTTTAAATTTGTATCCGATTTCCTTCCAGCCCTCTATCACCCACACTGTTTCTAGGCTCAGGCATGGCACTGAAAGCAGAGGCATGGTTATGACTAGGCTAAAGCTGTGGACCATATTCTAGTCAGAAATGGAAGGCTGGAATAAAAGTGGGCAGGGGTGGAAAAAGAGGCAGAGCCAGAGCCTTGACAGAGGGTCTGCATCAAGCCTAAAAAGGACAGGACCCAAAATGGGATCAGGTATCAGAACTTAATCAGAGCAGTCTCCACCCTAAAAAAAGACAGAAATGAGGTTCTACTAGTATTTGCATTTAAATATATACTTTAATACATACTAAAATTTCTTCATAATACTACCTACTCTAAAAACATTTTAAAGTTGGTACCTTCCAAGAGTGTGTATAAGATTTGTTACTAACATTAGGAGATTTATTTTATTTGAAATCGCCTCAGCTGTTATTTACAGTGAGGATAAAGCATGTCTTCACAAAGATGGTGCTAATGCAAGACAGCTATGAATTTTGATTATTTTTAATACCAAGACAAGCCCACTATGTATACCAAGAACAAGTTAATAGTATAGTTACATTTTTAAATGAAAAATGGGCTACATAATTATGATAGGTCTGTTTTAAGGCCTATCTCATTAGCTCTGAAAAATGACACAATGGTGTATAAAAGGCATGCATGTACTCTCACCACAGGCTCAAAAGGTACTAGAAACAGGTTAGTTCTAATTCAGTCTCTCAAAAGTTAGTTCATTTTCCTAATTGTAAGTGCACTGCATTAAGCATTGCTGAGATGTCGGCATTCTCAAATAATTTACTAATGGAAATCTTTTACATGTATTAGCACCTAGGGAAACTTTCCTGTCATTTCAAAAAAGTACTGAGAAAAATACTCATTGGTTCAATCATAGCTAGTCACTCTACACATTAATAACTACGCCATCAGAGGAATGTACCAAATGTTGGAGAACAGAGGCCAAAACAGTCACTGTCCGTCCCCACATGGAGCCTGCATTCTAGTTGGGAAGACGAACACTAAACAAGGACGTGCACATTTATTTCTTCTTTTAAGTCCTTACCTAGGTGGTCAGGGAGCACTTTCTTGGGGAGTCAATGTTTAAGCTCAGCTTTGCAGACTGAGTAGGAACAGACCTGACGAAAGATGTATGTGTGTGCACATGTGTACAGTATAGGGCTGAACGGTAAGCAGAGAAAACAGATTATGGGATGGGCCTGAGACAGCAAGTAGTGAAACCCATTCCAGGAAGCAAAAGGTCAGTGCAGCTGATGTTCCTGCCTGGACTGAATAAGAGAAATAAGCAGGGTTCAGATTTTCCAGTCTTACAAGACATGTAAGTCCTACAGGCCATGGTAACTTTTAGGACAAAATCTACTACAATCATCCACGTGAGAGATGGTGACTTGATTGTAAAGTAGTGGCAATGGCAAGTTAAAAGAATGAGAAATATTAGCGATAATCAGGGAAGTGGAGAGATGAGAGGGAGAAGAGAATGATTATAGATTTCTGCCTCGTGAAAATGGTATCCATCACTGTGAGAGGAAACAATGTGAGTAGGGCCAAGTTTGGGAATGGGGGAGGAGAGAATAAATGGACTTTTAGGCTTATGAAGTTTTGAGGTGGCTAAAGGACATCCAAATGGAGATACTGAATAGAGAGATGCCCAGATCTGGAGCGCTGAATAGAGGTTTGAACTCGAAGATATAAACTTGGGAGTCAACAGCCTAAAGTCAGGGGTCTAAAACTAAAAGCCTTATCCACCCTTTTGCTTTTGCTCATCAGTTTAGGTTTTTGAAAACCAGACACACAATAGCTCTGGCCAGTGCTGACAGTGGTGCGTGCGTGACTAGTGGGTTCACTCTCCATTCTGACACAGGAACTACAATCCAAATTTTATCCTGTTCACCCATGTATGCTATTTTCTTGGTCCCTAAGGCATTTCAGTTTGTTATCACTGCAATGCTATAAAACGGGATGAGAATATACAGTGATGGATTCTGGACCTTGAACAACATTTAAAGTTTGGTTAGAGGAGCAACAGTAAAGGAAACTGCTAAGGAAGACCATGAGTCATGGAAGCTAAACTTCCTCCACTTAAAATGAGGTAAATAACCACTTGTATTTCAGTCTCAATTAGGACTAAATGAGACTTCTTATGTTATCCTTAGCACTGACTTGCCAGGGTAAATGCTCAATACATGTTTGATTATTTATAGTTTCTAGGAGCATGGGGCTGTTTTCTCAACATGATAACGTTACCAAAACACTTGTAAAATCTATTCAACTTATAAAAATTTATTTTAAAAATAGAAATGCAAATATTGATTGTCAAGGTTGTTTGATTTAGAACACAACTTCACACTCTGGTTGATAAAAATTACTTATCACTGTCCAAAAGATCCCAATTTGGGGGGAGGATAACATATATCAATAATTCTATTTTTAAAACATAGAAATGGTTGACTAAGCAGATTACTGACCTTTCAATATCATAAACCCTTAAATATTTTTCTCAACATCAAAGAAACTATTTAGAAATTATGGTGAGAGAATCTTTAATACTGAAAATATTAACAGTGAAAAATTTTAATGTTCCTGTTTTTAAAAAAGGCACACAAAACTTTTAAAAACATACTAAAAAAAAATTCTTACAAAAAATCTCAGTGCTTTAGGAAAAACAAAACACATTCACATACACTGATACTTAAGTTTTCAGCTTACCATTAACCCAAAGCTTGACAAGTTACTTAACTATTCTAATACTGTTTCCTTATCTCTAAATGAGGGTAAATAATTATGTCTACCCACCTCATAATCCTTATAAAGGTCTTAGCACAATCTTGCACATAACAGGCATCCAACAAAGGTATCATAAAGTATTTATGTTTATTAAAACAAATAATTACCCTCACTGGTTTTAATTATAATCACAAGAGTTGATGTTTATTGGGTACTTATTTTGTGCAAAACACTATTATGTTCACTGAAAAAAAAATCACAAATAGACATCATGTATAGACAATAGTAGAAAAGAAAGATTCAGCTGTTCTGCATCTTTTGCATGGTAGATTTAGGAGTTTTCAAAGTCTGCATCATAAATTTTCTACCGAAAATACAGAGAGCAGTATATGGAACTCCCATATACTTAGCCTCTAAAATTATCATGGTTTTCCCTTTCTTGGGTGACTTCAAGAGTTCTTTGTACTCAAAGACAATTTTGAAAGTAATCTTTGTGGGAACCGCATGATGGGATGCCAAAACCACTTCCCCACTTTGTACCTATGAAAAGCACTAGTAAGAAAGCCAATTTTTTTTTCTGTGAACTTATGTAGTTGAAAATTAAACTCTTTTATACTAAAGTTACTTACCAATGCAGGAAACCATAGTGTTTTCTTTTTATCCAAACTAACATAATCTACACATACAACTTTTCCTAGTAGCTCATCAATCTGTTTCCTATCATCCTCATCTTCATCACTGGAGGATGAAGAAGACTCTTCCTCTGGTCTACGGAAAGAAAACAGTAAGATATTTCCATTTATCTTCACAAAGAATAAGCATACCAAGTTGAATATAGGTGTTCTAGAAATCTTATTTCTTTTATCTACAGAATGGCTAATTTTAAATTTCTAAAGAATAACAAAAAGGGTTATCACTACAGAAAAACACATCATTTTTCTAAAAATCTTTCAAGTTTATTTAGTGCTATTTTAAAAAATTAAGGGGAAGATCACAACAGAATAACATTGGTTCCCAAATTCTCAAAAAGCTGAAGACCCCATATTAAATATCCCTGTACTATATATACTAAAATATATTGGAACCTATTCTCAAATTAAAGGAGTTCTAGGGATAGTAATTTTACACTCTCAATATGAAGCTAATTTTATAGATCTTTATTAACTGGGGGTCACAGTAGGGAGAGGAGACAATCTGATAAGAGATCAATACTGCTATCTTCAGTACCAAATATATAAAACCTAGGTATTCATAAAATTCATACTGTGGTTCTTCTGTATTATGTTAAAAATTCCTTCTAGTTACACTGTATATTGAACTAGTAAATTAGAAAGACGTTAGGAAACAGAACTACCTAAAACCATCTATTTGATGTTAGAGGAAAGTATAGTAAAAACTAAAAAGGATAAAAGAAATACAAAACAAAAAATTCTATTCTGAATCTGGTTCTAAGAAAGCCCACAATCAGTGCTAAAGAAAATAAAGATTCTAACAACTAGACTACTCAAAATGCCCAGAATAGGACACTAAAAAATGTTGAATAAATAGACTTTAGTGTAAGTTCTTATTATAAAATAAAACAGAATAATGGCTAGTACTGATTATCAACAGGGATGAAAAGATTTTTGAGATAGCTGGCAATGACCAAGTTCACTGACAAAAAAATGTAAACTGACAGGATATTTTAAAACTTTAAACATGATTTATCCATTTGGTTGACTGGATAAATCCTGTATATTCTATATTTGTCTTCATGCCTTTCCAAACGAATGACAGTATGTCACCCCTCTATATAGTCATACATAAATATAAAAAAAGAAAAAACTTACTATAGTGATATTAAACAATTTAGAGTGATATGGGGAATATAACTTTGATTTCAACAGTCAAATAACTTAAAAATTATTCCCTGGTAGAAACAAAGCAAATCTTCAAAGTTTGCTAGTGAGTAAAAACCATTGTACTTCAAATGGCACTTAAAGCAGTTTAACCCCTACTTAGACAGTAGATAACAGGTAGCAGGAAAACCAACCTACCTTCATATTAGCAGAGCATAAAACCTTACAAATAGGCACAAAGCTTGGGACAGTAATGACAGACTTCACAAGTCTGATTTCTACTTGATTAGAGGAGCATCTCAAGGACAATGACTTTTATCTCTCCACTTTCTAATGATTGTAGAACACAACCAACCTTAAAACCAAAATTACTGCTTTTTTAAAGCAGTCATAGAAGACTCGTTCAGCTAGGGTTTTATGGACGCCCTCTATGTCATTATCATTAGTCAGAGAAAACCACAATGTCACAGATAATATATATCAAGTCTACAAAACATTTCTGTCTGAGAAAACTGGGCTTCATTTGACTCACAAAGTCATCTGTATCTTTATAAAATTACTGATTTCTTTCTTAAAACGTAACAAGTGTGAAGACTTCAAAAACCAGAAAGTTTTATTCAGACAGACACACACACACACACACACACACACACACACACACACACACACACACACTGCCCAAAAAAATGTATACACATTTTAAGGAAAAAATTGTATTAAAGTTGTAATACTCAATATATACCAACAACAAAAGATGAATACAAGTCATGTTTGTACATTTTTTTGGCACCTCCAATATATATATGCAAGCATGTATGTATATAAACTGGCAACATAAAACATCTATCCACTTTGCATGGTACATGTCCTGATTCCACTCTAAAACCATTCCCCATTTATGGACTAGGTTCCTTTTCCTCCTCTCATCTTCAAGACTTTGGTCCAGCAATGCTTGCTTCTCTCCTGTATCAACTTTTCTGCCTCTGCTAGATTCAGTCCCATCAACATACTGTTATTTTTCCCATAAAAAAAAATCCCGACATCACTTTCTCCACTACTTCCTACTACCTCATTTCTCTACTCCCCTTTACAGAGAACAGCCTGGCACACCCTACTTTCATCTCATCTAAGTCTCTGTTCAAATGTCATCTCAATTAGGTTACCCTGACCATTTTATTCAAATTTACCACCTGGCCCTCCCAATCACCACCCACCTTACTCTTGTTATTGCCACAGCACTGACAAATCCATCATACTGTATACTATACTTGTTTCTTACATGTTTACTTTATTGTTCATCTTCCCCCATATGAGAAAACATAAGCACTTAAGGCAGAGATTTCGTAAATGCCTATTTTGTTCACTGACGTATCTCAAGTACCTGAACAGTGCTTGGCACAGCGTACTTTTTGTTGACTAAATAAATGAACTGAATAGATTATTTCTTGCTAGTCTGGTACTTCTGATTGTATTTCTCCTGAAATCACAAAATGTATACAATCAGTATAATGCATAAAACCAGTATAAACGATACCCTTACACCTAAGGTTCCTTTAACTCTTCCTTTTAGAGAAGCTGAGCCAGGAAACTGTTAACACAAAAACAAATACTCAATATATCCATAAACTAAAATAAAGAGCAAAGATAGAGCAAATAGAGACCTGCTTGGTTTCCATTTCCCTGTGACACTGTTGCTTCTTTAGTGGCAAGGTATTTGTTTATAGAACCATAACAAAGTAATACCCTATCTCTTCTCTGTGAAGTAACATCTGATGATGCCAAACATGGCTAATTCATTACATGGAAACGTTTACCACAACAGACTAACACTAATCACTTAAAGCTGATCACACATCACTATTAATTTCAAATTAATTGTAAATCAAGTGAGAACTTTAGACAAGACATGTACCACAGTATAGCAAATTGATGAGATGCAAATGGAAAACTGACCCAGGAACTTCAGAGGCTCTATCTTTGAAATCCAATTCTCATTTCAATGATCCTTATTATTTCAGGCAAGTAATTAATTAAAGTTCCAAATTTTGTACAGTAAATTAAAAATCTGTGTTAGTATTAGCAAGACTGACAATTACAGTTTCTTAGAAGATTAAAACAAAGTATATGGAAGTGTATACACTTACCAATAAAAGGATTTTGGTTTAATTCCCCCCCCCCAATTTTTATAAAGGAAACTAGAGTCAAATTCTCACATCAAAATAAAGGAGCAAATAATAAAAAGATCTTCTAGAATTAGACAGTGATGTTGGTTGCACAATTTTGTGAATACACTAAAAAAAACACTCAACACTTTTATGGTATGTGAATGATATCTCAATAAAAAGATCTGCAGATTTTAAAGATCTTAAAGATTTTAAAGATATGCAGACCTGTAAATACCAGGTTTAAATCACTAATTTATTGGGTAAATGTAGCACCGTCATCGGGTAAAACTTGTACCTACAGATAATCCATAACAAGAATCCTTATAGGTCTTATTATGCTTTTCTTTTTCTGAAGCAAAGAAACAATAATTGCTAGTAAACTGCTTTCCTGCTGTAGTAGGTTCACACATACCTTTGCCAGGTTACTGGACAAAATTTAGGGAGGGAGGGAACCCTAATATTTCTGTACCTCAAGCATTCTACTCTTTAGGCAGAATCAAACAAAACTTCTGCACACAATGGATAAATTATAAGGGAAAATTCAATCAAATTATACATTGATCAAAAGGATCAATAACTTGCTTTAAAAATTAAGCTAAAGGATGATAATCATTAGAAAAGGAAATACTTGAAAGTATTTAGGATTAATTAAAGGTGGAATATAAATAAAACTCAATTAAAGGAAGGTGTCAAAAATAATCAATTTCAAATATATGGTGATGGAAGGAGAACTGACTCTGGGTGGTGAACACACAATGGGATTTATAGATGATGTAATACAGAATTGTACACCGGAAATCTATGTAATTTCACTAACAATTGTCACCCCAATAAATAAATTTAAAAAAATAATCAATTTTGGAAAGCCTGGGAGCAGATTACCGACATGTGGATTGACGATTGACTGACGATTGACGGGGTTAAAAGAAAACAAAGGAACTGATATACTATTTAACAAGGGAGTCTGGGGGATCCTGGGAGGGATATTCTTATTTATACAAAAATAAATTTTAAATGGCAATCAGAGAACCATAATGAATATTTTTTTCTTAGTTAAATAATAAAAGAGGAAATAAAGGTCAGATAAATGATCTTAAGACATAGGTCCAAAACTGTTGTAGAAAATCACTTTGAAGAAAGGGAAGAAAGAACTTTGAGGGAAGTGCAATTAAGAAGATGGGCACTTCACTGCGGTTCTTGCCTGGGTGCTTCAACAAGGCTTAAGGCTCCAAGCAAGAGCACTGTAGTATTTCTTGGCAGTGGGAATGGCCACGGTGGTGAGGGGGCAGACCAGCAAAACAAGCACCCCAAACGCTGGGCTTCATTTCCTGCACTAGTAATCCTCACGCTTTTCCTGCCTTCAGACTCTGCACAGTACAAACACAATCACAACAGCAAGCCTTCAGCAAGAAAATGACTGACTCAGAATGTTTGCTAGACTCTTTACAAAGCAAAGATCAACTGGCTTAGTGACAACTGCATGTTTTATTCTCATATATTCAAGAAAGGGAGACCTCAGCTAAGAAACACAAGACTTTTTAACACATCGTAATTTTTGGTCATTTTCGTAAACCAATCTATTTGATATTCAATAAATTACCTCATTTTAAATTCATTTTTACACTTTTGGATGACATTTGCAGAAAGATAAAATATGTCTAAATAGGAGATGCAATTTTTTCAAAGTTAAAAAAAATTCTTGATAGACTCAAAAACCTTTTCCCATAATGTATGTATAGTATAAAATGATACGGGAATGTTGTTTTAAAAAATATAGTCCCAAACAGTCCTACCTGTAAGCAGAATTCTTTTATACTCACATATAAATGAAATTATGTCATGTGCCGGTAATTTCATGAAAAGTTTTTCATTCAATACATGATGATATCTAATACTTATACATTGCTTACCACATACATACTTTAAGGATATGAATTTTATCTTTGCAACAACTCCACGAGATAGGTAATATTATGATCTCAATTTTATAGAACAGAAAATTAAGGCATGAGAAGACGAAGTGACCTGAACAATGTCACACAAAAGGAAGTGGCAAAGGCAGGATTCAAACCCAGGTTATCTGGCACCACTATTGTTCACACTCTTAATAGCTAAGTCACATCATGGCTCTCAAGAGTTAGAGAAGTGGAAATCTTCACTAATTAAATAATTTTACATTAAATACACTCCACCTCACTGTTCTGACATTATCAGTCATAGTTAATGAAAGTTGACTATAGAACTACAGTCTACAGTCAGACTCTAATGATCAATGGTAGACACAATTTTAAATTGAAGTCATTAATTTTCAAAGAGCTATCAAAAGATTTAACTTACAAGTGTTTCAGTGAATAATTTAATGCAACATAATAGCCCTCTGGAACAACTAAAAATATTATTAGATGATCAGAACAGAACTCTTTCACACTAATAACTCTTGCACATTTTTCTTAATTAAGTTTACTGGGGTGACATCGTACGTTTTTCATTTATTTTTCTTTTTAACTAGAACACTCAAATTTTTTAATGACATACGTAGAAGAGTAAATAATAGTTACTACCTGAGTATCCTAAAAGTAATCAAGTCACCAACCAGCTAAATCACAAGTGAAAGAAATCATTCACCTAGTAACTAAGAAAACATTTTCTAAAAGATTGAGAGAAAAATGAAGGGTCCAAATCATAAGCACAGTAGGAAAGTAAGTACTATTTAAATATTTTTTCAATGCAAGGATTAGTCTTTTTTTCCTCCCTCAAACAAATCATTATTTCTTTATCGTTAAAACTAATTTGGAAAGTAACTGAAGTATTCTATCTAAAAAAAAGAGTCAATTAACTGATTGGGAAAAGGTCTATGGAGCACAGGGGGCTCAAGTCCTGGTCATTTCTTTCCTGTGTTTCTTAAGTTAGGTACTGTCTCTGAGGCCAATCTCCCCAATTTTTAATAGGGATAAAATTAACGGCTACCTTCATGGGTTTGCTGTAAGGCCTAAACTAAGTAATGTGAGAGAGAGAGTACTTACCCAATTTCTACCTCCAAAGATCAGCCACAATTAGATTTCATACTACCTAATTCTGTATATTGAATAAAAGCATTCGCTTACAAGTTTTCAGTAATTCGGCTAATATTTATTTTTTTAAATAGTTACTCTAACAATATTTGGGCTTAGCCACATTAAAATTTTTTAAATTTTACCAAAAATATTCAAAATTGTTTTAAAACAATCTCCAATAGAATAAATGAAAACTTCTCCTGCCCCATCTCTTCCAACTTTCTTCTGCTCCATGGAGGCAACTGTTTTTAACTCTTTCAGCTGTTTCTCTGATAGTTACTACCTTATTTTTAAATAATATTTTAAATATTGGTATTTCTTTTTTATACATTTTAAACATTTTTTTCTTCTATTAACTTCCCATTGTTATAAGGCCATAACTTTTATATTTAAACCACCTCTCCACCCTCCATCCTACTAACATAGTTTTCCTTTCTTATGTAATTTGTGGGGTTGGGGGGATTACTAAATGCCTTTGCTGGTTTTTTTCTCTATTTGTTGTCATCATATCTTTAACTCCCTGCAATGTCCCATTATAATCAAGTCCTCCCTTCCTCCCTTTTAACAGACACTTCCAGTCAGTCCTTCATTTTGCAGTCTACTGACTACTAGCATCTACAGTTACCACTGAGAAGCTGAATGGCATTCTGCCTCTCAAACCTTTGCCATAAATTATTTTTCTTTCAAGACTGTTTCTTTATCTCTGATGACCTGAAATTTCATGACCCCTTGATCCTGTGATCCTTTTTAATTTAGAGCTTTTAGAGCCTAGGCACGTTTCATTGAAAGGAGTTTGTTAAATATGTAGACTCTGTGACACAACTGTAAGAAGACACGGGAAATTAAAAGCATTAGGAAGGGAGAACACTTAATGAGAGTAAGAGGTGAAATATTGTCTATGACATCAGATAAATGAAAAGAATTTATAAAGTTCAGAGGATAGAAAAATATGTCTGTTTTCAAAGAAAAGTGGGGAGACAAAATGGTTCATGCAAAATTGAAAGCATTTCTATGGAGAACTGAAGAATGAGTGCGACAGTGACATGGAAAGGTGGCATTCGAGAAAAAAAAGGCAAGAATAAATGTACGGTATCAGGAAAACAAAGGATATACTCAGGGAATATTGTAGTTCCACTTTGACTACAGCATCAAGATACATGTAGGGAAAAACGGGAAGTAGGGATGTATAGCTGTTAAGGTTGGCTGAACATGGAGAATCTCAAGCACCTGTGCTAAGGAGTCTGAAGCTATTATTAAATCTGAAATTACTATTAAATCCAGTTAGCATTTTGCAAATTACAATTTAAAATAAGTAACTTTTAAAACAATGATAGAAGGAGAAATTAATTCAGGTTCAATTTAAAATTAGTAACTATTATTATAAAACAATACTAGAAGGAGAAATGAATTCAGGTTCAACTAACAGTTATGAAAATGGACTTACATATGATTAGATCTTCTTCCTCTATTTGTTTTCTTTCCTATGACTGGAGTGCCAAAATGTTCAGGGTTGGTGAGTGGGAGCTGGTCTAATGTCTGTGGGTAAGAACATAAACCCATCAAAAGTTATTACGTTGCAAGTTCCTTTTTCTTTTTAAACCAAATCAGTTAAAGAATATGCTTAGATTTTGAGATAAAATAACCTCTCCCAAAGAATACTAAAATACAGCTTCTCTAAAGATAGAAAATTCTTGTTTCAAAGATATTAAAATAAAGATGATTCAGCCCATTACTGAAAACAAAAAGGTAAAAAGAAATTTAGCTAGTCTCTCTAGATGATTGCATTATCTATTCGAATGTTGACAGGCTTCTAAAAATGATTAAAATACAAAACGAACACAACTCAGTGGAAACATCGATTTGAGAGCTAAGACTCCTACCTACCTATATGTAAGGACGTAACTAACTCCTAGATTGGGGCCAATTGCTCAAATTTTTCTTTGCACATAAGGGAATATTAACATAAAAAGATCTTCGTAACAGAAACAAAATAAATTATCAGAATAAACATCAACTGCCTGAAAAAAGACTTCATTCAAATAAGCTATATTATTACTTTGTAAACATTTTCCGCAATAAACCTTTATTAAAGAAAATGTAAAAATTAATTTTTCTACATTTAATATTTCATTTTCCCTTCCTTTTTAAACTGCGGCTCCAATATTGTGCTTAGTATGAAGATATCAATAAATGAATATTTCTTTCTTGTTATCAACTGACAATTCATGTCAACCCATTTGTCCTTAATACTGATTTCCAGGCAAGGAATTGGTTGATAGTTAAAAGTAAAATGAAGAAAAGGGATTTTGGAATGATTCCCTTTGCTTTTCAATAATTGATACTTTAAGTAGACTTTTCTTGCCATTATTTCCTGAAAAGGTCCGTATATCTAAAAAGTTCTCAACCTAAAGATGCTATCCCAACTAACATCTCTGAATATCAATTCTGATAATATTCCTCCTTTTTCTGCATTTTTAAAGAGTTTTCCCCAGTTGCTATTATTTTCACCCCTCCAATAAAACCTTTGCTATTACAGATAATTTCATAAACACTAGGGGAACAAAAAATCCCATGGAAACTGTCAGGATTGAAGTGAGGGTGAGAAACTACTTAGGATAAAGAACTCTTCAAAGGTACAAACTATGAAACATGCCCATCAACCTAGATTTAAAGATTAGATATCTAAATATTTAAAAGAAAATTTTTAATTTTAAAATTAAGATAATTTTGTTGAGATGAACTAAAATGTGAAAAGGGGAAGCATATTAAGAATCTATTTTGCAAAATTCATTAGAATATATGTAAATGCATTTAAGGTACATATATATCCAACAGCAAAGAATATGGAATAGGATAAGGGGACTAGCCATAAAGCATTAAATAAAGAGTAATTCCTTTAAAAGATAGACAAAAATCAGAACTTTTATGGGGCAAAACCTAACTTTTCAAACTTTGTTTGTAAATTGAGCATTTAAAAAATATTATCTGGAAGCAAAAGTTGGCCCAAATACAATAACATGCCAAACAGAAACTCTCTAGAAGTCACTTGTCATTAACTCCTAATTATGTTTCCCAAAGATGAAAATTTCAAAGTATTGTATTTGGTAAACAGGGAAAATAAATTAATCTGGATTCACTTTCTGACAACCTAACAGAAGGATTAAATGCCCCTTCTCACGCCCCTAAAATTAAGGTTGCTCTCTTGAAAGCAGAGATTCCTATTATGTACTGTGATTTCTATTTTAAGCATCTGCTCATCATTTCACTTATTACAGAAAAAACAAAACAAAAATGCAGGATTTCTGAAGAGTTATCTAGGAATCACATATAGGAATTTTCAAATAAACCACAGTCTCTCCCCGGTATGTAACAGAGTGAGAACAAGAAGAAACGGTATTTCTGTCCCTGGCCTCAATCCACATCCAGGAAGGCAGGAGCACGGCTACCTCAAGTGATAGGGGAGGGCAGAATTTGTCTTGTCTTACACCTAAAGAGCAAAAAGCAGACACTCCTTGCTATAATACAGGCTCAAAGAAAATTCCATAGGCCTAGGGAAAACACGTCTATAGTCCTGTTACCTAAAACAGGCTGCAGGAAATATGGAATTGGGATTTTTGTGTAACCTTTCTTCAGAATTTTCAATCGCAGGTAGTAAATGCACAGAAAGAATACCAGCTGATGACACGACTTCTGGATAATATTCAAGTTGTGAATGCTCTGTAGAAATACCCTCACAACCCAACAACTAAGGTGGTTATGGGTGGAACCAGTGATTTTAATGCTGAAATTCAAACTGAAGTGCTATTGTGATGTCTTATGGAAATCTTGAATTTAAGTCTTTGTTTAGGTATGCAGCTTATTGAAAGGATTAGTGACCCTAAAAACTGCCAGTATGATGCAGCTTTTCTCTCAAAGGCCAAAGTTATCACTAATAATAATGCTGAGTAATCGTTCACAAAATTAAAATTGTTTTTGGAAAATCATAAGTAAAGGGAAAGAATATATAGATGGTAGATTAAATATACTCCTGGACATGTCTTCCCAGAGCTTAATATACTTACAATTTAAAAATATTTTTAATTGCTTAATGCTTTTTCTCCTTCAATAGGTGGTAAGTTGCCCAAGGATAAATTCTGTTATCTACTTGGCTTTCCCTTGTGTCCCCAGTACCTAGCATAGCACCTGGCGTATGGGACTGGGGAAAGGAAAAATACACCAGCATTCCAATTACCCTCCAGCAAAACATAAAGTATAATGTGTATGACACACACAGTGAAACTGAGCCTCCTGCAAGGCAAGGAGACACGGAGCTACTTGCTCGTACTGCTTCAGCCTTTACACCACAACTGTCTTATGAACTGTTCCAACTGTAAATTCTCTTGGAAAAATACAATTAGTATTTTAGATACTTCTCTGGATTAAATAAGACATATGCCTTCACTTAACAGATAAAAAAAATCAAGTGTTCAAGCCCCCCGTATTCACTGACCTAGTATAACTGTACACATGTTCTAAGGGAAATGAAATTATTTCTAAGAATTACCTAAACTCAGAATTCTGTTACTTCATCAGTGTTAAGAAGCCAAATTCACTGCATTTGACCCAAAGCTGTATGCATTTTCTATATTTAAACTTTCACAATCAATTCAACAAATATTTATGGAAGGTTTTGTGTAGAAAACACTGCTGGGAAAAGGAGAGCCTATCAAGATGACAAAAACATAGCTATTCCCCAAAACAACTTAAAATCTCAGAGGGAAAATATGCAACCAAAAACACCATAAAATAAGAATGAGCGAAGTGCAAAAGCATCAAAGGAGAAAGAGATCAAATGTGTTAGAGAGCTCAGGAAAGACATCACAAAGGAGGAAGCATTTCTAGTGGCCTTAAGAAGAGCAGGTCTTCTTCCATATGTTACTTCTATCTGACATTCAATTGAATACCAAAAAGAGATCTGCTCTGCCTGTTCATCCAGCGTAGTCTGGGTTGTAGTTGGCTAAGGTCTTTGGCCAAAACAAATAAGTACTAAAAATATGATCAATGTGATATATCCAGTATTTCACTGTCTTTACCTTAAATATCTGTATTACTGAGTTCATGTAGTATTACCTATCCATAATACATTTATACCATGTTGTTAGAGTTCATAAGATAATTCTACATATATCATCTCATGTGGTTCTTACAACAATGCTGTCAGGTAAAGCATTATTACTAGTTATTTTACTAGTTCATAGTCTAACACTAACAGATAAGTCTTCTGTTCAAGGTCTCCTGTTCATTTCTACTAAAATGTGATACACTGGATCGGGCCTAACTAAGCATGTTTTTAGAATGTAACTGTAACATTTATACACAATACTAGTGGCAGTATAGTATTAACACACAGGCTTGGGAGCCAAAAAGCCTTAGTTTGAACCATCTTTGCAACTAATTGAGTTTTGGCAAGTCATTTAACCTCCCTGTGCTTTAGCTTCAAATATAAAACGGATATAATAACAGCACCAATATCATATGTTTGTTAAACATTAAATGTGTTAATATTAGTCCTAACTTAGAAACATGTTTGGCAAATAAGTCATAAATGTTTGTTAAATAAAAAATAAACTATGATTAAGATAATAAAGATGTTCACTTTCTTTAAACTAAGTTAATTTTTATTCAAGGGGAAAAGTCTACAAATATAGCTCTTTCATAAATATTACTTGTGGTCAATATAGTATATAGAATGCTGAATGATATGCTTAGAAACCATCAAATGTAGGTTTCGAAAATATTAAAACAGGAAATATGACTTCTTCCTTATCCTTTTTCTTAAAGGAATTGTAATTAACTTAGGTATTTTGTACATTTGACAGCAGCCAAATCAAACCCTACTGTAAAGACTTATACTAACTTGTAATTGTTATAATACAGTTTGGCTTTATTTTCCTTCCTTTACCATATTTACCTGTATAAAAAATGAAGAAGAGCAGGGCTCAGGAGAAACCAAGAAAACAAAGTATGAACCATAACCTGGAAATACCAAGTAGTCTTATGAGGCAGAGAAGTACAGGGAGATGGCAGAAGATGAGACTGGGAAGATAAGCTGGAATCATAATACAGACTCTGAATTGAAATAGCAATTCAATCATTTAAGGGAAGGAAAAATATTTTGAAAACAAAAAACCCACAAAGTCTAATGGTTTAACAAGTATTAAAGTGTCGCCCCCCTGCCACTCCAACTGTTCTAAATAGTGACTAGAAAAAAAAAAATCATGGTTGGGCTACACTGTGCATTAGTTAATATTTATAGGCTAGAGTAGAGAATATAACATTATAACACTATGTCTATCTTTAAAATTCTAAATGGCAAGCTACAGATTTACAAAACTTTGTGAACCCTCCATTTTCAGTAACTGAATAACACCTTTCAATTTTAAAGCATGGACCTGGTGCTAGAAAGTGTTGGTTTGAGAACCAGCTCTGACCATCCGTTTTATCAACTGTAAGTAGAAGATAATAATGGTATCTACCTCATAATGTGAATGCAATCATGTATGTAAAGCATCGCACAAAGTCCCTAAGAAATATAAGCACTTCATTTATTCATCCAACTAACATTTATTCAGTTCCTACTCTGTGCCAGGCACTGTTCTAGGAACTGGGAACAAAGTAGCGAAGAAGACATACAAAATCCCTGCCCTTTTGACACATTCTAGAAGGAAGGCACACAGTAAACAACTAATTAAGCACATATACATATTTTGATATCACAAAACGATAGGTGCTATAAAGAAAACTAAATCAACCTAAAAAAAAGAAGAGGAATGGAAGCAATTGTAGAAAGAGCAGCCAGGCAAGACTTCTTTAAGGAGAGGCTATAATCATGTCACTATTAGTTAGGGATTGCTTGTGGCATCTACATACACACTCTTTAAGGATGATGGAGTTTAAGTGGATTACAAATCAGACATCTCTTTCTACAGTCATTTACACATTAAAGAGTCTATATAAAAGTTGCCTAAAGACAAGTTAAACAAGCCCTTGTTTTCTCTTTGTGGAAATATGCTAAAATACATTAGACAAAAAAGAATACAGAACCTGGTACTCAAACACAAAGCATTAAACAGTCTCCACAGGTTACGTTATAATGGTATTATTTATTAATTAATTTTCATGATTAACAAATAAGTTGATTGAGTTGAGAAAGCAAAAACTTGCTCCTGCCTATACAAAATATTAGGACAAGTTCATGCCTTAAATAATTACTTACTTCACTTTCAGCAAAATGCCTCTCTCCCTTTAGGCACAGTGAAGATCGTCTCAGTGTCTTCTCATCTCCATCATCAAAAACTATGAGAGGAAAAAAAAAAAAAAAAAAAAAAAAAAAAAAAAAACTATGAGAGGAGGTAAAAATGGAAACTATTGAAGGATTTTTCAAAGATTAACATGATGATATAAAATATTTAATTTTCTAAGTGCAAATAGAGCTATTGTTTAAAAAGATTATATTTGAAGTTCATTTCACATTTTATGTTTTCTATCGGACAATTTCAAATATAGAATATCTTTTCCAATTTCTAGCGAAAAAGAAATAATATGCCTGAAATGAAAACACGTTCCCTGAAACAGAAAATACCAAATAAAAATAAGCAGTTAGCATTTCAGGAAAAAACTATTCAAATGCTAATTAACCCTTCTCAATGTGGTAAAGGAAAGGCAAGTTTTCCTGCTGACAGATTTACTTAAGGAACAGAAAATAAGAGCAGAAATTTATATATTCAGACTGTCCCTTAAAAAATTACTTTTTAAAAATTTATAGCAGGGTTTCTCACCCTCAGCACTACTAACATTTTGGACCAGATAATTATTTTCCATGGGGGGCTGTCCTGTACACTGTCGGATATTTAAGGGCACCCCTGGACTCCAGCCACTAGATGCCAGTAGCTCCCCCTTCCCAGTTGTGACGGCCAAAATGTCCCCAGACACTGCCAAATGTATCCTGGGTGGTGAATTTGCCTCCTGTTGAAAACTCCTTATTTAAAAAAGTACTACAGTGTCCCAGCAAATTTACTATAAGTTTATATATACAGAGTAGAAGTATACTTTATGACATAATTTTAGCACATTCTCACAAATCATGGGAAGAGAGTACCTCCGCTTTAAATTACGTTGCCAGGCCTTGGTTTTAGAAATAGCAGTTTTTGACTAAGTACCAAAATTAGGTTCTTATACATTATGTGAGACTTCACATTACGTGAGAGGATAAATAACTTTAAGTATTTTTTTTTAATGCTGTAACTAAAATACTCAACAATAAATGTGCCACATTTATGAGACTGACAACCACACCTAATTACTGTATGGATTTACTACACAGAATGCTCACAGTCTTGTAATGTACATAAAGTAAAGTATCTCCTTACGTGTCAAAATCAAATTTTCCCTGACTCTTCACCTGTTTTTTTCTCATCCCACAAAAATATAAACAAAACTCACCGGTATTATTTCAAAACTGCCAAATTTTGTCATCACCCAAAGACATTTTACTAGGTGTTTATTCTCATTTCTGATGCCATTAATAGTAAGAATTAGTACCATTTAATAAATAATACTGGGACAATTGGCTACTGATTTGCAAAAAAATAATATTTGATCATATTTCAGAATGTTCAAAAAATTAACTACTGGTAAAATAAAATGCTATTTGTGAAGCAAAAATAAAGCCATAAATTTAAGATGACATTGGAAAATAAATTTATAACACTGATGGAAGGACGGTCTTCTTAAACTACAAAGGAAAGACTGACCACATGTAAACTGACTATGAAAATTGACAGTAGTGATAAAAGCAATACGAGAAAAATACGTGCAACTAAAGTAGCAAAGGCTAATATTAGAATATATGAAGAACTCACATCCTAAAAACAGTAAGAAAAAGATATCTATCCCCAAGAGGAAACAGGGGAGATCAGAGAGACAACATACGCTGGCAATTCAAAAGAGAAAATATACAAATGAAATGATGTTACCATCAATAAACAGGAAAAGTTGTTTACTTTCACTAGTAATAATGGGAGGGGCATGTTAAAACAAAACTGAGAAAGCATTTGGGCAAAAATTTAAAGATAATTACAATCGAATTTGATGAGAGTTAGAAAAATAAATGTACTCAAACACTGTCCATGAGAGTATAAATTAATACAGTCTTTTAGGAAGGTGATTTTCATTACCTACCAAAATTTTACAAATACTGTTCACTTCAATCTATGCAGAGTTTTCAATGCATACACTATGAAAATAGTAAAAAAAGTACATGTACAAAAGAGGTTTAATCCAGCATTTATTGTAATAGCAATAAAACTGGAACATCATTAGTAAAAACAATTAAGTTATGATACATCAAATATCGTGAAATACAATACTGCAGTTAAAAGGAATTTCTCTGTTGCACATGAATAACACTACTGAAATAACACTCCTGAATATGAATAACTACTGAAATGTAGACTTAAAAATAGTTAAGATGGGGAAAAAATTTTCTCTAAGATATACTTTGAAGTGAAAAAAGCTAGAAATCCAATTCTATAATACATCCACTAAATAAGTGGACTAAGTAAGTGTCAATTTCTAATTATATGTTATGCACATATTATTGAAATAAATTTTTTAAATATCTGGAGAGATAAAACCATTAACAGCAAGAACATCTATGGCATTAGGGGAGGAAGTAAATCAAGGAAACTTTAGTTGTAGCATCTTTGAAAATACGTTTTTAAAATAAGATTTATTCCCTTACCTACAGTGTACCAACTCGCATCTGTTAATTTATTGATAACAGCTTCCTGATATGCACCATCAAGATTCTTCACTTCCACAATAGCGCCAACCTAAAGTATTTTTAAAAGTTAGAAAAACTTTTAGAAGACAAGTAAACAAACCAAAAACTGGCTTTATTTTTTTTAATTGAGTGCATGATGTAAAGAATAAAATAACTCCTGATTTGTGTTAAGACACCAGCAGTTTTATCCACCAGTGTCTTTGTGCCATCGGTGAAAACATCAACATAGTAAAAAGGTAAATAACACCTACGAATTCTTATGAAAATACCATGCCTGTTGTACGCTAACAGGGTTTGGGGAACCCCTAAAGGTCATCACCTTGAGAACTAGAAGTACTGTGTGTGAAAATTGACTGTCCTTGTCCTACATTACCACTTCTCTTTGAAGAAGGCTGGGGAAGGGTAGGGATAATTAACAAATAGCTTTGAAGTCTCTTTAAGAGTTACAATGTAACACTAATGACAACTATTTAAAATATTTTCCATTTGATTAAGAAAATGCTGAGTTACATTTATATGGTCTTATAACTACATCAAACTAAAAAGTTTTTGCAGAGCAAAGGAAACTATTAAAACATTGGAAAGGCAACCTCCTAAGTAGGAGAAAATATTTGCAAATCTAATAAGGGTTAATATACAAAATATATCCACAACTCAATAGCAAAAAACAACAATAACAAACAATACTATCTGAGTAATAATGGGCATAGGATCTGAATAGACATTTTTCCAAAGAAAACACACAGATGGCCAACAGGTACATGAAAAGATCTTCATCACTAAACATCAGAGAAATGCAAATCAAAACCACAATGAGATATCACCTCATACCTGTTAGGATGGCATTTATCACAAAGAAGTAAGCATCAGCAAGGATGTGGAGAAAAGGGAACCCTTGTGCACTGTTGGTGGGAATGAAAATTGGTGCCGCCAACTATGGAAAACAGTATGGAGGTTCCTCAAAACATTAAAAATACAACTACCATAGGATCCAGAAACTCTGCTTCTCAGTATTTATCCAAAGAAAATGAAAATGCTAATTTGAAAATACATACGCACCCCCATGTTCACTGTAACATTATTTACAATAGTCAAGACATGGAAGTAACCTGTGTACATTGATAGATGAATGGATAAAGAAACTGTGGTGTATATATAATAATTGTTTAGCCACAAAAAGGAAGGATTCTCCAATTTGTGACAATATAGATGGACCTTGAGAGTATTATGTTAAGTGAAGTAAGTCAGAGAAAGACAAACACTGTTTGATATCACTTAAATGTGGAATCTAAAAAACAAAAACTAAAAAAACGAAACCCATAGATACAGAGAACAGATTGGTGGTTACTAGAAAAAGGGGTTGGCATGGGTGCAAGGGGTCAAAAGGTACAAATTCCAGGTATAAAATGAAAAGTAAGTCAGAGGATATAATGTACAGCATGGTGACTACAGTCAACGATACTGTAAAGCATATTTGAAAGTTGCCAACAGAGTAAATTTTAAGTCCTTGTCACAAGAAAAAAAAATGTTAACTATGACTGTTAACTAGATTTACTACAGTGATCAGTTTGTAATGTATACAAATATTGAATCATTATGTTGTTCACTTGAAAGTAATACAATGTTATATGCCAATTATACCTCAATAAAAATAAAACGTACGTGGACTTTATAGTGGTAACAAAATAAACTTGTTCAGAGAAGAAACTTAATCCCACACAATGCCCAAAAGAGAATTACCAGACTTTCTGGAGAAAATCTGGAGAATTACCAGAACTTTCATTAAATGACTACAATCAATAAATACATGGTATGATTTTTTTAAATTTAATACTCAAGTGGTCTAAGTATTATTTTTATGTGAACTCATTAAAAATAAATTTGGATAAAATATCATCACTTTTATTTCCTATAAGAAAAACATTTGCCAAATGCTCACACTTTCTATCAACTGGTGGAAATCTACAAAGCATATTAGGGAACAATTCAAAATCCATACACAAAAAAGTCTATAGACAACGGGCCGGCCCGGTGGCTCAGGGGGTTGGAGCTCCATGCTCCTAACTCTGAAGGCTGACGGTTCGATTCCCACATGGGCCAGTGGGCTCTCAACCACAATGCTGCCCGTTCAACTCCTCGAATCCCGCAAGGGATGGTGGGCATCGCCCCCTGCAACTAAGATTGAACACGGCACCTTGAACTGAGCTGCCACTGAGCTCCCGGATGTGGCTCAGTTGGTTGGAGCGCGTCCTCTCAACCACAAGTTGCCTGTTCCACTCCCGCAAGGGATGGTGGGCTCGCCCCCTGCAACTAGCCACGATAACTGGACCTGGAGCTGAGCTGCACCCTCCACAACTAAGACTGAAACGACAACAACCTGACTGGAAAAAAGTCCTGGAAGCATACACTGTTCCCCAATAAAGTCCTGTTCCCCTTCCCCAATAAAAAACTCTTTTAAAAAAAGTCTATAAACAAGAAATATATTTTAACTATCTTGAGATCAAAATTTAAGATACTTGCATATGTCAAAATCAAAATGCTTCTAAGCCCTAATCACAAATAAAAACAATTTTAATAAAATAAGAAAAACCAAACAAGCAAAACAAACCAACTATGCCACTATCAAAGAGGCTGGAACAGAAGAGAGAGATGCTTGAAGATTTTTCTATCCCTTCCCGCACTGAACATTTTTTTGTAGTTGGTACCAGCTGGCCTGTGCCAGGTAAACAGGCAGTCAGGCAGTGAAGAACTATGTTTATGAGGCAAAAACACAAATTAAGGCATGGAAGTGTATGTTTCTGAACATTCAGAGGGCACAATGCTTCAGTTATAGGCTGTGAGTCTATCAGGGTTTTGGTTCTGCCATTATTGGTTGCCAGACCTTGGCCAGATTACTTTACCTCCTTCAGTTTCCTCTTCTGTAAAGAGCAGTTAGGAGGATTACATAACATAGTATGTGCAAAACACGCAGCACACAGCACTAGCACATGTTAAGTGCTAAATAAATGGTGGCTAATGTCATATTATAAGTGTATGTGTTTTTGTCCTTTTGTCCCTGCAAGTGAACTTGTGCATGTAACAATTAAAGATGTCACCTACAGAACAGAAATGGTGGAAAGTAATTTTCATAAGATTTAAAAAAAAAAAAAAAACGCACAAGTTTTAATCCTCCATAGTACTTACCCTATATGCAAGGTAACAATGCCCTCTGGTTCCAGTGAAAAGTTTTAAAACCAACCACAAAGAACACTGGCAGATACATACATCTATCTAAATCTCTGAAAAGTACAGCTTCATCAGTAAAGGACTTTTTAAGCATCTATTGTTCCTTCAATTCTGTTAGCATTTCTTAAAATTTCACCCAGCAAAGCCAATGTCCCTTTTCAGACATTCAAAAGGGCCAAGGGGCACCTAGTGGCTTACCCACACATTCCCCTTAGTTTGCTCACTATCAGAAAGCAAAGCAACACTCATTTCACTGGCCAATGAGGAAACATGAATGCAAAAGAATCAAACTATCTACGTGTATGAACATGTTCATCACTTTATAACTGCTTAATCACCCCCAACATTTCTTCTGCCAGAAGTTGTTTCAAAGAATTAAAAGCTCCGAGGGTTATGTTTTTTCCTCACTTTTCACATCATCATGAAACTTACATCACTTAATCTTAATGATGTAGGTGAACTATGACACCTATTAATTCTGGGAAATCCACCATATTAGTAAGTGTAACATGGTGAGGCTGAAACAGATGAGTAAATAAAAAGTAATCAATACACTTCCATGATGTTCATTTCATTTCTGAACAGTTAGGTTTTACTATCCTATCAGGTTTTCATGAACATTAAATCTACTTTTTTTCTCTAAGTCTCTTTAGAAAGAATTACATATTTATCAACTCAATAACAAAATAGCAAATGAATTAAAAAGAAATGACCAAGCACAATTATAGAAGCATTGGAATAAATTACCTTCAATGGGCCCTTTATATGGTCATCCTGAACTTCCACTGTTGAAGAATCATGTCTAAATGTTACCTAGAGATTATAAATTTAATTAGTCATGCACACACACAAAAATCAAGCAACACAAGTTCATCAATACGTTAATTCATTTTTATCATAAGTAATCTAAATAGTTGCCTACTTTATACAAAAGTTCAATCCTTAAATAGATTAACTGAAATTTTTATTTAAACAGACTAAATTACTTGATGTTTCACATATCGTACTTTATTCAGTACTATTAGTTTAGTTGTGTAATTTCTTTTCCTAAAATATGAGGTAAAAAGAGGTAGAGATCAATTTAATTGTGTAATTTCTTTTCCTAAAATATGAGGTGAAAAGAGGTGGAGACCATAGGCTAGTAGGTACTACAGTTGACCCCTGAACAACATGGGGGTTAGGGCACCGACCACTGTCACAGTTGATAATCCATGTATAACTTTTGACTCCCCCAAAACTTTACTATCAGCCTACTGTTGACCAGAAGCCTTACCAATAACACAGTCGATTAACACACATTTTGTATGTTATATGTACTATATACTGTATTCTTACAATAAAGGAGCTTAGAGAAAATGTTAAAAAAAAAAATCACAGAGAGAAAATATATTTACAGTATTTATTGAAAAAACCCCATGTATAAGTGGACCTGCACAGTTCAAACCCATGCTGTTCAAGGGTCAACTGGATATATCATTTTGTGAAGGCCTAGCTTGGTAATAAGCAGTAGCAACAAACATTTAATGAGAGCTAAGCATGAGGCTCAAGCGTCAAAACATATAATCTTCACAATAACCTTATTAGGTAGGTATGACTGTTCCCATTTTGTTGCTAAGAAAACTGAAGAACAAAATATAACTAACTGGTCCAAGATCCCAGAACTAGGACATGGTAGAGATGAAATTCAAACTCAAGCAGTCTGGCTGCAGAACTTTACTATACTCTGTATCAGTGTAGAAATCAGAGAATGGGAAACCAGACATGAAGAGAGTAAGTTAAAATAAAGGGTTCATGTTTAAATACTTAATTAGTTGGTGAAAAACAAGGTAGCTTCCAGTATTTGGTACAGAAAGAGTTGCTTTTCCTATACAAAGCAAGAGTTCTTACAGGGATTAGACCGTTAACATTGTCTCATCAGGTGTGTATGGTAATCAATTTAGGCTCCAGGCTCACAAACCAGCTATGAAAGGAAATGTCCTGTACTCACAGCACTGCAGGCATTTCTGTTTCACAAAAGCACGAGGACACTTGACACTTTATTTAAATCGTGTTTAAGCTTCTGCGTCATTCACTTAGACTGCAGGCCACTTAAGGATGAAGACCAGGTCTTTAACACTAGTTTCGATACTTAATATAGTGCTTAGCACATAGTTAATGCTCAAAAATGAAAATAGGTGGTGAAGAGGTGTATCAACAAATTGTTTAAAAATTTATTAATTATGAACCATAAACAAGTTAAACTGGTCTAGAAATATACCACCAGTTGGTATTCACAAAATAGTCACAGGGAAGTAAAATACAGTATGGGGATTATAATCAATAATGTCAAGATTATATAGGGTGTCATATGGGTACTGGACTTATGGGGGGACCACTACATAGATTGTGTGTAGATGCCCGTCCACCGTGCTGTACACCTGAAGCTGACACAGAATAATATTGAATGTTAACTGTCACACACACACACACACACACACACACACACACACACACACACACTTGGGATGCAAAGTACTGCACAGGGAATACAGTCAACGGTATTGTAACAGCTATGTATGGTGTCAGAGGGGTAGCAGACTTCGGGGGTTATCACTTTGTTGAGGGGTATAAATGTCCTATTATTATGTTGCTGTGTATACCTGAAACTAATTAAAAACACTTTTTTAAAAAGAAATATACCACCATATCTGTTAAGAAAATCATTAATTTTGAATTATAAACAGATTTTAGAGCAGCCAAAAAAATTAACAGTAAGTTTTAGATACCCATTATTTATAAGGCATAAGGTATTTACAAGGCACAGGGCTATCAACAGAGGCAGTAGAGACTAACAGTTTTCTTCCTTTTATTAATAGAAAGAACTGCCTTTTACCTGGTTCATTCATTACACAGAGGCACCCAGCTGAGATTGCAAGTCAGGGCTAAAATCCAGCCTGTGCGCTGCAGACCAAAGCATGGGTCCTAGAGTAACAGTACTCCTCCCAAAGCGAACACCTTTTTCAAACTGTATGTCAAGCTCTGCTAAGAAGACTCTCGCCCAGGAGAGAGGGCTTTTGTCTAATTCACACTAAGACGTTACATGTGCTGGCAGTAGCCCTGTCTGGAAGAGTGAGAAAACTAATAAAAAGCTTTCTCTTCATCTCTAAGATAGTACTGGCAAAAAAAAAAAAAAAAAAAAAAAAAAGTGCTCAGGGAACAGCAGTGTGTGAAGCCCAAACAGGAAATGCCACTCTAAGAACATTGTGAAAGTTGCCCACATCAAATACTAGGAGCTCACACGCACCAAGCAGGTGACAACTGAAGGTGGGTGGGGACAAAACAAGCATCCTACAAAACTAGCACCCTGAAAGGACTTCTCACAATGGTTCTTAACTAGGAATGTAAAGTAGAATCACTCAGCGGTTGTTTTTTTTTTTTAAATAAAATTTAAAAAAACAACAACAACACACATTCATGCGTAAGGAAGGAAGGAATGCAGGCATACAGGCATGGAAAAAGCTCCGGAAGGGGCTGTGATTCTCTCCACCGGAAGTACACCATTATAGTCTTTTTAACTGGTGATGTTTACACCAATGTTAATCTGGATTAGAAATCCCTTGAGAACAGATATCAGGTCATCCTCATATTCCCATCCTCCCCATCTAACAGTGCACCCTGCACAGTTTGCCACTCAATAAATAACTGACAAATGAGTATCTACCTTCAAGTATTTAACTTGTCCCGTATTTTCAACACTGATAATTTACTAAAATGTAAACAATTACTTTTCTTTTTCTGAGACAAAACACAAGTATTTTGGAAAGATTTTTCAAGAAAGGTAAAGGATAAGGCATCAACTAGATCTACTATATTTAATTATCTAAGATACCATCAATTATAAATCACATCTCAATTTCATGGTTAAAATGAGGGGGTGTCTTAAAATTAATAAACTATGATACGCCTATTCTGCCACTAATTTGCTATAATGGCCTTGAAGAAATCACTAACCTTTTATGAGCCTCTATTTTTTTACAACAAAATTAAGGAATTAAACTACATGACTTTTGAGGTCTTTTCCAGCTCTAAAAATATAAACAACACCAAGTCTATAGAGAAATGGCATTCAAAAAACCAACTGTACTAATCTAATTTCATTCCAATTGGAATACTCTATATGATAAATAATGCTTTTTTTTCCCACATATACTTACAACCATTACTCCTAGAAATTAAACTCACCTTGTACAGGAAAAAAATTCTTAAATATATTCGCCAATTTTAAAAATCAAATACTGAACATATATTTCATAAGATCTCCATATACTGTACCTTGACTTTGACAAGCCTTTTTGCTGTCTTGATCTTGGCTTCACAAAAGGCTCCTCTGTATTTAGCACTCACATCAGTGCCCACTGTCAAATAGGGAGGCTCATCAAGGGCCTAAAAATGCAAATAAATTAGATTTAAACTCTAATTATTTTCCACAATCAAACCCCAGATGGCAGATCTAATCCTGTTATAATTTGTAACGACAATCTATAAAATACTCTAACTTGAAAGTAAGTAAAATATATATCATAAAGTTTATTTAAATGTACCAAATGTACATCATGTAAAATATAATGGCATCTTTTTCTCTCTATAAAAATACACATGGTCCATTAATATGAATTAGCTCAATCACAAGTCTACTATTCCATCCACCGCTCTATCTGCCACCCATTCAAATATTTATTTACTCTGTGACCACTTAAAAAGAAGGCAGAATCCTAAAGCTCAAAGTCAGAGAAAATTTCTTTTAATATTTAGGCTGTATCTTGGCAGCCACCCAAATTCAGAACAGCTATATTATATCCCTACCTAGAGAATTCTAAGGTAGAATGGCATTAAGGGGGCAAATCATTTGTATTCATAGTACTGGTGAAAACGATATTAAGAAATCCAATCTGGGAAGTCCCAAATAAAAATTAGCCAAAATTGCTAATGCTTTGGGGCATGGGTTCACTATTTACCCTTTTAAGGGTACCCTTCTTAGGCTACCATGTAGCCTAAATTAAATAATATTTTAAGTTTCCCCACTTGTGATTTAGTTTGTAACAGTCTTAATAGAGCTGCTCTGACTTTTTACCATCAGGTATATTTCTGCATTGGATCTGTATTTCTAGAAGAGCTTATATTAATTCCATAGCCAAAGAAAAATTATGTAAGTAGCTACAGTGTTTTATAAACAATGCTAATATCCCAGGATGCTCCATCAAAAAGAAAAGGAAGGATTTGGGAAAATCAGTTTATTGAATGAACTCCCACTCTGCTTTATCATTTCCCGATCTATTTGTCCAAATAACTTATTATTTCTCCTATTAACATCTATTATCCTGCAGAAATTCCATAAAACATGTAAGGTGGAAAATGCAGCAAAGAATAATGAAAATATCAATTTCATTTGGATCTTAAAATAAATTCACCCTTAATAGTTGTGGCTAACATCTCAAAAAAAAAAAAAAAAAAGATATTTTAATGCTACAACAAAAGTGCCCATAAATTACATCAAACAATTTTAAGAACTTGATTTCAAGGTGAGGAAATATCACATAAACCGAGACAAGGGGCTATGGCTAAAAATATCAGGCGGACCTCCTTAACGGCCTTCTCTGTCTTTTATGAAATGTATAAGAAAAGGAACTCAAAACATACTAAGAATATGATTTATAAAATCTACTTAGGAAAATGCCTATATTCCAATTCATTTATGCCATAAGAGAAGTATACCTCATAGAAAGATGGTCATTTCAGCATTACTATTCTTTAAATTTGTTCATATCATTAACTACAATTGTAACTTCGCACTGCTCTTACTCCTAAAGTTAATAATAAATGCATTGCTCCTTTACCTACCCTGTGCCTTGGCCCTTAAAGTATAATTTTCCTTGGTCAACATTTTGGTTTAATTCTAGATAAGCTAGTGGCTTTATTTTAGCAAGAATATAAAAGGGACTCACTTCACTTCACCCAAAAAATGTAAAGAAAAAAATTTAAAAGGTATCAATTCACTTTGTGGTTCAACTGGTATTACATGTTATTGTTAGAAAAGCCCAAATGGTGGGGCAGTCTTCATGACCACAGCTCATTATTGTCCACAACTTGCAACCTCTCCCATGAGTACATCCTGCACCTTATTAACCAGTACAATTTTATCTTCATACACAAGTAGTAAGTTAAATTAAGTGAAAACTAATGAGGAACCAGAAATTGCAAAATGCAGAACAAGAAATCTACTAAAAGTTGCACATTTATGCCCACTCAGGAACAAATAAATAAGTGATAAGCTTTTCAGATATTTTTATTATAGAAAATTTTTAACAAAAAGGAAAATAGTAATATATTTAGACTATATAGTATACAGAAACCCATGTACATGCTCTTTTCATTAATATTCATATTAAACACTGGCAACATTCCAACTACAGCAAACTATAAATATATTTATTGAGCAGATTTACTCAACTTGAATTGAGAGACAGGATTTTTTTTACCTCCAAATTAAGCCCATCCCACATCCTTACTAACATATCCAGGGTTGACAGAAAAGAGTAATAATTACCTCAAATATTGTGGGGGCAAATTATTATTTAAGGGTAATATTTTCCTTCCTTCAAGCTAGAACACATGAAAAGGAATTAGCAAGGCTTATGATGAAAATGTCTATTAGAAAAAAACTTGTGAAGAGAAACTGAAGTATAATGAAAACCTGCTAAAACTGGAATACATTGTTAGAGCAGTGCTAATTTGTTAAAAAGAGCATATGAAAAGCAAATCTATGTTCTGATCTTATTTCTGCCTCTATTATTTTTTGCATCATTTTAGGTAGGTTACTTTTCTGTTCCTAAATTCTCATTAGATAATATAATAATTATTGTTCTGCATATATTTGTTTAACAAGCCTATATCAAAGCATTGGGGTTACACAGACGGTCAGAATGGGACACTTGAAAACACGTAATCATCTAGAAGTGAAACTGTGCTAACCAAAATATTAAGTGGGAATTTCTACAGAAAACAAACAAAATCCATTAACTAAATGGTCATATTTGTGTGTGTAGTTTTAGCAGAGCATAAAGCATCACTGTCATTGGTATAATATGACATAAGTTAACAAAGCAGACTAATAGCACAGGCTTTCAAAGAAGAAAGACAACATCCTAATTCCAGCTCTATTCCTTAAAATAACTAGATAAGTTTTTAAAGTAAGCTACTGAACCTTACTAAACTTCAGTTTCCACATCAGGAAAATGGGATCAGTATGAGAAAGCATTCAGTTATGATGACCTGAAGGATTTACCTATTAACAATTACTATTAATATTATAAAACACTCAACGTGGGCAAACAAGCCATTAAACCAATGTAACATTAGATTTGACACCACACCGTTTTCCTTTTTAAAATGCAAGAGGCAAAACCTCATTTTAAATGACTGCTCATCATAAGTGCAAATTAAAAGTTAAACCACTTTCCTCACTTTTTCAAAAAATGTCAATACTTCTCAGAGTATAGTATTTTTCAGTACTAAATCTAATGAGAAAATACCACAGGTATTCATATATATATATATATATATATATATATATATATATATATATATACATATACATCTTTTAAATGTTATACCTTTTCTACTTCGAGACATGCAGAAATAATCAAAGGTATATATATACATATAGAAAAAACATACGTCATAAAAATAGGAAGAACTGTTAAAGAGAGATTAACCTACTGGGAAAGGGAGCGGAATGGAGGGGTATGTGTATGAAAAGATTTTATTCAAATTATTCCCGTTTTATAATAATAGTTCCTTTTTGGTTTTTTACAATTGGCATGTATCCTTTGCTTTTAAAAATGTATACTAAGGAACACTTCAAACATACACAAGAGAAGATAGAACTATATTAATAAATCCTCCATATACTCATAATCTGGTTCCCACAATGATCAACTCAGACAATTTTGGGACAGCATCCCTACCTATTCCTCCCAAACCCTGATTATTTTGAAGGAAACACCAGATACAACACTTCATCAAAACAGTAAAAAGAATTATAATCTGTAGTGATTAGGATTACGGGTTATTTTGAATATTCTTATTAATACTTTTCTATATTCTCCAGTGTATTTGGAATGACAATATGAGTCAGTATAAAATAGTAATTAAGAGCACAAACTCTTGACTTTGATGCTCAGGTTCCTCTACCACCTAATAGCTAGGTGACCTTGGACTAGGGCCTCTGTGCCTCAGGATATAATAGTGAGTGTCTCACAGAGACGAGGACTGAAATGCTACATGCAAAGTGCTTAGAACACGGCCTAGTATACAGTGTCAAAAAAAGCTGTTATTATTACTTAATAATCTAGGGGGAAATTGTGAGTTTAAAAAATGTTTAAGTCCTATACGAAAAAGATCCCACATAAACAGAAGATGCCAGTATAACTGTGCATATATATATAAATATTATCCCCCTATTCAAGTTAGAAATAAAGCAATCATGAATTCTAGTAGCAAGAAAGGTTAAGTGTTTGTGGGGACGCTCAACAAGGAAGTGAATCACAACCCTTTAGTGTGGCAGAAAGACAACCAAAACTATACACCTATTGTGGGGCTACTGTACTTTGGTCCAACGTAGAGATATATAAAGAATTGTTAGTGAGTTAACTAAGATTCCTCTCACCAACACTTACCCAGGTCTGTTTACATGTACACAACCAAAGCAAACAAAAAAAACACAAAAAAACCTCTCACCTTCTCTTTTTACTCTGCCTCTCTGATTTCGGTCAATAATATGGACCATCTCAGAGGTTAAAATAAAATGTTTTTATGTAGCACTTCCATGGAAAAAAAGGAAATTAAACTACTAAATTACCATCCCTTTGTTTAGCAAACAGAACAGTTTTCTAGTTGTCAAGGCAACAGCTACCTCACCATTATCCAGCACTGCTTGAACAATTATTTTTCTAGTCAATCTACCAAATGCCCTCACTGGCACCTAAAAGCCACTGAATTCCATGGGAACACTGAAAAAGCATTAAGCGATTTTTAAATTATTTATTGGTGGATAATAATCCTTTAAGAAGCCAAAATGCCAGGGAAATAAACATGTAAGTGCCAAAATGAATCAGTAATCTCTAAGGTGTCTTGGGCTGAAGTACACCAATGTATGACACATTTTAGAAAGAGAATAGTTGAAACAATTCTCCAAATGGCTGACTAATGTTGACACTGCCTACGAAATATTCAGTTATTCAAGACCGATTTTTTAAAAAGCAAAACATGCTAGATGACATTTTATTGAGATAGTTTCTTTAAAAGAGTAAGCATTCAAACTGGTTACTAAAGCAGTGCCAATGCAGCCAGGAGAATTAGAAAACAAGAGTACTAAATTTGATGCTGACCCTCAGTAAACAAATGTACTTAAACACACAAATAAATCTATAAAAACAACCTTTTTTATTTAAATGAATTTTTTTTTTTTTTAAGGAGGGCGCAGCTCACACTGGTCCTTGGGGGGATCAAACCTTGGTTCTACCAGCACCACGCTCTAATCAACTGAGCTAACCGGCCCCCCCAAAAACAACCTTTTTGTATATGACAATCTCAGAAGCATAAAACCATAATGGAGCTAATTCCAACAGATAAATGAATAAAACATACATCTATATACCAAAGGGTGTATGATTTAAAAACTAAGTTTAAAATTAAGATGCACAATTTATAGGATATACAAAAAATGAGTACACTGAGGAAATAAACTTGGCAATTTACTTCCCTGTCTTCCTTTTCCTGGGGTACTGAGGACACGGGGTTGTGCGGGCTCAGGGCGGAGGAGGCACCACAGGTAAGGGGCAGATGATGGTCTACGAGCACGGAGGAGTTTGGAGTGGCCCCGGGGACGCCTTGCAGTCCCTGCAGCTGAAGACACGGTGGAAGCTGAGCAGGGACAGGAGATGAGCGGCACGGCTGGAAGACTTACACTGACCAAGTAAGTAAACTGATGGCCCAAATAAGCAACTAGACTGAGTATTCTCAATAGGGCCATGTTTCGCACTGCTAAAGAAATTTAAAAGGAAGGGAGGGGAAAGACGATAAAGAAGTCTAAGGTATTGGACTGGAGTTAGAAAGATGAATTCATGGTTGTATAATACATGAGGTGTGCTCAAACAATAGTCAACGTTTAAATTAAAAAACATTATTACAGTAAAAGACACATTGCTATTAACCCCCCTCAAAATACTCCCCCTCACTTCGAGCACACTTATTCCATCATTCTTGCCACTTTCTGAAGCAGTTCTGGAAGTCCTCTTTCATGACTGTCTTTAGTCGCACTGTCGTGGCTGCCTCGATGTCCTGAATCATTTTGACTTTGGAAAGAACCAGAAGTTACATGGTGCCAGATCCGCTAAGGTGGATGAGGGCACACTGTAATGTTTTTATTTGACAGAAACTGCCATTCTAGAAGTGATGTGTGACATGGAGCATTGTCATGATGGAGGATGATTTACCACCCTTTAAAACACACCTTCTCTCAATCATAGCTCACAACCAACTGACTGCACCGAACAAGTTGTAACCTATCACACACTGTTACTAAGGTTCAATGCGCTGCTTCCTGTATTGAAGATCCCTGCCTGTCTATTAGATGGCACTAGGAAGCAGCATTCACTGTATTTTTTCATCACAATGGGAAAGGCTCCACGTCACACATCGCTTCTGATTCAGCAATTTCTGTCAAATAAAAAACATTATGGTGTGACCTCATCCACTGTATTCCCCGGATCTGGCACCATGCTATTTCTGGCTCTTCCCCAAAGTCAAAATGAACGTGAAAAGTATATGTTTTGAATTGATTCAGGACATCGAGGCAGCCACGACAGCACAGCTAAAGATACTCATGAAAGAGGACTTCCAGAACAGAGGACTTCAGAAAGTGGCAAGAAGGATGGGATAAGTGTGTTCAAAGCAAGGGGGAGTATATTGAGGGAGATTAATGGCAATGTGCCTTTTAATGTAATTAATTTTTTTATTTAAACATTCACTGTATTGTTTGATCACACCTCATATATACATACATACACACAGAAAAATGAACAGGTAGTAATGGATATATATATGTGCATATATACACATCCATATATTTTCCTAACTGTCCACCAAGAAGGTCTAAGAGCAACTGACAGGCCAGTAACAAAAAGCATAGTAATGGTCCATATCTTGATTTCTAAATCCCATCCCACGTTAAAAGGAACCAGGAGTCCTTGGAGAAATGGCTGATTTCAAAGTTGGGCAGGGAAAGTACAAAAGGAATCTGAAACATCTTGTGCCAGAAAGTAAGGAAATGCTGAAAGAATAATGGTGACATTTCAAAGGAAAATAGGAGCCACCTTTAAGGGGCTCCTCCTGGTCAAATGGGGGGAAACTTTGTGCATCAAAATAGGTACTGGTTGTCCTATTGTCTGGTTAGGGACGTAAACATATGTCAAAACTGACTGAATTAAGATGTGTGTATTCCACTGTAAGTAAATTATACCTGTTTAAAACATAACAAACTACGACCCATTCAATAAAACTGGCATCCATGAGTCCATATTGACGAATGAATGAATAAATGCTGAATAAATAAATAAATGCAGAAAAGGGAAAGCTCTTCATTCTAACAAAATGTTAGTAAATGTAGCAGGAATGATGGAAACAGAGCATCATCTTTTGGCAACCATCCTAAAGGTGGCTGCTCCAGAGTTGCCAGCAGCTGCTATACTGATGAGTGGCAGTTTGATGAAGAACAGGACGTTGGCATAATCCTGAAACCCCACTCCATTCTCAGTGGTGGGCATGTGACGCGCTGAGGACAAGGGGCATCCTTTCTGTGCTGTACCTCCCAAGAGTGACTTTGCCAATGAAAACACTTAGAGCGGGTTGAAGTTATCCTACAGAATGTAAGGTCTGGACATGAAATACAGGAAACACTGGGAAACAGTTTTAGATTGAAGAAGTCTGAAGAGGCTCGATAATCAATGCAACGCTTATTCCTGGATAGCGCATGGACCAGAAAGAAAAGAGACATTATTAGGAGAGCTGGTGAAATTTGAAAGGGCTCTGTGGATAAGATCGGTATTGTTATACCAATACTGATTTCCTGATTTAGAGAGCTGAATGCAGGGTAGGGAAGAAAGTGTCCTTTTTCTTGGGAATTATACACTGAAATATGTAGTGGTGACAGGACATTATGTCTGCAGCTTGCAATCGCCAAGTCTGAAGATAATGATAACTGGTATACACACACCCACGGATCATATTAATTCTCTGCATTACAAATTTGAAATTATTTAAATTATTTTGTAAAGTACTATATATTTATTGGCCATTTGCATATCTTTCTCTATGAATTGCTCGTTTATGTTCTTTACCCATCTTTCTGAATTATTCATTTTTTAAACTGGATTATAAAAGTTCTTGTATATTAAAAAAAGAAAAATCAGGGCCCAGCCGCTCAGGCAGTTACAGCTTCACGCTCCTAACTCAGAAGCCTGCCGGTTCGATTCCCACATGGGCCAGTGGGCTCTCAACCACAGGGTTGCCAGTTCAACTCCTCGACTCCCGCAAGGGATGGTGGGCTGTGCCCCCTACAACTAGAAACGGCAACTGGACCTCGAGCTGAGCTGCGCCCTCCACAACAAAGATTGAAAGGACAACAATTTGACTTGGAAAAAAAGCCTGGAAGTACACACTGTTCCCCAATAAAGTCCTGTTCCCCTTCCCCAATAAAATCTTTAAAAAAAAAAAAAAAATGAACCCTTCCCCCGCAAACACAAAAATCTTCTCTGGATGCTACCTGTACCTCTTAACATTTCTCCTAAAATTTAAGTTACTCTAGAGGCTTAGATCCACATTTATTAACCGGAGAGATGCCTGTATATTCTCAGATATTAACAGAGGGTGTCTGCCTATTCCTGGAAATTTAAATGACTCGAAATTGACATTCTAACTAGAATCTTCATCATTAAAGAAGAGAGAAATGCACTGCAAAAGACATTTATTAAATACCTACTGTATTAAGGACATTGTTCTAACGTGCCAAAAAAGTAAAGGCACTTTCCTCATATAACACAAAGGCAGCCAAATAATTTTGCCCTCAAAAGAGGTTAATCTTATTTGTTATCTTGCTAGTTAGGTCAAAACCTTATTCAAATGCAAATGAATCTGCTTTAGGGTAACATCACTCTCATAGCAGAGGATGCTTATTGATAATATTTAAACTTTAATGATCTGGAAATCAGAGGGACCTAGTGGTGCAGCCAGTTAACAAATCAGTTAACAAATCAGAATTACAAAGAGAAATCATAAACTACACTGTTATAGCTTATACCTATCTGGGCATGTTAGTAATACTTACTGCATGAATTAGAAGGCATTAAGTAGAATACTCTGAAATGTCACAACACAAGTCACTACGCATGCATCTAGAGAAGATTGTCTAAAAGTTTGCTTGATTACCAAAAACAATACTAATCCTTAAAACCCCCCATCAACCAAGTTTTTTATAGAAAACTTGAAAATAACAATGTATTTTTGTTTTATTGCCAATAAAAATAATCGTAAACAACTAAGGGGAAAAAACCAGATTCACAGAAGCATCTTTCTTCTCAACAGGACTATTAGAATACCATTCCAGACATTTTCCACTGGCAAAATAACCAAGCAGACAGATAGATGATTCAGTTTGATCAACTACTCCTAAGTATTTCACTGTAAATTTTTATTTTTCACTTAATAAAACCTCAATGTTCTTCCACATCTTAAATTTGATTCTATAAAGTGATTGCTCATTGCTGCATAGTCTTACCTGTGCTGCACCAAGGTACCTCTTTCTTTATGTACCTCTTTATATACCTCTTTCTTCTTGATTGTAGAAGAGGGAGACAAGGTAGGGAAGGAGTGAGAGGATGAATGATACAGAGGCTGACAAGACAGGTGTAAAGACAGGTAGAAGGCAGGGAGCAGAAGCAGAAAGAATAAAGAGGAAGTAAATGCTGTGGGCTTGGGGTTTCGGTCTTGGTTCACTCGCCAGCTCTCCAGATACAGCCACTCGTATTTGGTGTCTGACTGCAGAGTGGTTACTGTCTACTTGAATTGCTCAATATACAGACTAAGACCTGGCAAATTTAAAAATTCTCTGGCTTTGGAACCAAAGAGATTGTTGCTATTCATATACTAAGTCATTTTTTTTATCTTGGGGTATGTCACCCCACCACTTGGATCTTCGGTTTCTTTGTAGATTGGCAATTTATCTTGTAGGGTTTTACAAGACATCTTACAACTTTTAAATTAAATTAGGTAGTATATTTAGTCTTAAGGAGACTGACAGGTCCTGAGAAAGCCCTCAGCAAATATTAGAGTAAACCATATAAAACTGCTGTTTTTATAGATCAAAAAAGGACGAATATTGGCAATTTTATACAGTTCAACCTAACATTGGTTTTCTGCTTTTCTTTCAAGCGGCTGGGAAAACCACAGACCAACACCACAGACAAGTAATAGCACACCTCACTGTACAGTGCTGTTCCACAATCGCTCCGACCACGCTCCCTCCGCTGCCCATGAGCCAGCCCAGCCTTGCAGTGCTAATCACTCTAGCCCCCAGGACTCCACCTCCCCTATGTGTATTTCCTCCTGGTGCCTGAGGACTGGGCCTCTCACTGAGCTCCGGTTCCTGAGCAACCTACACTGGACCCATTACACCGCTAATGGAGCTGTGGCTATTTTTTCCCACTTTATGGCTGTCTGGCCCACCAATCAAGTTTTCATCCTGTTTTATATCCTCAATAATATGACCTTGAAAAAAGCCATCAAAAAGAAACAGTCATCTTTGATCACCTATCCATTACTTATATTGGCTTTGCTTATCTCACATGGATACAAAGAGTGTGTAAAGGTGAACTCCTCATACTGTATTTTAATGATTTGTAACTGTCTTCTCTCCTAGATTGAGCAACTTAAGGCAGAAATAGCATTTAATTCATCTTTGGATGTCCCAGTCCTACAATTATACCTACATACTCAAGGAATTCAGGAAACATTTATTGAATCAAAGAAGTTAGACAATAGTTAAGCCCTGCTAAATGAGATTTCTCTTAAGGTAAAAGTATTTCTATCTCAAGAACACCTTACATTGGGAGGCAGCTTATATTGAGGTCAAAAGCATAAGCTCTGAAATCAGAGTAGCTACAACAACACAAATACCTAAAAAGAGTGATATTAAAGAGAATAACACAAGTGAGACTTTTTAATGTCGTATGTTCTTGTATGCGTATTTTAGGGATTTTTTCCCCCCTGGGTTTTTTGTATTGTTTTGTTTTTTGGTATCTCCCCACGCCCCCAATCACCATCTGAGTATCTTTCAAGGTTTGTTTCTTCTTTTTTTTAAAGATTTTATTGGGGAAGGGGAACAGGACTTTATTGGGTAACAGTGTGCACTTCCAGAACCTTTTTCCAAGTCAAGTTGTTGTCCTTTCAATCCTAGTTGTGGAGGTTGCAGCTCAGCTCCAGGTCCAGTTGCCGTTGCTAGTTGCAGGGGGCGTAGCCCACCATCCCTTGCGGGACTTGAACCGGCAACCTTGTGGTTGAGAGCCCACTGGTCCAAGTGGGAATCGAACCGGCAGCCTTCGGAGTTAGGAGCAGGGAGCACCAACCGCCTGAGCCACCGGGCCGGCCCTCAAGTTTTTAATGGTGGCATCAAATGGCTTTTACTTGGCCATTACTACCATACCACATCATGCTAAATGGAGATTCTATTAGTTACTGGGGATATCTATTCACTTAGGACCAAGAGAAATAATTTCAGGATAGGTATTGAGAAACATACTTAAGCCAAAACGCTTCATATGCACCAAGTTAGCTTACTGCTAAATCACACTGGTGGTTTTCTAAGTCACCAAAAATTACTGTTATATCAGTCAATATCCAATAGTTTCATGTTTGAAGAACAGAATATTTCCCTTTTTCCACTGCAGTTATTTAAGTAAATGAACACAAGGTAGGTCACACAACATGCAGGAATATATAACAGGGCCTCCAGGGCACCCAACCCTGCCTTCTTTCCATGGGCTCTGAGAACTAGACTCAATTTCAAGGCATTCTAACAGAATAGCTTATACCAGACTGTTCATCAGACCCAGACATTTAAAAAAATTATACCAATCAAATAAGTTAGAAGGTCGCTTATCAACCTAGGGATCCCATGTGGATCAGAACATTTTCAGTTTCATTATCAAACCTGAACCTGCCCTGCCACCTACCGAGAGGACCCCGCCCACCTTGAGGACCCCGCCCGCCTTGCTGTCAGCTGAACTCCGCCTCCTTGGGCTTCTCTGACCCCACTGAGGTCAGGAAAAATATTCCAATGCCATCCCCTTCCGAAAGTATTCCCAGCTGAAAGGAAAAGCCCTTCAATTCTAGCATTTCACTTGCTAATCCGTTTCCCCCAAGAGTTGAAGAGAGAATCCACTGTGATCACCCAGGTGAAATGATAAATTCCAAGTGGTGTGGACAGGATTCACCGAAGACACAAAAATATGGAGTCTTGTATTTATTAATCTTAAAAATAGATAAGTAAGCTTATTTAATAAGCATTTCTCATGCTGATCTACATGACCATGTGTCCTGTGAACACATACATCCCGAGGGAGAAGTGGCAGGTGCACAACACACAAGGGTTGCCTTCATCTGCTCACTCACTCAGCAGACCGCGCCAGGTGTGCCCATATAGGTGACTTTTGCAGATTACACTACTCGTGTTTACAGGAGTTTATGGATTATATTATAAACGAGAAACAAAGTTCTCAAAATGTGCTCTCAGGACATCATCATCAGTATCAACTTGTTAAAGATGCAAATTCTCAGGCCTCACTCTAGACATCCTCAATTAGAAACTCGGGGGGGGGGGTGGATAATCTGTGCTTTAATGAACTTTGAGGAACTCTGATGCGCCCCACAGTTTAAGAACCTGTGACCCAGAGGTTATCTTTCTAGGTCCTCACTGGGAACTTGTTAACAGATACACTCAGCAAGTCAGAGAACTTCCATTTGGTTCCCTGACCCATGTAATATAAGGTATTATGAAAGCGATGGCCAAAGTGAAAGCCATAGGAGTTGAAAGATGTCAGGATGGTGATAATGAAAAAAATATTTAACATACACATGCAATTAAGTCAATAAAAACAGACTCACTTAAAATAAATCAGAAACTAAGAAAACTATCAATGCAAAAAGACTGAGAAAATTAAAAGCGAATACTTCTCTATTGCAAGGAGTTCACACAGCGCCCGACTGCTGTTGTTGGCCTGCTTGTAAGGCTGGCCCTTGGATGTCATCTGGGAACTTATGGGAACCTGGATTTCAGGAGGATTCCTACAATTAACTGATAAGAGTGGGTCACTGGGCCTAAACTGTGTGTACAAACAGTACAGTTTATGCTGAATACCTACTTTCATTCTCAGAGTTGGAAATTTGGGTATAGGCCAGGCATGAGGTGCCTCTGTGACCAGCCGCCAATAAAAACTTTGGGTGCTGAGTCTCTAACAAGCTTTCTTTCCTTTGGCAACATCTCAGATATGTTGTCACAATTCATCCCGTGTGACTGTACTGGGAGAATACGCTGGAAGTTTGCACCTGGTTTCCCCCAGACTTCACATCAAGCATCTTCTCCTTTTGCAGGTTATGCCCTGTATCGTTCTGTTGTCATAAATTACAGCGTTTATGACTATACATGGAGTCCTTTTCTTGTGAATTATCAAACCTGAGGGTGGTCTTGAAACCGCCAACACCTTCTCTTACTTCTAATACGAGCTCTTTGACAGTTACAAAACAGGGTTAAAAATACTGACAATACCATCAAATCTGACATGTTTATATTATCTTTATTTGACCCACTAATAGGACATTTTAATGTTATTTTATTTCCATTGTCTCAGTCTTTTTAACATAGCCAGTAAGCCTAACTTGAATCACATGCCCAGCCTTGGCCAGTGAAGGGGAGGGCAGCTACACTGCCAGTCCATTAAGGGAAACTGGCCTGCTGTCACCAAATGAAGGCAGCATACATGCTGGGAAGGCCCAGACAAGACACATGACCACTAAAATCAGGCTATTTGGCAAACACAAAGTTTATTTCAAGGAAATTGGGGAAGCACCTCAAAGAAGTCATATCTCCCACAGTTCAAACTTAGTTACAAAGAGTCCTGAGTAACTTCTGATGATTAGTTTGTATGTTGTTGAGACATAAAAAGAGAAATGGTTTCCAATGTGAGCACGCCCCCTCCAAAAAGTCAGAATGTGCAGCTTCCCACAAGCCTGAGGATTTGCCATAAGGCTGCTTCTCATCACAGGAACTCAACATAGCATGCTTCAAGGGGAGCGGAGCTATTTGTTAAACAGTGGTTAGCAATTCTAGGGAGGGGTAATAATATAAAAATCTATTTTTCATGTCATTTAAAAGACCAAGGAGAAATGCTAGAAATATTAGATCTATAAATAAAAAATTAATACTCGTATTTTACTAATCATAGACATCAGTGGCATATTTGAAGGGATTAAAATCATCAAAAACACAATCACTATGTAAAGTATAATGAACGGTCTCTAGTGAGTCCTAGTTAACCAAGTATTTACTTGGTCTGCCCTGTGATATCGTGTGAAAACTGTTCTCACCCCTGACTTTGCTTACTTATATCCTCAACAGATGAAGTTTTTACATAGTCTAGTAAACCCAAGATCTTTAGATTTTATCCATCACTGCTGACTCTAGCTCACAGATTCTGCTACAGGGTACTTCAGAAGACACAATAAGGTAAAGGCAACCATCTGTTTGCTAGACTTTGGGATAACAGTATATAAATTTAGTCAGTGCAAAACTTAGTTTCATGGGTGAGTTGGATTTTGAAAGCACAAGTGGATAAACCAAAGTGCTGTGCACAATGGACGGAGACTACCCTACAGACAGGAGCAGTTACCCTGGAAGCCGTAAAACTGTTTCTGCAGGTATCTGAAGACCCTGCAACTAAAGACAATTTTCAGAGAATAGGAACATATATATAAAATAAAGCTTGTGCTTAAACAGACCCAAAAAGTTTAAGAATTCCTACTGCATTATGGTTTTTCATAAAGGTTACCTGATTAAAATGGGAGGAAGTACACGTGTCCCATTCGGGAGACCACCTCAGGGATGATGTAGATGCTTGATCACTGCACTGTACACCTGAAGCTGAACAATAATGAAGGCCAACTACAATTTTATATAAAGTAAAGTAAAATGGGAGAAAGTGAGAAATACTTTGAAGCAAGATAAAAAGATTTAACCAGATGTGGAAATATTTACTGCCTTAGGTATTATTAATATTATAACAAAATGGTATATTAGATGCACATCTTTCAAAACACAAGAAACAACTCTGTAGGTAAACAGGAAAAGTACTATTAACCACTGGTGTAAATAAGCAAACAATGGCAGATTTGAAGGACACAACTAATTAGAGGCAAAAAAAGCACTTAAATCCACATTTCTATTCAATGTCATTCCATGCTGCCGATCAGGTAGTAACAACCTATCATCCTTTGAAAATCTACCTATAACTAATACATAAACAGATCAACCCATTCAGGAGCCAATGCTAAAAAATATTAAAAAGAAAAATTAGTTACAAACTATGTTAAATATATATTTATGTAAAAACTTAAAAGGATACACTAAAATGTTAACAGTAATTATCTCTCAATGTTTGAATTATAAATCAGCTTTCCCTAATGTTCTAGATTTTCCATATTTCAATAAGATTTTGTTGTTTCTTTTTGTAAAGAAAGATAGTTTATTAGTTTTTTTGTAAAGGAAGACAGGAGAAGAGGTTGCAGCTCCTGAGCAGGAGGGGGTCCCTAATGAGGGGTGCCCTCAAAAAGTTTTTAACTTATTGTTAAAAACTGTTTAAAATCAAATTAAAATATTTATTATTATAAAATTGTTAATATTAAACATTAGTACTTAATGTTTACTTGAAGGTACTGATGTGTAAGACACTATTAAAAAAAATTATTAGTCTTCTTTTTCAGACAAGATGGAGTAACAAGCAACTGGATTCACTATCCAGCCTAAAACAAAAAAAGTACAGCAAAGTACTATAAAGAATGATTTTCAAGTCATTGGACATCAGGACAAAGATCCCTAAGAGACAGAAAAACAATGAGATGAGCGTAACTGCCTCTGACTGCCCCAGCTTACCTCCTTGAGAGTTACCATGCCATGGCACAAGATGAGGGAATTGAGGCAAAAGCCGTAAGACTCACTGCACTGAAGAAACAGGTAAGAGTCTGTGGAGACCCAGTTAGCTAGATTTCATAGAACAGACTACACCAGAGGCGAAGGCTGCACAGAGAGAGAACCCTGGAGATCTGCTGAGGACCCCCCTCAAGTATTCAGTAGAGGACATAGCACAACTACCCAAGGCCATGTGAAAGAACCAGAAAGGATGAGGAGGACAGTATGTGGTGTTTACACAAGGCCAACAAACTTACTTGTTTCTACCAGCCACACTAAAGATGCATAATTTATGGGGCACTGGGTAGTATACTCAGGAAGGTTTTGTCTTAGTAGTGAAGACCAGCTTGTCTGAGTACTGTTCTGGCCTAACAAATTTTTAAAGCAAGACTGAAAAACATCACTATTTCCAAATAACTACATCAGAATGAAAAGCTCAAGAAGATTTATAGGACTATAGATATATCCAGCAGCCAACATGGCAAAATTTACAATGTCTGGCATCTAATCGAGATTACCAGGCACGCAAAGGGGTATGGAAACATGATCCACAATGAGAATAATCAATCACTCAAAACTGACCCAGAACTGTTTAAGATGTTAAAATTAACACCTAAGGACATCAAGTACTTAAAAACTTCTGGATATGAAAACTACCGTGTTTCCCCAAAAATAAGACCTAGCTGGACCATCAGCTCTAATGCGTCTTCTGGAGCAAAAATTAATATAAGACCCGGTATTATATTATATTATATATTATATTATATATTATATTATACCTGGACTTACATTAAAATAAGACCCAGTCTTATGTTAATTTTTGCTACAAAAGATGCATTAGAGTTGATGGTCTGGCTAGGTCTTATTTTCAGGGAAACACTGTACGATGTCGGAAATGAATAATACATTAGATAAGGAAAAGATTAGTGAACTTGAAGACAGAGTAATAGAAACTATACAAAATAAAGCAGAAAGAAAAAAAAATGAAAAGAGCATCTGGGAGCTGTGGCACAACTTCCAACAGCCTAATATACATGCAATTGGAGTCCCCCCAAAAAAAGAAAGGGGAAAACAAAATTTTTCGAAGAAATAATCTGTAGTTAAAAACCTTCCCACAAAGATAACTTGAGGCCCAAATAGCTTCATAGGTGAGTTCTATGAAACATTTAAAGAATAAATAACTTCAACACAACACAAACTCTTCCAGCAAATCTAGGGTCTACAAAGACCAGAGCAATGCCTGTGCCACTGATGGATTGCTCGCCAAGTGCCAGGCATTACGCAGAGGAATGACACCATCTGATTATGTCTTAGATCTCTGTCGTTGTCATGTGGAGAATAAACTCCAAGAAAACAAGACAGAATCAAAGAGATCAGGCAGGAATCTCTTGCCATAATCTCGAATGAGATATAAGGTAGGGATAGAGAGAGAAGGAGTAACTAGAAACATTTTTATATTCAGAGACTAACTGAATAAAGGAATAAAGAAGAATTTCATCTTTTTAGAATTTTATTTTTTTCCCTGTCACTGCTGGTTCCCATTTCGTAAGAACAGATCTGATCATGGACCAGTAAACTAAGAAAACTAAACTAGAGAGAGATCTAGGCTGCAGGAGAGGCTGCAGAAACAAAAGGGGAAAGACAAGAGAAAATTCCAGATGAGTCTACCGGGAAGAACAGCTCTATGTTTACTATCTTGAATGTATTAGAAACTACTAGTATTCATGATGGTATATTGGAAAGGGTCGACTTCTTTTTATTCTTGTATATTTGCCCTGAACTGATGAAGATGTATCACATCGAGCAAATTAATGCCTAATCACCAGCAAATTAATAAACTATATTTTTATTCTCTACCTAGTGATTCAACTGGCAGCCACTATTTTCATTAAGAACTGTTAAATGAGCCTGACAAAACGAGATCTTATTCTCATATGAATTCTTGGTCCCCCAAATTTAGTTTTCTTTCATCACACAAATTAATACATGAATTCATTTACTTTATAAAAATACAAAAGAGATAAACATAAATGCTGTCGCCTTTCGTCTTCTCTCCTCACATTTCTCATCAGCACTATGGTCACCTATTGAGGGCACCCTTCCGATTTCCTTTCTCTGCATTTACAGGGATCGGTGTACAAAAACAACATAGTTTCACTGCCAATGTATGTTTAAAATGTATATTTAAAATTAGCTTTCAGTTACACAATTCATGAATATATTATCCTTGTACAAATAATGCAGCATTAAAGAAAGTCCTAAATTACCACACCCAACCCCAAACCCTTCCCATTGGTATTCATTTATCATTTTGGCATCTGTCCTACAAAATTTCTTCCCAGACTTTTGCATTTATATACATGCATACGTATCTATGTATAATATTTCTGTGAATATATTTTTACATAATTGGCACTGTATTTAATACACTGTCTTTCAACTTTCCCTTTTCCTTCAAAAATGTTTCAGAGAGCTTTCCAATTAGTAAACATTATCAAATTATTTTTGTGGTATAACCATTGTAGGAATTTACCATGGTTTGTTTAGCGTCTTCTCCACTAATGACATTAAGTGATTTCTAGTTTTCCATCATTACAAACAAGGCTGCAATAAACATATCCATAATGCTTCCTGGTGCACCTGTACAAGCGTTGAGTCAGGGCAGATACATGTCAAGGGGAGAACACAGAATATATACACTTTTTTAATTTTAAGAAATAATGCAAATTCTCCAAGAATTTCTAGAATATAATTTTGGTGCCTTCAAGAACAATACAAAATGAAACAAACAAGATTCTTATTTACAAGGAAGGGTTCTATTTTCAACCAAAGTTTTCCAGTACAGAAGAGTTTAACAGTCTGGCATCTTGAACACAAATCAATATTAATTTCTTTACCAGTTACCATTAATACAGTATCTTAATAGTCCTGGAAAATGTATGTATTCAATTTGATAATTATCAAAATTAGAAACACATATAACCTCAACCCCAGGAACACACACCAACATTTATCCAGCAGATATTGTACATGTTTGAGATAGCATGTGTTCAAAGATACATCATCACAAATGAAAATCAGTAGATCTGGCTAAATCTCTAATTTAATTCAAAATGGTAATGAGTTATGACCTTGGAAGGATATTCAATATGTATACCTCACTTTAAGTAGCAAAATAACTCAAAGTTCTGAAGCTATTAAAGAAAATATTGATAAATTCAACCAAAAAAAATCTCTGCATGGCAAAAACAACAAAAAAATACCTATACAAAGCAAGCAAATCCAAATCCAATGACAAATCCTAAAAAAATTATTTGTAATCCATATCACTAACAAAGAATTTATCACATATAAAGAACACCTTAAGTTAATAATTTTTAAAAAGACTAACACTCAACAGAAAAATGGACATATTATAGGAAGAGGTAGTTGACACAAATACAAGTGGCTCTTAAACATGAAAAGATGTTCAAACTCATACATAAGAGAAACGCAAATAATAACTACTCCAAGACATTTTCCACTGTCAGATGGGCAAAAGTTCAGAAGTCTAGTAGCATAGGTAAGGTTTAGAAAAACAAGTAATTATGTTGGTGGGGAGAATGTGAATCTCTATAACCTATATGGAGAAAATCAAAATCAAAAATGCTTATACCCTTTAACCAGTAACCGTACTTTCGGGAATTTATCCTACAAATACTCTCTAGTACATGTATGATATAATGTATGTACAAAGTTACCACATCTCAGAATTGTTGCAAAAGCAAAAGGTCAACAACAACCCAAAAGTCCAAGGAGTGCTTAAATAAATTACATTACATGCGAAGAACTGATTAGTATAGAGCTGTAAACACAAATTTTGGAATTTCCAAGAGCCTTTATCCGGGCATTGAGGATGCAAGGTTCCTGGAGGTGTATGCCACTGTTCACCAGAGCAGACATTGGGGACAATCAGGGACAATCAGGATGATTGCAAAAGTCTATCAGATATAATATGCAAGGAAATGTGGAAGCAGTCATAGTAGAGGATATATCCATATTGTTGAAGTCCACATATCTTTTTTTTTAACAACACAATTATGTTTTTTCAACTTTTATTTATTTTGTGTGTTTTCCCGGGAGCCATCAGCTCCAAGTCAAATAGTTGTTTCAGTCTAGTTGTGGAGGGTGCAGCTCACACTGGCCCATGTGGGGATTGAACCAGCAAAACCCGTGTTACAGGCATCATGCTCTAACCAACTGAGCTAACTGGCCATCCCCCAAATACCTTTTTAATTTAATTTTTCAAATGATTAAAATACTCAACATGAAAAAAAAATACTCAACATGACTGAAAAGTTAAAAAAAAGTATAAAGGAACATAGTAAGAAACCTTTCATCCCACCATATTTGTGTTTCCCTTCTTTCTGCACAGATAATACCATGTTTCTCCGAAAATAAGACCTAGCTGGACAATCAGCTCTAATGCATCTTTTGGAACAAAAATTAATATGACCAGGTATTATATAGTATAGTATAGTATAGTATAGTATAGTATAGTATAGTATATCCAGTCTTATAGTAAAATAAGACCGAGTCTTATGTTAATTTTTGGTCCAAAAGATGCATTAGAGCTGATTGTCCAGCTAGGTCTTATTTCCGGAGAAACACGGTATTATCTGTGCAGAAAACGGAAAACACAAAAATGGAGGGAAGAGGTGGGATGAAAGGTTTCTTACTATGTTCCTTTATACTTTTTTTTTAACTTTTCAGTCATGTTGAGTATTTTTTTTTTCATGTTGAGTATTTTAATCATTTGAAAAATTAAATTAAAAAGGTATTTGGGGGATGGCCAGTTAGCTCAGTTGGTTAGAGCATGATGCCTGTAACACGGGTTTTGCTGGTTCAATCCCCACATGGGCCAGTGTGAGCTGCACCCTCCACAACTAGACTGAAACAACTATTTGACTTGGAGCTGATGGCTCCCGGGAAAACACACAAAATAAATAAAAGTTGAAAAAACATAATTGTGTTGTTAAAAAAAAAGATATGTGGACTTCAACAATATGGATATATCCTCTACTATGACTGCTTCCACATTTCCTTGCATATTATATCTGATAGACTTTTGCAATCATCCTGATTGTCCCCAATGTCTGCTCTGGTGAACAGTGGCATACACCTCCAGGAACCTTGCATCCTCAATGTCCCGATAAAGGCTCTTGGAAATTCCAAAATTTCCAGGTTGTATCTACAGTGACACCTGAAAGCACACACAAAAAAATAACTTTTTTTTTAAATCACATGACCCAGTTTGAGGTCAGGGAAGTAGACTCATCCATGATGTATGTAAAACTTCAATTTTTGACTTTTTAAATTTTTACTGGGCAAGATAAATTTATACATCTATTTGTAGGTAACAGTAACAGAACAGGTACAAAGTGAACCCCAAAGTCTCCGCGAGGCAGAAAAACAGGAAATGAGCACTTTGGACATATACTTACAGAATAGAAAAGCTGAAGTAGAAACAAAAGGGTCAAGAAAAAAGCTCCAAGGAAAGTTGCAGGCTCAAATGAATACAAAGCTCCCACAGTACACTCCTCATATCTATACAGCTAGACTACCCCCTCCTCAGAACCCACAGGGCAGCAAATCTAGGATCTACACAGACCAGAGCAATGCCTATTCTACTGATTGCTTACCACATGCCAGGCATTAAGCTTTAGTAATGTCCCATTTAATCTCATATCAACACTGTGAGACAGGTAATGTTACCCTTAGTACCGAAATAAAGTAACAATGAGTCAACATCACACAATTAAATGTCAGAATCAAGATCAAAAATATGTATGTTATGGCCAGCCCGGTGGCTCAGGCGGTTACAGCTCCATGCTCCTGGCAGTTCGATTCCCACATGGGCCAGTGGGCTCTCACCCACAAGGTTGCCAGTTCAATTCCTGGAATCCCGCAAGGGATGGTGGGCATCGCCCCCTGCAACTAAGATTGAACACAGCACCTTGAGCTGAGCTGCCGCTGAGCTCACGGATGGCTCAGTTGGTTGGAGCATGTCCTCTCAACCACAAGGTTGCCAGTTCGACTCTCACAAGGGATGGTGGGCTGTGCCCCCTGCAACTAGCAATGGCAACTGGACCTGGAAGTGAGCTGCGCCCTCCACAACTAAGACTGAAAGGACAACTGGACTTGGAAAAAAGTCCTGGAAGCACACACTGTTCCCCAATAAAATCCTGTTCCCCTTCCCCAATAAAATCTTAAAAAAAAAAAAAAAAAAAAAAAAAAAGGAGAGAGGAAGATAGGGCCAAATAAAGCCCAGCTACCTAATACAACAAACAGTATAGCCAGTTTGTCACCACCTACCCACTCAAGAGCTAATTTTAACACGCATTTCCCTGGTAGCTGGGCATTAAGCAAAACTAGCAAAATTATATATACAACAGACTTCTAGGAAAAGATTTCTTCTTTCTCCTCCACTAGAAAAGTGCTCTAGTTTGACAAATTTGAGTCACATAATCTGGAAGTTTGACTCTAAACCATAAGTTCAATATACCAGCCTGCAGAACATCTTTAACTCATTAACTGATTGGAGGGGGGGGTGTTACAGGGAATATTTATTATCTGCAGACACCACAATCACAACTTTTAAGCAATTATAGTTCCATCTGCCTCCTAATGACACGCAATATGTTCAAAATCCAGTAAAATATTTGAAATTCTAAAAAGCAATATATAAACAAGAACTATTTACTGTCATCTAGCAACCATCTGGTAACTTGGAAAATTTACACTGGACTTTTAAATCTGACCCTTAAAAAACTCATGCAAGCATAAATTAAATTTTAAATAAAAACATATGCTAAAATAATACTTCATTTCTGTAGCAAGTGACAGAATATGGGGAGAATATTGATATGCCAACTAGTAGCATCTTTTTAAAATTCCCTCCAACATTATAAAAGCATGTAAATATTTTACATTAAAAATTTTTTAAAGGAAAAAACAGAGTAATCCCTAAAAATAAAAAAAAAAACTGAAGTAAATGACTTGTTTATCAAGTTGATAGGATAAGCACATGGGAACAATTATTTTAAGTCACTTTAAAGTAAGTATTCTGTTCTTATATTCCCAGTGGGATAGAACCTAAGAACAAAAAGAAACACAAAGAAATCTTCAATTGCATTAATTAGTCTTATAATAAGACTAGTAATGTTATTTCAAAACATATATGTTATATGTTAATACTGTTAGGAACCAATATTCTTAACATAAAACCAAAAAGATACAAAAACAAAATTTAAATCAAAACTGTTATTTTTCAAGAGAATTGGAAATATCAGTATAAAGTCTTTTGTTTAACCTTTTTTTCAAAAAAGAAACAAAACATAAACTACCTCATTTCCTGGGTCTAAACAGTAGAAAAGCCTAGAAGCAGTAACAAAACCAGTAGCAATGAATACCCCTAACTCCCTGATTGTGGTTTCTAAAAACCATTTCCCACTTGGGGAAACCAGGGCTCCTTGAAGAAATATCTGATTCCAGGTGTGGGGCAGGAAAAGTACAAGATGAACCTAAGGTCTCTGTGCTAGAAAATAAGAAAGTTATCAAAAACCAAAGGGACCATGTACAGGGCAGGCCCGGTGGCTCAGGCGGTTAGAGCTTCATGCTCCTAACTCCGAAGGCTGCCCGTTCGATTCCCACATGAGCCAGTGGGCTCTCAACCACAGGGTTGCCAGTTCAATTCCTCGAGTCCCGCAAGGGATGGTGGGCTGCACCCCCTGCAACTAGCAACAGCAACTGGACCTCGAGCTGAGCTGCGCCCTCCACAACAAAAATTGAAAGGACTACAACTTGACTTGGAAAAAAGGCCTGGAAGTACACACTGTTCCCCAATAAAGTCCTGTTCCCCTTCCCCAATAAAATCTTAAAAATAAAAAAAATAATAATAAAAAAATAAACGGACCATGTACAAAAGAATGCAGGAATCCATTTGAAGGACTACAACTGGCCAAAGATGAGGCAATTAAAATATCAAAAACAGCAACCTCAATGGATTAAAATACATATATTAAAATCATGATACTAAAAAAACAAAAAAGATTTATTGGTCATTTTAGGAGGTTCCTAGGGCACAAACTCATTCTAAAAATAGCAAGCAAGAGAGAAACTCATTTATCTTGCATTTCTGTATTGTAGAGTCACTAAATATATAAAATTTCAACTAATAAATGTAGTAAAAGTGACATAATCAGAAAACCAATCTGCAATCTTTATATAATAGGTCAATCATTAGTAGCTGCTAAAACCAGAGTGAAAGTTGATAGGATCTTTATAACTGATAGTAAGGCTGACGACATCTAAAACCACTGACCAAGCTTAGCAATAATACTAAGTGAATCAAGCTAACATCATGTGCTTCCTGGTGATATACAGTCGAAAGAATACAGTACTTCCTGTGAAGCATGCTCACCAAAAAGCCTCTAGAACTAATTGTCAGTTTACAGGAAATACAGGGGGTTAAACAAAACCACAAAGATGCAATGGGCCACAGAATGTGGGAAATTCTACAGGTTATATGACATTGTTCCTTCATCAAATAAATGACATGAGAAGGAGAGACTTTATAGAACAAGAGACTCGGCTTAAGAGACTTATCTTTCAACTGCAATAATTCAATTGTAAAAGACATTTCTGAGACAATCAGACATGTGAATATGTTCTAACTTTAGGAATTATTGTTAAAATTATTGTGACAATGGCACTGTAGTTATATTTCTGTAAAAAAGATGGGTAAAAATGGATAAAATGATGTAAGTGAAATGAAACCTGGGATTTGCTTTAAAACGCTAATGGTGAGGGATGGGGGGAGAAAAGGAAGGGCAGCAGAATGAAACGTAAAACAAGGGCAAAATGTGGAAAACTGCTAAAGCTAGATCATAAGTACATGAAAATGTACTGAACTTCATTCTTGTATGTTTTAAATTTCCACAATAAAGTTTTAAAGCTGTATCACCAACATGTTTGTTACCATTAAGTGTATTCATTTTTAATTCTCTACTTTTATTACTTTCCATCTCCAGAATATGAATGTCACTGAATTTTCCAAAAATTACAAAAGTTTACATTTCAGATATTTACATTAATCTAAAAACTAATTACCACATTAAATATATATATAAATTACTACTGGCATTATAAACAGTCACTGTGCCTATCTACTAGATCTGGTCAAGTATTTGTTTAGCAGATTGGTGGTTAGGTAGCATATTGCTCCATTTTACTTCAACTTGATCTGAGACCTTCATTGGACCTTACATTTGTTTCATCAACACTTAATCACAGCTAATACTACAATCAGGACAATTTAAGTTATAGCTTAAGGATGTGGCGATGGGGAACAAAATCACCGTTAATGTTTGTCGTAACAGCTAGCTTCCATCCATACACACAGGCATTTCGTTCATTAAAAACTGCAGTCTTATAAGCCTCTCACTGTACTTTCTACAGCCACCTTAAAATCTGAACCTAATCCAAAGTTATATACATAAAAAAACTTTATAGTGTTTTTCCAGGGGATAAACTGTGCTTTAAAAATAATCCAAAGGTTTAATTAATATCCTGATAACAAATGCTGAGCATTCAGCCTAGTCAAAAATTAAAACCAGACACTAATACAACAAGGAGTTATTTACTCATAGAAATGCTTCTTGCCTATCACTATTAACCTTGACATGTGAGATCTGAATCCTGGCACTGGTTTAGAAATGAAGTAGATCTCTGGAATATAATGGAAGGAACACTGGATTGATTATGAATCAAGAGAGCCAAGTGAGGAGGTTGGACTACACAAGAGTTTGGATTTCTAATTGTTACCTTTCAGTGGTAGCTGCCTAAAGCACTATCTTGCAAAGGATTCTAAGGCTTCATTTAGAATTGTCGGAAAGAGTTTTAGGGAGTCCCTAACAGTTTTTAAATGTATGATAGAAAGAATCTGGGAGTAGAAAAGAACGTGGCTCTATTGGGTACCATTTTATTGTCCCAGAAGGATATAAATATTTATTCCTGTTCTTAAATATGCAAACTAATGGCTGAAACATTGGCCTCTCTCCCTACATCACTCCAGTTCTTCCATAAAAGAAACCCAGAAAAAATACTGAGGAAGAACAAAACACTTCCCCTTTTTTCCCCCACCCTATCTAGCAACTAATAAGGGGGTGGTGTGGTTTTTAAAAGGCAAGTTCCACAAGGAACGTAGGGGTACACAGCAGGTGCAGCCAGTATGGAAAACAGCATGGAGGTTCCTCAAAAAATTAATAATAGAACTACCTTATGACCCAGTAATTTTAATTAATTTTAATTTAAAAGCTAATATTCAATTCAATAATTAGAAAACTATTACGTATGTTTAGAACAACCTGGGTATTTGAATCTACTTTTTCAACTGTAAATGTTAAGAACTCTAATACAGATACAGATCAAGTATCTCCAATGAAAATTTAGTGTACAAATTAAAACATGCTCGAGGTGTAAAATACATACCAGATTTTAAAGACATAGTGTAAAAAAATGTAAAATATCTCATTAATCATTTTATACTTATTACATATTAAAACAACAATAATTTGGATATTCCAGATTAAACAGATTATAAAAATGAATTGACCTGTTTTTTTGAATGCAGCTACTAGAGAACTTACCATTACACATGGCTTGCATTATATTCCTAATGACCATGCTCCTCTAAACAATACACCCGAGTATCTGATACCTACCCACTGTGTTTCCCTTCTATTTATCATTATTAGTAATAACAATAATTAACAGCTGTTGTTCACCAACATTAGACACCATGCTAAATGCTTTACATGGACTATCTCATTCAATCCTTCCAAATAGAAGGTAGGTTTTATTATTATCATCATTTCAGGAATTTTAAATTAAGCATCAGAGGCTTAATTAAGTCATTTGCCAGGTCACAAGTCCTTAAGTAATAGTGGCAGGATTAGAACTGTCTTATTTGAAAGTTTGTACTCTTATTGTTGGTGGAACTGTAAACTGGTGCAGCCACTATGGATGACAGTGTGGAAGTTCCTCAAAAATTTAAGAATAGAACTACAATATGATCGAACAATTCCTCTTCTGGGTATTTGTATGAAGAATGTGAAAACACTGATTTGAAAAGATATTATGTACCCCTATGTTCACTGCGGCATTATTTACAGTAGCCAAGATATGGAAACAACCTAAGTTCCATTCATTTCCATTTTTTATTAAACTATGGAGAAGAAAATGAATCAGGAAAGAAAATATGGAGCTCCAACAACAAATATTACAAATCTGCATGATTCTAAGTGTCTATCAACAGATGAATGGATAGAGAAGATGTGATGTATATAGTGTGTGTGTATATATTATATATGTGTGTATATTTATATACATATATACATATAAGTGTATCCACACACGTGCGCACATACACACACAAAATGGAATATTACTCAGCCCCCAAGGGTCTGCATCAGAAAAGATATCTTACTCAAAGAATCCTGTCTTGCTACAAGAACCAAATCACCAGTCACAACTTCATCTTTAGATACATTCTAACTTAAACAATATTCAACCAGCAGTTACATGTACAAAGAATACATGATAATGCAATCTAGAAAGAAGCCATATTTCCAACAACAAAACTGAGAAAATCTCAATTACGTACTTCAAGCAGATTTGTATGAAGACAGAATTAACAGATCTCTTTCCGTCTATATTTACAAGGTGACCTAGTAAATATTCACATACAAATGTGCTAAATTTATTCTAGAGCGGCATACCCCCAAATGTGAACCTGGCAATAGGAATGATAAAGAAGACATCTGTCTATCCCTAAAATTCCATTTGGCAAGGGTTTTCACTTTCTTTCAATAATTTTTTTAATTTTTCAATTATAATTGACATACAATATTAGTTTCAGATGTACAACATAGTGATTAGACATTTATATAACTTACGAAGTGATAAACCCAATAAATCTAATATCCATCTGACACCAGTTATTATTCACTATATTCTCTATGCTTTACTTTACATCCTGTAACAATTTTGTAACTACCAATTTGTACTTCTTAATCCCTTCACCTTTTTAACCTAGTTCCCAAGACCCCCTCCCATCTGGCAACCATTAAAATGTTTTCTGTATCTATGCGTCTATATTTTTATTGGTCCTTCATTTTGTTCTTTAGATTCCATATACAAGTGAAATCATATGGCATCTGTCCTTCTCTGTCTGACTTTAACCACAGCACAATCCCCTCTAGGTCCATTCATGTTGTTGCAGATGGCAAATTTTCCTTCTTTTCTAAGCTGAGTAATATTCCATTGTGTATATGAGAATGTACCACCTTTTATTCATTCATACACACACGGTCAGCCAGGCTGCCTCCAGGTCTAGGCCATTGTAAACAACACTGCAATGAGCATATGAATGCACATGTTCCTTTGAAGTACTATTTTGGGGTTTCTTGGGATAAAACCTAGAAGTGGGATCACTGGGTCCATGTCTCTTGTCATAGCTTTTGTTTTAAAGTCTATTTTGTCTGGTGTAAGTATTGCTACCCCAGCTTTTTTTTTTTTTTTCACGTTTCCATTTTCATGAAATATATTTTTCCATCTCTTTACTTTCAGACAGTCTGTGTGCTTGAATCTGAAGTGAGTTTCTTGTAGGAAGCATATGTAAGGGTTTTGTTTTCTTATCCATTTAGCCATCCTATGTTTTTTGTTTGAAGCATTTAATCAACTTACATTTAAAATAATTGTTGATAGACCCGTAGTTATTGCCATTTCATTATTCATGTTCTTTATCTGTTTTTCTGCTTCTTGTTAAAGAAATCTCCTTAACATTTCTTGTAATAATGGTTTGGTGGTTATGAACTCCTTTAGCTTTTTCTTGTCTGGGAAGCTCTTTATCTGTCCTTAAATTTTAAATAGCTTTGCTGGGTAGAGTACCCTTGGTTATAGGTCCTTGGTTTTCATCACTTTGGCTATTTTGTGCCAATCCCTTCTTGCCTGCAAAGTTTCTGTTAAGAAATCAGCTGACAGTCTTATGGGGGCTCCCTTGTAGGTAACTGCCTGTCTCTTGCTGATTTTAAGATTCTCTCTTTGTCTTTAACCTTTGGCATTTTAATTACTGTGTGTCTTGGTGTGGGCCTCTTTGGGTTTGTCTTGTTTGGGACTCTCCGAACTTCCTGGGCTTGTGTGTCTATTTCCTTCACCAGGTTAGGGAAGTTTTCCGTTATTATTTCTTCAAACAGGTTTTCAATTCCTTCATCCCTCTCTTCTCCTTCTGGTAGCCCTATGATGCAAATGTTGGTACACTTGATGTTGTCCCAGAGGCACCTTAAACTCTCATTTTTTAGGATTCTTTTTTCTTTTTGCTGTTCTGACTATTTTCTGCTACCTTATCTTCCAAATTGCTGTATCAGACATTTGCTTCATCTAATCTATGGAGCATGATTCGCTTTAGCAGGGCTCTGGTGCCTGCTCAGTCTGCCCTATGGGTGTGTCATCTGTGGATGTGGCCTGTTGGTACCTCTGTGCAGTCCAAAGACAGCCATTGGGGGGCCTCCTGGGAGGGGCCCCGCCGCAGGCCAAGTTCAGCCTCCACCTGTGCCCTGCCTGGGGCCATTTGGTGTAAGCCACAAAGCGATAACAGATGTCTTCCACCTGCACCAGTCTTGGAAGTGCCTGGAAGACACTAAGTTGTGCACTGACGCCAGCTGCCATCAGTGCTGGGCTTGGGGCTGCTTAGCAAGAGGTACAGGGCACGATGAGACCAGATGCTGCTTTTTGGGGTTTGTGAACCTTTGAGAGATTTTAGGAAAGCCCACAGCATGAGCCAAGATAGAGCATTATATCGAAAAGCCAGTGGAATCAGCTTAGGTGTGATGGGGTCTCAGGGGATGACCAAGACAGGGCAGATGAATGTGTTAGCCAGGTTGAAGGAGTCGCATATATGGCGGCTGCCCACATCTGCATGCTGGGTTGAGGGAGGGCTCAACCAAGTAACAATGACTTCCGCCAGCACTTCTGTCTAGAAGAAAGCTGCCCCCTCTTGCCCTTGCCCTGAAGCCAGACAACTCAGTTCCTCCTCGTATGTCCCCAGCACATTTCGTTCTGCTGCCCTAGCGGTGGAGCTCAGAGTGAGTGAGTCTGTCAGCAAGTAAGTCCATGTGCAGGCCCTTTAAGAGGAGTGCCCAGAACTTCAGCTGCCCTCCGTCTCACTCAGCCAAACTCTCCACCGGGCTGCCCAGCCAGAAGTTGAGGGGAACTTCTCTTCTCGGCACTGTAACCCTGGGCTGGAGAGCTTGGTATGGGGCTGGGACCCCTCGTTCCTCAGGGAGAACCTCTGCAGCTGATATATCCCTCCCAATTTTCAACTACCACACGTGGGTGTGGGACCAGCCCGTTCTGCGTCTCTGCCCCTCCTACCAATCACGATGTGGCTTCTTCTGTGTGTCCTTAGTTGTAGGGCTTTGGTTCAGCTAGACTTCAGGTGATTCTCAATGATCGCTGTTTGGTAGTTCAGTTGTAATTTTGACGTGGTCATAAGAGGATGCAAGCAGAGCATTTACCTACTCTGCCATCTTGACAGGCAATCGGCAAGAGTTTTCCACCGTCTACACTCTTAATCTTACCTCATAATTTTCAGGCTCTATATGATTCCTTAAGTTAAATCTTTTTACAATAGTTGCCTATTACTTGAAAACTGCCACCACCCTTCCTTTATCAACACAGAAAGATGACAGGATTCTTTTCAACTAGGAGGAAAAAAAGGTTGCATGTGTAGAAAATAAATGACACTGGAGGAAAGGGAATGGAATACTAGAATCAAGTCCAACAAGTAAATAGAGAACGTTTCCAATGAATTAATAAACTTACAACTTAAGAAATGCTACCCAGATTGCAAATACTTTTTCAGTCTAGATAACCTTCCATGTTGTCACTTGGCACAATAGCTGGTGTCTGAATTCACGGTGCCAAACGATCTCTGAAAGTCTTTTCTGGCTCTGTGAGCCAAATGTTTTCAACTCAGAATTACTTATGGCAATATAACCTGAGGATTCATTTTTTTCTACTACTTTAAAATTTTAACTCTTCAAAGCCTTGTACTGTTTTTCTCTCATTCACAATATTAATTTTCAAGCTAGTAAAAGTTCTCCCAGAAGAATTAAGTCAATTGTTTAATTAAATATATTTTCACATGAGTTCTGATTTTTAAAATAGGGTAAATTTACATAAAATATTTACTGTCATGATGCAAGTAAATTCTAGCTTTATAACAGATTTCTTTCAATAAGGAGAGTAGGTAAAAGGTTTCTAATCTACACTCAGTATTCTACATAAGCATCAAAAGACACTAAAGAGCAACAACTTTATTACCCACTTATAACTAGCAGAGAGGCAGCATGGTTCTCTTTTTTTACTAACAAGAGAACGGATTCTGCCATCAGTTTAATGTGTGCCTGTGGGCAAATCACTCAACATCTTTGCATCTGCTTCTTCAACCACAAAAAAGGAAAAATGCTGCTGACCTGCCTCAAAGGGATAGTTTAAGAAATAACTAATGATTATGAAACTTTAAAAACGTAATGTGCCATTTTAAAACACTTTAACTGTATTGTTAAAAAATTCTTCATGAACCATATATTCTGACCCTATCATCTGCTGGGGTCATTGCCTACAGTGGTCTGTCCCAAATCCCAAGTACAGAGTTATCTTCATCAGCAGGGGGATTCTCTCACTAACCCTCACAGCTGACCTTTTGATTGCAATCCCATGCAATTACATTTCATTAACAGTTAGTGGTGTGATAATAATGACTAGGGGCGTGAGAGGCATCGTAAGTATTACAGACAACTAGGACTACTCACCACCTAGTAGTATTAGATATTCAAATAAATTAACGCTTACTGAATACCTACTGAAAGCTAAACACCGCTGTTAGCGAGGCTTCTACGATCTGCCAAAAATTTAAACCTAAGAAACATAGCTCTATACAAGTCAGTTGGTGGTAGAGAAAATAGCATATTGAATACAAATAAAATCTTGCTAACTCCATCAAAAAAGAATGATATAGACCTGTTAGGTAGTGATACAGAAGGATGTAAAAAGTTATAGAATATTTACAGATGAGCCTATTTTTGCAAAACCAAACATAACAAAATACTCATATGTAAGTTTCTGTGGTGCAAGCAAAAGGTATGGAAGACTGTACCCCAAACTGCTAAATCGAGTTGCCACCAGGAAGTGAGGCTGGGCAAGGTAATGACTTTTACTAGTCACTGAATACACTTCTATAATTTTTAATATTTACAACCAACTTGTATTGTGTGTGTGTGTGTGTGTGTATTTCCTTAATTTTTATGGGAATAGAAGTAGTTTAGAAAACTATTTCTCCCAAGTTGGGTCAAAGCAAAATTAGGTGATTTACTAAGTTGCCAAAGCCCTCTGAAACTGAACAACTTTTTAAAAAATCATTGAACTACTTTAAGCAAGAATATGAATAACTAGAAATGGGGTTCTTGGTGAGATATCCTTACTAAGATAAACCTGAAAATAGGAAAGTTAAATTAAGGGGGAATAAACTCCCAAATAGGCATAAATCACACTGCCTCATTTACACGTTGACAGCAATAGTAGCCCCTTTGCCTTCATGCCTGTCCAGCTTTCCTTTTACTCCTCTCCAGGGTAGGAGACTCTTAGCAAGGCTGGGCAGGGCCGCACCACTCACTCACCCCACCCCCGTCGGCTCAACATGCTAGACCAGCTTCAGGTGAGTCAACTGCCACTTCAGAACAGTGATCTGATCAAGATTAGAAAAAAAATTTTGCCCTACATAAACAAACAAGGCTAGAGGTGGATGCTTACCCAGAAAATAAGTATCTCCAGTGGTTCACCTAATCCAATAACAAGCCTCCAAGCTTAGAAGTAAAATTGTCTTGTCCCTTGAAAGAAACCCATCCAGGCAAGCCAGCAGCAAGTTAGAAGAGAGGACAAGTATTATATTTACTAGGAGAAGCTTCTGCATCAGGAAGGACTAGGATAAATGTGTGAAATGGAAGCAACCAATTCTTAGAATAAATCTGGTTTTCACCTTCCATTAAACATTCTGCTTTTAAGGATTTCAAAAGACAAAATGACAGGTTTTCATCTTAATCAGAAAACTGCAACTTTTCTCCCAAACTTTTAAGTTAAAAAAGACTAGTCACTAAATCACCCCGAAAGCCTATTTAAATTCGTAAGAGTTTGCATATTCTTTCCATAGAACTAATAATAGCTACACTGTATTGATAACTTACTGTGTAGCAGATCTGTTTTTACATGTAGTCACCCCAACACCCCCATGAGGTAAGTACTACAACCATTCCTCATTTTGGACAAGAACACCAGCCTTCTCAGAAAACTTGGGAAGCAGAAGAAACCCGATTCAATCTAAAGCAGCCTTAATTAAAGAATCCTCATTCTATCAGTTTAAAATAAGAGAGCCAGGCTTTTACCAGAACAATCCAGCTACCATGTGCTTACTGCTCAGAACTATGTCAAAGCACAGCATAAAGCATTTTAAATGTTATTTCATTTAGTACTTACACAATTACACAGTCTTATAAGGTAGTTATTATTATCCCCATTTTGCAAAAAGTGAAACTAACGTCTACTTTCATTTCAAAAATAAATGACTTTATCCCAATTTCAACAATAAAGAAAAGAGAGAGACAGTACTGGGAACAAGATCTTTCTTTCCAGGTCATACGCTCTTAATCACTAAACAACACTTTATTGGGCACTTCAACTAAACAAAGATGGTTTTCATAGTCATATTCAAGTATCTTTACTATCAGTATAAAGTGAATCTTTAAACGCCATTTGCTCAAAGGTTTGATAGTTTATAATCTTCGTTTCTGCTATAAAATGATAAAAAATAAGTGTGATTTCCAATGAAACTTATTAAACAGTTACCGATGACTATGCTCTCGTAAGCAATTATCTGCAAGATTATCCAATTTGGAGATAACAGTCTGTTACTTGTCAAAACCTTGACATAGGACTTCAAAGAACCTAGAGTTAAGTCCCATTGCCAAAAATTTATCTATAAACTAGAAGAAAACGGCTTAAATAAGAAAAGTCTCTATAAAGTATCCATCCCACTATCCAAGATATGCTGTAATCTGAGACATTTTAATAGCATAAAACTATATACAGAATTATTGCTCTTTTAATTGATAGCTAAATGTGTAATTTAAAAATGGTAACACTATTTTCTGTAAGGTTTTCTTCCTCACAAATCGTAATTATGGCCCAGATAATGAGCCTCTCTACCACCTGAGACTGCTACTACCAATGTTAAGCTGGAAAAACACTCACACCAGGCAGAGTAATGTAGAATTTTATACTTACATCTAACTGTGTCTTAAGCTAAGTATATCTAGTTATTCATTTAGGTATTATCCTTGCTACAGATGACCCCATTAAGCAAATAACTGAATGTGGAAAAGTAAGAACAAACATAAATTAACTTTTAGAATAGTTTCATAAATAATCCCCAGTGTGCTAAAAACTATACTTCTGTATTTTCAGAGCAACCTTTTAAAAGTTATTTTATAAAATGTTTCCATGAATCAAAAGACCTTTATTTATAACTAAAAACATGCCTTCAAAAAGGCAAATATTTCAACCTATACAGGAATTTCATTTACATGTTAATATTTCAGAAACAATATAATAAAAACACTTTCCTACTGGTACAGTGAATTAAACAAAATAAAATTAGAAAATAAAGTGAGTAGTGACCAGATGATTACCTATTTCTTTAATGGTAAGAGTAGAAAGATATGCAAACAACTATTTCTATTAAAATGACTGGCAGCATATCAGCTTACAGATGATACTATGGAGCTGGTTTTTTTTTTTAATTATTTATTTAGAGCTGTGTTTCTTAATATTTGTATTGTGGGTTCCATCGAGAAGCTGATGAAAGCTATGGTTCCTCTCCCCAGGAAACTGTATGGTCATATAAAATTTTGCACATAAATCTGGAGAGGGGAAGAGACTTACAGCAATCTTGATTCCCATACTTGGACCTTCTAAGTAGAGTAAGAGTATTCAATTAAGGAATACTGGAAACTATGTGCAGAGTAAAACAAGTGTTGTTTTAAAACTTTCCCTTTTTGCCTCTTTTATTTTGTCCCTAGCTTCTATTTACCAGCTGAAAATATAACCATTAGCACAGTAAGATGAAAATGAAGCCTGGTTTCTCTGTCTCTGTGGGCTGACCCTAGTAGAACTGCCTTTTATTTTCTAGTAAACTCTTTATATATTTTTATAAACTGATTTTTTCCTCCCCAAACCTGAATGTTCTCTCTAATCATAGTATAAAAATTATCAGTTTTCTAGAAACATTAATCTTCCATGGAAAACTTGAATGTCAGGATTTCCTGCACTCCTACAAGAGCAGAAATGTAGTAATTTTTATTTAAAATTAAGTTAAATATACTGATTAGTAGTTTAAGAGGTAACGTACTTTCTTATTTTGATGTAATTAAATGAAAATATTTCAATCATCTTGGGAAGAAAAACTAGTTATAGCTTATGTTTAATCAACATCAATTAGGTTTAAAGGAGGCCCAACTGAAAAGAACACTGACACATTTCCTTTAATATTTTCCTTTGTCTTTTATATTCAAATTAAGTTATAAGCCAAAAATGATGCTGTGCACTTAGCCAATCAATACAAATTTTAAATAATTCTATTTTCAGTTTAGGCCTCATCAAAATCCACACCTTCTAGGGGGCCGCTGGGTGGCTCAGTTGGTTAGAGCACAAGCTCTGAAAAACAGAGTTGCCGGTTCGATTCCCACATGCGCCCTCCACAACTAGACTGAAGGACAATGACTTGGAGCTGATGAGCCCTGGAGAAGAAACACACTGTTCCCCAATATTCCCCAATAAAATTTAGAAAAGCAAAACAAAAAAAACCCCACACCTTCTACAATCCACATTTAAATATCAAAAGGATTAACATGACTGGTTTCCCTTGCTTCCTGTGGGTGTCATCTTACACAGAAAACCAGAGCATGTGTCTCACGAGTGTAGAAACATCTCTGTTCTGTGACACCAAGAGAAAGGCAGCAAGAGTCCTATTTTAAACAATTTGTCAAGAATAAAAGTTTGCAGTTAAATGTACCTGCTACTGTAAATTAATATAGCATGTCTGTATTTTGTTTACAGCCACACCTCAGAGAGCAATACACCAGTTAGCATTTTGACAAATATAAAACATAAATGCTTATTTCCAGAAATTATGCAGCCCTACCTTCATCCTCTACCCGTTTTCCAGTTATCCAGCCAGAACTTTCTCTTCCCTCTACCTTCAATCTGACAAGAGTGCCTGTCGGCTCTGCCTTCAAAAGCCAGCTAGAATCTGACCACTTCTCACGTCCCTCACTACGGTGGCCACCATACCACCATCCTCCTTTATTAAAATAGCTTCCTAACTGGTCAGCTTCTATCTTTGACTTGTCTACAACCTGTTTTTAACACAGCAATCAGTGATCTTTTAAAAATATCATGAAAATTTGCCACCCTATAATGAGAGTGTATCGCGCTTGTATACCAAACCCCCCGTCACTCCTTATTTTCATCAGCGTGAAAGCCAAAACCCTACCAAGGCCTTCAAGGTCCAGGAGCTGAGTCTGCTCTGCCCCCAACCCGCATCCTGCACTGGTCTGCCCGCCCCTCCCACCTTCCTTCCTTCCTTACTCCACTCCAGCCACCCTGGCTTCTGTGCAAACGTTTACTGAACATGTCAAGCTGCCTTTGAGGCCACAGGACCAACCCCCTCACATCCTTCCACCAAGGCTTCTCAATAAAGCCTATCTGACCACTTTATTTAATACTACAACCTGCCTCAACCTCCCCATTCCCTACCCTCCATACCACTTACCACCTAACAAACTAGGTAATTTATTTATGTTTGTTCTTATTTATCTGCCCTGCCCCCCCCACCTTAAAATGTAAGACCCCACAGGGCCAGGACTTTCTGCCTGTTCTGTTCATTGACATGTCCTAAATGGTTAGTACAGAGACTAGCATGGACACATTCAATAAATGTTGAAAGAATTTTTTAAATGTCCAATTGCTTGGTGGCCACTTACCACAAAACATCGGAAGCTAAACACTCAGTCCTCCATAGGGTTACCACAGGTAGTATCACTACCTTAAAAATGGACAGGCCTACTCCGAGGACCCAAGAAAACTAAAGACACATGTTCACACAAAACTGTGTATACCTGTGTTCATAGCAACATTATTCATAGGCAAAAAGTAGAAATGATTCACATGTGCAACAACTAATAAACGGATTAACAAACTGTGGCACATCAATAACATGGAATATTATTCAGTAATAAAAAGGAATGAAGTTTTGACATATACTACAAAATGAATGAACCTTGAAAATAAATACTACACTAAGTAAAAGGAGTCAGACACATAAGGTCAGATACTGTATGATTTCACTTAGAGGAAATATCCAGAGTAAGCAAGTCCTTAGAGGCAGAAAGTAGATTAGTGACTGCCGGGGAGGAAGAGAAGAAAGGGAGAACAGGGAGTGACTGCTAATGGGAACGAGGTTTTTGGGGGAAGATGAAAACAGTCGCAGTTAGATAACAGTGATGGATGCACAGTCTTGTGGAAATGCTAAGAAGTACTGAATTGTATGCTTTAAAAAATGAATTTTATCGTTTTCTACAATTTAAAAACAAAAGCAAGTACAATGGAAAGGACTGCTCAGCTGAATGTTCACTGCTCACTACTAAGGGAAGGCTAAGAGTTGGAATACCGGCTATGCTCAGTTCTAAGAATCCCATTCACCAACGAATTACAGCAAAAGGATTTTTTAAAAGGTGGGAGGGAGGGAGGATGTCATCTCTAAGTTGCAAGCAGAACTTTCCCCTCATACCCAGTGCATTCAAATTCTATCATCATTCCACCTCCCACACAGCCACTTCTCTCGCCTGGTCATCATCACCTCTCTCACCAGAACTAATCTGGTGGCAGCCTTTTGGTTCATCTCCTACTTCCACTCTTGTTCCCAGCAGTCTGTTCTCTACACAGCAGTTACTTTCTTCCTGAAAATGTGTACCAGATCACCTCACTCCCTTGCTCAAACCCTTCAATGGCTTCCTGACACTCGGATTTTAATCTAAGGCCTACAAGGCCCAGCAATGGATGGGCCCTGTGACCCCGCTGGCCTCATCTCCCACCACTCCAGCCCTAATGGCCTTCTTCTTGTTCCTTAAACATGCCAAGGTCAAACAGGCCAAACTTATTCCTCCTCAGGGCCTTTGCACTAGTGTTTTCTGCCTCGAATGCTCTTCCCCTACATAAGTGAATGGCTCACTATATGTTTTACACGATGCTCAAATGTCATCTCCTCAAACAGACCCTGCATTACATCTACTCTAAAGTCTTATCCTGAGTGGGCTTTATTTCTTTTAGTAGCACTTACAACTTTTTCTTCTTTTTTTGGCGTGGTGTCTGCTACACTAATAGAATGTGAACTCCACAGGTAAGACCTCGTGTTTTGTTCGCAGCTGTATCCTTAGAACCTGGAACCAGGTCTGGTACAAGGAAGGTACACAATATCTCTTCAGTGACTGAATTTCAGAGACTGAATTTATAGGCTGAGTTAGTACTCTTCCGTGAGATATGTAGTCAGCTAACATACTTTCTAAAATTAAAATAAGAAAAGAGTTAGCAATTTGGACAGAAAATATGTTGGTATTTTATAGAATTACCTTTCATCAAAAAGACCACAAATCTGGGGAGGCCAGATGGCTCGGGTTAGAGTGCAAGCTCTGGACAAAGGGGTTGCCAGTTCGATTCCCACATGGGCCAGTGAGCTGCGCCCTCCACAACTATTACCAGATTGAAAACAATGAGCTTCAGCTGAGCTGTTGGAGTTTTTACACACACTGAGCAAAAACTATCATAAGATACAGTATACGAGTCAATAAATGGGTTTTACTTATTTAAACAAATCTTGAGGGTAGTAAGTACTGCAGAAAAATTGCTTCCAAAACATGTAACACTTAAAATAATGCACACATTTTTCTTTACCTTAGGATTTAAAGCAATCACCAAAAGGGTATTACTAAACACTTTTTCAATTACCTCAATACACTGTCACTCAGCAAAATTTAAAATTTTTTTGTGGCTACTAGGACAGATAATACAAACTTTAAAGTTTGTTTCAAAGTACAAGTATATTTGCTAAGGTGAGGTAAATGGCATAAACCCTTCGATAGCTCAGTTGTCCTTACAATATGAGAGGTCTATCAAACGTTTTACTAGATTGAAGACAATGAGCTACAGCTGAGCTGTTGGAGTGGTGGCCGATGGCTCAGTTGGTTAGAGCGCAAGCTCTCCACAAGGTTGCCGGTTCAATTCCTGCATGGATGGTGGGCTGCACCCCCAGCAACTAAGATTGAAAACGGAGGCTGAACTTAGAGCTGAGCTGCGCCCTCCACAACTGGACTGAAGGACAACAACTTGGAGCTGACGGGCTCTGGAGAAACACACTGTTCCCCAATATTTCCCAATAAAATTTTTTTAAAAAAAAGGCCACAAATTTATAGGACAAAATACATCTGCCATATTACAGATCTAAATCCCTTTGACTATTATAGCTAAATATTAACTATGCAGTTAACATTCACACTTGATTAACAATGCTTCTAATTTCTCTCCCATCCTATCCGCTTTCCTAATCTTACATCTTAATAAGTAGATCTACTTGGATGTGGACCTCTAACAGGTCCTTTAAATACTCAAAATCCTATCCATCTTTACTCCAATGACAACATGCTTCAAATGACAATAACATCCATCTCATGCCCCAAGAAACCTCCATCTTCCTCCTACCCCAAGGTGAGTTACTAGGTCCTAAATTCTACTCCCTAGATATCGCAGCTCTATCCCCTCTGCTCCACTCCCAATGCATTAGTTCAAGCCCGTGTTCACTTCTCACTTAGGATTCTCACCTGGAATCTCCAGACCTCCCATTCAGATCTCCCTTTTGATGTATTCACTACAATACTACCAAAGTGATCTCTCTGTAATACAAATCCAACGTCTTTATTCCGTCTTAAAAACCTTCAGTGGTTCCAGTTAGCTTTCAAGAAAATTTTCAACTCCCTAAATTAGCCTCATCTCCCATCACTGCCCTCTTTTTCCTACCCCAAACACATCGTGCTCTAAATTAATCCAGGCATAGTGAACTACTTAGTTTCCAAATACATCATCTTGTTTTCTTCTTTATTTTCCACTGTTGTTTCCTCTCTGTCTGAAACACTCTTTTCTACCTTTCTTTGCTTAATGAAAGCTTTAACTGTCAGCTTAGATGTCAATTCCACCAGAGGACTATGGTTTTGATTTAGATGTCCTCTTCTTTCTTCCCACAGCACTTATCATAATTACTGTATATTGCAATCAATACTCTTATAATTCAATATGCACTGTTTTGCTTTCTCTATGAGCTCCTACATTGTGAGTTCGCTGAGAACAGGTCTGATAGCTTATGCACCTTCATTCCACACGGCATGACACATGGAAGGGATTGTTCAATGAATGATTTATGAAATGGAGTGGGAACAGGGAAAGGAACAGAGAGAGGGAGAGGGAGGTAGGGGGAAAGGAAGGAGGAAGGAAAAAGGAGGAAGAGAGGAAGGAAAGGAAAAAAGGAAGAGGAAGGGGGGAGGAAGGGGAAGAGGGAGGGAGAACATGCACATAAGCAAAAGGCATTGAAAAAGGCTCTTGGAAGCAACCCATTTTTCATATGTGAACTAAGCCAGCAGTTACTGAAGAGAATGACACCTCTGAAAAACCCCATCTCTCCAGATTCTAAGTACAACTGTCTAAATCACTTATCCCCTAAACATTTTGAAATGTCTAGCCTATCCAGACCATTTCACTTGAAAATGTACAGCAGTGTAATGAGATGTTAATAATATGTGCAATATAGAAAAAGGAAAAAAGTTTTATTTAGGAAAAAAGTAGAAAATGAATCTGACAATTAAAATTAAGTCTTAGATTTAGAAAGTTTAATAATCTATTATTTTCTGATAATGTGCTATCACTGACATTGAGAGGTCTATCAAAAGTATGAAATATAAACCCAATATAACACCAACATCAGGTTAAAGAACATGACCTAGGTTAAAGAACAAAATTGCTACTGTGTTAAGATTTCTCAAACACACACTGAGCAAAAACTATCATAAGATACAGTGTACGAGTCAATAAATGGGTTTTACTTATTTAAATAAATCTTGAGGGTAGTAAGTACTGCAGAAAAATTGCTTCCAAAACATATAACACTTAAAATAATGCACACATTTTTCTTTATCTTAGGATTTAAAGCTATCACCAAAAGGGTATTACTAAACACTTTTTCAATTACCTCAATACACTGTCACTCAGCAAAATTTAAAATTTTTTTGTGGCTACTAGGACAGATAATACAAACTTTAAAGTTTGTTTCAAAGTACAAATATATTTGGCAAGGTGAGGTAAATGGCATAAACTTTCTATAGCTCAGTTGTCATTACAATATAGAAATTGGAACATGAAAAAAAGAATATTTAAGCCCAATATAATCAATACTAAAGACTTTCTGAATTGCAATTTTGTGAAAGCAAAATACCAATCATGGAAAGCCTCTCAACTTTCACCACATAAGAAATTAACTTAAAAGAAATAAGCTAAGTTTTTAGTACTACTGACTACTAGTAGATTCCCTAAAAGACCATACTTATAACAACACAAAGTTCTTGTATAAAATTAGACATTTATTTTAATAACTCTTTCCTTTCAACATTACTAATACTTTTTTAAAGGCAGCAATAATGGAACTGCTGAGCGTTTAAAATTAGTAGTTCTAAAATGATACCCCAAAATTTGCATTTGCCTAATACTATGAAACTTTTAAGGCTAAAGTTTCCAATGTACTTTCATTTTTTAAAACAGACAAGTTGCAAAAAAAAAAAAGAAAGAAAAAGGAAATGAAAGAAAAGAAAATTTGAATCTAAATAAAAGACCTACAACCTACTACATTTCAACCAAACATTAACAGTCCCTAAGACGTGCCAGGCACTACATTAGGAACAGTGACAGATTACAACATTTACTCCACACGAAATCCTGTCTTATTCAGCTTCTGAACCCATTGCATATCATTCAATCCAACAATTTCTTGAGAAATTGTCATCCAACACCAAGGAAGATATGTTGTACCAAATAAACTCACTTATCACTGTTTTACACAGGTCACAGGAGTTGTAGCTAGCATCTGTGACTAACAAAAGGGATTCATTTCTGAAACATCACTGATAGTTTTTTCATTTACATGAAAGTGAGGCAGGAATTCAGCAGATATAAATGTCTCGGGGAGTTTATTTGTAGCACGCCAAGCCCAAGAAGAAAAAAACTGGACTGAACTTAATTACTTTGTACAGCTGATATACTTAAGTAGCCACAGTTTTTACTTTCTTCCATAAACACAAGCATTACACATTTTAATTTGTATGCAGCACTGTAAAAGCAGTCTTGATTTTGAAGAAAAGTGAAGTAAACTTGTTTAAAAAAAGTGCAAAGGAACTGTCAAAGGCAGATGACATTTCCAACATACTATCCGTTGTATTTCTAGGCTTGTGAACACACTCTACTCTTTTCAAGCACTTCTGAATCTGTAATGGATGAAAAATATCTGCTAGTCTCTAAGTTCCACCAGTTGAACTAGACATTGCAGAAATCTAAGGCTTTTATTCTAGAGTGCCTTTAAAAATGACAGCATCCAATTATATATTCTCTAAAGTGAAAACACAGCCTGTACTTTCACTGCTATAATTTCTTCCACCGGTTAAACAAATTGTACTTTTTAGACAACGTCTTCCATTCAGCAAACACATTTACACTGCAGAGGAACCTGGCCATCGATGTTCCCCATCCGTTCTCTCATAATGCAATACAGCACCTGCCACTTCACGAAACAAGCAGATCAACAAAGAAAAACAAACCGTACACTTCTAAATCCCCGCAAACACAAACAACAACAGTCTCTTGAGTTGTGTAGAGATCATCAAAATTCCTTTCAAAGACCTTTCAGCGAAGGTTCTTTTCGCGGCTAACGTAACACGTCTTCTGCTAAAAACTCCCAGTGCTGGTCACACAATAAACGAGATTTTCTTTCATCGGCGTAACCGATAGAAGCACCACACAGTTCAGGCTCTGGAGTCAGGTTACTTGACCTGCTTTTTCTGCTTCACCCTCTAAAATCCCCTAATGCACGGTTCTTCTAATTCCCCGCAAACGGAGCGTCCCCCCCGGGCGAAGGCGCCCGCAGCCCCACGCCCGCAGCCGCGGCCCCCAGCGCCCCCGGGGAGGGCTCGGGCACAGCCACCCGGCGCGCCTCCCTCGGCAACACCGCGAGGCCCCACGGCCTCGCCAGCCCCCATTTCCTGAGCTCGACGGCCCGCGAGCTTCGCTCTCTGCAGCCAGCCTCACCTTCATGCTGATTCCGGGACCGCGGTGCCCCCGACAACACCCGCTTCACCTGCACCTGGAGGGGAAACAAAAGGCTGACATCAGTCCCCACCGCGGGGCTCCCCCGGCCCCGCCACCCCGCGCTCCCCGCCGCTCGCACGGCTCGGCCGCTTCGCGTCCCCGCGGTCGGGACCCGACGGAGTTTCCCGTCTGCGACCATGACGCCATTTCTGTCAGAGCAGAAACTCACGGCAAGCGGCCGGCCTGGCCGCGGCGCACCCCGCGTCCGAGCGGCAGCGGCCTCCGCGGCCCCGCAGCCGCCGCAGGACCCCCCGCCGGGGCCGCTGCCCGCGTCCCGCCCCGAGACGCCGAACCCCAGGGGGCGCGGACCCCGCCGCCGGCCGCGGGAGGCGAGGGGCACCGGGACGACCGGGCGGGGAGGCGGCACAGCCCCGCGCCCGCCCGGCCCCCGCCGCGGCCCTGCCGGGTCGGGAGCGCGGCCGCCAGGCGGGGGCCGGCGCGGCGGACGGGGCCTCGGGGGCCGATGCCACCCCGGCGACCCTCCCCACTCGTCGGCCGGGCCCGGGGACTCCCTGACGGAGCCCGACGGGCCCGCGGAAGCCTCCGGAATGCCCTACCTTCTGGGAGGCGAGCGCCGACCCCGGAGCGTCCAGAGTCCCCTCCCCGGCTCCCCCCCAAAACCAGCAGGCCCGGGGGAGAGATGGGGGAGAAGGGCGGCGGGTCCAGCGGCGGCCGAGGCTGAAGCTCCGGCTCCTCCTCCTCCCGCGGCGGCGACTGGTACCTTTGTTTGGCGGCCGCTCGGGCTCACTCGCTGGGGGGAGGGGGACGACGAAAAATCCTCCCGAACTGGAGTCCGGGCCCCCGTCGCGCTGCCCTCCGCAGGACTGCGGCCACAGACCCTCTGCGGCTCTCTCCAGGCAAAGGTCCAGGCGGTGGCCGTGGCGGAGGCAGGCTAAGCTCAAGAGTCTCCTCCGCTCCGACGCCCGAGCTCCTCACTCCGGACTCGACTGACGGGCAAACATCTCTCCCCCCCCATCCCGAGTCCCCCCTTCTCTCGGCTCTCCCCTCCCCTAGGTTGTTTCCCCTCCCCTACCTCTTTCCCGGATGGCCTCTTAGACGACCTCGGATTGGCTAGAGTATTTTAGAACCCGCCTACACCCTGTCCTTATTGGACCCCGGGATACAAACAACGACGCCATTTTCCCACCAATTCTATGGAAACAGAAAGTTACGCCTCAAATCTTTCCGGGAAATGTAGTCCCCACCTGCGGGACCAGTGCGAGAACCCTTCCTCGCGAGAACTACAAAACCCGCAATGCCCCGTGCCTGCGTGAGCCCGAAGGGGGGGAAGGGGCGGGGCGACAAAGCAGTAGGGAGGCGGCAACGACGCCTGCGCAGTGTGACCAGGATGGCGCATTTTCCTGCATCGAGTAATGCGGTGTCGCTGGCGGCTGAGGAGAGCGGAGAGTTCTGGGATGAAGTAGGGGGAAACATTCATGTAGGCGTCTGGAGGAGCCTTGGTCTGAACTATAAAGTGGGGAGCTGATTCTGGGTACTGGCACTTGCGGACCGGCGGCGCGAAAGCTGTGATCTCATCGTTGAACCGTGAGCGGCTGTGGTGGCGGCTGGGGGGACCCGGATGGGTAGGAGGGCGGGGCCTGTTGGAAAGAAAGAAGGAGGGTGAGGACCCGGATGCTGAACCGGATTGTTTTTCCGTCCCCTCGCTGGAAAAGAAGAGCAGGAGGGGTGGTGACCGCGCGGGGCGGAAGGGGGCGTTTTGGACCCTGCGGCTGTGCTAACAGTCGACGTAGGAGGCGCTCTGCCAAGCCTCCGTGCAGTGTCGGCCTCGGAGTTAAATCCGCTGCCGTAGCTCTCCAGCGATTTTCTCCAGACTCATGGTCTCCCGGAGTTTGAGTCGAAGGGTGGACAGCGCTTCCCAGCCGCGCTTATAGTTGTATGTCTCCAGCCATTCTGAAAGGAGACCCTTCCCTTGATATTTTCACGTGTCGTGTGCAAGTGTGTGCCCTGGTTCCGTCTAACACGTTAGAAGGCGTTTGCCGTGCGTTCGGTGCTTCCTTTATTTATTGAGTGTCTGCCGCGTGGAGGAAGCGGTCCGGCCCCGCCTTGGCGGACCTCTGAGCCCAGTGAGGCAGACGGGGGTTAACTGAGATGGACGCGAGCGCGTGCGCGAGGGCGGCCGCGGTGAGTGCTTCACGGCGATCAGAGGATTTGAGCGAGTGCATTTGGCGTAGGACGCGCAGGGAAAGCGGTCCCGCGCGAGCGGGGATCGACCTGGGAGAGTTGGAGGGGTGGGTGGCAGGGGTTCGTAAGGAAAGAACATTCCAGACCGAAGGAACAACATGCTGGAAAGCCTCTTGCAAAAGGGAGCCTTTCAAGTGGGAAGATCTGAGGCTGGGGGTGGGGGGAGGGAGCGGGGGTCCGGGGGGAGGGAGCGGGGGTCCGGGGGGGGGGAGCGGGGGTCCGGGGGGGGAGCGGGGGTCCGGGGGGGGGGAGCGGGGGTCCGGGGGGGGGGAGCGGGGGTCCGGGGGGGGGGAGCGGGGGTCCGGGGGGGGGAGCGGGGGTCCGGGGGGGGGAGCGGGGGTCCGGGGGGGGAGCGGGGGTCCGGGGGGGGGAGCGGGGGTCGGGGGGGGGAGCGGGGGTCCGGGGGGGGGAGCGGGGGTCCGGGGGAGCAGCTACACGGTGATGGAAGGGGGACTGACTGGGTGGTGAGCACACTGGGATTTACGGATGAGGTCATGCAGAACTGTACACCTGAAATTATGTCACTTCACTAACAATTGTCACCCCAATGAATTAAAAAATAATTAATTAAAAAAACCAGGCTGGAGGGGGTGAAGGAGATTGAGGGGGGGAGGGACGCTCTGTTAAGGCGTTTTGTCCTTTCGGAACAGGGACAGGGACTCCCTTTTGCTGATTGGAATTTTGCAAAGATCACTGTCCAATGTCGGAAGCTCCAGTAGGAAGTCATTGCGGTCGTCACACGGGGGAGAGAATCTATGTTTGTATTTGTTCATCCGTACATTATTTGCACAGATTTAAGGCACTTTTAGTTTTGAAAGTGAATAGCTTCAGGCTCAGAGACATTCTGTAGTTGTTACTCAATCTAAAAACAAATTAGTAGAGTTCATGTAACACTAATGCCACTTTACAATTTAGTACAAGGCAGCTGAAATTTCCAGCTATGATAAATTGGAGTCCTTTGAATTTTGAAGAAAAGGATCAGGAAAAAAACAAAGGATCAGAACATAGGCCACAGTGTGTAGAACGCTGTAGACTCTTCAGACACAAAACAGATTGGTGTGTAATAGCCGGGAAAAGTTAAGGTTCCTGTTTTCCCTCTGCTGAGAATACTTGTGTATAAAAAGTCCACTGGGAAAGGAACCTGCATTGGCGTATTGAGTAGTCTTAAACTTACCTGAGTGAGCAAAGGAAAGGATAATTTTAAAAAATGTATAACTATCATTTTAAGTCGAAAACTAACATCAAGTAAAGCGCTAGGCATGGAAACAAAAGTTAGCTCTGATTTCTGCACAACAGTTGTTACTGATCCAGAGACCAAAGAGAATTCTTGAAAGTTGGTCTCATTGATTTTAAATTTAAGTCAAATGTATTCTAGAGGCTGTGAAAAAGATAAACACTCTCAACCTAGGTTGCTCTCAACCTAGGAGGCAAGAGATGGCTACTGATTGGTTTAAATGAAGTACATAAGAGATGCTTTTCATTAGCCTACCGTTATATCTGTTCAATAATAATCTTTTACATAAGCGATTATTCTTCCTGTTATTTAATCTCTTAAGAATGGGATAACCTATGTCAGTCCTTAAAGAGTGTAGATAATAGGTTACTAAACTGGTTTTTTGACTATTTCAAAACTTTGTTTCCCTTGTGATATACTTAGTGCTAATTATTGGTCAAGGTAGATACATAAATTTTCTATGTGGAATGTTTCATCTTAATCATATTATTACTCCTTTGATGGAGTGCTGATTTTGTTATGATTGTTTCACTACATACTCAACAGTAGACTACAAAAACACACTTTTCAATCCTTTAGGTTCATGATAATAGAGACCAAATCATTGTCCCAAGAAGCAAATGAAAGCAGATAAGGGGGGGAGGGGGAAATCCTTCTAAAATGTGCCAACGATGTTGCTCTCTCCTAATATGAGGACAAATAAAAATAGCAATGGATATTTACAGAGCAAGAGAGTAGAGATTCAGCAGTAAAGGAGGATTCTAGAACATGATTGATATTCTAGGAAATACTGAAGTAAATGTAAAATTCAGAACAATAAATCACTACAGGGAAATATTTTTAATAATATAATTGCATGCAAGTTACTGCATGTTTTAACTTAAATCAGAATCTCTAAAATGGATTGATTATAGAGCAAATACAGGAGAGAAGTTTTCCCCTTAAATTTTAAGTATATAAAATATGCTAAGTCATCTATGCTCATAGAAAAAAAGTATATTTATGTAATCAATCAAACATAGAAGTATTTTATTATGTGGATTTGTTTTAACATTGATTTTATGTCAACAATGTAAGCCTTTTATGGTTGAGTAAATAGGAAAAGCTTAATATAAGTTTTACAATTTAAGTTTTATAATAAAAGTTTTGCAATGAAAGTTTTTCAACTTAAAATTCGGGTGAACACTTTCACCAATCACTTAATGAAAGCTTTCCTTTTATTAATGAGATATAATTTATGTATCATATAGTTCACCCATTTAAAGTATACAATTTGGGGAGTTTTAGTATACTCACAAGGTTGTGCAATGATCACCACAATCTAATTGTAGAATATTTTTGTGCATCCAAAAAGAAACTCCAAACTCATTAGCCTTTATTCATTTCCTCTACCCCAACCCTAGGCAATCATTAATCTACTTTCTGTCTCTATAGATTTGCCTGTTCTGAACATTTCATATAAATGGAATCATACAATATGTGTCTTTTGTGATTGGCTTCTTTCACTAAGCATAATGTTTCAATATTTCGTATGTGTAGAATTTTCTTTTATAATGAAACTGAACGTCTACCCTTACAGAAACACCTTGATATACAAATTCCTCTGCAATTTGACCCTCAAAGATAATTTAGTTAATGAAATGTTTATGTTTCTCCTTTTTAACAGATCAGCTTTGAAATTCAAAAACAATGGAGAAGACTCAAGAAACAGTCCAAAGAATTCTTCTAGAACCTTACAAGTACTTACTTCAATTACCAGGTATTAGTTCAGTCACTATCCATGTAGGGTCATTTTTATAGAGTAGTGGTCATTCAAATTTAGCGTACAGAGAAGTTTAGACTCGCCTGCTCTTGAGATTTCTTATTTAGGGTGATACTTCTGAGAAAAATGATAAATAGAACTTCATAGTTCTTTGTTCTTAAAAGGGACATTTTTGAGGTATCCTTTTAAAATCCAATTATATAACATAGTTTAAAAAATAAAAATATTTAAAATAGTTTTCTTCTTTGTGGGTGTCACATATTCCAGTTCTCTATATACAAATTAGAAAAAGCTATGCCAATTTGTACAACAGTAGAAAGCCTCAGTTAACTTTCCACAATCATGTTTTACACAACACACACACACACATACACACTGCAGTTCCTACACTACTAGTTCCTTTAAGAGCCAAACAGTAGTGCATGTAAATCACATTTCTTGAAAGCATAACCCACATTATTCCTATATAAAGATGGATCACCTGGACATGGCTTTGTCCAGTTATACCTGCCTAAACATGTTTATGTGTATGTACATGTTTTCTTTTGCCTTTTTTTTTTCACTTTGTCTTGAAAAATGATGAGTAAAAATTCATACATACATAATAAGTGTGGATTATAATAAAAATTCATTTGTAAACCAGTTATTTGGAACTTGGAATGCTCTTTCTCATAGAAATAGTATAAAAGGTGATAAGTTGACAACCGTAAAAACCTGTTTAGTTCATAATGTGGCTAAACTATAGTCTAATGACATTCTCAACTTAATCACAATAAACACTTTTTTATCTCTGTCCTAAAGAGCATACCTCAATGGTAATATGTGCATTTCTCTTCTTCATGAGCCTGAGTACTATAAATATGGTCATTAAAAGCCAGAAGTATACCTCCCTAGCTACACCTTGGAAACCATTGGGAGTAGAGTCATTTCTATTCTGGCAGGCCCTCATGGAGACACACCTGGTGTCAGTGTGTCTGACCTTCAAAAGAGTGGAGGGAAGATGGAAGTGGAGAGTGCAAAAGGAAAGTTGCCTGCTGTTTAAGAAAAAGCCAAGAGATTGTTTTAGAGTAACATTCAGTCAGCAGCTAGTAAATTCGCTTATTTCAGGGTCTTGATTGAGAAACATGACAGTTTCTTCTGCATCCTACCCATCTGTTGCTGGATTTCTTTTGTAACAAGTTGGCAAACTAGCTGGAACTGTGCTGCCATACAACATACTGTGTTTTCTCAGTACGGACAAAAGTGTAAAGAGTATCTTCCACTCCAAACACTCCACTACTGTGCAAAGCAAGAACTGTCTATAGTTACCTATGTAATTAACTTCTGTAACACACCTTTTAATCCTCATTATCTGGAAGTAATATTTTAAACCATTAGATTACATATTTAAACCTCTAGGTGTCTCACCTTTTTTTAATCAAATATACTCTTGCATCCATGATAGAATATAACCTCAAAAGATTTTCCTAAAGAAATAGGAAATTGCATTATGCATTATAAACCTATTTTACAGCTTCAGAGTTACTAAAGTGACTTAAAGGTGGACCAGACTGTTCTGTTGTAAAGTTACTCTTGCTAATAAACGATTATAATAATTATTGAAACTAGGATTTTTTGAAATGAGTGAAGTACAATGACTTATTTATGTTTGCTTTTTTGCCCTACGATATAGGCCCCCAGGCCTTCACAGTAGGAGGTGGAGGGTAGAGTTGGGAGTAGAGGACCAAAAAGGACTGCAGAAAGGGAGTTGGTAATGTTAAGATCTTAAAAAGGAAACAGTAATTATTGTTTGTCTTAATTTTGAGGGATCTCTGACTAGCCCCTATTAGAAACTATTTGGGGATTAGAATCAGGTCAGAGGGAAAAAGTATTAAACTGCAGTACCTGCAAGTTAAGCCATTATCTGTTTTCTGCATACCTTCTGAGGTAAAAGGAAAAATGTGGCTCCACCTTAATTCTGTGTTCTTCATCTCCTAAACTTGTTCGTTAAAAGTGATACTAAAAGTGATACGGGTTACTTTGCAACAGTTGTACATTGTAAGTATGGCCCAGATTGACCATTGTTAAACTGGAAAGTGGGTTGGACGTATAAAGTACATAATTGCTACCCAGACCATGTTCACCTTAAGGGTTAGTAGGCAGAAGAGATCCTTCTCTTTTAGGCTTCTCACAGAAACTGAGACTTTGTCTCCTCAGATATGTGATGGCAGTTTGTGTATTCACTGGTTTTGGATAATTGTTGCAGAGAAAAGAGACATGACTTACTGTTTTTGTTTACTGAAACTTTTTATGTAGCTATTTTTCCGAAACCTAAAACTAGGATATTACTGTGCATTCACTTTAGCAGGAAGCTTATAGAACATTTATTAAATGAACTGGTTGTGGTTTTCATCTTCCATTCCTTTATATTTGGCTAAAATAACTTCTGGTGATTACTAGTACCCAAAGATCTGTCTTGAGCTTTCTATGTAAGAAAAAGATAATATTGAAAAACTCATCATATTAAAAGGGAATACTTCAGGCTTCGGTAGTCTCACTGTTTGGTAGGAAACAAGCAGAGCTGTCCAGTTTCTAAAACCTTAATTTAAAAGGAATGGTAGGTCATTTTAAGAGGTAATTTTATAAGGTAATTCAATAGCAAATTTCATTTCATTAAAAATACCTATGTTGTCCGAATATGTTCTCTGAAATGGACAGTGCTAATTAACTGCCACTATCTAGACTGGCTTTCTTTTCAAAAAAGGAATCATAATTCCTAAAACCCCCAGTCCATTCCAGAATTGCTGACACAGATGAAAGTAGTGGTCTTACCGATGGGTCACTGCAGAGGAGTCTCTTTGCCTGCCCTAATCTTAAGGTTGTGTGTTTTAGAATGTGAATTCAGCAGCAGGAACCGGTAGGCACCCAGCAATGGAAAGTAAGGGATTGGTGGGGCTGGATTTATCAAGTCTGATCCATTTTAGAGGAAGTTTCTGAATGTGTTTTTTACAATTAAAATACTAATTTTATTGCCAAATTTGATTCTTTAATTGCAGGTAAACAAGTGAGAACCAAACTTTCACAGGCATTTAATCATTGGCTAAAAGTTCCAGGAGACAAACTACAGGTATTTAGGCAATTCTAGCCTTGTTCTTAACCCCAAGAAATGAATAAATGTCACGTAAAAACACTCCTAGCTCTTAATTCCATTTAGTGCTCATGCAGTACCATATTGTTTTATATTAGGGTTGCTAAATAATTACTAGTTTCAAAAACTAAGATACTTGAGACCCTCATATAATCTGTTAATATAATTTGAAATTCATAAGCTGTTCTGGGTAGTTCAAATATGAAAAATTTTTCAGTTGTTTTGTTTTGTTGTTGCTAGATTATCATTGAAGTGACGGAAATGTTGCATAATGCCAGTTTACTCATCGATGATATTGAAGACAACTCAAAACTCCGACGTGGCTTTCCAGTGGCACACAGCATCTATGGAATCCCATCTGTCATCAATTCTGCCAATTACGTATACTTTCTTGGCCTACAGAAGGTCTTAACCCTTGATCAGCCAGATGCAGTCAAACTTTTTACCCGCCAGCTTTTGGAACTCCACGAGGGACAAGGCCTAGACATTTATTGGCGAGATAACTACACTTGTCCCACAGAAGAGGAGTATAAAGCCATGGTGCTGCAAAAGACGGGTGGACTCTTTGGATTAGCAGTAGGTCTCATGCAGTTGTTCTCTGATTACAAAGAAGATTTAAAGCCACTACTTGATACACTTGGGCTCTTTTTCCAAATTAGGGATGATTATGCTAATCTACACTCCAAAGAGTATAGCGAAAATAAAAGCTTTTGTGAAGATCTAACAGAGGGAAAGTTCTCATTCCCTACTATTCATGCTATTTGGTCCAGGCCTGAAAGCACCCAGGTGCAGAATATCTTGCGCCAGAGAACCGAAAACATAGATATTAAAAAATACTGTGTACATTATCTTGAGAACATAGGTTCTTTTGATTATACTCGGAATACTCTGAAAGAGCTTGAGTCTAAAGCCTATAAACAAATTGATGCGCTTGGTGGGAACCCAGAGCTAGTAGCTCTAATAAAGCACTTAAGTAAAATGTTCAAAGATGAGAATGAATAATATTAACCCATTCTAGATTAGGCCTAATAGCTTACTTTAGTTATTTTTTTGTCTTTTTATTTATCGTCTTCTTTAAAATTTGGCCCAAGCTGTTTGTCTCCAAAATGAGTGAACAGGAGTGATACTGTTTCAGTTTAGAACCATTCTATACAGGTAATTATCATAGTACAAAGTTAAAGGAGTCAAAAGGAGCGGCGTTTAAACAGGTCTGATTTGAATGTCACATTGTGTTCTGTTGGGTCCTGTGGCCTACTCTGCCATGAATGTTTGGTTGATTCTGTCAATAAAGAAGACTTCAGCTTCCAGAAATTTTTATCCAGAAACTTCCTAACTATACTGTATGTATAGGCAGTTTCCAATTCATCTACCCCAGGTCCCAGCCAGTGCCCACTTGGGACCCATTTCTGTTAGCTACCTGGCCCCAAAGCCGGAGGAACTCCTCTTTCTTCCTAAATTTGCTGCTAAATTTCCTCCCTGGAAATTCCCTCACTGGAGTCTTCATGAGCAGGCTGACAGTGATAAACAGCACTCCGGTCCTTTTTCTTACCCCACTCCATTTTCCCTTTTTCCCTGCCCAGCAAATTCTGCTTTTCACTATGGAGTCTTCTTTTACATACTAGCCCAAATTGTTTCTTTCTTCTTTCCAGTGTAACTGGTACCCCCAAAATGATTAGTGTCTAGGTACAGCAGTGTTTTTCTATGTGGGAAGAAAAAACGTACATGAAGTATTTTAAGATCAAGCCTTTAAACCTTTTTATGTTTTCCCACCATTAGTAAAAATCGTAAAAGAATGCTCACTTCAAGTATAAATGCAGGGGGAAATGGTCTTTTCTTTCCAAACCCCTAACCCCCTCCCCGCCCCCATGAAGGCAGTTGGTGCTTGAAAGGGAAGTAAGCATCTTTAATTGAAAGAAAAGTGTTATTCTGAGAGCTAGTGCCTAACTGAAAAGTAGCCAAAGGCACTAATTATAATTAGCTTTATAGTACCATTATCCTGATGGTCCCCTCTGTTTCATTTACAGCCCCATACCCCTGGAGCCATCAGTGGCCCTGGAGCAATCAGGCCCCTCAAAGAGAACCTGATTCCTGTATTAGAAGTGTTGCTGACATCCCAAAATGAAAGTTTACATTTTTCAGGAACTGCATTTTGCTTGGTTGGTTCTATAATATGTTATCTCAAATCTAATCACTTGTATGAGAAATTCTCACCAAAGCACTCAACATAAATCCTTTTGAAAAGTTGGGTATACCTTTACTAACTTTTAAGAGAATTTGAATCTTCCATTTTAATTGATACAAGGAAACCTTAAAATCATGGATATTTGTGCTACACTATGGGAATTTGAATTTTGTGCTTATGGACCTATAACTTTAAAAAAAAAACCGCAAGCCAACCCAATGGCTCAGGTGGTTCAAGCGCCATGCTCCTAACTCGGAGATGGCCCGTTGGATTCCCACATGGGCCAGTGAGCTGCGCCCTATACAACTAAGATTGAAAAACAGCTCTCCCTGGAGCTGGGCTGCCATAAGCAGCTGGAGGTTGGCATAAGCTGCAGGGAGCTGCCTTGAGCCACCAGCTGCCTTAGCCAGGGGACCGCAAGGATCATAATACCCGCGTGGGCCAGGGAGCTGTGTCCTACACAACTAGACTGAGAAACAATGGCTTGAACCCACTGGGGGGGGGGCGGGGAGGGAAGGCTGAAAAAGGGAAAACAAAAAACAAGCAAGACATTATTTTAATAAAAGCTCTGATTATCCAAAAAGATCTAATATTAACTATATAGACAAAATAGTTACCTTTAAGATAAAGATTGCTTAAGTATATTATTCCTTACCTAATGAAGTAAATTTTGGCCTGGTGCTATTCATGATTCTTTTGCCATTTTTATCTTGCCTTTGTCAGTGACAGAAATGCTTGACATTGAACAGGGGACTCGTAAAGAGTCATTTTATCTACTGACAAATAAAAAAGTCATTATTTTTATTTGAACTGTAGTCACAGTTGTTAATCAAGAAGAAAACCAGATATGAGTAGTTTGAATCTATTCACTTATCTACTTAGATTTTAAGGTACATTTTTTTCTGCATAAAGGAATATCTTGTGGTAACCCAAATAAGAATTGGATTTGTCATTTAGAAGATTCGTAATTTTAAAACATTCACATTTTCTAGTCTATGAAGCTACAAAAAAAAAAAAAAAAAGATTTTATTTGCCAAAATCAAAAGAATATAGGCTGGGTACGTGGCCATAAGTTACTTTCTAACTTCAGCAAGACTTTAACTCCGTCAGCTCTTCTCTTTTCCACTCAGTCAACTTACGAACTCGACCTTCCCTTCCTGACCTTACCCTATCGAGGTTCACTTCAGGGAGCCTTTCAAGAGCTTTCTCAGGTCACCTTCCTCCTTGTCTTCCGCCCCTCTCATCCTGCCAGTTGCCAATCCTGGATGAATCCAACCAAACACGTTCTTTGCTCCTCCTAAGTCGTTGAGTGCTGCTAGGGAACAATTTCAAATCTTGTAGCCAGTGCAAGTTAAGTATTACAGCCCTCTTATTTTTCACAACTAATTCTGATGGAGATAGCAAATTTGTCAATCTAAAGTCCTTTGTTTCTCCTTCACTCTTCTCCCATTAAAGGTGTCCCAGCTCTGCTCAGTAAATGACTGAAGAAAAAAAACAAAACATCTAGTACCTAACCTAATAGGTACTCCATAAACATAACATTTCTTTCCCCTTCTCCTTCCTCTCAGTACATTGATTTAAAAAGAGCCAATGGATAAATCCTGATATAAAGTAGGGGATGAAATAATTCCCTCCAGAGGCTTAAAGAGGGCATGAAGAACAGGAGGGCTGGTTTGGCATAAGGCAAGACAAACTGTCACACTCAAAGTTGTCTTAACGCAATGTCATTCTCACATTCTTTGAATCCCCAGTACTGCCACCTCTAAATTCCTTGGTATAACATACAAGGCTTTCCAAAATCAGATCTCCCACCTAAGCTTAACTAGCCATATTTGCTAGTTACATACTTTACTCTTCCCCCACACCTTATTCTCTGCCCTAAAAAAGTGCTTGTAACTGTTGAGACAGTCTATTCTAGTATTCATTTAATTCATTTCTTGAGTGCCTGTGTGCTAGATTCTTTGCTAGGCTTTGGAAACAGGAGAAAGATTTTCCTGTAATGGAGACTGGTAAGTAAACAGCCAATTATTAAACAGTATCTTTAGTGCTGGAATCAGCACTGTCTGCCTCTCCCATTGGATTGGAAATTCATTAAGGACAACGGCTGACTTAGCCTGTTATTCCCAATAGCACTTAATAAATATTTATGAGTGAAAAAAATCTGCTTGAAATTAATCTCCCACCTCTCAAGCATTCCATTAAATGTAATGTATGTGAAAAGATATTATAAACTTCAAATGTTAGCTTTTATGTTAATGTGCTTCTACCTGTAATGATTCTTACTCAATGTTCTCTTCCATTCTGAAAGTACTTAGACTGTTGACTCTCAGTTTTGTCTGTGATTACCATTATATCAAAAGCCTCACTTCCTCAAACTTAAGTCCTATATCTAACTGCCTCGTCACCTGAGTTTTCTGTTGTCACCTTGAAATAACATAATTAAAACCAACTTACACCTTCTTTCCTATCCCTCTACCAATCCAAATAATGGAATAAAACCACTTCTACCTCAGCCTTTTCTATCGCCAGCTTCACTCTCGAAGTGATCCAGGAGGGTGATTTCTTATCCTTGCTTCCTGTATCTATCCAGTCCTCCCAAATCTTATAGCTTTGTCCTTTGAGATGTCTCTTATCTGTCCCCTACTTTCCACTTTCACTGTCATTAACTTGGAACAGGTTTGATTGCTGTACATGAAGGGCTGATATTTGGTGGCTGAAATACAGAAAAAGGCTCGTGGTAATGGACACCATAATAATGTAAATTCAGACGTAATGCAATTATCATTTGGCTCTGCAACCCCCACCACCTCCAGCTGGCTAACTGCAGACTTCCTCTGGTGATTCCATTAATCTTGTAATAATGCAACTTCACATTTTATGTGATTAGATATATTGGACTTTACAAGTAGTATGTCGTAATTTTACTGTAATCCTTACTGGTTGTTAAAAAGTACGGTGCAATAACCAATAACATTAGTAATATAAATTTTAATAACCCATTAGTTCAAGTTAATTGTATAGAAAGTTTCATGACTATTGGTTAATGGGCATCTTTTCATAGAGATATCTGGAAAACATTTGCACCACTAACTGCTACATCACGTACATTCTTTATAATACACTATGCTTTAGAATGACCAATTATTTTTTAATTACTTTTGTTACTGTACATAAAGAAAAATATATCCGAAGCTCTGAGAATTGGTATAATGAATAATGGAAGCTACTTAGACCTCAATAGGGGAGGTAGTAGTAATGGTAATCTGCAAAAGTAACTTATAAATCTTACCAAAACTTGCACACTTAAATTGTAAAACAGAACAAACATTTGAAAACTACATTGGGGCCAGCCCAGTGGCTCAGGCGGTTAGAGTTCCATGTTCCTAACTCCGAAGGCTGCCGGTTCGATTCCCACATGGGCCAGTGGGCTCTCAACCACAAGGCTGCCGGTTCAACTCGAGTCCCTCAAGGGATGGTGGGCATCGCCCCCTGCAACAGATTGAATGTGGCACCTTGAGCTGAGCTGCCACTGAGCTCCCAGACGGCTCAGTTGGTTGGAGCACGTCCTCTCAACCACAAGGTTGCCGGTTCGACTCCTGCAAGGGATGGTGGGCTGTGCCCCCGGCAACTAGCAATGGCAATTGGACCTGGAGCTGAGCTGCGCCCTCCACAACTAAGACTGAAAGGACAAAAACTTGACTTGGAAAAAAGTCCTGGAAGTACACATGGTTCCCCAATAAAGTTCTGTTCCCCTTCCCCAATAAAATCTTTAAAAAAAAAAAAGTGCATTTAAAGAGATTTAGCTTTAATAAATGATATTCTAATATGTCAATATTTTACAAGAAAGAATTTATTAAAGCTGCCAGAGTATTCAATTAACCATAAAGAATTGGACATGTAAAACTAAGAAGCTGAAAATGAAGCAGGTTACTGAAACAATGATATGCCCTTTGAAAGAAAACAAAATAGCAATTCCAAAAGACAAATTAATAGATTAAGTTTGTTAGATTTACTGAATCCTAAACTTAGCCAATTACAGTTCACAAAGCTCTGGTTGAAGATGAACAAAAATTAAGTTATAGCATTCACGAAATAAGACTTACCCAAAAATAAGCCCCAGTTAAGATTGTCACCAGACAGACGCATTTAGTATGTAATGACAATGTTCCAGAAGAAGATGACATGACTGTATATTTGAATAAAAGTAAATTGTACATGAAAAAATAAGACATCCTCTGAAAATACACCCTAATGCGTCTTTTGGAGCAAAAATTAATATGAGCCGGTCTTATTTTGGGGGAAATAGAGTAAATGCTAGTAGTTTAGAGGAAACGGGGCGAGGATTCAGCACCATGAAGAATGTCATTAATATCAAAAGAAATTCTCAATTTATTGAGACCGAAAGTAACCTATGACTATCAATTTAATGAGGAAGTTGTTGGAAGAATTTATAGTTTACTGTGTTACAGCTCAGGAGTATCATTTAGCTTGTGATTGCTGCAAGAAACAAAAGATCAAACCAATTTGCTCCTGGCTTAAATATACCGTATTTCCCCGAAAATAAGACCTAGCTGGACAATCAACTCTAATGCATCTTTTGGAGCAAAAATTAATATAAGACCCGGTCTTATTTAAGACAGGGTATAAGATAATAAATATAATGTAATATAATACCAGGTCTTATATTAATTTTTGCTCCAAAAGATGCATTAGAGCTGATTGTCCAGCTAGGTCTTATTTTGGAGGAAACCAAAGCATATATGGATAGTTAATGTCCCCTAACTTGTTTTCCTGAAATCTCATCTTTAGCCCACGTTCCACATACTTGCAAAATTAATCTTATTTGCTTTCATTTTATTCCTGCTCAAAAATCATTTCCTTATGGGACACTTTAGCTTCACAGTCAAAGCTATTTGTAATCTTTCTGTCTTATCTCCCACCATCCCTTTACTTCACCTAAACCTGCCTAGTTCATTCTCACCTAAAGACATACATGTTTTCACTTTCATGCCTGTACTAATATGCTTGTTTCTGAAATGTTCCTCTGCCCCCCATCAAATTTGTTCTATCTTTAAAGTCTAACTTAAAGTTGGATTTCCTTGCTGGAGACTTTGTTCCCAAATCAAAATATCTTTATAATAATAGTAACAATGTAACTAGGAAAAACAAACCATTCCCTACACCCAGATAGAAAATAAGAGATTGGCCTTTAGCTAAGTGTTTAGTAGAGACCTTACAAAGCAAAGCTTAAATATGGCCTTTAGTTTACTAAGGTAATAAATAGCTATTAAAAGGCATATAACTGACTCAATAAAGGGTCTTTTTATTATTCTCAGCAGACCTATTGTTCCCTGATAGGAAGTGAGGTACTGACTCCATTGTAAGGCAGCTGGAAAACATTTCTTTAAGCAAGATTTATAGCAGTGTTTCTCCAACTTGAATAACACACTATCCATCTCCTTTAAAAGAAAAAGAATTATTCTGGATCTCAACTGTTAACCTAGGTTATTTTTGTTATCGTGTTACTTACATATGTAAAGTAAAACAAGGCATAAGCTCATATAGGGAACACCTTAGTTGTTTATTGGCCGTTCTCTGCCATCCTAATTCTTCCTAATAACATTTGTTTCATTTTGGTGAATTACCTCTCCCCAGTTATATACAACCAAGGTACCCTTCCTCCCCACACAGAAGCCTAAGGGTAGCAGCTGGTTGCTAAGCTTTCTCATTGCTCTGCTACAGTCAAAGGGAGATTTTTTTTTTTAATTTATTGGGGTGACATTTGTTAGTAAAATTACATAGATTTCAGGTGTACAATTCTGTATTACATCATCTATAAATCCCATTGTGTGTTCACCACCCAGAATCAGTTCTCCTTCCATCACCATATATTTGAAAAGGGAGATTCTTGAGTGGAGAAAACTGGTGGAGTCCACTCATCTGGCAGCAGACTGGCCAAATGGCTAAGTAGTACTGTTGTTTGGGTTCTTTTCTGGTTCTTGTTCTGTCTTGGTTCTTTGTCTTGGACTTGAAACTGATGCACCTTCTAGGAACTAGGAGTAGCATGAGAGACTTTCACTGTACACCCATTTATTTTGACTTTTGAAGCATCTAAATGTATTATCTATTCAAATATTGAATAAAAGCACCAATAAACAAAAACAAAATAAACAAGGCACCTAGCCAAATCCACACATAAAATTAACCTTCACAACCCAGCATGCCTAGAGAAATTGCTGCACACCATAAGGTGAACAGCTGACTCTGCCTTGTGATGGAACGGGAAGGGCAGATCTGGAAGATTATAAAATGGTACAATGAGAGAATTAGATTTTTATTGCTTTTTCTTACATAAACCTTTTTTGAATGTCCTTGTGAACAATTACTCATAGTCTCAGCTCCTATGGTGTGCATTTAGACACTATGAAATCAAATAAATCTCCTGAAACTGAGGGTCTTAACTGACCTTTAATTTCCGTTATTCCACAATGCCAAAGGGCTTCTGTACTAAAATAGGTGTCATGGTCCGGATAGCAAAAATAAAAAAAGTAGATGTAGTCACTGAGTGTGTATAGCACAAGAGGAGCAGCAGGCAAGGAAAGATGTCACTGAGGAAGCAAGCAAAGGAATAAGGAACCCAGGAAGGAAGAGAATAGCTAATTGAAAAAAGGGATTTTTAATCTGTGACCTGTGGACTCCTTTGGGGCTCATTAATGGGCTTCAAAGGATTAACTATCTCCCTGCAATTATATGGAAAATTCACGTGTATGTGAATATAGCTTTCATCAGATTTCCAAAGTGATTTGTATCTCCCTGTCAAAAAAAAAAAAAAAAAAGGTTCATTGAATGTGGCAATTGGAAGATCTCTTCTCTAAGAGCCATTTAACTTTGCTCCCTCAACTTCCTTTCCACTTCAACTCACTGCAGTTTGGCTTCCAAGTCCACCACTACCAAAACTGTTCTTGTCAAGGATACTGACACTTACCGTGCAAAACCTAGTGAGTTCTCTCAGCCTTCTGACTTCTCAGCCTCCTGACTTCTCAGCCTTCCCTTGTCTTCCTACTGTAAGTTGGTACCTTCTTAATCATAGCACTAACGATTTCCTTTATCGCACCTCGCATAGTCTGAAATTTTTATATGTCATGTGCACCATATGTTTAGGATATAAATTTGTCTAGGACTGGAACATTGCATCTCTTTTTCACACCTAGATCTCCAGTCTCTAAAAACAGTGTTTGGTGCAGAGCTGGCATTCACTAAATATTTACTTAATGCATGAATGATGAGACTCAAAGTGGATTCATTGCAAATATTCCATGTTTTAAGTTTGAGATTTTTTTCTACAATGGTTTAAATACCATTCTTCCAACAAAGGGGGATAATTAACCCTATCAACCTATGCTGTAGAGAAATGAAGGAATGTGATTCGAAGTCACTGGTGACAGATGAGAAGGTAATTCTGGAAGAACTGGAGGAAATAGAGAAGCCAGGAGGCCAAGCTGAAAAGGATTAAAGTAAAAGGGAGGTGAGGAATGAGAGACAAGGTGTATAGTCCTCTTTCAGGGAAAACATTTAGTAGAGAAAGCGCTTCAAGGGCATAACACCATTGAAGCAGCTGTGTGCAGGATCAGTATGAAGAGAAAAGGACTGAAGGCAGAGAGGGATTATTCTTTGACTCTAGACAATACCGGGCAAGTATAGTCACAATTCAGTGGAGAGAAAAAACTATTTTACAAAGAGGAAGAACCATGTTTTCTGTATCTGTTGTGGGGCTGGCCTGAATTTTGAAGTTATAAGGTCCACAGCTCTTTCAGGGCACAGATGAGTGTTAGTAAATTTACCTTTATTCTGCTTCAGTTTCCTTCTAACATGGGGCTAAAGGAGTCCTCCAACCTTCATGCGTGCCGTGATAAAACTCATCTGATGAAGCCCGTTAGAGACACACTTCTAAAACCTGTAGTCTAACAAAGTTAGGTTTAACTTGCTGACACAGGGAGGCCACACACCAGAGGAGCTGGGAAGTCTGGAAAAAGAAAAACAGAGCCAGGGGAAACCAGAGGACGTTTGGAGCGTAAGAATCAAGAAGCCTCAGGCCTGGGTTACGAAGCAAGCTCCAAGGTTTTGTGTCTTTGAAAACCATAAAGTAAAAATAAATGTGAGATGTTACATCTGAAAAGCCCTCGTTTGAAGCTCTACACTTGGATTGGAAAAGCACCAGCACGACCCACGTGGCTCAGCCTCTCCAGGCAGGAGCGGGATGTCCCACTCGTACGGAGAGGACTTCCAACACCAAAGCAGTTTGTTTGGGGGAACAAGGTTACCCCGTCTGTGTCCGTTCATTAAACAACAGCAGTTTTCCATATTCACAGCGGGTACCGCCATGGCGAAATTCTCCACTTTATAAACATTCATCTGAAGGCGACTTCCCTGGTGATACTCAGTGTCCCCGTGGTCGGGTTCAAGTCCTCTTCCATTTGCACCAACAATGGCACTCGGGGGTTGTGAGCTGCGGTTGCGCACCACACCCCCCGGCGACACGTCCACTTACTTACGCGTTTCATCTCATTTGGCCCCGACGGCCAACCATCGAAGGATTTCCACGAGACACTGACGCAGAGAGGAGAAGCGCAAATTCCACGGAGTGTGCCTTTTCCATGAGTGCGCTTCCTTTCATTCTGCCGTATATTTTAACTAGACCATTTTTTTTCCCTCCCAGTGTCTAAGGCATCATTCTTCTTTCCTGCGACCGCCACATGCTTCCTACGCGGTAGGCTCTCAATAAACATGGAGCTGAATTCCACACACGACTTGTCACTCGCTTCCGTGATAACAAGTGCATCGGAACATGCTCGTTCCCGGAGCTGTTCTGTCCTCCTGACTCCGGGCATCAATCGCTCCCGCAGCACGAGGGTGCGTGAGAGGCAGGTGCTGGGGGAACGGCCCCAGCCTTCGGCTACCAGGACTCGCGCACACTCCGGGCTAAGCTCCGGCGGTTGTCGCTCACTCCCGCGGAGGCGGGACTTCCGGCCTTTCGGACGGAGCACTTCCAGCTACAGCCGGAAGCTGGGCTGCGTGACAGCGCGCGTGCGAGGAGCCGCGGCGGAGACCACCCGGCTGGGCGCGCGTAGGTGAGCGCCGGAGGGGCTGGGGAGCGGAGGGCGCGCGCGTTCCCGGTGGCCGGCAGCCCGCGGCCAGCCTGCAGTGCTCCGTCTCCCTTTCCTGTCCTAGAAGTTTCCTAGAAACTTCCCAGGTTGGCGGAGCCGGGCGTTGTCTGCTCCCTGCGGCTTTGACCGAACCCAGATGCGTGGGCTCGAGGGGTGCGCGTGTGTGTGCGGGCGTGTATGCGTGTGTGAGCGTGCGCGCGCGGACGTTGGCGTGTGTGTGCGTGCGGGTACGTGTCTGTGCGACGTGCGTGCGGCGTGGGGCGCGAGTGTGCAGGGTCTGTCGTCCAGCACAGCCGGAGGGGCAACGCCGCCTGCACATGGCAGAAAAGCCTTATTAGCTTGTCCCTTGGAAGAGATGAAATTGGTCCAGGCGGTCAGTAACGTGGTGTCACATTAGAGAAACAGCCCTGCCCTTCCTAATCATTTAACATTGATGATGGAGAAATAATATTAAATGGTGCAGAACATTTAACATTTCTGCATCATGCTCACTGCCAGCTTAGACGGCCCTAGATTCTGGGTGGATCCAGGTGAGGGTGTGACATCCCTGTCTCCAAAGACACCGCAGTTCTACTTAGAGGTTTCACACATGATTCTATAATACAGCATCTGTATATTGCACTGTTTAACTCCCAAAGTCAAATGTCCCCGTGTATTTGACCCCCGTATGCTTTTATAAACAGCACATCACGGGGGATTTTTTTTTTTTAAATCTGAGTCAACGGTCTCTGCCTTTTGGCAGGTTTATTGTACATGCATTCATTGTCACTACTGAGAGGTGTTTGTTCAGGTCTGAACCTTTGGAGTCGTCCTTGACTCAGCTCTTTCATACCACCCCTAAAATCTGTCAACAAATTATATGGACTCCACCTTCAATATCCATCCAGGCTCCCAAACCCTCCTCACTGTCTTCACTTGACCACGTTACGGCCATCTCTCACCTGGATAACTGCAGTGCTCCCAGCTAGTCTGCTTTTTCTTCTTGCAGTCTGTTTGCATCATGACATCTAAAGTGATCCTTCTAAAAAAAAAAAAATCAGATTATCTCCCCCCTTTCCAAAAATCCTCCAAGGATTATCCATTTCACTAAGAGTAAAGCCAGAATCTTTAGAATGGCCCCCAAGGTGCAGTCCTGCTTTACCTCTGATCTTCTCTTGTATTTTCCCTTTGCTCCACTCTAGGGCATCCTCAGTACATCCTAGCCTCAGGATATTTGCTCTGCTTTTCCTTTGCCTGGAATGCTCTGCCTCCCATGTCCACTTGGTTCAATTCCTTAAACTCCCTAGTGTTTTTTGAATATTCTCAGTGAGGCCTTCCCTTACGTCTCCATTGTACTTCTACTAATCATAGGAGATGCCATTGATTTATTCATTTATTTGGTTTATTATATTCACCCCATTAGGATAGAAGCTTCAGGAGGTCAGGTATTTTTCTGTGTGTGTGTGTGTGTGTGTGTGTTTTTAGTAGACTCTTCATAATGAATGAATTTGGACTTTTTCTACCATCTTTCATTTTTTATTTTCTTTGCCTTTTTTAATCTCCTTTTTTGCCTTTTTATATTGAAGTTTTGTTTTTTTTATTTCCTCCCTACTATTTTTTGCAAGGTATATTATTATTCTGTGACTCTTTCTGTTCCTATAGTGATTTATCATTGACTTTTAATTTTACTGTGCGTACTTAATTGAATCTAATTCAATTTTAATAAAATCTTAATACTGTAGAACCTTTAAGTTACTGACTTTAAACAAGCTTCCTGGATCATCTCAATATTTTATTTTTGTAAATTGTAAACTTTCAACAATAAAACTAGTAGTTATTACTATTTTCTGGTGGTTTTGATTTTTTTTTTCTTTTGGTTTATTAAAGTCAATTTATCATATATTTTAGTAGAATATTTTTTGTATACTTAGCAGTTTAAAGTTGATTTTTTTAAAAGTATGTGATACTTTATCTTCACATTTTCCTGGGAAGTATGCAGGAGAGTCAGTTGAAAGCAATATGATAGACATATTTTGTGTAAAATGAATATTACCCAGAAAGTAGGTAGGGGCTTCCACAAAAGGGAGACATCACTGTTTGCCAGTTATTAGGAATAGCTGGAATGAATTTGTGGAAGAGTGATTAGGGAAGATTTGGTGGTATTTGAAAGTGTATATATAGTAAAAGGGCACATATTGGCTCATTAATTTTATTAGTTCACTTTCATATAGTTTTGTCATAAATATTGTGGATTTGGTATAGATTTAAGTCATTGTTGTTTGAGAGAGAAGACACGCCTACAGACTCCTCGGAAATGCTTAAAGCTTTTTCGAGGGCCTACTTAAAATGGTGTCAGACAATTCAGTATGTGAGGGCAGAGGAGCTGTGGTGACAGCTTGGACATAGGCTGTGACATCAGGCATGAGGTGTATGAAAGGACAGCAGGACTTTCTGCTCAATGAAATAAGCCAGTCACTAAAAGACAAATACATAAGTGTTTTTATTTATGTAGTCACTTATTGAGATATATAGAGTAGTCAACTTAATAGAAAGTCAACTAGTCAAGTTCATAGAAACAGAAGGTGGGGGCTGAAAAGAGAACAGTATGGGGAGTTCTTTGGGGAGTTCTTCAGGGAGTTACAGTTTCTTTTTTGCAAGATTTCCGTGATTGGTTGCACAACAGTGTGAATGAATATATCTAATACTACTGAATTGTACACTTAAAAATGGTTAGGTGATTTATGTGTATTTTACTACAATTTATTTTTTTAAAGGACAGCATATGGATTTGTTTAAAAATGGGCTAAATACTTAGAAATTGTTACATTTTAGGTGTTAATTTAAAACCAAAGGCATTTTTGCCTTTAAATGTTTAAAGGTATTCCTACATTTAGTCTCCCAGCATGAACTTCCAATCAATGAACCCCTTTTATATTTCCCTACCTGGAAAATGTGTTCTCTTACTCTCTGCCACTCGTTTCTAACAGCTTATCCAGGGTGTGGATTCCACACCGAGCGTTCCCTCACTCTTGACCCACATGGTTCTCCTCTGTCACTGAACTTGATCCTTGCATTCCTAATTTTAGGCCTTAGTTTTTCATTGTTAGTTCTCTCTCCCAATTAGACTCTGAGTTCCATCTAAGCATGTCTTCTGTTTCCTTAACCTGTCACAAATCTGAGGACTCACAGTTTGTTACTGCCTGAGCCAGGATTACTACTTAGAGCGGCTGAATCTCTGTGTTTCCCATTGAGGTTGAGTTTTCTACTTGATAGGTGTCATTGTGTGAATGATACATCTGACTTCATACCAATTATTTTGGTACAGTTTTGAACAAACATCAAGAAAAGATTTAGGAAAATACTTTTAGAAAGATACTAGAACTCATATTTCAAAATCTTTTTTAACTGAGCTAATGAAAGGCTTTAGGTGTAGCTGGATCAACTCTGCTTTCCTGTTTGGTCTTATTTTCAGATAGGTTTTTTCCACTTAGTGACAAAGGTGTCCCTTAGTTATTCCAGGTTTAAATGATTCTTTTGTTTTAAGGTTTGGGGAAAGAAAGAGTTGGATCTATTCAAGGGCTAATGTCATTTGCTGAAAGATTGGCTCTGTTTGCTTGGGTTAGGATTTTCACACAGGGACCAGTTGCTGGAGGCAAGGAAATGGAGGTAAGGAATCTTCAGATTGGCTGTCTGTAGTGGGTGAATGGCAGTGCACCAGGCAGAGAAAGTGCATACCCCAAAAGGGCTAAGAAAGACAAAATAGATGAGAACCATTTCAGCAGTATAGATGGAACTCTCGCTCTTTGATTAAGTACATTTCCCAGGTGAAGAGCATTCCATCCTTCAAAAATAGTAATTTTTAGAAGAATTAAGAAATCATTGAAATTTTGAATTAACATTGTGCAATTACAGTAAGGGAAATGTAAGAACTTTGTAAAGTGCTATATAATTTTGTTCAATAGTTTGCTTCGTTGATGCTTGGAGACTCACCACCAAATTCTTCTCATGTCCTCTAACTTTCTTCATTGATTCTAAGACTCTTAGCCATGTCGAGCAACTTCTCACGTGTTCCTTAGCCATTTGTGTATCTCCTTAGGCTGTATGTCTACGCAGATCTTTTACCTATTTTTCAGTTGGGTTATTTGTCTTTACTAGAGTGGTAGCAATTCTTTTTTTATTTTTTCAGTTATAGTTGACGTTCAATATTATTTTATATTATTTTCAGGTGTACAGCATAGTGGTTAGACATTTATATAATTTACGAAGTGATGCCCCGATTAGTACACCCCTGCCACTACACATAGTTATTACATTATTGTCTGTATTCTCTATGCTGTGCTTTACATCCTCATGACTATTTTGTAGCTACCAATTTATACTTAATCCTTTTCCCTTTTCCACCCAGGTGCCTAACCCCCGACCCCTCTGGCAACCATCAAAATGTTCTGTATATCAATGAGTCTATTTCTTGTTTGCTTGTTTATTTTTTGCTCTTTAGAATACACACATCAAGTGACATCATACGGTATTTGCATTTCTCTGTCTGACTTCCTGCATTTACTGTCCATCCATGTTGCAGATGCCAAGATTTCGTTCTTTGTTATGGCTGAGTACTGTTCCATTGTATATACCTACCTCCTCTTTATCCATTCATCCATGGGTGGACACCCAGGCTGCCTCCGTATCTTGGCCATTGCAAATAACGCTGCAATGAACATACGGATGCTCATGGCCCTTCAAAGTAGTGTTTTATACTTCTGATAAATCCCAGATGTGGAATTGCTGGGTCATAAGGTAATTCTATTTTAACTTTTTTTTTTAAAGATTTTATTGGGGAAGGGGAACAGGACTTTATTGGGGAACAGTGTGTACTTCCAGGACTTTTTTCCAAGTCATGTTGTTGTCCTTTCAGTCTTAGTTGTGGAGGGTGCAGCTCAGCTCCAGGTCCACTTGCGTTGCTAGTTGCCGGGGCCACAGCCCACCATCCCTTGCAGGAGTCGAACCAGCAACCTTGTGGTTGAGAGGACGTGCTCCAACCAACTGAGCCATCCGGGAGGCAGTTCAGCTCAAGTTGCCGTGTTCAATCTTAGTTGCACATCCCTTGCGGGAGTCGAGGAGTTGAACCGGCAGCCTTGTAGTTGAGAGCCCACTGGCCCATGTGGAAATTGAACCGGCAACCTTCGGAGTTAGGAGCATGGAGCTCTAACCACCTGAGCCACCGGGCCGGCTCCTCTATTTTTAATTTTTGAGGAACTTCCATACTGTTTTCCATAGTGGCTGCACCAATTTGCAATCCCACCAACAGTGCATGTGGGTGTTCTTTTCTCCACATCGTTGTCAAGACTTGTTGTTTATTGATTTACAAGTATTAATGATAGCCGTTTTTACAGGTGTGAGGTGATATCTCATTGTGGTTTTAATTTGCATTTCTCTGATGATTAGTGATGTCGAGCGTCTTTTCCTATGTCTGTTGGCCATCTTTATGTCTTCTTTGGAGAAATGGCTATTCAAGTCCCATTTTTAAATCAGATTGTTGTTTGGTTTTTTTTGATGTTCAGTTGTATGAGTTCTTTATAAATTTTGGTTATTAACCCCTTATCGGATGTCTCATTAGTGAATATCTTCTCCCATTCAGTAGGTTGTCTTTTCATTTTGTTGACAGTTTCCTTTGCTGTGCGAAAAATTTTCAGTTTGATATGGTCCCGTTCGTTTATTTTTTCTTTTCTTTCCTTTTGACCAAGGAGATAATAAAATGTTATTAAGAACATTAGTCATTAGCTATCAACATTAAAAAATGCACATCCTTTTGATTCAGCAATATCCGTTTTGAGAATGTTTTCCTATAGATATATTTGCACAAGTGTAAAAAAATCAATGTACAGGCTTAATCCTGCTACTATTGTTTGTAGTAGTAAAAACTTGGGAATAATCCAAATGTCCATGAGTTTGAGGACTGGTTAAATAAGTTATGGTTTACCTATACAAATATGCAGCCATGAAAAAATAAAAAGGTCCTGACATGGCTGTGGCTAAATCTCTAACATACATTATTGAATGAAAATGTAAGGAATTGAACCACATGTCTAGGAGTATACTATCATCTATGTAAAGAAAGAAATAATATATTTGTACAAACATGAAATATGTATGGAAGTATGTATGGCATACTAATAAATCTGTTGCCAGTGGGAAGAAATAATGACTGGCAGGAGTGAAAGGGGAACTTTCAGTATATCCCCTTAATACTTTTGAATATCATCTATTCAAAAAATTAAGTGAGAAAGATATGCAGAGAAAAATACAAAAGGTGTTACTGACATGGAGAAAGAGGCAGTCTCTTAACTAATGCTCTTTAGACACTTGAACAGACCTTTTAGGAAAACTGTCAGTAAGGCCAAGCCTCAAAATCAACCTGTGAAAAAATGTGAAGACAAGAAAAGAAGCTTTTTAGGATTGATTTAGAGAAAAAAATAGTACAAGAAAGTCATCTCCTTGGGTGTAGTAATACATATTTTTTATCTTTAATCTCGAACATTTTGAAGCGTAGGAAAATGGAGCAAAAAGTATAATGAACACCCCTATACTCATTGCCTTTATTTCATAATTAATATTTTTCACATTTGATTCATATTTTAAAAATATATGTAATGTAGTAGAAGAGGTGACAGAGACCTGGCAGATTGATTCAATTTCTTATCTTTGGTCCTTTAAATGGAGAATGATTCCTGGCTTGCAAAAAAAAAAAGTGATGAAAAGCATGTTGAGGGTGGGAGATGAGGGTAAAGGGGATCAAATATATGGTGATGGAAGGAGAACTGGCTCTGGGTGGTGAACACACAATGGGATTTATAGATGATGTAATACAGAATTGTACACCTGAAAGTTTGTAATTTCATTAACAATTGTCACCCCAATAAATTAAAAAAAAAAGCATTGAAAATAAAAAGAGGTTGAAGATAAAAAGAGGTAGGATGGTATTTATTTGGCTATGTGAATTAGTGTCCATCCCAAGAGAAATTACATCCAGTAATTTGTAAAAGAACTAGCCAACATGATTGCAAAAATGCCTGTTCGTAATCTTTGAAGAGCAATGAACAGAGGAGTTACAATTTCTAGGAAAGATGTGACCCTTTAGAAAATAGTAATCTCAGGAGCTGGGAAGAGGTTAGTTAGTCTTGCTAAATTTACCTCATGTTTTCTTTGGTTTGAGATTCCCTGGTGAGCCAGGGAAATTTGTAGAGAACAGTGCATTATTTCCTCCGTCTTTTCATCATCATTCTCCTTTTCCTCCTCATTATTATTATTAATAGAAGAAAAAACAACTACCCATTTCAAAAAATATTCATACGACTCCGAGGTGTGTTAGTTATAAAGTGACAGTCTCCCTTCTTCTACCCCATTCCTCCTCTGTTTCCTCGGCAGGGCGTGTTCCCTGATTCTCTGACTGACAGTGTATTTTGATTTCAGTGAAGCATTTCACAGAGTTCATGCTGTTTTTGAACGTGAGCTGGGTAATAGGAGGGCTTGCAACTGAAAAATTTTACCCATAGTTTGTATGGGTTTCTGTCTTTGGTCAGTGTCTTAGATTCTTTTTTTGTCTTTGTTCTTATAAAAATTGCACAGGACAAAGCTGGGAGAGAGTTAATATGTTGGATTATTGGATGTTTAATATATATAAATGTATAAAGTTCTACATTTATACATAATTTTATAATGTTTTAAGTCCTACCTAAAATTCGTTATACGAGTGCAGGATAGAGAAGACCTGACTAGAAAGCCCTTGATGGGAATTCATAAGACTGTAGAAGCAGGTAGACAAATAGATTTTCTTTTGGTATCAGTGTCAATAATCAACATTTTTTGATAGACAATTTGTCCATGGCTTTCTAGAATCTTAAACATATTTATTTACTTGGAATAATTGTCTTGATTTTTTTCCAAGGAAATTCTTCAAAGGACAATAATAATTTAAAAATGAAAGACGTTTTCAGCTGTTTTCTCTGGGACAGTAAACAATGAAAACATTTAACAATAGAGAAATGATTAAGTGGATTGTGGTATGTACATGTCAACATTAAAGTGATGAAAATGATGATTCTCTGGCTGTATAGAAAAATGTTTATAGTATTAATAAAAGAAGTAGAACAGAAATTATATATCATCATAATATTCTGTTTACACGTTAATGAAAATTGAAAGGGCATTTTAAACTACCGAAAACACTTTTTTAGGGTAATGTAACTGTAGTGAAATTTAAACATTTTAATTTTGTGATCAGGAGGTGACAGTAACTCACAAATGGCTATGGAGTGTAGTTCATTGCAACCTTAGCAGAAAACAACAGTAAACAACAGCCTTTCCTATGTAAAGGGAATGTGATGTTAGGCTACCTTATTAAATAAATGATGTTCAGACCATTGAACCTACATATAGGTCAAGTCACATTTGGAATATGGTTTTCAGTTTTAGGTATTTTAAGAAAAGAATCGGTAAATGAATTATGGAGGTGAACTTGGAATTCATGTTTACTCTGGAACAGGGGTATAGGAAGAAGAATAAGGGGAAATAATAGCATAGTGGTGGCTTTCAAATATTTAACTGTCAGCTGGAAAGAGTATAAATAGTTTGATTCTCTGGCTGCAGAGGGCAGGACTGAAGTCCGGGGGTGGAAATGATACCGTGTTTCCCCCAAAACAGGACCTAGCCGGACAATCAGCTCTAATGTGTCTTTTGGAACAAAATATAAGACCTGAACTTATTTGACTATAAGACCCAGTAATATAATGTAATGTAATATAATATATAATGTAATAATATAATATAATATACTGGGTCTTATATCAATTTTTGCTCCAAAAGGTGCATTAGAGCTGATTGTCCGGCTAGGTCTTACTTTCAGGGAAACACTGTAGGTATATTTCATCTCCTCTTAAAGAACTGTTACCTAACAAGTAGAGACACCTGAAAAATAAATGGGCTCTCTTCATTAGTGAGCAAGTACATTTAAATAAAAGGCATTCTTCTTAACCGCGGCTTGTTTGGCACCTGGATGAACCTAACCAAGGAACAGTGAGTGACATGCCACTATGTTCAGGTAAATAGGAGAGGGCCTAGTGCAGGCAACTAGAGAAAATGTAACTAGGTGAGCAGCTGACTTCAGGACAGTTTGAGGAGGCACTAAAATGGGGAAGGGGGCTCGATTGGGGGTGATCAAAGTGGTGGTGTTAGCAACAGGCAGTGGTGGTCCAGGGTGGGCCAGTAAGTGGCATCCAGTGGGTCTCACAACCGGTCACAGTGACTCATTGGATGACTGGCCAGAGGGAGAGGGTATGGACTTTGAAAACAAGACAGGGGTCCAGTTTCTAGATCCTGAAAGAATCCAAGTATCAGAAAGTAAATTATTAGAGGGGTTAAGAAGCTAGTCAAAATCATCAAACATATTGACCTGACACGGAGCCAATTAATTACTGACCTTAGATACCTTCTACCTAACGACCTTAGGGCGTAGCATACAGGTAGGAAAGAAAACATTGTTACTAGAGATTAAATAGGATCAAGTATATGAAGGAACTTTGTAACTCATGAATTACATATATTAAAGAAGGACTTCCTGGTATCTTCATTCCTGATTTTGCTATTGTGCCACTTTCTTTCCCTGCTCACCAATTGACACTGTTTTTCTCCCGGAGACATTCTCACTATTAGTTGGCCTGAGCTCCAACGTGCTACTGTTAGGCCCGGCCCCTGCCAGAGTTTCAGACTGATGTGGGGCCTGGTTGTGAGTTTCTGCGTTTGAATAACTCCTACTCTAGTTCATGGAACCAAGATTCGGCCTAAAACTTTAACTTCTCGTAGGAATGGAACTTTGCAGTGATCTTACTAGTTTTCCTCATCAGGGGCTAGAACTTTGCATCTGGACACAGGTTTGTGATGGGGGACCCTACCTGTTGACTAGGCCCCTTTGCTGCCGCCTATGTTTGTGTCTGAGCATATAAACCATGCTTTCCCATGCCTGCCCCACCAGCCTGTTGATTTTACCAAGTCATCTGAACTCTTGACATTTCCTCTTTTGCTTTTCAAACCTGCCAGGCAGGTTTAGCTGTAGGTCTTGGCCCCTTCCCGATTGCCCTGTCCTCCCATATTTACACCCTCAAAATTCAGCCCCATTTTAAAATAGGTTGTCTTCTTATGAGAATTGGGGGAAATGTTTTTAAGAGAAGCTGGAGAACCTGATTGAGAGAACCCAATACTGAAACTTGATAAGAGAGAAAAATGTTCAGATTATTTCCTTTGCATGGGAACAGACAACTCCAGTAATATATAAAATGTCTACTATGACTTTAAAAAATATAACAAAGGTAGAGAAGTCATAATACTGGAGGCCTCAGCTACCCACATGCTAGTGGAGTTTATGAGTTATCAGGAATGTGATTTAAACCCAGGAAGGTGTGATTAGCAGTGTATGCGTTTCTTATTGTTCAATAGTCCTGTAATTTGTGGTCATTTCAAAATCCTTGCACTGCAACATTGCAACATTTGTAATGGAAACTAAGTTTTATTTCGATAAAGGGGAGGGCATGGCGACAAAGGGGAGGGCATGGCGGTAAACCACATTCACAGGGAACACAAGGTTTTCAGGCCCTGGTCTCACAGGGTCTCGCCGTCTCTGATACTGTTCCTCCAGCATTCCTACTGCGCTAGGATTCCAAAACACCAGGAATCTGGTTTGCTTTTACCCTCTCTTGCTTTCTTCTGATGCTTCTAGGGGTTTCTTGCCTCTCCCTTTTAAATATTTTATTTGTCCAGGGTCCTGTCATTGATCTTCTTTTCTTGCCACTAGTACCCTTCGATCTCATCCACTTTCATGGTATCAGTTATAAATTGTGCTGATGACTCCCTGATACACATTTCTAATGAAAACATCTTTTACACTAGGAACCAAAGTCTTCCTAGTCTTTGATTTTATAATTTCTGTCCATTTCATCCCCAAACCCTGTTGATTCTAGCTCTTAACTTTCTCTGAAATCCATACCCTTCTCTCAGGTCTTCCTGCTACTGGACTGTAAAGTCCTGAGTCCGGAATCGTGTGTATGGTTTCCTACGATGTGAGGTCTAGCACCTTGGTACCTAGAATGCAGCCATGCTCAGTGTGTGCTCAACGAATGATGGGGGCCAATGCCTGGTATCAGGCCCTCATTGTTTTTACCTGAATTATAACAATATTTCCCTAACCGACCACTCTGTTTCTTACTTCCTTTTATTGTACTGTTTACACAGCCACTGGCCTGACATACCTAAAATACAGTTCTAAAAACCGGTAATTTTAATGTGTATTTAAACGATAAAGTCTTTTTAAAAAATCATAGCCATTATATTATTGTCATAGCTAAACATGTAGCAATTATTCTTTCCCTTTTTTCAAAAGAAATTGATTATTAGCCTTACTAGAAATATTCTTTTTTTTAAATAACTACTCTGCCATCTTGACTATAACCCTCAGAAACAGTTATTCTTTCATATCAAATATCTAGTTGTGTTCAAATTTTCAATTTTCTCACATTTAAAATTTTTTTCACAGTTTTGAAAAATGAGGATCCAAATAAACTCCATACATTGCAGTTGGTTAACATATCTCTTAAGTTTTAAAAATCTCTTTGTTCTCCCTCTGTTTCTTTTTCTCTTTGTGTTTCATTTGAAGGAATTGACTTGTCTGTCCTGTAGAGTTTCCCACTGTCTGGAGTTGGCTGCTCACAGCCTGGTGGTGTCCTTTAGCAAGTTCCTCACTCAGTTTTCTGCTTTCCTGGGAAATGGGCATTGGATTTAGTTATCATTCCTAGACAGATAATGCTTTTCTCTGAGGTTCCTTTTAAGACCTTCTCTTTATTCCTAGGGTTTTGTGGGGTTTTTTTTTGTTTGTTTGTTTTTTTAAGATTTTATTGGGGAAGGGGAACAGGACTTTATTGGGGAACAGTGTGTATTTCCATGCCTTTTTCCAAGTCAAGTTGTTGTCCTTTCAGTCTTAGTTGTGGAGGGTGCAGCTCAGCTCCAGGTCCAGTTGCCATTGCTAGTTGCAGGGGGCACAGCCCACCATCCCTTGCGGGAGTCGAACCAGCAACTTTGTGGTTGAGAGGACGCGCTCCAACCAACTAAGCCATCTGGGAGCTCAGCAGCAGCTCAGCTCAAGGTGCCGTGTTCAGTCTTAGTTGCAGGGGGCACAGCCCACCATCCCTTGTGGGACACGAGGAATTGAACTGGCAACCTTGTAGTTGAGAGCCCACTGGCCCATGTGGGAATCGAACCAGCAGCCTTCGGAGTTAGGAGCATGGAGCTCTAATCGCCTGAGCCACCTGGCCGGCCCGGTTTTGTGTTTTTATAAGCGTTTAATTTTTTATTTGTTGTTCATCATAGGTGTTCCTTTCTATATCTGTGGATTTGTGTTTTTGTCCCTTCCTGAGGCGAGAACAATGTCCATATCGCCTGTTTCAGTTTATCCCTTTTTCTTTTTCTTTTTCTTTTTCCTTCCCACCTACTTCACCCTTCAGTAAATGACAGAATAGACAAGTCATGTGATGTGAGCTAACTGGAGTTAAATAAGATCAAAATATGTTTAGGCAGAAAAGTAAAATCAAATTATGAGAGTTCTTCGCTTCACCAAAATATGAAGACTAAATTGGTCACAAGTGTTGACCTCATGAATATATGAGATTTAAAAAAATTTTTTAACAGAATTTTTTAAAATTCTTGTCAATGTTATAATTTTCTTCCTAGATCTCCTCATATTTTGGATTCTGGCTGTATTATAATGAATGACATTTTGACATCAGATGTTATTGGTCGAAGAGTTGATGTTAATGGAGAACATGCAACAGTACGTTTTTATGGCATCGTCCCTCCTGTGGCAGGTACAGTATGATTTTGTATGTGTTTGTCTATTTTGTAATTGTTCTGTGTAGGCTTTTCTGTAGTGATTTATAACATCAACTTTGAAGAAACTAACAACCAATTTATAGATGCCGGTGGTGCCAAAAAAATGTATACACACAACTTGTAATGTTGTATTCATCTTTTGTTATTGGTATATATTATTACCATTTTAATACAGTTTTTTCTTTTCTAAAATATGTATGCACTTTTTTGTCACCCTCTGTAGTTTTATTTGGTGACAATATCCTGTGGTATCTATGGTTCTATTTAATTATATACTTTATTTAGTGTTGCTATTTTTATATTAATTCAACCTTAAAATATCTCCTGAGTAAACTTTAAATAACAACCAAACCTTGAATTTTCATAATCCTAAACTCAAAAACTAAGTAACTTTTTGAAATCTTCTGCCATTAATCCATGTGTATATATGTTTAATGTAGTTTTATATAAATACAATTTAGTGTTACCTTTTTTCACTTACTATTTGGTATATATTTATCTACAGCATTATTTTACTTGTATTTTTTTAAATTGATAAAATTGACATACAACATGTTAGTTTCAGGTACAACATAATGATTTGATATTTGTATGTATTGTGAAATGATCACCACAAAAAGTCTAGTTAATATCCATTACCATATATTGGCACAAATTTTTTTTCTTGTGATGAGAACTTCTAAGAGCTACTCTATTAGCTACTTTCAAATATGCAACACAGTATTGTTAACTATAGTCACGGTACTGTACATTACACCCCCAGGACTTCCTTATTTCATAACTGGAGGTTTGTACCTTTTGACTCCCTTCATCCATTTTGTCCATCCCCCCACCCTCTCACCCCCCACTTCACCTCTGGCAACCACCAATCTGTTCTCTGTATGAGTTCTTTTTTAAAAGATTCTACCTATGAGTGAGATTTTATGGTGTTTGTCTTTCTCTCTCTTGCTTATTTCACTTAGCATAATGCCCTCAAGCTCAATCCATGTTGTCACAAATGGCAAGACATCTTTCCTTTTTATGACTGAATAATGTTCCACTGTGTATATACACTACATGGTCTTTATCCATTTATCCACTGATGGACACTTAGGTTGCTTTCATGTCTTGGCTATTGTAAATAATGCTGCAGTGAACATGGTGTGCGTATATCTTTTCATGATATGTAGTATTTTTGTTTCGTTTGGATAAATACCCAGAATTCTGGATCCTATGGTAGTTCTATTTTTCAATTATTTGAGGAACCACCATACTGCTTTCCATAATGGCTGCTTTAATATACATTCCCACCAACAGTGCATAAGGGTTTCCTTTACTCCACATCCTTACCAACCAACACTTATTTCTTATCGTTTTGATACTCGCCTTTCTAACAGGTGGAGGTGATACCTCATTGTGGTTTTGATTTGCATTTTCCTGATGGTGAGTGATGTTGAGCACCTCTTCATGTGCCTATCGGCCATCTGTGTGTCATCTTTGGAAAAATGCCTGTTCAGATCCTCTGCCCATTTTTTTGATCAGATTATTTTTGTTGTTGTTGCTATTGAGTCATATGAGTTGTTTATATATTTTGGATTTTAACCCCTTGTCAGATATATGATTTGCAAATATCTTCTGCCATTGGGTAGGTTGCCTTTCATTTTGTTGATAGTTTTACTTGTATTTCTTAATGGTTATTTTTAGTACAGTATATAGTTTAATTATTCCCCATTTTTAGACATTAATTTCTAGTTTATACTTTTATAAATAACAGTGTAGTAGACTTATTTATATATCTTAGTCACTCAACAAATATTTGAATATTTTCTATATATATTAGGAACTGTTTGAACGGGTACAGAGGGATTCAGTGATAAACTTAGACCAGAGGGTCTCAAAGTGAGATATCTGACCAGTATCAGCATCTCTTGGTTACTTGTTGGAAATGCACATTGTTGGGTCACACCCCAGAACTACTGAATCAGAAACTCTGGAGCTCATGCCCAACGATCTGTTTCAAGAAGCTCTCCAGGGCATTCTAATGCTAAGGTTTGAGAACTACCAAACTAGATAGATATGGACTCTTCCTTCATGAACCTAAGGTTACTGTGGAAGTCTGTAAACAGATACTTAATATGAGAAGATATTTTTCCTTATTTGACTGGGATTATTGGTAAAGGGGAAGAGAAAGTAACATTTAATCTTAAAGCCAGCTGATTAGCAGTCTTAATTGCTAATTAAGCAATCATTGTGTGCTAGGTGCTTTTACATATGCTCTCTACTTTGAATATTACAATAATTCTAAAATATAGATAGTATTTTTTTTATAGATGAGGAAACCGAGACTCAGGTCTCAAAGCTTTCATACAGCAGAGCTGGGATCTGAATCTGTGCTTTGGAGTCCATGCCCTTTCTACCCTACTGTTTCTCAAGAATATGAATATTTTAAGGTTCTTGATATATGTTGCCAAATTGCTGTCTGAAAGTATTGGATCAGTGTCCAATATCCCAATTCTCCGGGAAGTAGCCTGCGATGGAGATTCATATTCAGGAAGCTTAGTGTTCAGAAAGTTTATGAGGGAGTACTTTCGAAATCAATACTGATGGAAGGGAGGGGGCAGGATTGGGTGGAGGGAGGGAGAAGCTGGGCTGTGCTGTGGTCTAATTCCACGTTTCAGCTGGCCTGTGACGCACTTTGAAGATAGAATGGCTTTTAGTCTTTCCGGGTTGAGCTGAGGGGGTCGGCATTTAAATCTCTGTGACAATCTGTCATTGCCCTGGGAAGGTGTGCTTTTCCCAGTGGAGACAATTCTAAAAGAGGGCCCACGGTTGAGGGCTAACCAACGAAAGCCAGTATCCCAGCAGCTGTGGGGAGTAAGTCCCAATTAAAGGCAGGCTGGAGTGGTACACACCGATACAGTAAAACGGGTGGGAGCGATTTGTGGTGGGTTAACAAATATGAGTTGGTACGTGTTATTTTCATTTATTAAATTGCCAGTGAGTTTGACGCATTCTTCATATATGTATTGTCAGGTAATTGTTTTCCCCTAAGAGTTACAATTCTGTAAAAAGGGAACTGCTGTGTATTTCTTCCTTATTAATTATCTCATTGGATGGGGGCATTCTTTCCATTACTTTACCTCAATTGGTTGGTACTACTTTTGGGTTTCTTTTAGAGGTCATCTGATGGAATTGGTACAAAGATGCAGACAAATTGAATACAGATTTAGTAATTACTCCTGGGGTTACTTCATTGCATGTTGCTGTAGGGCTATTGTGACAATTAAATGAGTTAAGGTGTTTAAAGCACTTTGACCAGTTACTGGTACATAGTGTTAGCTATTGTTGTAAATAAACATGTAAAACATTAAAAAGAAATACAACAGTCTTAATGTTCTGCAAATGGCTACTTGTGGTTGGAAATTTAATTTCCTGAGATAGGATCATACATAGATTAAAATAAGTGTTCTATCTTAAAACTGTTTAGGTGGAAGTAAAGACGATGTGCGGTGGGCTGCAGTGGACAGAATAATGCTCCTCCCCCCAAAGATGTCTCCAGAACCTGGAGCATTGTGTTAGATTACGTGGCAGAGGAGAATTAGGGTTCCAGGTGGAATTAAGGGCACTGATCAGCTGACTTTAAGACAGGGAGGTGATCCAGGTGGGCCCAGTAGAATCACAGGATCCTTAGAAGTAGGATCGGGAGGAGGAGAAACAGTGCCAGAGTGCTGTGACATGAGCAAGTGTTGACTGGCTCTTGTGGGCTGGCTGTGAGGGTGAAGGGGGTCACCAGACCTGGAACGTGTGCAGCCTCTAGAAGCCTGAAAAGGCAAAGATGGATTTGCCTCTAGAGCTTTCGGAAGCGAGCACAGCTCTGCAACACCTTGATTTCAGTCCAGTGAGAGCCGCAGCAGACTCCTAACGTCCAGAACCGTAAGATAATCAATTGGTGTTGTTTCATAGCAGCAGTAGGAAACTAAAACTAATCCTGCATATTTGTGTAAGGTTCATGGAAATCTTCCCTGTGTTAATTATTTGCTTTCCAAAATAATTGGGTGATTGAAAGGCAGGATAAATGATTTTTTTATTAATCAGTCTTCACAGTAGTGAGTTGATTCACTAGAAGAACAATGAATTCTAAAAATCGTCATAAAGTCATGGGTTTAAACATGTTGGATATGTTCCAGTCCAGTGCTGTTATTATTATTGATGTGCAAATTGTCCCATCTTTGGCCAGTGTGAACCCCTTCATTCGATGTGACCTGAAGATTTTTGATAGTGTCCTTAGTGATATAAGGAAGCTATCAAAGGTGCAAGGTGCATCATATACACATTTTGCCCCACATCATATATATATATATTTTTTGTTGTTGTTGTTGTTTTGTTTTGTTTTGTTTTGTTTTTTTTGGTTGCAGATAGCATTTGGAGGCTACAGTCTGAGCTCTAAGGTTATTGTTTAATTGCTATTGGTTATTGTTTTTAGGCCTTTTTTAGTGGACAGAGCTATTATATTTGTAGGATTAATTATTATGGGTAGAATAGATTTAAGGAGAACATGTATTTAAAACTATCTCAAATACAGAAATACAGACAGAAAAGTAGAATAGTATAAGGAACATCTGTATACTCGTATGCTTGTTATTATAAGGAACATCTGTATACTCGTGTGCTTGTTATTTCAATCTAACAATTCACATTTTGCCATATTTGCTTCATTTCTTTTATTTTTTTGCTTAAGCATTTTAAATTAAATGTTACATATTGTGGTATTTCATCCCTAAATACTTCATCATGTATCTCTAAACAATAAATACATTGTGGGGATAGAGCCAGGAGTGCAGTTTCCAGGCTCTTGGCCTCACGTGGAAAGGTGCTGGCTCGGGTAGTAGATGGCTGTCAGCTGTAACTAGTTGGCCGTCAGCTGTAACCCGTTGGCCATTGGCCACTAATATACTAATATAACTGCTATGGCTGAGGTAGCAATGCGGATTGCTGTTAGCAAGTGAGGTGGGTTGCGATCGTGTGGCTCCTGCTCCCTGTGTCTCCACCCCAGCCGCCAGCGAGAATATAGTGGTATGACTCCCCTATCTATGGCTCCGTGGGTGTTCCTTTTTGGCCTCACCATGTCCTGCGTCCTTATGCGGGGAGCGGGAGCTGAGAGCCTGCATGACACCCTGCATGACATACATTTTTCTTACAAAATAGTATGTACATTTTACACTTAAATTTTGATTCATATTGTTTTACTGGTGAAGTTTTTTTATACCAATAAATAAACCAGATTATTGAAAAACTTTGTCCTAATTAACCTCTTGGTTTATAGTTCTTGAAGATTTGTCCCAAGGTGGAGTAGGTCCATTCTTTAAAATGAATAATCATATGGTCCTTCAAAATTAGAGGTCTTTTGAATCTGTTGTTTATGCCATCAGAATTCCACACTAGCTTTTTTTCCTGATTAATTTAAAATAGGAGTTTTTTGGTATCCCCTACAAAGAAAATCTTTAATCTTGACCGTTGTTAAACTTTTTTTTCACCAAAGAGGAAAGTTGTTTATTTAGCATCTTCAGGCTTTTGTAGCATTTATTTACCTGCTGTAGGCTTTTGACATTATTTATGATCTGAGTTACATAGGCCAAGATATTTTTTAAAATAACATTTATTGGTTGGTACTTTGTCAGTGTTGTTTTGTTGCTGTTGTTATTCCAAACTTTTGTTCTTTTTCCCTAGCCTTTATTGGAATAATACTACGTTGAGAGTCAGTCAGCACAGATTATCTGGTAGCAGATCTCCACATGAAGTCAAGTGCTTGTTCCTGAGCGGTTTGGTATAGCTTTCAGACAGCATGCTTTTGTCCTCCTACAGGAGTGAAGAGTAAGGTGTATGTGTGTGTCCATGTGGTCACAACATGATATGTTTTCATGTTCTGGGAGTAAATGGAAGAAACATGTAAACTGTTGACTGTTGTCTAGAAGAACATTTAAACATTGTGTCAAAACCAAAGCCATTGGGTTTGACAGACACACGGTAGTATTCTGATGAAAAATTGTAAATAACTTAAGTAGGAAATGCATTTAATTATTTCAGGATGCATTTTCTAGCTTATTTATTACTGGGTTGTAGCCCTGCATAAAATTTGTAGCAGATTTCATTATAGGAGAAATAGGCATTTGGTAATTGCTAACTTAAAGTGTTTTATTACCCTGATCATCTCTTCCCTCCTTTATAGATGCAAAAAATTTGTTCCTCTGGTGTGTTCTTGTTTGAGGCTTTGAGCAGGTGTGGGTTTGCTCCTGAGAGAGAATTCTTGCTCCTGCAAGTTAGTGGTATTTGAGTAGCCCCCAACTGTGCCGAAAAGTGGGGGGCCCTCTACACAGAGGGTTGGGATGAAGATTCAGTGAATTGATACATAGAAAGCACTTAGAACTGTGTCTGACAAGAAGTAAGATCTTTTTACATTTTGGAGATTGTTTTGAATGAGGACAAAGTACTCCTTTCTCCGGACATTTAATTTCCATCTATAGGAAAATCATCATAATATATTTTTTTTGTTAGAGCATGATGCTTCATTATTATCTGTCAGAAAAATCAATATAATAAAAATCTATAATTTTTTAAATCTAATTTTAAAAATCTATAATTTATGGCCCTCAGGGCAGAAAGTGTGGTGTTTACTGGTCATTCTTACCAACCACATGCTTCGTATCTCAGAATAGCAACAGAGAACACCTGTGCTCCAGTTCAAGTGCTTTTAGTTGGAATTTGCTGTCTTTAACTGTAATTAGAAACCTAGCCGAGGTAACATCTGTTTAGGAAGGGGAGTCTCATGCAGGGTACCTAGGGTACTTGTTAAAGGTATGAATCCTCAGCTTCTACCCCCAGAGGTTCCAGTGCAGTGGGTTGGAGTTACGGTCCAGGATCTTAACACGCCCCCTAGGCGATTGTGAAGCCGCATTCTGAGAATGGTCAGGTTTGCGTTCCTTAGGACGCACCAGTGCACCTGTGGAAAGGGAGATCCCCAGAATGAAAGCATCTGAGCCCTTTGTGGGACTGCCTGTCCACAACTAGGCCTTCTGTCCTGAGCTTAGGCTGACAGGCTTGAGTTAAGAAATAGCCATTGTGACACATCAGTGAATATGTCATCAAGTGTGTTGTGTCCTTCATTGTTTTAGTCTGTGCCCCTTGCACAGGCCTGCACTCCTGTGACCAATTCCTGTTAGCTCAGGGGCAGGGTAACTAGGTTTTCTTCTGATGAACTGAGATCTGTCCTCTGGTCAAGAGAATGCCTCTCTTTCTCGCTGCAAGGAAGCTCAGAGCTATGTTTGTACTTCAGTGCTATTTCTTTAATTTTCTTTTAATGCTTCTTATTCTCTCACCTCTTTTCAAAATTAATTAATTTTTGATTAATGGCTTTTGATCTTCTGGTACCCAGTTTTCTTTCCCTATATAATAATTATTTTTTTTTTAAATTGTAAGGTATTGCCGATCTTTTAAGGACATTGTCATATTACAGATTACAAGAGACTCTCTTCAGGTGGCACTGGAATAGTCCTAGGTCAGGGAGGCCGAAGGGAGTGCAGAAAACAACCTAATTCATCATTTCAACGGCCCGAGGTTTTTTAGACGACGAACCTTGTAGTAATGTGATTCCAGCCACTGGAGTATTGAAATTTGGACTTTGTTTCAGCTGCAGCCCTGAGCTGTTGTAGTCGCAGGCTCCAGGAAGGTGCCTTCCCTGAGAGGAGTTTGTACAGATCAACACGGAATGAATCAGAGTAGCAATATCGCTTAATGGAGATGGAAATGTCTCTCCATTTCTTATCCTTGGATTATTTGAATTTAGCTATTGTCTTGAAAAAGAGTGTTATCTCAGGAGCTGGTCAGCCCAAGAAGGGGCATAAGGACCACGAGGCAGATGTTGGCAGTGCCCATCCTGGACTTCTCAGGGGGGAGGCAAGGGAACTGTGCCCCTGGCTCAGCCCTAGTGTGGACATGGGTCCCACATGGGGTTACAGCCAGTGGACTTGAAACGGCTCCTGTCACTGACTTTGTGAGACAGATGGAACTAGATACTTTGGCCACGTACCGTTAGATATTCTGTTTATTGAACACCTCTAGATCATATTTCATGCTCATGAAGCAATCTTCTGATTATGATGTGGTTTCTTGTATCTAGTCTGTTTACAGGGTAGAATATATTGGTCATATGGAAGGAATCATTTAAGAAATAGACTTTTTTAGAGAAGTTTTCGGTTCACAGCAAAACTGAACAGAAAGTACAGAGAGTCCTGTATACCCTTTGCCCCCACACATGCACAGCCTGCCACACTGTCAGCGTCCCCCATCAGGATGGGACACTGTCGTAATCCATGAACCTACATTTTCCATCGTATACATTAGGGGTCACTCTTGGTGGTGTACATTCCGTGGATCTGGAAATACACAGTGACGTGTATCCACCAACATAATATCACACAGAATAGTTTCTTCCTTCTGAAAATCCCTGTGCTCTGTCTGTTCAGCCCTGTCCCCTACGCCCTAGTAACTGATCTTTTTCCTGTCTCCACAGTTTTTCCTACCCGGCATGTTACAGTGTGGGACCCACATACTATGTAGTCTGTTCACGTTGGCTGCTTTCACTTAGTTATTTGCATTTAAGTTTCCTCCCTGTCTTTTCATATCTCAGTAGCTCATTTCTTTTTAGCACTAAATAATATTCCATTGTCTGGATGGACCATGCTTTGTCCAAGCTTGCAAGTTTTGGCTGTTATGACTGAAGCTGCTATAAATACCCATGTGTAGGCTTTGTATGGACGTAAGTTTTCAACTGATTTGGATAAATACCAGGGAGTGTGACTGCTGGGTCATTAAATCCATGGTTTTTAATACTTGTGATTTCAGTGAAGTTGGGTCTGATTACAATTGGCTTTTCATGTGTCTTGATATCTAGGGGGAGAATGCATTACTCATGTTGGCCGGAATATTCAGGTTTGTATGACCATTTTATTTATCACTGTAAACTAATAAAACTGTATTCAGTGTCTGCTTCAGTCTCTCATGCATGTGAATTTGCTAGACTGAGCCTGATGAGGTCTGATGGCCATGGCATGTAGAGGGCAGAATTCTAGATCTTCCGGGGCTGGCTCCTGACTGATGAGGTGTCTCCTCTCTGTACCGATTTCTGTTCTCCTGCTCCATCTTTAATGCACTGGCTCTAGAGTAAAAGTCTGCAGAACAACCAGTCTTCCTCGGCAGTGTCCCAGCTAATGACAGTTAAATGCCGGCCTTGCTCTTTCCACCCCTGTAGGCATGAGAAATGACTTGTTCTTTGCAATGTAGAAGAATGCGTGTGCTGTGCGTTCTTGGTCATCAACTCAACTCATTCTGATAGTTGGTATGGTGAATGACACTAATTGTATTTATTTCTTATATAAAGGCCTTTACTTGTCAAAAAGTGCATTAGGACACAAAAGAATTGTGTGTGCTAGTGCAGGGTCTGGTCCTTTTTTGCTGTGTTATTTTTAAAAGTGTGACAAAATGAGACATATATGTTTGGTCTCTGCTTTGAGCCTGACCCAGAGCTCCTACAATCTGTGTCATTTCCTGAGTGATAGAGATACTAGGACCATCTTTTGTTCTAATGTTAGGGCTTTGACCCTGGTTCCTGCCACTGGACAACTAAGGCCCTTGGGATCTCCAGAGTGACGAGTGTCTTGTATGCTGCTGAATGACTGGTGGCTGGGTCCCCTTGATAGCTTCAGGATGGGGACTGGCCACCAGAAAGACCCACTTTGATTAGGAGCTTGAAACTTTCAGCCCTACCCCCATCCTCGGGGGAGGGAAGTGGAACTTCAGATTGATTAATAATCAGTCATGCCTGCATGGTGGAGTGTCCATGAAAACCCCAAAATTGCAGGGTTTCGAGAGTGTCCAAGTCGGTGAACGCATTCACATACTGAGCGGGTGGTGTACCCCACATTCTGTAGGGACAGACTCTTGTGCTCAGGACCCTTCTAGACCTTTGCTCACGTCCCTCTTCATTCGTTGTTTGTGTGTATCCTTTGTTATATCCTTTATAATAAAGCGGAAATGTAAGGAATTGTTTCCTGGAGTTCTGTGAGGTGTTCTAGCATATTATGGAACCTGAGGAAGCAGTGTGAAACCACTGATTTATAGCTGGTTGGCCAGAAGTGCAGGTGACAACCTGGGACTTCTAAGATGGGAGGAGTTTTGTGACACAGCCCTTAAACCTGTGCGGTCTGCACTAACTCCAAGCAGTTAGTGTTAGAATTGGGTTAAATTGCACGATACCCAGTCTGCGTGCAGCAGAATTGGAGAGTTGCTTGTTGTGGAAAAACCTACACATCTGGTGTAAGAAGTGTTGTGAAATTAGAGGAAGAAACAACTTTCCCTTTGGCAAGTCTCATGAGTTTCCATGAGCTTTAGCTTCTTATCTGTAAAACTGAGATTGCACCATTCCATGCTTATGAAATAGGGTTCTTGGGAGGTGCAGGATAATACAGTATGAGGGTGTTACGTTAGTGTTGCAGAAACACCTTCCAAAATCCAGGCTCGTGTGCCCTAGTGCTAGTAAGCCAACACACTGAGACACGGGTGCTTTGAGAAAGAGAAAGGTTTCTTTGATTTGGCCAAATGCGAGAGGAGGAGGAGCCTCTCTCAAATCCGTCTCTCAAATCCACCTCTCGCCAAAAGCAAAGGTAGGGAGTTTTTATGCAGCTAGGGAGGAGTTCCAGGGAGGGGGAGTTCCAGGGAAGCGAGTGAAGTCTGTGTTTCTTTAGTCACAGATGACGCTTTTTCATATCAGACCCCAGGGTGTCAGCAGCTGGTCACAGCTACTTGGAGACAATTCTTTCTTTCTGCGAAACAAACTCACAAATTCTCCTGGAGACCCTGAAATTATCTCCTCCTACTTGGCAAAGCGACATCACATCAGCAACTTCTGACTACATTTGTGAGAACTAAAGGAGTTGAGCAAGAAGAGCAATTGACATGCGAACACAGGCCTTATTAAAAATTAAATTACTTAATTCTAGCTGCCAAAAATACTAGGGGCCTTAAAATCACAAGGGGCTTGGCTACACGAGGACTTAACCTCTGTTCACACCTTTAGTTCCTGCCCCAACCTCCAAGGCACACTTTTAGCTCGAAGTCAGAAGTCCACTGGGGTTCCACTGGTTTTTTCGATGGTCCCTTAACAGGTCATGGACTCTCAAACTGTGCCTTGTCTCACACATTTTCCCTTCAAGGTTTCCCAAATGTTCCTACTTCGGTATGTCTTTCCACATACCACCACCAACAATAGTTACTGTCTTTTTATCTGTGCTTTCTTAACACCTGTACTTTTATTTTATTACAAGATTTATTTATTTTTTAAAACTTTTTAAAAAATCTTTACATAATGATTTAATTTACACATCTATCCTTGTTAGAAAGCTTTAAGATGTTTTGGAGCAAGGAACCAACCGTCTTATTTATTTTTCTAGCCTATTAATTTTTGCTCTTTATTATTCTACTTTCTATAGGTCTAGTTTGCTTGTTTTTCTCCCCTTCACATTTTGAGACATTATTTTCAATCTTGATCTAACATGTACATCTGAGTTTCTCTCAAAATGCAACTCTTACCTGCATTCTCCAAATTTTGATGTATATATAATACTTTCATTATTGTGTTCAAAATATTTTCTAACTTACATTCTGTTTTCTTTTTTGATGCAAGGTAATTAGAATGGTATTGCTTAATTTCTAAACATATAAGGATTTTTCTAATGAACTTTTTGTTACTGACTTTCAAAGAACCTACCCTGTCATTTCAGTCTTTTTAATTTAATTTATTTTATTTTTTGTTGTAAAATATACATGACAATTTACATTTTTTACATTTTTTTTAATGTATATAATTTTTCCACTCTGTATCTTGCCTCTACTTTTCTTTTTTCTTTTTTTTCGTTGGGGAATATTAGGGAACAGGATGTTTTTTCCAAGATGTCAAGTCATTTTTTAGTCTAGTTATGGGGGCACAGCTTGGCTTCAGGTCAAGTCATGGTTTCAATCTAGTTGTGGAGGGCGCAGCTCACTGGTCCATGTGGGATTTGAACCAGCGACCTTGGTGTTATGAGCACCTCCCTCTAACCACTGAGCCAACCGGCTGCCCATTGGCAGCTTACCTCCAAGCTTAAGCCATTGTCTCTCACTAGCCCATGTGGCAATCGAACTGGCAATCTTGGTGTTATAAGCACTGAGCTCCAACCACTGAGCCAACCAATCACCCACTGGCGGCTAATCTCCAAACTCAAGCCATTGTTTTCAATCTAGTTGTGGAGGGTGCAGTTCACTGGCCCATGTGGGAATCGAACTGGCAACCTTGTTAAGAGTTCACACTCTCACCAACCGAGCCATCCAGCTGTCTCATGTTTTTTACATTTTTAAGTATACAGTTCATTGGCATTAAATATCGTGTTTCCCGAAAATAAGACCTAGCCAGGCCATCAGCTCTAATGCGTCTTTTGGAGCAAAAATTAATATAAGACCCAGTTTTACATAATATAATATAATATAGTATAATATAATATAATACCGGGTCTTATTTTAATTTTTGCTCCAAAAAAATGCATTAGAGCTGATGGTCCTGCTAGGTCTTATTTTTGGGGAAACGGTACATTCATTTTGTATGCTACCATCACCATCATCTCCAGAACATTTATCTTCCCAAAGTGTAATTCCATACTCATTAAATAATAGTTTCCTGTTCCCCCCGCCCCGTCCCTGGTACCTACCATTCTACTTTCTGTCTCTGGATTTGATTCCTCTAAGTACCTCATATTAAGTGAAGTCATACAGTATTTTGTTCCCATTGAACAACTCCCATTTCCCTGCCCCTCACCCTGGCACCCACCATTCTACTGTCGATGAATTTGAATTCTCTAGGGACCTCAGCTATGTGGAATCATATAGTAATTATCCTTTTGTGACCAGCTTATTTCACTGAGTATGGTGTCCTCAAGGTTCATCCACGTTGTTGCATGGGTCAGAATGTCCTTCCTTTTTAAGGCTTTGTTTATACCACATCAAAAAGAATAATATACTTAGGAATTGACCAAGGAAGTGAAAGATTTGTACAATGAAAACTACAAAATGCTGCTGAAAGAAATGAAAGAAGACACGAATAAAAGGAAAGACATCCCATGTTCATGGATTGGAAGAGTAATACTGTTAAAATGTCCGTACTACCCAAAGCAATCTATAGGTTCAGTGCAATCCCTATTAAAATCCCAAAGGTGGTTTTGCAGACTCTCTTTTAATCCAAAACACTTAGTCCATTATAGTTTCACTTAATTGCTGATGTAATGGTTTCATATCTACCATCTTAGTATTTGCTTACTGTTTGTCTTGCCGATGCTCTGTTCTTTTTTCCTTCCTTTTTTACCTTCATTGGTTTATTTTTTCTATTAATTTGGTAGTTATATATTTTTCATTATTTAGTGGTTACTCTAGAGATGAAAATGTGCATCTTTGACTTAAGTAACTTTAACCTCTTCCTGAACTTATGCAAAGACCCTAGAACACTTGAACACTTACTTAATTTTACTTACCCACTTCCTAACACATATGGTGGATGTTTCAGTCTATGTGTGTTTTAAACCCAAAGAGTTGATGTTATTATTACTTTATAGTGTCAATACTAATTTATATTTCCCCATATATTTACCTTTTTGTTGCCCTTCTTTACCCTCTGTATGCTTGGATTTCCATCTGGGATAATTTTCTTTTTCCTTGAAGGTCACCCCTATCAATTTTTGTTTACTGAAATTGCCTTTATGTTGCCTTCATTTAAATTATTTTTCTAATTTTGGTTACATATATAAAACATAAAATTTACCATTTTGGCCATATTTTTCATTAAAATTTTTAAATTGTACAATACATGTAAAACATGACATAAAATTTACTATTTTAACCTTTTTAAAATAGACTTTTATTTTTTCAGAGTCGTCCTAGAGTCACAGGAAAATTGAATGGGCGTACAGAGATTTCCCATGTACCCCGTGCCCCCACACAGGCACAGCCTCCCCCATTATCAACATCCCCACCAGAGTGGGACATTTGTTACAATAGATGGACCTACATTGTTATGTCATTACCCATTAAACTTCACAGTTTACATTAGATGACACCAAAAGCAAAGGCAACAAAAACAAAAATGAACAAGTAAGGCTAGATCAAACTAAAAAGCTTTGCACAGCAAAGAAACTGTCAACAAAATGAAAAGACAGCCGACTGAATGAGAGGAAATACAATTGACCTTAAACAACAACATGGGTTTGAACTGCGTGGGTTCACTTATATGCGGATTTCTTTTCAATAAATACTGTAAGTGTATTTTCTTTTCCTTATGATTTTCTTAATAACATTTTCTGTCCTCTAGATTTCCGTTATTGTAAGAATGCAGTATATGATACATGTAACATGCAAAATATGTGTTAAAACTTATGTCATCAGTAAGGCTTCTGGTCAACAGTAGGCTATTAGTAGGTAAATTTCTGGGAAGTCAAAAGTTGTATATAGCTTTTCAACTGCATGGGAGTCTTGGCACCCCAAGCCCCTTCATTATTCAAAGGTCAACTGTATTTGCAAAAGATATATCTGCTAAGGAGTTAATATCCAAAATATATAAAGAACTCAATAGCGAAAAAAACCCAAACAATCTAATTAAAAAATGGGCAGAGGATCTAAACACACATTTTTCCAAAGAGGACATACCATACATGTGGCCAAGAGGCACATGAAAAGATGCTCAACAGCACTCATCATCAGGGAAACGCAAGTCCAACCAACATGAGATGTCACCTCACACCTGTTAGAATGGCTATTGTCAAAAAGACAAGAGATAAATGCTGGTGAGGATATGGAGAAAAGGAAACCCTTGTGTACTGTTGGTGGGAATGCAAATTGGTACAGTCACTATGGAAACCAGTATGAAGGTTCCTCAAAAAACTAAAAATAGAACTACCAGATGATCCAGCAATTCCACTTCTGGGTATATACCCAAAGGAAATGAAAATAGGATGTGTGCACTCCTATGTTCATTGCAGTCTTATTTACAGTAGCCAAGATATGGAAACAACCTAAGTGTCATTGATGGCTGAATGGATATAACAGAGTTCATCCTTGGTGTCGTCTGTTCTATGAATTTGGACAAATTTATAATGACATGTATTATACAGAGTGGGTTCATGCTCTTAAAAATTCTCTGTGTGCTGTCTAGTCATCTCTCCTTCCCCCCTAACCATTTTAACGTTTTTAGGTATTTAATTTGGTAAAATATACATGGTGTAAAATTCACCATCTTAACCATTTTAAGTATGCAGTTAAATAGTGACTACTGTAAATACCGCATATAAGTAGAATCACACAGCATTTGTCCTTTTGTGATGACTTATTTCACTTAGCAGAGTGCCTTCAAATTTGTCCATGGAGCTAGCACGTGTCAGAGCTTCATTCCTTTTTATGGACGAACACTAATCTATTGTCCGTGTAGATCACATTTTGTTTATCCATCTGTTGACAGACATTTGGGTTAGATCTACCTTTTGGCTCTTGTGAATAATGCTGGAGTGAACATTGGCCTACAAGTATCTGTTTTGAGTCCTATTTTAATGCTTTTGTTTATAGATCTACAAGTAGAATTGCTGGGCATATGGTAATTCTATATGTAGTTTTTTGAGGAATCACCAAAATGTTTTCCACAGTGGCAGTACCATTTTACATTCCCACCAGTGATGTATGAGGGCTCCAATTTCTCCATATCCTTACCAAACACTTGTTACTTCCATTGTTTTGATTATGGCCATCCTATTAGGTGTGAAGTGCTCTCATTGCGGTTTTGATTTGCGTGTCCCAAATGATTAATGGTGTTGAGCATCTTTTCCTGTGCTTATTGGCCATTTGCATATCTTCTCTGGGGAAATGTATATTCCAGTCCTTTGTTTATTTTTCGGTTGGGTTTTTTTATTGTTAAGTTTCAGGAGTTTGTTATATATTCTAGATAGTAAGCTCTTATCAGATTTGTGATTTGCAAATATTTTCTCCCATTCTATAGGTTGTTTTTTCACGTTCTTGATACTGTCCTCTTATGTACAAAAGTGTTTTATGAAGTCCAGTTCTCTTGTTTTTTCTTTTGTTGCTGTGCTCTTGGTGTCAAATCGAAGAATCCATTGCCAAATCCATGGTCATGAAGATTTGCCTCTTAAATTTTCTTCTAAGAATGCTATGGTTTTAACACATATTTAGGTTGTTGATCTCTGTTGAATTAATTGTTATACATGATGTGATACAGGGGTCTGAGTTCATTCTGTTGCATGTGGATATCTAGTTTTCTCAACACCATTTGTTGGAGAAGCGGTCCTTTCCGCATTGAGTGGACCTGACACCTTTGTCAAAAATCAATCCACTATGTGTGGGTTTATTTCTGGACTCTCCTATCTGTTCCTTTGGTCTATGTGTGTGTGTCATTTGCCAGTCTCACACTGTTTTTGATTATAGTAGCTTTGTAGTAAGTTTTGAAATTGGAAAGTGTGAGTTCTTTGACTTTGTTCTTTTTCAGCATTGTCTTGGCTATTCAGGGCCCCTTGCTTGCCTTCACTTTTTTTGAAGGATATTTTCACCAGTTATGGTGTTATTTTCTTTGAATATTACACCAGTTATTTTCTTTGAATATTTTGAAGATACCATTCTAGCTTTTACTGCTTCGATGGAGAATTCAGCTATTACTGGTCTGGTTGTTCCCTTTTGGAGATAATCTGTTTCCTCTCCCGTACCCCGAGCTATTTTAAGATTTTTCTCTGTCTTTGATGTATGGCAATTTTACTATAATGTGCCTGGGTCTGATTTTCTTTTTATTTCTACTGTTTGTTGTTCTTAGAGCTTATTAAATCTGTGGCTTGATGGCTTTCTTTAGTTTTGTAATACTCTCGGTCATTATTTCTTCAGAGATTGCTTCTTCTACAATCTCTCTACCTTTTTTGGGGGGGACTCCAGTTATGTGTGACTCTCTCTCTGTCTCTCTCTCTGTCTCTCTCTCTCTCTCTCTCTCTCTCTCTCCCTATATATATATATATATATATATATATATATATACACACACACACACACACACATACATACATACATACATACATACATGTACACAGAATGAAGCACAGTGTCAACTGATGCAAAACACAGACTAGAGTATTTTTTTCTTTTTTTTTCATTATGTATGATCTATTGTAAAATCATCTGCTGGATTATCATTTGAATTACTGAATTTTTCAGTTCTGGAATTTCCATTTAGGGCTTTTTAAAAAAATAGTTTTTAAATTTTCTTCAGAAATTCTCACGCTTATCTTTTATCTTCCTGAAAATAGTAAACATCATTAAAATTCCATTATTTCAGATGCCTGATGGATCTCTTTTTGTTGGCTGTTGTTTTTCTTGGTTTTCAGTCATATTGTCTTGTCTTTTTCTATGCTTGGTTATTTGTGTTTCAGTGCCAGGTATCGATTATGAAGAATTATAATTTGAGCTTTGTAACAGTGTCACCTTCCTCTAGAGAGGAAGGTACTCTGGCAAGTGGTAAGGGTTAGAAGCAATCCCAGATCACTTTAAATAAATCTGGGAATAAGAGTATTTGTAGTTGGCCTTTAGTCCTTACAAGAGCTAGTCTGTTTAGAGTTGGTTCCTCCTTACTCTTAGGATAAAGACATTTCGAGCCCCAGTACAAAACCTAGAGAGTTTCTCAGCAATCTCTGTCTTCCTTGGGAGGCTGTGATTTTTAGTATTGGTCTTCTAGCCCCTCAAATCTGTTCAAAGCTTGGTGTAGCTTTTTAGCTTCTCAGCCTCTTCTACCAGAATCAGTAGATCCTTGAGGGGAAAAAGTTGCCCTACCTGCTTAGTTCAATTCTTTGGGTTTCGCTCTTCTCCCAGATACAGGCATACCTCGGACATATTGGGTTTGGTTCCAGACCACTGCCATAAAGCAAATAGCGTAATAAAGCGAGTCACACACGGATCTTTTAGTTTCCTGATGCATGTAGAAGTTATGTTGCACTGTACTGTGTAGTCTATCAAGTGTGCTGTAGTGTATGTCTAAAAACAGTACATATGAAAAAAACCTAAAAAATAAAAAATAAAAGCAGTACGTATGAACCTTAATTAGAAAAGACTTTATTGCTAAAAAAAAATGGTTACTATTATCTGAGCCTTCACCAAGTCCTAATCTTTCTGCTGGTGGAGGGTCTTACCTGGATGTTGATGGCTGCTGACTGATCAGGGCGGTGGCTGTGGCAATTTCTTAAAATACAACAATGAATTTTGCCATATCGATTAACTCTTCCTTTTATGAACGATTTCTCTGTAGCATGTGATGCTGTTTGATAGTATTTTACCCACAGTAGGACTTCTTTCAAAGTTGGGGGTCAATCCTCTCAAACCCTGCCTCTCCTTTATCAACTAAGTTTATGTTTATGTGATATTCTTAATCCTTGTTGTCATTTCTACAGTATCTTCACCAGTAGATTGCATCTCAGGAAACCACTGCCTTTGTTCATCCATAAGAGGCATCGCCTCGTCCATTAAAGTTTTATCATGAGATTTCAGCAATTCAGTCACATCTTCAGGCTCCACTTCTCGTTCTGGTTCTCCTGCTGTTTCCACCACATCTGCACTGACTTCCTCCACTGAAGTCGTGAACCCCATAATCATCCAGGAGGGTTGGAATCCACGTCTTCCAAACTCCTGTGAATGTTGACATTTTGGCCTGTTCCCATGAATCACAAATGTCCTTAACGGCATCTAGAATGAGGAATCCTTTCCAGAACACTTTCAATTTGCTCGACATAGGGTTGCTGCAAACCTTCAATTTGTAAAAGACGCAGTATCTGTGAAGTTCAGTAAAGCAAAGTGCAGTAGAATGAGGTGTGCCTGTCTCTGTTTGAGCCCCCTGCTGTCAGTTCTGTTGGGTATAAACCATCATATGGTAACTCTGTTTATCTTTTTGAAGAAACATCATACTGTTTTCATAGTGGCTGTGCCATTTTACATTCCCACCAGTAGTGCACAGGAGTTCCCATTCTCCACGTCCTTGCCAATGCTGGTTATTTTGTTTTTTTGACATTAGCCATTCTAAGAGATGTCAAGTGATTTTTAAAAAATAGTTGATCTAGCTTTTCTAGTTCTCAGCAGGAGGGCAGATCCAGAAGTGAAACTCTGTGTGTCTTTTTGCCCCTAGCACAGTGCTGTATAAATGATGGGTACTGAATACATAGGTAGCAAGGAGGAGAGACGGTAAAGGAAATGCTCTGAAAACTCAGGCGATGTGCAAATGTAAATACGAGGTGTAGACAGCATAGAATGAGGGGTAAGTCTTGGCTTCTGGCGTTCAAATGCCCTGGATTTGAAGAAGTGTGACTTTTGGCAAGTAATTTTTCCTATATTAAACACACTATTTACTTATACCTAGAATTATATTTTATGAAAAGCAGATTACTAGGACTACAACTCAAAAACGTGTATTTGTCCAGGAGCTGGTAAAAAGAGGACAATTGTTATTATTACCTCCTTTACAAAGATGAATTGTCTCTTGTAAGGAGAATGAGATAATGCAAAGAAAAGTTTTTGGCATTTAGTGAGTGCTCAGTAAATTGTAGCCATTGTTGTTTTCTGCAGTTGTGATTTTTGTTGGCTTTCTGAACCAAACCTGCTATTGCACTTGCTATTGAAGTCCCAAGTCCAAGGTTAACATGTCCTTTCCCAAAGACATTTCTTCCTCTCCCAGTGGTGTCTGCGTGATAGGTTTTCGTTGCAAACTGTATTTGCTTGCAGAAAAATAGAGCATTACCTCTGTCAAAACTTACTGCTCATTTGGTTTTCTTGTTCTGCTAGGACTCTGGTTAGGAGTAGAATGGGACAATCCCGAGAGAGGAAAGCATGATGGAAGCCACGAAGGGACTGTGTATTTTAAATGCAGGTAATTTTTCATTATGAATTGGCATGGTTACTTAGGATGATATTTAATAGTTGAATAAAGGGGGATAGAGAACAAGAAATGTTTTGCTCTTGGGGTAGTTACAGAATATGGTATATTCTAAAAAAAAATTCTATTTGTAGAAAGAGTTTTTTCCGTGTTTTAAAAATTGACTCCTACAAGTGAGATTCCTTTCTTTATCCTTTTCTGTGTTTTTGTTTTCTTGTATTAGATGACTGTAAACATTTCTCATTGATTCCTTAACAATTTACAATTTAATGTGTACTAGAAAAGATAAATAGACTAGATATCCAATAAGAAACAGTTTGTTAAGGAAAACACAAAACATCCAAATAGTAGAATGCTAGGCCACTGTTAAAAGAACTTCTTGTCATGAAAGAATTAACATATTGCATACATACTGATATTTTTAACTGCTTGATTTTTGAGAAACTCCATGAAGCTCTGAAAAGGATGGTGGGGGAATTTTAGGCAGAGTCTGTCTTTTAAATTGTTGTTGTTTGTTTTCCTTAGGTTTTAGTTTCTCAAAAGGATTTCTTAATGTTAAGTTTATTTTCTTTAATTGTGGTTCAGTGAACACAATCCAGGCCTGGAAATGAAGACTCCTCTAATTCTGCTTTTAATAACTTTATGACCTTGGACAAGACTAAATTGAGTAACTTCTAAAATGAGGGTCAAAGTTAGATAACAACAACATGTGTTTCCTAGCCCACCCCTCTGTAATTTTAGAAAGTCAGGGAAGAGGAAGAATCACCTCGTTCCCTGGAGGCCAGCTGTGATGGCAGACCTGGGATGGGGCCAGCTCAGAACCTGTCCAGAGTTCACGGAGGAGGAAGGTGTGGAAAAAGAAATTTCTTAGCCTGTGTGTTGATCCTTTACCTACCTGGACTGGCCCATGATCTCACAAAACCTTCAGTGAAGGTCCTTTCTCTGTGGATCCTGTCCCAGCACACTTCCCTCTTCTAAAAGCTTGCCCAAATCGCCCAGGATTACACAGTGCTTAATGGTCTCTGGGTATGGTGGCATTTTCAGCCGTAGTTGTTCCGAGTAGAACAATGAAGACTTGCTTCAGTGACGGCAGATCTAGGATTTGCCCTGAAGTGTTGGTGGGAGGCCAAGGTCAGCGGCATCCACTCTGTGTTTGGGCTCCGCCCCCTGCAATAGGTATTTCCTTACTTGGTTCTGTCTTCCAGCATAGCCATGCCTGAGCGTTTACATATTAAAATACATTTTTTTTAACTGTCAGTTAGTTTTGTTTCATTGAAATGGGACTTTTGTTGACTTGAAAATCCTGTATGGGTAGGTAATGTTATCTGTGAACCCCATTTCAGGATATTTCAGGGGTAGTATAAAAGAGAGCGTTGAGTCCGGCGGAGAGCCACTGGTCTAGATGACAGGAATTACCTCGTCCTTTAAGGCTGTTAATGCTCATGTTGGTGTTAAGTAGAACATGACTTCAACTAGTACAGTTTATACCACTACCTTAGAATCTTTAAATCAGACAAAACAGATTTACACTACCTGTATTTTGTTATTTAGCTAAGTCAGATCTCTTACTAATCTCATACACACTTCTTCCCTTGTAAGAAAATTCCTTGGAGTCTTTTTTTCATGTGTTAAATTTTATTTGGAAAGGCATAATAACAAGATCAGTATTTTAGCACTAAACATTTTCTTTGTGTTTAGAAGCTATTTTCATGAAGCCAAAGCAATTTAAAGTTGTCAGGACCTACATGTTCTCATCATGGGCTGGTGAAATAGGTAAATGGCAAAATGGTGGTGTATCCAATTTAAATAAGAAAAATATGAATCAGAGTTGTCACATTGTAGCCAAACTTGGACCCCCATCTAATATCAACTGGCCGATAGCGTGTTAGATGTATAATAATCAGTGTGGTTGGCTGTGCTTTGGCACATCAACCTTATGGAAGTTAGTTTGCCTCATACCTTGTAAAAGGTACAGGGTGTACCGAGCAGGATGTTGGCTGAGCTCAGCTTCCTGGGTCTGCAGCAGTTCAGGGTGGTCGGCGTAATCTCTGCTGCTCTGGGTTAGGTCCAGCTCTCAGGAGGAAACTTGAGAACAGACAGTGTGGTTTTCAGGGCCCTGCTTGTGGCATATGTTCTTCTCAGCGTATTTTCTCCCCAGCCAGTTCAGATCACTTTCATCTCATGAGAGTCCAGTGTAGAATAGAAAAACATTTGCAAGGGCCTAACCTCTGCTTTAACAATGACCTTAAAGAAGAAGGATGGGCTTTAACCTGGGGAATAAACATTTTTACAGTTAGCTTGCAGTGTTTCCGTATTTTATCCCATTTGTTACTTACTCTAATTAATTATTTTCAGTGATTGTAACAGGTATTATTACTATCTTTCATTGATGGACAAATGTAGTAATGGGTTAGAATACAACATGAAAAATGACAAGCTGAAATCCTGGCTGTGGGCTTCTCTTCATGATAGGTCTCTAAACATGGGGTAGATTTTTTGTTTCTTGAATCAATGTGACGTTGTCAGAATGGGCCTAGGAGTGGACCAAGTTTATAATTGAAGGAAATACTGAGTTTTGATTAGAGGTTAGTGAGAATGATTTTCCTCATCTATTTCAGTTAGCTTTTGATGTATGATGAGCCACCCCAAAACTTGGGGCGTAAAACCACCGTTTCTTGGCTGGTGATCCTGTGTGTCAGGGATGTGGGCAGGCCTTAGTGGAGACGCTTGTCTGTCCCGAGGATCTACGACGGCCTTGCAGACTGGGGACTTGGTATTGGTTGTCTGGGGGACCTTGAGCCTCCTCCAAATGGGTTCAGTCTCTCTCTTCACACGGCCTTTCACCATGCCTAGCATGAGCTGCTTATACAGCGTCTGGTTTCCAAGAGGGTGGAGATGGAGACTGCAGGCCTCTTAATTCTCAGGCTTCACTCTGTCAGTAGAAGCAGTCACTGGATGAGTCTGCACCCAAGAGGAGGGGAGGAGACTCAGCCCTTTGATGGGACACGTGGCCAAGTCGTGTTGCCAAAGGGCATGAGAGTCACCTGTGAAAATCCTCAACCACAGTTCCCCTTTCTTCCCCACGCAGAAGTCCCTGAACCCCTTCAAGGGTCTCACCCTTTATCCAGCGTTGGCCGGAAGTTGCGGGTGTTACCATCTGAATTCCTCCAGATGCCAGCCAGGCTCCCCGGGTGCAGACGCATGGCAGGCGCCCCTTGCTCTGGAGACCTGCGGAGTCAGGCGCCCCCCTCACACCTGCCTACAGTGGTGAAAGGACACAATGGCTGCGGAAGACAGTCCTGTTTGGAGAAGACGAGGAGGGCGCGCAGCAGCCCCTGATGCCTGAGCTTCCCAGCCCTGCCTGGCACGTGACTGAGGCACGAGTGTTCCCTAACAAGGGCCCATTTCTGCTTCCTAAAGCGCCTTCCCAGTGAACCCCAGCGTCCTAGACAATCCTGTTCCAGCTGTGATTTTTGTAACAGGAAAGCACCTGTGTCATTCTTGGCACTCAGGTTCTCAGAAATGTTGAGTTGTGTAAAAACGCTGCTTTCTCAGCAGGCACTGCTCCCATAAGCACAGAAAATGGTGGTGTTTAATGTAGTACATCTGTTTCCTTGTGCACAACCTAGAGATGAAAAACTCAGATGTTAATGATATTCCTGAAGTTTTTGCTCCCAGTTTTAACCTCTTTCATGATAATCTCTTGTTTTGCCCGTTCACATTTCTTACTCTGTTTTTGGAAGTGGTTAAGATTTGGCTGTCTCTACCAGGCAGGTTTGGTTTGCACAAATCCAGACATCAAATTGTACAGTCAGGATGCTAAGACCCTGCTCTTCCCTTCACCCAGGCAGGACACTTTGCCCTTTGAGCCCACAGTCAGCATGTGGCAGAGGGTGTCCTCGGCCTTTCCCCAAACTCAGCAGTGTCGTGTTCATGGAGGCGAAACTGCTAGGCCTGGATGGTTAGGTGGACACACCCCACCTTGTTTCATGTGGCAGGTTTTTCTTGGGAGGGGTAAGCGTGTTAGATTAGTGCTGGAGACGGCTGCCAGTAATTCTTGTTCTGGTTCAGGTGTGTGGCTCCTCCCATCAAGAGGTCTCGGAGGCTTTTCCCTTCCCCTGACTCTAGATGGCCTGTGACAAGTGGCAGAAGTGGTGTTTTGTTAGTTCTGGGACGAGGCTTTAAGAGGCCGTGCAATTTCTGTTTTCACTCTCCTGGAAGCCCATCACCACATAAGTCTAAATACCCTGCTGGGGCCTTTTTTCCAAGTCAAGTTGTTGTCCTTTCAGTCTTAGTTGTGGAGGGCGCAGCTCAGCTCCAGGTCCAGTTGCTGTTTTCTGTTGCAGGGGGCACAGCCCAGAACTGGCAACCTTGTGGTTGAGAGGACGCATTCCAATCAACTGAGCCATCCGGGAGCTCAGCGGCAGCTCAGCTCAAGGTGCCGTGTTCAATCTTAGTTGCAGGGGGCACAGCCCACCATCCCTTGCGGGACTCGAGAAATTGAACTGGCAACCTTGTGGTTGAGAGCCCACTGGCCCATGTGGGAATCGAACCGGCAGTCTTCGGAGTTAGGAGCATGGAGCTCTAACCGCCTGAGCCATCGGGCCGGCCCTGTGGGTTTATTCTTAATAGTATATTAGGTACAATAACTTCGTATCTTATGCCAGGCATTATAGTGATGGTTTATATGTTATTATGATTTATTTAATCCTTATAAATAACCTCATTTGATAGGGCTTTATAGATGAGGAAACTGAGGCTGAGAATGTGAACACACTTGCCTAGGTCGCACAGCTTGTAAATCCTGGAGCCAGGAACTGACCCCAGGTTTGCCGGACTCGGACACACTTGTTGACCCTATCCCCACCTCACTCCCCCCTCCCGTTTTAGGAACACGTATGTTAACTAGGATTTTAATTTAAGCCATGTGTTTCATTTACCAAAATAAGCCATCAATTGTCTTTAAGCCAAGACAGAAAAGTGGGAAAGGATGGCACACTAGCCGTCGGAAATCCAAGATTTTTGGTTTTGTAATGGTAGACCCAGTATTCCCAACTGACACAGGGATGGATTAGGTCAGCATTTCTTAAAGTGGGACAGGAGGCCCACCTACATCAGAATTCCCTGAGCATTGTTTTAAATAAGCAGATTCCAGGGCCACAGCCCCCCACCCAGTCAGTTAGCTTTGCAGGTGACTTTCCACTTTTTAGGTTAAGTTTGAGAAGCCCTAGACTAGAGGTAGATCCCTTTGAACTCTTAAAAAGTGATGTTAACTACAGAGGGTGCCAAAAACATGTATACACATTTTAAGAAAGGAAAAAACTTATTAAAATTGTAATATTCAATATGCACTGATAACAAAAGATGGATACAAGTCATGTGTATACACTTTTTTGGCACACCGGTATATTTAATCTCTTTAGCTGAGTGATACAATTGTGTTTGTTAAAACAAATCTGTTCTATTTACAGTATGAGCCTGTCCTAGGGTTAAAATGTAATATTTTCTAGGCAGCTTCTGGTAGTCGGTGATCCTCTGAAATCACAACAGATTCAGAACTTGATTTTGCTGCAACAGAGAATTTAATGTCCTGCATTGTCAATTTCCCCTCTCCACTGGGTTATTTTCATCAACCATAAGTTTGTTACTTTGTCCCATCTTAAAACATTTCCTTTCTTTCCCCAGCTCACTCTCTGGGGCTCACCTCATCAGGCTGTGGGCCCCAGCTGCTCTGACCTGGGTTACCTTCCCGATCAAAGCCCATTGCTCAGTTCAGCGGCCAGCTTCCTTCAGCTGTTACCTTCAGGCTTTCGTAGCACTGGTCACTGTTGTCCACTGTCTTCTCTGGCTTCCAGGACACCACACGTTCTGGTATTCTCATGACCTCTGGGTCACTTCTTACCTGCATTGTTTCTAACTTTTGGGGATCACAGGTTCCTTTCACAATCTGGTAATGTCTTCCCACTTCCCAGAAAAACGTGTGTTTGTTTATGTTGGCAAAATTTATCGTTAATATTGTTTTCATCCTTTTTAATTATGTTGACGTCTAGGAAGGTTTGATTCCTTTAAGGTTGCAAGCCCAATAGAGTTTCTGATACAATTTTTGGAAATTCATGTATTTCATCATTTATTTTCTATAGTGATCAAATGATAATGTTAACATTTTCAACTGTTTTATAGGGTACACTTAGATTTAAGTCCTGCTAGAGATTAGTGAAATTGCTATAAGACTTGAATATAAATTGTGGCAAAATATCTTGTATTTCTGTAGAATTGGTCCCACTTGCTCTATTTTAGCCTCCTGTTTTAGCTTTTAAAATGGATTTAGTTCAAGTTTAAGTTCTCATTTGAAAGATTTTGTACAGAATCCTTTTACCCACAAATGTTTTCATTTCTTTGTATCCTTATCCAGTCTTTCTCTCTCTGTATGTAGGATTCCTCTGTACTGGTATCATGTAGAATTTGGTTCAATTTTTAGAAATCGCAACATTTTGTGAGTAATTTTATTAAGTATTACAGTTAGAATTTTTAAATGACTATCTATCTGGTTTACTTAATAGTTCCTGTTCATCTGGGCATATTTATGGGTACCAGAGTTCCTAAATTACAAATAAATGCTATTGTGCAGAATCTTTGTAAATACAGTTTACAATTATAAATACAAAATACAGTTTTAATTTTTATTTTTAAATTACTGCCTGCTGACAAATTGCCAGGAGTATGATTATACAATAAAAAATAAACCTAACCTTGCAATCTTGACGGTGTTAGTATTTGTCTTTATTTTTTTGTGTTCTGTTGAAAATAGTTTAATTATTCGAATTTGCATTTCTTAATCATTAGCAAGGTAAAACTTTCCCCCATGGATCTAATACTTCCATTTACTCTTACGTAAATTATCTGTTTCATATTTTTGTCCATTTAATCTATTGGGATTTTACATGTTTGCAGAAGCTCATGACCCTTTATGATCAATCATATCAGTTATACTTTTTTTATAGTATATTATTTTCCCTTTTATGCTGACTTTGGTTTTTTTAGCATATGGAAAATTTTTGAAAACCTTCAGAATACTGTATCTATCTATTCTTGGTGGATATTTTTTCTCTTTCTAAAATTGTATAATTGCTTTTATATGCTAATATATTTGTAAACAAATTTGTAATTGCAGATGCTTTGCATTTGTGGCAGAGTGACAGTTTCTAAAGGATTTTTGCACGTGTCATCTTATTTAAATGACCCCATGGATAATGTTTTCTGTGTTCCATTTTTTTCCTTTTCCAGGCATCCAACAGGAGGATCCTTTGTTCGTCCAAACAAAGTAAATTTTGGAGTAGATTTTCTTACTGCAGTTAAGAAGCGCTACGTATTAGAAGATGGACCAGAGGAAGATGGAAAAGAGCAGATTGTTACCATTGGAAATAAACCTGTGGAAACGATTGGTTTTGACTCTATTATCAAACAGCAAAGGTAAGTGGAATTGATCATGGGACGTAGAGCTGACTCGTACAGTTCTGTCAAGGTTCAGGATTAAGTTCACCTGACTATATTGCTGCTCAGAACTTTCTCTCAAACTGGTTTGTCCCTGCACAAGCAGCAAATGCAAATCGGAGGAATCTGAGAATAGAGTCTAGAGGGAAATTAAAATCCTTACTTTAGTTCAGGGTTGTTGCACTTTTCTAGATTGGAATTAAAACATTGATTTGCCCATCATTAATATTTATACCATACTATCTTGTGTTGACTGATTATTAAGTAACTAAGGTTGACATTTTGGTCCTCTTCTATTTCCTGGTGACACTTCTAGCTGGTTGAAGTCAGAAATGGAAACACAAATCTAAATTGGTACCTGTGCCATGTAACATGCTGGTGCCACCTCATGCACTGTAGTTCCTGTCGCACTTTTGACACATGCAGAAACCTGGGCCCCATCCCAGACCTACTGAATCAGAATACCCTGGGCTCTTGCTTTTAAGAAGCACCCCAAATTATTACGTAACTGTCTGAGGGGCTCAAAATAATGCATTTTACAACTGCTAAGTTGGAACGGCCTCTGTTCTCTGAAACTGTACATTGACTCCCTGTAGAGAGGCCCCCGTTCGTTCTGGTGAACTTTCTAAACCAGAGCAAGTGGAAGCTGATGTCAACACAGAAGCAGCCGCAGAACAGCCGTTACACAGTTTAGTGGTAGTGGATTGGCCTTGACCCCTATGAGACGCCCTCGTAGTGACCCCTGCTGGCCACTATGGAGAGTAGATTTGCAGCCCTAGCGGAGGCCTGCAGTCTTTGCTTTCAGTCTCTAAAAGAATTAAACTGGTTTTTGTTCAAAGTAAATTTCTTTGCTATCTTTTCGTTGCTATTGTTATTATGATTTAACATAATGCAGAATTTAAAGTGCACGTGGGGTAGTGTTGAAGAATAATTTCTCGAAAGCTCTGCTTTTTAGCATAGATGACCAGCATTAAAAAAACTCAGAATAAATCAAGCAACAACTTAATTGCTTTGTTAATTGCAGAACAATATGCCTTTGTTGTTGAGAATTTAGAAAATATAAATTGAACAAAAGAAAGTCAAGATTAATGCCACCATGGAGAGATAACTATTGTGGTTTCTGCTGTTTATCCTACTGATTTATGTGACTTAAAGAACTGTGCATGTGCTTCATAAAGTTAGAGTTCTTTATTTTTTCCATTTAATTTTTTCCATGCAAGTATTTAACTATCATTTACCCCAGAAGAGGCGTTTTCCCCCTCTTATTTGTTAATGTCTTTCAGAGAATGCTATGGGCTCTTTGAATATCAACCAATTGCGAATAGATTTTCCTCCCCTGGTTTCTGAGCAACCACATAACTCATGAGTTTTTCTGGTGAATGAACCTGTAGAGTGTCATTGTGTGCAGTGATTAGCTAGTGTCTCTCGGAACGGACCCAGAGCTGGCTTCAGCTAAGCCACTTTCCAGCCCTGACACAAGTTACTTGTCATTCATAAGCCTCAGTTTCCTCATTTATAAAATAATACCTAAGCTGTTAGACCTGCTGTGAATCACAAATGAGATGGCACCAGAACCGGGGGTCATCTTTGTCTGAGAGGGAAACCTCTAAGCCATTGAATTACCTCCTTAATAAAACCCAGCTGCCCAGCTTTGAGTTTGTAGCAGGAGCACTAAGAAAAAACTTAGAAGAAAGGAATCAAAACCAAATAGAAATTGTTATGCGTGATTTCTCTTGGAGATGGCTTTGGCTCTGCGGTGACATCTATTATGTGTATTGAGACCCGGGTCCCTAAGCTTTGTACCAGCTTTCCTGGCACTGCACCGCACTCCTGGGGGCAAAGCAGGATATTTTTAGTTTTGGAGGGAAGCAGTTTTAGAGGTGATTCAGTTTTATAATATTCTTACAGTTCCTTTCAGTGGTGCCATATCCCTGCAAAGCTAGGCTTTTGGCAACTGTGGTGATGAAAAGCAAATAGTCCTGGAACAGAAGTGGAGGTGGTGGTGTCCAGTCTCATTTCCAGATTGGGAAGCTGAGTCGTGCCCAGCAGACACTAAGTTGATAGGACATAAATGCTTAAGTAGTTTGGCCCTAACTACGTACTAAATGTGACAGTTAGGTATGCATGTATATATGTATTTATTTATTTATCTACTTATTTACTTATTTTTATTAGTTTCAGGTGTACAAAAGCAACATAGTGATTAGCCATTTATATGTCTCACAAAGTCATAACCCCAACAAGTCTATTACCCACCTGACACTGTACATACTTGTTTCATCGAAAATAAGACCTAGCCGGACCATCAGCTCTAATGCGTCTTTTGGAGCAAACATTAATATAGACCGGGTCTTATATTATGTTAGATAAGACCCGGTCTTACATTACAGTAAAACAAGACCGGGTCTTATATTATATTATGTTAGATAAGACCCGGTCTTACATTACAGTAAAACAAGACCAGGTCTTATATTAATTTTTGCTCCAAAAGACGCATTAGAGCTGATGGTCCGGCTAGGTCTTATTGTCGGGGAAATACGGTAGTTATTACAATATTACTGACTATATTCCCTGTGCTGTGCTTTATATCCCCATGACTTTGTTTTATAGTTGACATTAAATATTATTTTTATATTAGTTTTAGGTGTACAGCATAGTGCTTAGACATTTACATAATTTATGAAGTGATCCCACTGATAACGTTTAGTACTTATCTGACACTGTACATAGTTATTACAATATTGACAATATTCCCCATACCGTACATCCCCATGACTATTATGCAACTACCAATTCTTCTAATTCTTCTTCCTTTTTTTTTTTTTTTTTTTTTTTTTAAGATTTTTATTGGGGAAGGGGAACAGGACTTTATTGGGGAACAGTGTATACTTCCAGAACTTTTTTCCAAGTCAAGTTGTCGTTTCAATCTTAGTTGTGGAGGGTGCAGCTCAGCTCCAGGTCCAGTTGCCGTTGTTAGCTGCAGGGGGCAAAACCCACCATCCCTTGCTGGAATCGAGGAGTCCAACCCGCAGCCTTGTGGTTGAGAGCCCACTGGCCCATGTGGGAATCGAACCGGCAGCCTTCGGAGTTAGGAGCACGGAGCTCCAACCGCCTAAGCCACCGGGCTGGCCCAAATTCTTACTTCTTAATCCCTCACCTTTCTCTCCCAGCCATGGTTAGGTGTGTTTTTTTTTTGGCCTAGGGGCACCATGAAAAAATTCCTGAAACACCAGGGGCCCCATGAATGGAGAAAGTTTGAGAGCTTCTGCCCTAGAACTTGGCTGCTGCCTTTCCCCTAGTTTCTGATGATGGTACTAGCTCATGCCTTGCATTTTATCTTGGTGTCTTACCCAAAGATTGTCAGTTTTATGTTTTTTTATAAATATTTACATAATAACTTACTGTCTGTCAGTCAGTATTCTGAAAATTTCACAAATACTCACTAAATTATAGCATTTAAAAAAACTGTAAAATACACAACAGAAAATTCAGTCTTAAGCACTTTAAGTGTACAATTCTGTGACATTGAGTACATTCACATTTTTATGCAACCATTCCCCACCACCATCTCCAGAATTTTCTCATCTTCCCAAACAAACTGTCCCCTTTAACAACTCCCCATTCTCTCTCCCCCAGCCCTGGGCACCCACCCTTCCACTTTCTGTCTCTGTGAACTTGACTACTTTTGGGACCTCATATAAATGGAATCATACAGTATTTGTCCTTCTGTGACTTATTTCACTTAACATCATGTCCTCAGGGTTCACCCATGTTGTAGCCAGTGTCAGAATTTCCTTTCTTTTTGTGGCTGAATAACATTCCATTGTGTGGATGGACCACGTTTTCCCCACCCATCACCCATCGATGGACACTTGGGTTGCTTCTGCCCTTTGGCTAATGTGAGTGACGTGCTATGAACATGGGTGCGCATCATGGCATTTTAAAGATGTGGACTCTGCAGCAAAGAGATGTTAACTCGCCCGTGGCCAAAGGAGGTGTCAGAATTGGGATTCGAACCCCAGCAGTTGGCTGGGCTCTTAATGAATAGAGCGAACATGTTCTCTGCGCTAAATGTGGTGTCAGAGAGTGTTTGGTGAAGCTGGAGATCCCCAGCTCCTCTAGGGTGAATCCCTGGAGAGACTTTCACGTGTGAGTGCAAGAAGTATGCACCGGTGTGTACTTCAGCACTGCCGGGAAGAATCCCAACGTCCGCAGAGGAGTAAATGAATGAGTTGTGGTCTGTTCAGATAGTAAAAGACTGTAAGATGTGAAAACGAGAGTTCTGGGTACATGTGTTGATATAGCTGAATGTCACTGCCGGACAACACGCTGTTGAGGAAAGAAGTGATTTGCAGGAGGGTATACAGTAGGGTACCGTTTATGTCATTTCAGTGTTCAGAAAGATTGTAATTGTTGAGGGATATGGAAATGTATAGTCAAACTATTAAGAAACGCTTAAGAGTAAACAGACACCGAAAGTCTCACACTGGTTACCTGTGGGGGGGGGATGTGTCATGGAAAGTGACACAGGACTTCGGTTGTATTTATAATGTTTGTAATGTTTTCTCTTTTGTCCCAGTAATGCTTTATTTCTGAAGTTGGGTGGTGGGTACTGGTATTTGCAATTTTCAGTACCTTGTTACATGTCTGAAATGCTTTTTGACTTTTTAAAGGGCCAGTGGATAGCGTACGTGTTGATGTATATATACATGTGAACTATGTGTTTTTCATGCAGTCAGCTGAGCAAGTTGCAAGAAATTTCTCTGAGGAACTGCGCAGTAAGTTGTGCTGGTGACAAGGGAGGCATTGCCAGAGCGTGTCCCAGTATCCTTTTCAGTGACGACTCAGGACGGGGATGCGACTGGGCTGACACTTGTGCCCGACGCCGCTCTTGCCCACCCAGCGTCCACTCTCCCCGACCCTCTAACAGCAGCCCGGTTTCACCTGGGGCAGTCGCTGCCCAGCTACATTATTTACCGTCCCAGGCCCCTTGCTTTCAGGGGAGGCAGTGACTCACCTGACCAGTGAGGTGTAAAGTGGAAGTTTCGGGGTGGGGCTCCTTAAAGCGGACAGATGGGGCTGCCATCCGCCTCTGCCCTGCAGCCTTGCTGGCACCCGTCTGGGAAGCCTGACGGAAGAGTCAGCAGGGACTGGGGGGAGCTGGTGTCCCTGCTGGTGTCCGAGCCCTGGGCTGCCTCCTAGTGAGAAAGGAAACGCTTCCTTTATTAAGCTTCCTGTTTCAGCCGAGTGCAGTTTTGTTAAAATAACCTCAAAACAGCCTTTTCTAAAGTTTGTGATCTTTTCTCTGCCTTCTAAGTGGTTTTTTGTTTGGTTGTTTTTTTGCCATATATTGCTATTATGTCCACAACTTAAAATATAGGAGATAAGTTTTTAAAAAATTTTCCAATGGCATCAAATAGACTTGCTCTAACTTTAAAAGGTCTTCTCCCAATTCTGTAAGTCTGCCACATCGCTACGTAACAACTGATGCAAAAGAAAGCGGCTTGTAATCAGTTTTTTCTGAGTGAAGAGGTGGCAGATGAGTAGCTCTCTTCAGCAGAATTTTCTAACTACCCGACAGCCCATACCGTGTGGTGACAGGAATTGGAGCAGAGCTGCCAACCTGTGTGTCTGAGCTGTCATCCCCTAGCTTTGGGGTGGCTGTGGGGCTTGTGGGTGGCTGCCTGGTGTGAGGGTCCCGCCATAGCCTGCGGGGCTGGGGTCGTGGGGCTGGAGCGGGGTGACGGGGGCGCAGTGCGCATAGGTGTCCCATGTCTGTCACCGGCCAGCCGCTCCTGAACCCTTTCAGGTTGGGGATTGGACGGTTCAAGGCTTACTGGAACACATCAGCAAAGTTCTGGGCGGGCGCTGCGTCAGGGAATGTGGGCCGTTTGGTGGCTGCCGCGTTGTCAGCAGGGCAGGGACCGGCAGCAGCTTGCCCGTCAGACTGCTCTTTCCCGGGGTCCCCCAAGACTGGAAGAAATGAGGTTTCCCTGAGATAGTCAGGGGAGCAGATGTCTGCGGCTCCTGACTGAAGTCTCGTCCGCAGCAGAAGTCTTGCAGTGTGTGACCCAGTCGTACTTTGCGTTGATCCTTCAAGGTCATTCACTGGCCAGGGACACGCTGGCCCTGCGCTCGGCCAAGACACCCGTGAGAGCAGGAACCGTGTAGCTGCTCGGAATGTGTACGTGTACACACGGCACCTCGTCAACTGTGGGTGGCTCGTTCAGTCAATTCAGAGTCGCCCAGAATGCAGGTGGCCTGTGCACTGTACAGACCAGGGGACGTTTCCTCTGCCTGCCGAGAGGGCGTTGTGCGTGCAAACCCTTTCTAACCAAGCTGCTGGCGGGGCAGCCGGCTCGTGGGACTGAAAGCTGCCTGGAGTGTGACTGCGAGGCACGAGCAGCACGAGGGGCGTGAACAGATCAGGGGGCTGACACGTTGTCACTCGGCATCAGCGCCGCGGGATGGGCGTCTGTCCTGTGTCCTCGGCGGTGTTGGCACTGCCCGGGCCGGGGATCTCCTAGCGCCTTCTTTGGTTCAGGGGCCGGCAAGCTTTTCCTTAAGGAGACAGATAATAAATACTTTAGCCTGTGCCTCTCATGGAGGGAAATGACCCCTAAGGGTGTCCTGAGCCAAGCCGCCGGCGGGCGTCACGCACAGCTCTGCTTGCTGGGGCGCTGAGTCACCCCTTTTTGTGCATTCCCACACCTTCCTTCCCTCTTCCTGATCTCCTTGTAGAGCTCCCCAAGTTTCCTTTGCAACCAGCCCTGGGGATTGATGCCACGATTTTGATAAAATGCCACCTCCTCCATGTTTTATCTACGTTTAAAGACTCCCTGTTATCGGGTCCAGGGTGAGACTGCTTGGGTGTAAATTCAGACGCGTTAATCCGCATAAGGCTGCAGTTACTCTGTGCCCGTTTTCTTCTGCCATGAAAAGGAAAATAACACAGCACCGAGCCGAGTGTCTCGATGATGATGACAACGACACCATCTCTGTTCTGTGCCCCGCGCTGGCCATGCCCCCTCTGCGGGTCCTGGGGGCGCCAGGCCTCTGGAGCTCATGTACATCTCTCGGCACTGCCCTCCCCTGGACTCGTCTCCAGCCGTGTACTTGATGCCCGTTTGCGTATCCGATGGTCATCTCAAACTTAACACGTGGGGGACTTGAAGTCCCTTGACAGCCACTCACCCTCTCCTTCTTCCTCTCAGCAAATGGCAGTTCCCGTGGCCCAGGCTGAAAACCTCAGCGTTGGCCTTGGCTTTTCCTCCTTTCTCCCATCTCATCTAAACCATCGGCAAAACCCGAGTCCCACTTTCCTGTTAGGTACCAAAGCTGTCATTTGTCATCCCCAGGGAACCTCCTGACTCCCTTTCTGCTCGGTCTTCGTTCCCCACAGTCTGTTTATTGTGTCACACCGCAGCTGAGGGACCTCTGACAGACAAGGTCAGATGCCATCGCGGGCCCAAGCCCCGCAGCCCCCATGTCAGGCAGACAGGCAGACGAGCAGACGTGCTCTGGCCCGGCCCTGCGGCCTCGGCGGCTCCTTCCAGCTGCCTGGCCCTCTGCCCAGGTACACGAGCTTGCTGACCGTCATAGGCCCACCTCTCTGACCTCAGGGCCTTTGCATCAGCCCTCTGTCCGGATGGCATTCCCTCATTTCCATCAGTCCCTGCTCAGATGCCACCACCTTCCTGCTCAGTGCTCTGAGCACGTGTCTGCCTGGCAGCTGTAGGTCATCTCCCCACTGACACTGTCATGTTCATCGTCGTGCTCCGGGCCCCCAGTACTTACCTGTGGAACAGACGAACCGTTTCCAGACATGGCAGAGTGAGGTGGAAGAATCTCCTCTGGGCGGTCCAGTCCTGCTCCAGGCGCCCCCTCGTCACTCTATCCCCGGGGGTTTTGCTCAGCTGTGCCCCTTCTTGATGGCACTGCCACCACTCCCCTCTAGCAATTTGGCTCCAGTACCTTTCTTTCCTGCTGCTTTTTGCTTCTCTGAATTCCTGTACCAGGGACAGTGGGTGTCACACCAACTGCATACAGTCTGCGGGGACCCTGTGACTGCCCAAGGCCTTCTTAGCACTTCTGAACGTTTGTCCAAGCTAATGTGTTGTCTCTCCTGGGGACGTCACGTGATGGGATGGGTTCCTGTGGTGCTGCGGCTGGTGACAGTGCCAGGTGGGACCTGGGGACACCTCAGTGCTTAAAAGAGCACCGCCACCAGTTTTCCTTTTTTGTTGATAACGTGAGAATGGTGTGGCATTGTCATTTGGTTCTCATTCCTTTGATTGTAGATGTTTGTCCCAAGTTTGCAGTACTATACGAAAAGGAACCTTTTGGCTTCTGAATGAACAGTTGGATGATTTAAAAAGGTAAAAGTAAAATGTGCAGAATAGAGGGCATAAAGTGAATAATGAAAGATCCCATGCTCCAGAATTAAGAGGTAACTCCTGTACGTCTTCTCTGAATCTTTCTGCCTACTGTTTCTTAACATGAGCTTTTAGATATTAGAAATGTAGATGTGTCCAGAAATCTGCTGTCTTCATGGGATGAAGTCACAGATATTGCTGATCAGCTCACACACCTGGAAGTCCTTAATCTCAGGTAGGAACTCTTTCTTGGTTGCCTGTCACATGATTTGAAATTCCTCTCTTCTCGCTCTCTCCCAGCATCTCAGTGGGAATGGGGTAGGCAGGATGGCTCAGTTGAATTATTTAAGCTTAGCTTATTCTTTCATATTCTTTGATATTATAGTTTTTCAAATGGTCATGAGGTGGTTCATTAACAGGGAATGTGTTTTACTTTTTAATTGGGTGGGGAGGGGGCAGGTTGACATACTGAGCAGAAAGATCCTATTAATATTTCTGGTGAGCCTGACCATACAGGTAGCCCAGCTGGGGGAGCTCGTATTTAACTGGGGAGTAAAGAGAGGTGACATTAAAAGTGCTTGTTCACTTCTGAAGCTTCTAGCATTTCAGTTGCTTTAGGAATGAGTAATTTCACTGGAATAGTTTAATTCAGTTCTGATAAGGATTTTTCACTAATCTATGTATTTTACTGATGTCAGTTTTCCAGGCCTTCTCGAATATTTGATTAGTTTTCATCTCAGAACCTAACTTTCCAAGAGCTCAGCCAGGCTTCCCCTTTCATTCATGAGCCAGCTTTACATACACAGGTAGGTTCAGTGTAGCAGGTAGTCAGGCCGAAATTAGTTGTGCTCCCAAATAAAGCAAAGTTTGACCCACGGTGTCTCCTGTTCTGGAAATAAGGGCTAATGTGTGTTAATGGTCTCTTCTTTCAAAATGATGGTCATGGAGTCCTTTGAGACTAGGATCTCGAAAGAGAACATAAAGGGCAGTAATTCATTTCATCCATCCTGATGGCAGAAGGGCGGACTGTTTAGACAAGCAGAACTCTAGCCCACGGACCTCGCGTACCCATGAGACTTCACAGTGGGGCTCGTGTTGCCATGTCCAGAGCCGCACCCTGTGAGGGGGACGCTGACCTTCCAAACGCTTGAGCCTTGTTTCAGGAACCTCACGCAGCTGCCTGGACCCGTGGAAACAGCTCTGCATGTCAGACACTGGAAAGCTGATATTGTCAACATTAAAAATTAGATAGCCTTGGCTCACTTTGTTTTTAGTAAGATTTCATTGTAAGGTTGAAACAGATGAGACTCGTTAAATCCCAAATTGTTGCTTTCAGTGACTGTTTCAGCTGGGGCTACTGTATAGCAATAAGCACATTGTATCTTCTTTTTCTACAGTGAAAATAAACTAAGATTTCCCTCTGATTCACTATCTCCAACCGGAAGATTCACTACACTGAAGGTTTTAGTTCTTAGCCGAACAGGAATAACATGGGCCGAGGTAATCATATTTCTTTATTACCCAGTAATTAGCAATTTTAAATTCTTGGTTTAATTAGTAATTGAAGCACCACTATGGCCTCATTTTAATAGGATTGTTTAAACTGTCTTACAGACAGGAGTTACAGGACCATTGTAGTGACGTAGAAGTTTCTATCTAGGAATCCGCATTCTCTGGGCTCATTCGGATTTGTTCTGGTGTCTTTCTGACCTGTGGCTCTCCATAGTGCCATGCAGTAAATGTGTGCCAAGCTGCCAAAAGCCTTAGTTAGCTGCTGATTGAGCGTTTAGCTGCCTGAGTTTCCCACAGGTGTTCTTAGGGCAGAGAACGAGCAGCAGGAAGGTTCTCACATCCTTTTGAAGTTCAGCTTCTAGAATTCTCTGTTCATTGTGTGCAGCTGTGGGGATTCCTGGGTCCCTGGCCCGGCAGCATATGGAACTTCTCTCTGGTACTGGTACTGCTGTTTTCTGTCAGGGGCTGACTTCACACACCCAGAATAGTCCACGTTCAAACAAGTGCAGACAAGTACACCCCCAGCAAGCTGTTCATCTGTGAAATGTCACCGAGGCACCTCCCTTAGGGATGTCACCTTGAACTTGAGTGCTTCCAGTGGCCACCACTGTGTAACTTCTTTCCTGGGACTCCCTCTCCAGGGTTAGTTAGCATCAGACAGGAAGGGCGTGTAGGAATGCCGGTGGGGAGATGGCCGTCAAGTTGAAGTGAGAAAAATCAGGAGTAGTCATTGGGAAGTTTTGACTGATGAGTACATTCTTTACAAACCCAGACTGGCATCGAGCATCGAGGGAAGGGTGTTTCCTTCCGTTGCTTAAGCAAACCACAGAAGTAACAAGGACATGCTAAGTCAGCCTCTGCAGTCCACCTTGGGGGTGCCTGGTCCATTTCCGGCTTGCTCCCCATGTGGTGCCGACACCTGCCTTGGCTTCAGAGTGCTGAAGTTAGGCTCCGTGTCATTGAAACACATGCCGCCAGCATTTTAATGTTACCAGCCGCCCACCAGCCCTCCTGGCCTGAAATGTCCATCAGGTACTGCTTCTAAAACAGTGACTGGACTGAACTCGTGGCAGCCCGAGTCGCCCCCTAACTGCGTCTCCCTTTAGGTGCTGCAATGTGCTGCCGGGTGGCCGGTCCTCGAGGAGCTGTACCTTGAGTCCAACAGTATTTCCATTTCAGAAAGGTAACAAGGGTTGACTTCCCTGCGCCTGTCACCACCTAATCATGCTGGATAAAGTCTGTTATATCTTTAATTTTTAGAAGGATCTGCAAGAATTAGAAAAATGCTTCTTCATTGCCTTGACAAATTAGAATGTCTACTATAACTTCATTACTCATTGAGGAAAACCCCATTAGGGTGAAAGCCTCGAATTAAATGTTTTGGAAGGCATGAATTTTATTAGTTTTACATAAATGTGTTTAACTTCTGTGCTTAAATGGAAAATCTGTAGGATTTGTTGTAAGGATTAAATCATTTGTAATTAGCACTGTTTGCTTAAGGTCTATGTACCAAAGTAGTTGAAAAGCTTGATCCCTTAAGTAAATTAAATATGTTGCCATTTCATCTTCCTTTTATTGATATTATTAAATTACTGTGTAAAATAAATGTGGGCAAATTTACAACAAATTTTTAAAGAATTCAAATTAATGATATTTTGCCTTACAGAATAATTTATTATACAGGCAAAGGCAGGTTTCTAAAAACTAAACTTTCTGAGATAATTTTTGATTCATAGGCAATTACTACCTAGTTTCCTCCACTGGTAACATCTTACAAAGCCGGGGTGGGTGCCGCCGGGATCCCGTAGAGACGCAGAGTTTCCCGTTCAGGGGTCCCTTATGTTGCCCTTTTATAGTCGTACCCACTAGCCTCCCGCCCCCAGCCTCTCCACACCAAATGCAGGTAATTTAAGGCAGTGCCTTTGAAAACAAGAGATTAAATTCATGTTGAAAAAATTTTATTTTCCATACAGGCCGACTGACATCCTACAGACCCTCAAGTTATTAGACCTTTCCTCGAATCGGCTAATTGATGAAAACCAGCTGTTTCTAATAGCCTATCTGCCCAGGTAATTTGCTCCTAAAATGCCTATTATTAACACATTTTAAGTGAAGGGATCATATGCTATATATACTTTCTCAATGGAAATACAGTAGTAATGATGCAATTCCCAAATCGAGGAACAACTCAGGAAATGTTTGGAGTTTACAGTTTCCTTGTGAAGTAGGTACAGTGTAGACTGTCTGTACTGGATAACTGCACAGTGAATGAGTTGGCCCTGGTGCCAGTGTCAGAGGTCGTCACTCATTAGACGGGGGAGCTCCTTCCTCTTTGAGACGCACCCAGCACAGCAGCAGACACCCAGGACTGCTGGAGGAGATCATTAGAATGTAGCTTGAAGAGTCCACTTTGCATTCCCCAAACTGGACTTCAGGGTTTCTCAGCATTTCACCTGGGATGAAAACCTGGGGTGTAGGAAAAAGTTCACAAATCTAGTCTGGCTGATAGGCCGTAGCATTTGAAATTGTTCTGTGAAGTCAAATTGAACACTTATCATTGCAGATTAGAACAACTAATCCTTTCTGACATTGGGATTTCTTCTCTACATTTTCCAGATTCTGGAATTGGTATGTAAGACTACTACCTTCCCCTCCCGTACCCCATTACTTGAGCTATTCCTTTCACTTCTACTGTATAACTTAATTCTCCTTTTTCTAGGGTGCAAATCATCAATGTTTCCTTCCTTGCAGTACCTCGTGCTCAACGACAATCGGATATCACAAGTAAGGGCCCTTCAGACGTGCCTACTACCGTATCACTGATTCCCACTCTCATGCCACAGTCCGTGGGTTCCTTCTGTTAAAAAATGTTTTAAATTGAAAAAGGAAAGCTTCCTCTGAGGGAAGCTCCTCGCAGAAATCCCACCAGCTCCCCTCGTTTTCCATGGCGGGGAGTGAAGGTGTGTTCTTCCTGGTGCCTGAGATCAAAGCCTGTGCCTCCTTCCCGCTGCAACGAGCCACTTTGCTTGACGCAGCACTCTGTTGCTGCTTCAAATAATCTGAAAAATTAGCCTGAAACATGTTTATTTTCATTTGTTTTCTTCTGTGGGGCTACAGTGGTCATTTATCAACGAGCTAGATAAGCTGCGGAGTCTGCAGGCTTTGTCGTGCCTGAGAAACCCCCTGACTGAAGGGAGCGGAGCAGAGACTGCACGTCAGTTCATCATCGCCAGAATCGGGCAGCTGCAGACCCTGAACAAGTGCAAGGTGAGTGCTAGGACCGGGACGAGGCCTTTTCTTAGACTAGAAAATAAATTATCAAAAAAAGTAAAAAGTATAGCAGCCGAGTGGCTCAGGTGGTTGCGCTGTACTTCTAACACCGAGGTTGCTGGTTCGATTCCCACATGGGCCAGTGAGCTGCGCCCTCTACAGCTAAGATTGTGAACAACAGCTCTCCCTGGAGCTGGGCTGCCGTGAGTGACCAAGGCTCCTAATACCCGCCTGGGCCAGGGAGCGGCGTCCTACACAACTAGACTGAGAAACAACAGCTTGAACCTGAGTGGGGGAAGGGGAAAAATTGTAAAAAGCAGTATTTGACTGTTGTTAAGGACCAGATGTGGTCTTCCAAATGGTGGTCATCCTGTGCGTTTTGGTGACAGTGGTGCTTGCTGACTGACCCTCGGGTGGGTTACACTTACATTAGTGCCAGGAAGCTGCTGGCCCGGCCTTACTCCCTCCAAGACAGGCCGAGCAGTACCAGGCACTGTCCTTTCCTGTGAGGGGGACACAGGCAGAAAGATGGGGCCTCGGGCTTCTCTGCCCTTACTTCTCAGCTACTCTTGTCATAAATGGGTAAGGCTGTGCCCTGCCCACCCTTCGGGGTCAGCTCCTCCAGGTGGGTGACCGCAGGCACCTGGCAGAGTCCTGAAACCAGCTTGTGGGCAAATACTCTTGTGAAGAAAGTCTAAAACTGAAATTTTTTTCTTTCTAAATAAACTCCTGAATTCTGTCAATGTTAAAAAGGAAAGGTAAAAAAATACTGCCTGTCCCTCTCAACGACTAAGGGTTGGCAGTGGAGAAAGCACAGGTTGCAAAACACTCATTAGAAAACTGCCTCAGTGGACTTGTTTGTATTTCCCACTGACATAGATTCTTCCAGAGGAGAGGCGTGGAGCCGAGCTTGATTACCGAAAAGCATTTGGAAACGCGTGGAAAAAGGCGGGGGGCCATCAGGACCCAGCACAGAACAGGCCGAACGAAGAATTCCTTGCTGCGCACCCCAGATACCAGTCACTCTGCCTAAGTGCGCACTGGGCCTTTCGGGGGAGCCCTATCCCTGGGGTGTCGCAGGAGGGCCGGGTTTCCTCCTCTCCCTGGGCCACTTCAGCAGGTTGGGAGATGAGTCTGTTGTCTGTAGAGAGGATGAGTCAGCAGCATCTCTCAGCAGCAGGATCCTGAGAAACGTGGGGGGTGAGGGTGGGTGGGGCGGCTCTTAATCGGAAGTTCTCCTCTCTGCCCACCCCGGCCAACCTCAGGAAGGGCAGAAAGGGCTACAGTCTCTCAACCTGGCTCCAACCTAGGGAACTGAACCAATTCAAAGCCTTTGAAGGTAGAAGCCAGGCAGTGGTATTTTTTCAGCTGCCCAGGTAATTCTAGCATCCGCGCAGGGTCACACGTGCGCAGTTTTTGCCCAGTGCTGCGTTCCGGGCTCAGACACAGTGTGCTCCTCCCGGGCTGGAACTCATGACTCTGTCCCTGATGTACCTTCCACCTTGTTCTGACTTCATTATTATTCCCAATTTCACTGTTACGTGATTTTCTTTATATATTTCCTAATGCGAGGAGCTCACTGCGGAAACGCTTCAGGCTGGAACATTATCTTTGAGGAAGAAGAGCTGCCCGTGGGAATTGCTTTCAGATTACTCCATTAGCTGGCCCAATTTCCTGGCCACTTTAGGTGAATTCGAAATCACTTGGGGGTGGGGAGGGGAGGCCTAAAGCAGCCCTGCAGGTGTGGCTCAGTGCTTCACTCTGCGAAGCCGGAAGACAGAAGCACGGGTACTTGGGGTGTTTACAGAAGTTCTGTCACCAGCTTGGCTGAGCAGGAGAGAGAGCAGGCAAGTACAGCTTGCCTTACACCCTGCTTTCTACTGAGGCTGCTTCTCCAAGCGGTGGTACTGAGCGCCCAGCCTGGCAGCGCATGTCTGGCTGAAACTGGGTAAAGGTGTCCTGTGAGTGGTGCCCCAGGAAGGAGCAGGTTTCTCTCTCAGGACTCAGGGAAACGTTAACAGAGGTGACACTTGGACCTATTTGACACTTACCTATGCTTTTCTGACCGTGGCCTTTAGTTCATCACTCATCCGTTTTTGTTTCTTCTTAAATAGAATATGGTGCACCTGAAGATGGAGAACTCAAAACACAACAACCGTTTTTGCTCAAAAACCAGCTACTAAGTAAGAACCCCTAATTCAAAGACAGCTTATTTGTATTCGAGTCCTTAGGTGCTGAAACAGATAGTGAAGACCTAATAGGAATTGTTTCTCTTAAGTACCTAAATGAGTACTTTGACATTTAAAATCTCAAATATGTCCAAATTATTCTGTTGGAACATTTTAGCAATTCCCATGCTGTAAACACATTTAACAGTGTTACAGTGGGAAGTATCTGAGCAGTGAACTGAATTATATTTGGAGATTTGTGACTTTTCTTACACTTAAAAACGTAGCTACATTGTCAAGAAGGAAGGATTTAGGGGAATACGGAAGGCGATAGAATATTGGTCCTGCTGTTTTGTTGTTGTAGCAATTCAATGAAGTATTGATAGAAGGAATTTTCAACATCACTAAGACCTGTTCCTTTATTAGGATTTGAGCCAATTCTACTGAACAGCTGTATCTATCATTAGCAGTCCCAATTATCGTTCTTACGTAGGTCTCATGTAGTCTCTTTCCTTTTTTCCTTCAAGCACTGAAGATAAAATATCCTAATAAACTTGATGAGAAAGTCATAGAGAAACAGCTGCCAGGTAAGCGGAATGAGTCTGTCTTCCCCGTCTTATTCTCCTGCATAGCCGGCCCAGCTCTGAGTTGGATGAAATGAAATAGTTCACTATTGGAACGTGTGGCCTTTTTAGAGCTGATAGATTTTACTTGGACATTTGTGACTTTTCGTACATTCTATTCCTTACCAGTCAAGAGTCCCTGAAGAAACTATTTAAATGCCATCTTTTAATAGACACACTTGAAATGTTTTTCTTTGAAAAAACTACTTTAGAACTTGAAATATTTGTGCTACTGGGATTGAATGTTTTATTTGGAAAATATTTTTGTGTCAACCAAATAGATCAATGTGACTTACCTTAAACTTTCACTCAAGAGAAAAATTACACTGTCTTTCAGTATCCTGTGAGTTCTCAAAGATTAAACTAGATTCACAGTTAAATACTAAAATATAAACAGGTTAAGTTTAGAGCAGTGAGGATTTGAAGAAATAAAATATGTATCACCCTAAATAACTCTAGTAAAATACGTTTCCTTGTTTGCCTGTCAGTGCAGTAAACACACTGATTCTTAAATTAGTTTTTGTCAAATAAAACAAGCTTATCCTGGTATTGCTTGTGGATGGCTTTGGTTGTACGTTTCTGATTGATAACCATTTAGTGTCAATTTACCAGTTATCACCCTATTTTTCTTTACTAGCAATCCAATTTCTATGATACATAGTTTTGCTGTTATGTAAAGATGAATTAAAATTAGTGGTTCTTCTTTCATTATTCTGTTTTCAAACTTAAATACTGTCAGTAAAGGCACTAAGTGAAGGAGGACCAAACTTGTTAATGTAATTGGCTTGGGATGTCTTTGCATTTTTCCTTTTACTTTCTAAATACCTGAAATCAATTTGTGGCAATGGCTTAAGAATGTCATTAGATCTGTGAAGCTTTCTTTTGTCAGCATCTCCTGGGGAAGGCACTCCGGTCCATCAGTCAAGGACCGTGGGAGTGTGGGGGTGTGGACATGGCCCTGGGCTGCTGGTGACCGTGTGTGCCTCCCCTCTCTCCGTCTGTACTGTACTGACTGCCCCAGTCCGTCTGAGATTCTTACCTGCTGGGACATCCCCTGTGTTCTGAGTCCCATTAGTCTTCAGGTGGAACTAGTAGAGATTAGAATTATGCAGACATTATATGTAATAGCTGCTCCTTTAAGCTGTTCAGTGTCCTGTATTCTCTAAACTCAGCCGTAAAACAGTTTAAAACAGTTCTTAATTTTTATGCCACATGATGTAAATAGCCTTTAAAAAGAAAAAATGATAAAGAATGTAAAATACTGAAACTTTTTTTACCCATCAAATGTAGGGTTGGCATCAAAAATCAGTATATACTTGTTGTAAAGTCATGTGGTAATTGGTATAAAAAATTAAAAAAAATGCTGTGACCAAGCATTCTAAAAACCATTCTCATGTTTACTGGGGGAAATGACCGTTTGCTGGTGGAACCACAAGCTGTACTATTGTGTTTCTGAAAGAAGGACGTGGGTGTGGAGCTGTGCTGTCCAGTGTGGCTGCCACTAGCCAAGTGTGGCAATTCAAATTCATTAACTTGAAATGGAAATAAAAGGTTCAGTTCCTTCGCGACACTCACCCCACTTCACGTGCTCAGTAGCCACATGCAGCCGCCATACTGGACAGGGCAGGCCTAGAGGAACTGTCGTGGAAAGGTGTATCACTCTATAATATATAAGCAATGTAGACCAATATGTATTACAAAACCTTACGGAAACAGAAAAAAGCTTGGAAGCATACCCATCAAACTTGCCACACTGGTCATAGGGAAGCAGAAAGGTAATTACCCATCTCTGCATTTTCTGAATGTTAAGATAATCATGTGTTACTGTATTAAAAATAGTAACATCTTTTAGATTAACACGCAAATTCCCCCTTTCTTCTGTGGACCCATTACAGGTAGGCAGATTTCTTACGAGAACTGTTTTATGACCAGACTTTTTGTTTCTGGCAATGGCTTAGAGGACTGTCATTTCCCGTTGTCGTATAGTTAACCCGTCACTGACCATTCTCCCAACAATGAAAGTCCAGCTAAATCTGAAAGAGCACGATTACCTATCAATCACATACCTACACATGAGAGCAAATTAAGCTACTTAAAATTATAAATGTCTATTAAGTGTCTATATTAAATGAACTTAAGAAAAGGCCACTTTTTATTCTAAAATAAAGATAACATTTATTATCACAAGTTGCATAAAAACACAGCTTTTACAAAAAGGATTTTTTATAGAAAAATATGTTTGAATACATGTAATATTTGTGGGAACTCCATATTATCGCTGTATCTCCAGCTAAAGCTTTAAAGAAACTATTTCTCATAATCAAAATATCCAATATTTACCACATACCCATCTTTGGAAAAAAGTTCTAGTGTTTCCTGAACAAACCAAAACATTTACTCCCTAAGTTACATTTCCATGCCTGGTGGTCACCAGTATACGTGGTCAAACAATCACACATTATAGTAACTACAGACGGGTTAGGGACCTTGTAGATTATTTAGTTCACCCCTCACTTTACAGAGCAGGAAATCAAGGCCAGAGGGGTTGAGAGCCCCACTCCAGTGGCCTTTCGGTTAATTCTTAAGTAATCACAAAGATTTTAAAAGAAAAGTTAATGATTTTACTCACATTTATTCCTCTGTTCAGAGAATTATTTCTCGTTTATTCGGATTAACCACCACCGAAATGGTATGACAGCTCACTGTCAAGGGCACTTGGGTCAAACACTGGCTCCGCCTCCCAAATGACTCAGTAAGTGCTGTGAAACTTAGTCCCAGGCAATTGGCGCACCTTTCCCTAATCGTTTACTTGTGCAAATTGATACTTTGTCATTGCAATTGTGGGCTTGTCATGTGAGCTAGTCACACAGGTAACTGTCATTTCAGAGAACTGAGGGTTTTTCTTTTCTTTGATAGACTCCATGACAATTCAAAAGGTGAAAGGACTGCTGTCACGTCTTCTCAAAATTCCTGTGTCAGACCTTCTGTTGTCCTATGAAAGTCCCAAAGTAAGTTGCCCAGCAAAACACTGTCAAGCTTAGTTCCTACAGTGTGACATGCTATTAAACTGAGTCTCCACATAGCACTGATTCTAAATGGAGACCACAGACCTTGGTGGGGGCGGGGTTGTATATAAAATGCTTGGTTGGATCTGTCTTAATCACCCCTCCCCAACCCTTTGTTCTAATTTTAGATGCCGGGCAGAGAGATTGAACTAGAAAATGACCAACAGTCATTACAGTTTTATTCTGTGGAAAATGGAGATTGTCTGTTAGTACGATGGTAACACCTAACTAATAAAACTCAGACTAGATTGTGTATTGTGACTGGGTTCATTAGACAAATGATTTATGGGAACAATTCTACTCTCAAAAAAAAAAGCTTTTATAACTTGCCCTAAGTATAGAAAAGATCGTACTTTTCATTGCAAGTGACCATTTCTACGCTTGTATATAATAGCAATAAAGGTTTTGCACCTACTAATGATTTTATTTCATTTATTTTATAGCTCATGACTGTACTTCATTGTGTGATTTTTATGTCAGATATAAAATCTGAACACAGTTAATGTCTGTCATAAGACCAGCTTTAATTCTCTATTGATACTACTAGTTTAAAAGGTTACTAAAATGATTTGGTTGGTCATTTAGGGAAATGTCCCTTAAACTTAGGGAGGCATACCCCAATTATATGAAGTATGTGTTAGGATCTCTCTTCTCAACTGTACTATTTTTAGAGTACTCAACAAAAATTAATTACATGCTTTTCCCTACACCTGAAAGATTAGCAGCTCTGATCGAAATTCACTTATATTAGGCAATGACAGGAGGAAAGCAAAATTCTTTCAAAGTGTCAAGTATTTAGAAATATCTTTCCCGATGGCACTAAAACCCTGAGAGGTATCTGACTTTACTTATATTCACAAAACTTGAGCATTTTTTTTTTAACAGAAGTACTAACCTGTGACCTTCAGGATTTATGTGAAATGTCAAAAGAAAAAGCTGGGTTAGTCTACTTCATAAATGAACTTCAAAACCAAGGTCCAGAACTGAGAATTACATTGGTTCTTTTTCAAGTTTAAGTTGCCTACTTCATTCCGACACCCACAGAATCTAACATTATGTCCAGAAACCCCAAACTTTGGTATAAGTGACCACTGCTCATAAATGATCACACAGCCATTTCTGTGAGTTGTTTTTGGCCCGTATTAGGCTACATGGAGCTAAGCTGCAATCCAGGCTGAAATTCCAACTTGGTTACTAACAATCTCTGAACAAGCCAAGTTTTAACCAAAAATGATAGGTAATGAATCAGCTACAGGATTTAGAAATATTTTTTCTTTTATAAACTATTTGGTATTTTTCAAATCATCTTCCAACACATGAAGACAGTTTTTCTTATGCTACCATATCAGTTGATTTTTAAAAAGGAAACTTTGTGCAAACATTAAGAAATACCACGCTGGTTTCAGAAGGGCCAGCCTAGCTAGAACTCTGTTCTTGAAGGATCATACAATCCCTGCCACACCTTGGCTATCCTCAGACTCACCCAGAGTACCATTCGCCTACCCTGGTTTTTAAACACTGCGACTTAAGTCACCATCATCTTGCTTCACACTGACAGGGGTCGCCACACAGCTCCTTCAGTTTCCACAGTTGTGTCAGCTCCTGCGCGGAATACTGAGGGGAAGACAGCATGCCCGGTTCACAACTCTTCTCACACAGCCATAGGCTGTCCTGTTGCGAAACAAAACGAAAGCTGACTGGGGAGCTGTGATGTGAAACCGCATGAGGACAGAGCGGCACATGGCCGCTTCCATCCCAGGGAAGCTGAGCTTACTGCAAAGACAACTCAGTGTGTGAACCCACTTGGCATTTGTGGGGTGTGGGAAGGCACCACATGCAGCCACCCTGCAGCCCTAGCACACAGAAACAGGCAGTGTGTGCGGTAAGAGACAGCAAAGGGAGTTCTATGAAGACAAGGTCTGGAAACCACAAATGGAAAGTTCCATATTTGCTATTATACAAAAGGTGGCTACACAGCAGTATGACTAACAGCAGCTCTTCTGATGGAATGCTTAGAAGATTCTGGGGATTGCACCAAGTGCTTTGTAAGTAGTATTTAATTCTCATCATAACCCTGTGAGGTAGGAATTATTTCCCTTTTACAAACTAAGAGTGAAGTACCCTGCTCAAGGCCGCAGGAAGTTAATATAGGTAAATTGATACCGAGTTGGGAGGATAAAAGGGGGCCTGTCAAGACTTCACAACAGGTCCTTAACGATCAACCCACCTCCCAGCTCCATGGAATCACTTCTGTTCCCAGCAATAGAGCAAAATACAGATCCAGAGAAACCATCCAACCAGAGAACATAAAAATGCTGGATACAACCTCAAACATTTTTGGAAAGTATTCTGGAGTAGAATGTGCTGGTATTGGCATGGGCCTTGGAGCCTCTGCCTTGCCCAGGGCCAGGAGACTGACCAGAGACTACCACAGCCAGCCAGCGCCCCTGAGGGGTGAAAGCCTGGGTGTATTAAGAAAACCAAGCTAGGGAGGAGGCTTGTCTGTCTCCACCTGGGCCCTGGGTGCGATGGAAAGGGGTCTCCTGAGCATGGAACCACAGACCGCACTCGGGTGGGTCTTTGCCTGGAGTCACATTCTGTAGAGCCCCCCAAGTCCCAAGTCAGAAATGTGGACAGGAACACCCATAGGTGCGTGGTAGAAAAGATGTAAATTCTCTCTGTGGAATGCCTTTTAAATACAGACCCCTCCACCCTGCCTTTTTCAAGGAATGTGAGTGAGGTCACAACAAAAAGTCTCTCAACACATCAGGAGAGAAGCTCCATAAGGAATAGTCTGCAGAGCCCACAAACTACAGAATCAGACCCGCAGAGACCAGACACCAGAATCATCAGATATAGAAAGAGTTCTGGGGGCTGGCCCAGTGGCTCAAGCGGTTAGAGCTCTATGCTCCTAACTCTGAAGGCTGCCGGTTCGAGTCCCACATGGGCCAGTGGGCTCTCAACCACAAGGTTGCCAGCTCAATTCCTCCAAGGGATGGTGGGCTCCGCCCCCTGCAACTAAGAGTGAACATGACACCTTGAGCTAAGCTGCCTCTGAGCTCCCGGATGGCTCAGTTGGTTGGAGCACATCCTCTCAACCACAAGGTTGCCGGTTCGATTCCTGCAAAAGATGGTAGACTGCGCCCCACCCCTGCAACTAGCAACTGGCAACTGGACCTGGAGCTGAGCTGCGCCCTCCACAACTAAGACTGAAAGGACAACAACTTGAAGCTGAACAGCACCCTTAACAACTAAGATTGACAGTCAACAACTTGACTTGGAAAAAAGTCCTGGAAGTACACACTATTCCCCCAATAAAGTCCTGTTCCCTTTCCCCAATAAAACCTTTAAAAAAAAAAAAAAAAAAAAAAAAAAGAAAGAGTTCTGTTCAATGTGAAATAATTGCAGAGGTAGGACTGAAAGTATGACAAAGGAACAGAACTGTCAAAGCTGACCGAGTAGATGGGGTTGATTTCTGTTCCCTCCGCAAAGTGGGGGTATACTCTGGGCTCCAGGTGCTATGCATGGCTCCTTCTGTCCCCTGCACCTTCTCTGGCCAAAATGGAAGCAAGAATCCAGAATTCAACAGAAATCTCTGCCTCCTTTCTTCCCAGTGCTCTGTTTTCCATTTCTGATCCATGCAGATTCATTTCTTGTTTTTCTAGCTCAGTGATCAACGTATTTTAAAACACCATATTTTATCCACCATTTTATCTGCATCAGTCAGAAGGGTGGAGGGTCTTTGGGCCACCCACCACACTGCTGTAAACTTGAGTCACCTGAAACTTCCATTCAAAACATTTCCTTGTGGTTTCAACTCAGAAAAATATTGGCTGAGTACCTCGATGGATTATTGCGAATTAAATCAAGAGCACAGTTACTGATGCTAAAATATCTTCACTGTTCCTTCCTCAACTCTCCAGAACCGAGGCCGGCCCCACTCAGACCTGCTTACCTGGTATCTTTTGGGTCCTATGGCTGCCATCCAAATGCCCATGCTTACATCTTCACCCTGTGCATGCACCAGAAGGTTTAAATGCAAAAGTTTAAAAGCTGTACCATCTGTAAAGACAGTGCCACACCCATTCCCTTAATAAATTATTTTTATGCCTCTTTGTTTTGTAATTTAACATGAAATCCAAGCCTGTGTTAACACGGACAGAGTAAAAGCTAGTGGCTTTAACACGAACACCACACATCCTATAAAAGTGGCCTGCCCACTGCTCCCGTGGACCTTAGGCCTCCAGCGTGAGATCTAAGAATGAGGCGGAGCTATTCCTGACATGGTCCCGAGAATCAGCAAAAAGAAAGCACTTGCTTATCATCTTACCTCTTCCGAATATAAATCTTTATACTCCTCCAGGAAATAGTAAATATAGACTGAACAGATAGTAAGGAGGCTCACAAAAGGGTTTAGGAGTAGAATTTAGAGCCCAATTTGAGGGACAGGCGTGTCCCTAATTCCTGAGGAGTGATTCCTCCACAGAAGGAGTAACATGGTCCTTTCCACGGGAAGCTGGCCCTGCTCTCAGATGGGATACTGGGCAGGATGGGTCCACTGAGGCCAGGAATCCTCAATTACCTGATAGGTCTTTAGCCTCCCCGCGTTGCTGGCCAGCCAGTGGACGATGTCCCTGGAGACCACATATCCTGACCCGCACGCAAAGGCAGGGTAAGCGGGGCTGGGGTACTCCAGCTCCTGCCACTTTCCGGTTCGGTCAACTGCCCAATTCAATCTGAAACTGACATTCAAAATCAGTTGGCTTTTTTGTGTTGGTCTGACTGATACATCCTATCACTGTTAAGCTTGCCTCCTTCATTCTCACTACAAAGGAGAAGCTGTAGAAGCAAGGGAAGAAGAATGAGAAAAATTGTTTTTATTTTTTAGTCTAAGGAAAGGAATTATTTATCTAGTGTGTGTTTTATATATAAGATCAGTTTATCAAATTCTCTCAAAGTTGCATTTGTGGAGTTTTAGAATGGAAAGTACATCATTTTGTGTATATATGCTAAAGAAAACTTCACTAATCCATACTGTATTGCTGAAGAAACACAGAAAATAGTTTTCAGAAATGTGTCACAAGTTCATCCTGACACATAATGTACAGCAGCTTTCAATGTGAGCAGCACTCCTCTCCTGGGCATGAGCAGAAAGCCTCATCATCTTCCCTCCTACATTACCTCACGTTTTCCATTTTAAAATGTGTTCCCCCTCTAACTGTAGATTAATAAACTATTGTGACCAGGAGCCTAACGGGGAAATTTCCCATCTCAACCACATTTTCTTATGAAGAATGACACA